>NW_027555958.1:417240066-417840066 GCF_003287225.1 Phascolarctos cinereus | reverse complement strand
CAATTGGACTTCCCTATAGGTGCTGAAACAACCTTCCTAAGGCACAGGTCTGACCATGTATGTCACTTCCCTGCTTGAAAACGTTCAGGATTTTTGTCTCACCTCCAGGCCTCAGCACCTGGATACAAGCCTTTCTGGCCTTCTCTCATATTACTCCCCTTTACACAGTAACTCTTTCCCAGCCAAACTAGACTGCTGGTTGTTCCCTGAATTTGAAATTCTGTCTCCTGCCTCCGCAGATTTGTTTTAGTGGCCATCCTTTCCTGAATGCGTGATTTCTTCATTTTTACTAAGAATCTTGATGTTGCTTCAAGGCTTAGCTCAGGTATCACCTTCCTTTGAAGCTTTCCTGATGTCATCTCTCCCCAATCCTATCTTTTGTAATGCTCTCCTCTTCCTCTGTTGACCTTGCCTTGACTTACCTGTTTACATGTTCTGTCTCTTGAATAGAAGATAAGCTCTTTGAGAGCATACTTCATTTTTTATCTTTGTGTCCCTAATATTTTGTACATATTAAATGCTTAGTGAATATAAATTTAATTATCCTCCAGCAAGGGCTCTGAGAATAGATATGGTATGTTCAGAGTAATAATAAGTAGAGGAGGAAACCATGGTATCAGTGTTGAAATCTACTTGTGGAAAGCTGGGACTTGGGATGGAAGCTAGGAGTCTGGCTCTAAGTGAGAAATTATCTTCATCTAGACCTAACCACATCATTGTTGTAGTTTTGGAGAGGAAAGCATGACTTTGAAAGTTGTTCAGATGTACTAGGTCTGGGAAACTAAACACTTGGGAGGTGAAAACCATTTCTGGGTTTCTTTCCTAGGAAGTTTACGTGATGGTGTACATTTTAATGACCAAACTGGGCACAAGAGAGTTTTGGGTGGAATAGCTCATGTCTTTGCTATAGGTTCTTTCTTTTTTCTTTCATCCAGCCTTTGGTACTTAGCTGGATGAATTTTGTTCTGTAGAAATATATTAGCAAGTGGACGAATTTGAAGAATAACAGAATTTAGGAGTTGGAAGGGATTTCCGCAGCTATCTAGTTTGCCCCATATTTGTTAGGAATCCCACTATAACATATCTGACATGGTCATGCAGGCTCTGTTTTGAAGATGTCTAAAGAGGGGGAACTTCTGTCCTTGAGGCAACCCGTTCTATTTTTGGATACCTGTAATTTTTAGGAAGCTTTTGCCATACCCAGATTTGCCTTTTTTTTGCAGCATCTCCCAGTAGCTCCTCCTTCTAGACTTGAATAAATGAGACAAGTGTACTCCCTGTACAACATGACAGACCTTTAAACACTTAAAGAGATAACTGGGTCCTCCCTAAGTATACCGTTCTACAGGCTAGCTATCTGTTTCAGTCAGGCTTCATGTAGCATGGTTCCTTCACCATCCTGGTTACCCTCTTCTGCCTACTCTCTAGCACATCAACATCCTTCAGTGGTAATGCCCAGACTTGAATGTAAAATGGTATAAGTGGAACCTTTATTCTTGGAAGTTATGCCTTTCACTGCAGCCCAAGATGACTTTAGCTTTTTGGGTTGCCACATCTCATTGCTGACTCATTGAGTTTCCAGTCCGCTATGACTCCTAGGTCTTTTTCAGATTGCTATGTAACCATACCACCCTAGTCTTGTAACTCAAGAGGTTAATTTTTGTACTCAAGTGAAAGACTTTATGTTAATCTCTTCAACTTCATCTTATTAGATTCAGTCAGTGCTCTAAACTGTCAAGATCTTTTTGGATTTAGTGTATTTACTAGCCCTTCCAGTTTTGTGTTATCTGCAGATTTGATGAATTTATCACCTATATCTTTATTCAGATGATTAATAAAAATGTTAATCTGCAAAGGACTGATCACTGAGGTATTCCACTAGAGACCCCTGGCCACCTTCATGCTAACTCACTAACCGTTCTTCTCCAGGATAATAAAAGACCACTCAGTCAGAAGTTTTGCTAAGATATAGGTAACGTATATAACATTCTCCTTCTGTACCAGTTTAGCAAACCTGTCAGGAAGGAGAAGAGGCTGGTCTGGCAGCACCAAGTCTAGATGTAGCCACACTGGCTCTTTAGGATCACATTTCTTGTTCTAATGATCACTGACCGATCACTGCTTAATGAATATTAAGGTAACCAGAATCCTCTATGATCAGGGCCATATATAATAGTTGAAAAAGCATAGTGAGAAGCATCATCTTCAAGTCATTTTATTGGATTCCTTTTGCACCAGTAATTTAATGCCATATATTAGTGCCCCATATTTAGTGTGTAAATGAGCCACCATACCCTAGCATCAGTTGCCTGTTCATAGATTACACAGATATAAGGGGTTTAATGGCCCAATTTATTTAAATCTTCTGATTAGCCTCTTTGCTGTCAGAATAAGATAACTAGCTACAGACGTGTTCTTAAAAACTCTTAATGGGAACTCTTAAAGGGACATTTACATGACCAATTCATTGCTTTTGGAGGAGGGAAAGGAATTTGGGAGATGGGACTCTTTTATTTAAACTTATGTTTATTCTTGGTTACTGACCAGGCAGGAAAAATCTCATTGGGAAGTCCTCCAGGAAGAGCAACGACTAATGGAAGAGAAAAATAAACGGAAAAAAGCATTGCTGGCCAAAGCTATTGCAGAAAGGTAAGAAATGTACTAAGGAGTGATGTTTGTAACCATATAGATCCTTTCAATGGATTTCTTGCCTGTTTTACTTACTGTATTTTCTTAACAACTGTCACTTTAGGGGCCAGCAATGTTATTAATATTTCTATTTTATGATGGTAACCAAAATCTCCGCATCCTGGATAGAGGTCTATCTCTGTTGCATTCTCACTTGCTAACTATAACAATGAGCAAATCATTTAACCTCTATTCTCCAGGCAGCTCCCTACGATTTAGTTGTGAGACTTCATCTAGTGAGATGACATTAACTTTGCAAACCTTAAAGTGCTATATTAAGGCTTTATTTCGGTTATCATTTTAAAAAAAATTATTTCAGACTTTTCATTGGAAGAATACATACTGAAGCTGAAGCTTAAGTGCTTTGGCCACATAATGAGAAGGTGGAGACTCATTGGAAAAGACTATGATGTTGGGAAAGATTGAAGGCAAAAGGAAAAGGGAGCAGCAGAGGATGAAGTGAATCGTAAGTGTCATGGAAGCATTGAACAGGAGCTTGGACAGACTTTGGATAGAGTGGAGGGTAGATGGCCTGGGATGCTGTGGTCCTCGGGGGTTCTGAAGAGACAGATGTGACTGAACGACTGAACAATAACAAATGAGTTTTATTAAGTAGCCAGTTTGCATTGGTGGAGAAGGTTCTACACAAGGGGTTCCCTACACTAATAGCACGTCAGGTCTGAGCCCAAACCACCACTACTACCAGATTCTTGCCTTGAGAGCTTGTCAGGCATAGATGAAGCCAGACCTGTGATGACCAGAACCAAGGAAGATTAGAACTAAGAGTAATGGGTTTATTCACTTTTATATTCATTTGCATGAAACGTTTCCTGTTGTAAAACTCAGAAGTGAACAACTTAGATGGGCATTACAAACAGACCTGGTGTGGTTATCATTTTAGTTCACAGAATTAAAACTTTATTGTATCAGTTGTTAGAAATATTTCTAAAATGTATTATGTGATCAGAGAGATGCAAATTAAAACAACTTTTAGGTTTCCATAAAATTGGAAAATATAATTAAGAAGCAATAAAACACTGCTGCTTGGTTGTAGAGAAACATCGTTTATTTCGGTGGGATTGCGTATTTATGGTATCTTTGGAGAGTAATCTGTCTGGATGCACTAAAAGTTAATGAATCCTATACTTTGACACACTAGTTTCTTTGGGGTGGGGGTGGGGTGGAGTGGAAACATATCCTAAAAGAATCATGGGAAAACAACCAAAAAAGAGCTAGCTACTTAAAGATGAACATGGCAACATTTTTGTAAATCTGAAAAAATGGAAGCAACGTAGATGTTCCATAGAAGGGGAATGGTTAAGTGAATTATGATTCATCAATGTAATGACCTACTATAATGCAATTAAGACCAAGAATGAGGAGTATAAAGAAATCTGCAAAGACCTTTGTAAAACAATGCAGGTGAAAAAATAGAACCAGAAAAAAAGAATGCCCTTTAACTCTGATAGCAGAGAAGGAACATGAATGAGGGTGGACAAGCAGAGTCCTGATGATGACCTAGAAGGGACAAAAAGCATATTTTTGTGGAAATCAATTTAACTTAAATATGAATAGTTAAAAGCAAGTTTGTTGTATTGCTTTGATGTTCATTATTTAGTTCATGATAAATCTTTTTAACTATAAAAAGCATTATATAATTCCAAGGATACTAATTATAATTTAAATTTTTCATGATGACCTGGGATCATCCTGATGATGCCCATTATTAGCGTATGTGCAAAAGGCAGTCCACTTCTTAAGTTTTTCTGTTTTCCATCAGCATCTGTGTGCCTTGCTGCAGCTGATACAGGTGCCTCTTTCATCCTTACCACTCTTTCTGTTTTGCTGCTTCTAATCTGTGAGCTAGGTGACCAGCTAACTAAGCTTATTAAGATCTATATTTGAATTAAGATGTGAGTGAGCATTACAGAATTCAGAATGTTTTTTACTTTAGAATTCGGGCTGTGTGAGCTTGAGGTTAGAGGAAGTCTGATCTTCCACATGAAGGCTCAAAACTGATTTCTGTTCTGCCAGTGGAAAATCTTTATCTTTTTATAAAACATGAAGTTCTCTTCCAAGAAAAATGTCTATGTAAAAAGTGAAATGAGATGGAAATCATTATGTGTGTGAGTGTGTATTTTAAACTAGTGCTGAATTATATAAATAGAGAATATGAGTTTCAGTAATTAGTAAGTTAGGACAAGAGATAATATAATGGATTTATAAACAGGAAGGAGAATTTAGGTTGGGAATTAAGATAATCTTGACTGTAAGAATGGAAATGTGAAATTGATCCTTTATATTACCTTGAGGAAATCAGGAGTTTCTCATGAAGGCTTTATGAAAAAGGAATGCACTTGCATGGGCATGCTATACAGTTTGCTCTGAGCCTGTGATAATGTGATGACAGGAAAAAAGGGAACCTGCAGTGCGGTGGAGAAGCCCCTGATGTATTTATAGCCTGGAATGCTTTGTCCAAATGCTGGCTCTCATTCCACTTCTTGCACTTATGAACTGTCCGACCTAACTCAGGTCGCTACTTCTTCTGCTTCTGTGAATCGGAGGTCATAGGGCTTGCTCTCCCTGCCTCCTCACTCTGAAAGCAAGTACAAATGTGTTTTGCTATGTTATTGTGAGTATGTTACCCAAAATTAGCTTTTTGTTTCCCATTTTCTAGATCTAAAAGGACGCAGGCAGAAACCATGAAACTGCAGCGGATCCAGAAGGAGTTACAGGCTTTAGATGACATGGTATCAGCTGACATTGGAATCTTACGGAATCGAATTGATCAGGCAAGCTTGGACTATTCCTATGCTCGGTAAGCACTAAGTATAGGGAAAATTGTATTCTGGGAAAGAAAAAAAAAGCATTGGAAAACAGATATTTTAATTAATGGGACTGATCCCTGTGTGATTTTTTTTTTGACGTAGTTAGGGTTAAGTGACTTGCCCAGAGTCACCCGGCTAGTAAATGTTTGAGGCTGGTTTTGAACTCAAGTCTTCTTGACTCCAGGGCTGGTTGTCTGTGTATTGCACCTCCTAGTTGCCCCACCTCCACCCCTTTTTTGAGGGGGGAGGATTAAGAATAGAAGGGTACTCTTTTTTTTAATATGCATTTTTCCTTAAAATATTTGTATTCCTACCTTGGAAACTTGAAACTGAAACATTTCCTCCCAGAACAGTTTTATTCCTTTCTTCCCAATCTACACTGCACGAATTGTTTTGATATCATCATGTTCCCTGGTTTCAGCTGTTGGTTTTTTTGTTTTGTTTTGTTTTGTCTTTTAAAGAAAGAAAATATTGTGGCATAACTATAAAATGAACATAACACATGTAAAGAATTACACGGACTTTGCAAACAGATAAAAGAGTATAAAATTAAATTCAATTTTGAGGGTCTTCCATTCCTTTCAGCATTGCTTTAATCATTCCAGCTTGTCTCTTTTCACAAGGGAGTCCTGTGTAAATGATTCGGTTGTGCATCATTCTCTGTAACACTAGAAATCAATCAGAATGCCTCATTAGTCCAGGGTAAACCACAGCATCAGAATGTTTATAGAACAATTTAATAAAGCGGAAATACTTGGTTGTGGTTTTCAGTTCACTGTTCAGTGCTTAAGAAAGAGCCTTGTGGTTCTCCCTGTGACTTCTTTGTTTGCTTACTACATGCCATCAGATGTCATGAGTTGACTTTGTTAATTAACTTACCAAATGAATGTCAGCAAGATAATAACTGGAGGTTTAAGATTCAGTTCAGCAAGCATTTATTAAGCACCTACTATGTGCTAGGCACTGAATACAGAGACAAGGGGCTTACAGTTATAAAGGGGAAAAACAACAGGAACAGATAAGTAAATTATAAAGAAATTTCTTTGAGTGGAGGAGATCAGATTAAGCCCCACGTAGGAATTGGCTCTTGAGCTAACTCGTAAAGGCTGTATGTACTCTGCCAGGAGGAGACGAAGAAGGAGTACATGGAGTGGTACATACGTGAGGGTGGGAGACAGCCTGTTCAAAGGCTTAGAGAGGGGAGGGGTAATATTATGTGTGAGGAGCTGCAAAGAGGCCAGTTTGGCTAGAATGTAGAGCATGTGAGAAGAAGAATATACAGTAAGCTTGGAAAGGTAAGTTGGAACCAATTTGTGAAGGACTTTAAGCTCCAAACAGAAACGTATATTTTATCCTTGAGGCAAGAGGAAGCCATTAAAACTTTGGAGGCACAGGAGTGATGTGATCAGACGGAGCTTTAGGAATATTAATTTAGCAACTGTATAGGGAATGGACTGAAGAGAGGAGAATCTGAAGGCAAGAAGACCAGGTAGGAGGCAATTCCAGGTGTCTAGGTGAGGTGATGGGGGCCTGAACCGGGGCTCTGTGAGTGGAGGAGAGCGCATAGGTGCAAGAGATGTTGGAGTGGTAGAACTGAGCAGATGTGAAGGGGCCACTGCTTAAGAAACAGGGGAGAGGTGAGTCCAAATATCTCTGCTTGCAAAGTGATCACTGGAAAGGTGGTCATGCCTTCAGCAAAAATAGGGAAGCTAAGAAGAGGAAAGGATTTGGGGAAAAAAGATAACGAGTTCTGCTTTAGAGATGTTGATTTTTAGATGCCTACAAGCCATCTGGTTTGAAAAATCCAGTAGGCATTTGATGATAAAGGATGGGCAAATGAGGCCAGAAGAGACAGCCAGACAGCCGGGGAGGCAGAGAACCATAAAATGAGCAATGTCACAAAAACCCAGGGAAATAAGAGAGGGGTGTGTGTGTGTGTGTGTGTGTGTGTGTGTGTGTGTGTGTGATGCACTTCGCAAACCTCACCATGCCTTATAAACATGAATCATAAATTTCATTATCAAGGAGGAGGAAAGGGCAGGTGCTTTAACTGAGAAGAATGAGGACTGAGAAGAATATTGGGCAGTGACGAGATCACTGGTAATCTCAGAGGAAGTGACTTCAGCAGGGCTATGAGGCAGAACCCACATTTCAAGGAGTTGAGAAGTGAGGAGGGCTGAAGTTGGTTCAGTGTGTGCTGATAGCTTTTTTCTAGGAGTTTGGCTGTGAAAAGGAGAAGAGAAAAATAGAATGACAGCTTTAAGGGGTAGTAGTGTCAGTGAAGGTTGTTTTTGTTTTTTTTAAAGTGTGGAGGAACTTTATGTGTATTTGTAGGCAGAAGGGAAGGAGCCAGTAGATTGGAAGATATTGAAAATTAGAGAAAGTGGATGTTAGAGCAAGCATATAAAGAGGAGAGGGAGATGATGGGTATAGGTCACGCGTAGACGTGTTGGCTGTGACAAATCTTTCTTGAAAGATCACAGAGAAGGAGGCCAATATTTATTCATAGAGTAATCAAACCTTATCATTTTGTACTTTGAAGCTAATAAGTTTGCTAATTTTTTGTATGAATTATAGCCTTTATATGGATATTTCAGTTTATTTATTCATTTGAGCTGGACCTGTGATTTCATTGACAGAGGAAATTCCCAGTGTAGCCGTCCTGCAGCCTAATAGTCCTGGACAGTTGTCTGGGGTCATTAAAAAGTTAAATGACTTGCCCAAGTTCACACAGTCTGTACGTCTCAGAAGTGGGAATTGAATCCAGGGCTTCTTGACTCTGGGGCCAGCTCTTTATACTCTGTGCTATGCTGCCTTTTAAAATATTGATATATTTTTAGATGTAATTAGTTGCTGTATTACCAGAAAAACAGTCTAAATTGTGCTTTAAGCCTTTCTTGTGAAAACTACATAAGAAAAGAGTGTCATGCATGCTTAACATTAACAATGTAAGAAATAGCATAGTTCTAGCCTTTGGGCAAACCACAGTGAAAGAGGGGCTAGTAGAGAAAGGGGATGGTATCCCCATAAGTATTCTTTGAAAAATATTACTAGTTTCTGTATTACTAGTTTTACTTAATGAGTTAAAGATGTAGTTAATTTTGCATGGAATAAAATGCTGAAGACACAAAAGAGCACTTCTTGTTTAAGTGCCCGCTACTTGCAAGACATTGAGGGTGGTGGGGGTGGTAGACATGTATATAGTGCCTACTGTGTGCCAGGCGTTGTGTAAAGTGCTTTTTACAAATATTATCTCATTTGATGCAACAGTCCTAGGAGGTAGATACTGTTATTATCCCCATTTTATAGTTTAAGAAATTGAGGCAAGTAAGTTAAGTGACTCGTCCAATAAAGTGTGTGAACTTGGGTCTTTCTGACTCCAGGACTAGTGCTGTATCTCTGTGCTAAATAGTTGAGAGGTGGAGGTAGGGAAGATGTGTGAGAGGATGGAAGGGGATGTTCATTTTACTTTGTGTTATTTTATTCATATTTGTGATAAGTATGCAAGAGAAATATAAATACACTGAAAATTCAGAGGAGAGGAGAGACCTCTTCTTCCCAGGAGGCAGTATTTGAACAGGTCTTTGAAGGATCCATTAGACTGTAAGAGGGGACAGAATTCCGGACCTGGGGGCCATCCAGTAAACATACAGGCTTTAAAGTTTATGAAATACTTTGCACAGATCATCTCATTTGAGCTTCACAACTTTCCTGTAAGGTATTGTTATCTCCATTTTACAGATAAGAAAACTGAGGCTTAAAGAGAAACTAATTGGCTTGACCATGATCACACAGCTAGCAAATGTTGGAGGCAAGATTTAGGTTTTCTTTTGGTTAAATTTTTTTTTCATTCAGGAAAAATCTACTTTCCTTCCACCCTCTCTCTTCACCTCACCCCCAGTTGAGGTGGGAAAAATCCCTGTCATAAGCGTGTATACTCAAGCAAAACAAATATCCACATTGGCCATTTCCCCTCTGCCTCCCTTACCCCACCTATGTTTCATTTTACACTGAGTCACCTCTTCCTCAGGTTATGGGCGGCATGTTGTAGGGCTAATCCTCCACATTATACTTGTTCATTGTGCTGATACAAGTTCCTAAGGTTTTCAAAGTTGTTTGGCTTTAAAGTATTGTCTTTGTGTAAATTATTCACCTGGTTCTGCTCACCTCACTTTTCCTCAGTTCCTGCAAGTTTTCTCAGGTTTCTTCAAAACCATCCCCTTGATCATTTCCTAAAGCTCAGTAATATTCCATCACATTCACATACCGTAACTCTTGGGACTGAAGTTCGTATCCGCTTGTGTACCTTTTCTGCACAATGCCTACAAGTAATGATCCTGGTGGAGAGAACGATGGAATGAAATACCTTTGTGAGCCCTTTCCTCGGGCAGATGTGGGCAAGGAGTCAGCGAACTTTGTAATATGACACACTGCAGAGTGCTTTGGCTGAAGTAGGTGCTCTGCTTGGAACAGAGAGTCAGTAGATTATAGCTACTAGCCTGTTTTTTTTTTTTTTACTACTTACCAGCCAAGAACATTCTTCACATTTTAAATACATTTTTATGTTAAAATGTAACAACCATTCTTAGATTTAGGGCCTTACAAGGCAGAAAGTGGACTGAATTTAACCCCTGGGTATTAGTGTGCGTGTACCCGACCTAGACGGAGTCCCTCCTTCACCTATGTTAATAAGGAACTTCAGAACTGTCCTTCATTTCTTCTGCTTACATTTCAGGGAAGCCCAAGTTTGAATATTTGAATATAAAAGGTATTGTAATAGACTAGGCAAGAAAGGTAGTAAGGGTTTGAAATAGGATATTGGCAGTGGAATGAAAAGGTGGGGATGGATGCAAGAGATATTAAGACAATAGAACCAGTATTATTTGGTGACTGTTAAGGTTTGGAGACACGAAGTGAAAGGGAAGAATTCCAAGATAAGGCGATCTTAAGCCTCAGTGACTGAATTTACTGGTAGTAAACTTTTATTTGGGGCAGCTAGATGGCTTAGTGGATAGAGCACTAGGCCTAGAGTTAGGAAGACCTGAATTCAGATCCGGCCTGAGACACTTATTTGCTGTGTGACCCTGAGCAAGTCACTTAACCTCTGTTAGCCTTTATCCACTGGAGAAGGAAGTAGCAAGTCACTTCAGTATCTTTGTCAGGAAAACCCCATGAACAGCACTGGTGTCCTGTGGTCCGTGGAGTCGCCGAGTCAGATCTGGCTTTGACTGTGTATGAAGTCGAGACAAAATTATGAACATAACCTAGAATGCTAGACCTTGTTAAAGAATGGCCTGAAGACCATATTCTGGAAATCTGGATCTATGATTAGTGAGCAATAATACATTGCTTTTATCACATTATTCAGTTGACATCACATGCTTTCTTCTTCAGAGTCCTACCGTTCCTTCAAGGCCCAGCTTAGGTCTTTCTCACCTTCTTTGTGAAACCTTGTCTCATCACCACAGCCAGAAATGATCTCTCTCTTCTGGGCTCTGCACGCCGCTAGGGTGACAGCGTGAACAGCTTCTAGTGTGGCTTTGTCTGCATCTGATCTTCCCAGAACAATCGGAAGCTTCTGAAAAAGGCAGTCCCTACCACTTATAAATGACCTCTATGGGACGGCACCCTCAGTACTTCCTTGGTGGGCTGCGTGGTTATTGTTTGGTTCATCAGGCAGATATAAAAAAAGAGAAGGGCCTTTTACTGATATATCATCTTCTAGTTCTTCCTTTCAGTGAGGAGGCTCTTAGCTTAGCCTTTATAATACAGAAAAGCGTAATGTCAAGTATGGACCAGAATCTGCATATAAAAATTAATACATCCCTAAAAATTAAGATTTTAATGTAAATCAGTCCGTTCACAAGTATTTATTAAGCCAAGTACTGGTAATACAAGTACAAATAAGGAAATAATCTCAACTCATTTTTAGTATCTTTTTTACCTAAAATGATTTACAGTGCATTCATTTATTATATTTCAGCTCAGATCATTACCTGGTAAAAGAGGAGATCAGGAGAAGTAGCTGTTTTTCTTTCTTATATGTTAGTTATTTTTCTAAAGGAGCTCTCTGGATACTTGATTATATGTTTACCCTGATTATGAATGTTCTCTTCACCAAGCACAAGAATTTTGGGGGCATTCCCTGTAGGACTGTGTAGCCCCCAAGCATCTTCTACCCCTCTTCCCTGCAAGTCTGTAGCATCCCTCAGCTAAAGGCGATGTGTAGAGCTTTGCTAGCTGTGCTTCTATGTTCCCAAATAGCTCTTACTCTGTAGGTGAATCACCGAAGTGTTTGCATTTAATTTATTTTAAAGTCAGACACGTTATGTTCTTATACAGAGAGTTATCTCTTTTTCAATAACATCATCAATTTCTGTATCAAAAGATCAATTAACGTCACAATATTATTTTGCTAATCTTGAGGTCAGCTAAGTAATACCAAAGCAGTGTAATGGTTTACTCCAGAGAAGAGGAATACAAACAGTATATAAAACGTAGTGAATAAAATTGAACTGAAGATATAATTGTTGAATTAGTTTATTATTTTCAAAAGTGGGCTATGAAACCATTGAAGAGCATTAATTACTTTTAAAAATTAATTCTAGAACCTGCAGCATGATTTTGGTGTCCCTAGAGCTAGGAGGGTTTTGTGGTTTTTAGTTTTAGTGATCATTTCATTTAGTACGTTCTACATGCAGGATTTATAAATTTGATATGATGGCTCCATGTATCATCATCTACTAGAAATGACATTGGAGTCAGAAAATCTGCCTAGGTTTGAGTCCCAGTTCTAACCACTAACATGGCCTGTACCTCTGAGTATAATGTGCCTGTGTCTTAATTTCCTCAACTATTAAAAAAAATGGATACAGTAGGGCATCTTATACTTAAGTCATGGGAAAGTTATTAGAAGAAGTGAGATAAGATTTGTTTCTATGTTTTATCTCTTTTGAGGTGAAAGACAAGGTAATAAATAGTATGAAAGTATATTAGCCCTGCATATTAATTTTTTGGACATTTTAGATTGTTTTAAAAAAATATGTTGGCCTCTGAAATTTTCCTATGCTGGTCTTCAATCTACTTCTTCTTTCCCCATATCTTTCTATCTCTCCTGTCTCCTCACTTGAACCTCTCCCTATTCTCTGTGACCTCTGGCCCTTATTAAAACCCGTTCTAATCTAGATACAGACATCTGCTGCTCTTTTCATCCCTTTTGTTTGCCCTTCACGAACAACCCCCTGCAGCTACATTCAGGAACCCTGAAAACGTCTTCACAAAGGGCAGTGAGAACAGAGAAATGCTGTCACAACACCAACAAAAGGTGGAGGTACAGAAAGAGTCCGGTATTAATATATATTAATCCTGGTGCTTTCAGCAGCTCATAGACACATTGGTCTACCGTTTGGTTTTTTCCCCACTCACTCCTAGGCGCAGTAGCCCTAATCTGTGCAGCTGTTCATTCTCATCCCATTTTGAGTTGATTGTGGCGTCATTTCAGACAACACATCAGCTCATCTTTGTCCGTGTGCTCGCAGGAAGCGGTTTGACAAGGCAGAGAGCGAATACGTGGCTGCCAAGCTGGACCTGCAGCGGAAGACAGAGATCAAGGAGCACCTCACGGAGCACCTGTGCACCATCATCCAGCAGAACGAGCTGCGCAAGGCCCGCAAGCTGGAGGCGCTAATGCAGCAGCTGGAAGTGGAAGCTGACGAGGAGGGTCTGGAGCTGGAGATTGAGGTGGAGAAGCTGCTGCAGCAGCAGGAAGAAGAAGGAAGGAGACAAACAGCCCTTCCGGAGGAGGCGCCACAGCCATCTGCCAACGGCGTCACTCTAGAAATGGCGGCCGAGGGGAGCGGGGGTCCAGAAGCGGCTGTTGGGCCGCAGGCTGCCAAGGCGGAGACCGGGGCATGTCCCGATCCTGGCAGGTCCGAGCAGCAGGGGGGAAAAGGTGCTGCAGACACGCTGTCCACCGATCAGGCCACCTGAAGGGCCGGTGTTTGTGCTGTCCAGAGGAGAGGCTGTGATGGGCTGCCATGCTTTCTGCCGTCGGTTTAAGACCCCATTGAAAGCCATCATTATATTAATTTGCAATCCCTATTTGTGAAGTGCCAAATAACAATTGCATTTTTATTGTTAAGCACGAGTCTGGGCTTTGTGCTCGGCCCTGAGTTTAGTCAACATCAATCTACTTTATGCTACTGCTGCTCTTCTGCCCTCAGCCCCTGACCACCAGAGGCCACGCAGTGGAGCAGCTTCGCTGCTGGGCTCAGATCTTCCGGGGACCATGTTTTCTCACCTTCATCTAGGCCATTTTCTGCAGATGCTCACCCTCCCCCACCCTACTCTGATTTTCACCTCTTTGTCAGAGAACTATAATCAAAACACTACCATTGGTATACCTGAGGTATATTACTGAGCTGCTCTGTTGTTCCACTGACTCTCCTCGTGACTTCACTGAACAGAACAGCTTTCCTAGGCCGCCACTCCCCAGTATGTGTTGTTTCTCACATTAAAATAGAAACTCTTTGCGCCTTTCACCGGAATGTTTGGCAGTACTGTAAGTGCTTTTCATTCATTCATCATTCACTTCCTTCACCATCTCATTTCAGAAGGTTTATTTGAAGAATGCAAGAAGAGCTGTTGCTAGAATTTTAACTTTCCTTTTTTAAAAATCTTTTTTCTGATACTCATTTAAAACAACAACAACAACAACAACTAGAAATGACTTTCAATGTAGTACCTTACCTGAACTGTATTGAATTTTGCTGGGAAAATTTGGTAGTTCTTCACTGATGTAGGGTTTTTTATTTGTTTGGGAGGGAGCGATACGTTAGGGAAGCATCTGTTTCTCTTTTTTACTGTTGTGTAAGATGGTGATGGCTTCCCTCTTCTAAATAGGTTCATTGTTGAATGCCTCATCTGGACTATAGCAGATTTGTTAAACACTCCTCAAGAGATGCATATTTGAGCTATTATACCGTTGACTTGCACTCATTTTATAAATCACAATGGATAGATTACATGAGTCTAGGGCATTGGGGTGTTGCCCCATCAAACTGTTTGAAGACTCTTGGGACAAGTTCTGTATACAAAGCAGCGGGTTTCTGCTATTAATGTTAACATTGCTTCAGTGCTGCTGGTTGTCTAAATTCAGAAGAAGACTTAGCTGTCTTAAGAGTGAAAATGTCATATAATAAGATGTGCCAGGCAATAATTCAGTAAATTATTGCTGTTTATGGTCAAAAAAGTTTTGCTGTTTTTTTCCCTCAATTTGTTTTGTGTGTTGGGAGTATATGAACCTAAATGACAAAATAAAATTTTAAATACCATAGCTAATATCAACTTGCCATTACTCTAATAGCTTTTCCATTGCTTACGGCCATTTGCTTGGGCAATGTGGTTTACTCTATAAACTTTTGTGTAAATTAAGTGCTATAATCTCATCAGAAAATATGTGGAGGAATTTTGTATTAAGTATGATGTGTATGTCACATACCCTAAGAAATGTAACGATTTCTAAACTAAAGTCATTTCAGGTAGGGAAAGGAAATGTGCAATACTAATAACTGCTCAGAAAAACTTTGGAACATCTTATTTAATGTATGGACTTATGGATTGGACTATAGCTTCACTGTCATTTTCTACTCCTGTGTATATAGCTATATATTTGTATATTATGCAGTATGATTGGAATATAACTGAATATTGTTACTGTCATCTTCAAAATCACAAACATAGGTAAAAAAATTACATTTAAATTTATGAATTGTATATATAACATTGAAACCTTCAGTGTCCAAGTTCATCTTATTTTTCTAAAAAATAAATGAATCATATGAATTTATTCTATTATTTCTTGTCTACGTTGGAAAGCTTCTTTGCAAACATGTGTTATGTCAGTAACTTGTAAGGAGCATGCTGCCATATTCTCCTCCCTTGATGTGTGATGCGTGCAGTCGTTTGCTCTTGCTTTACTTACTGCTGGGAAAGAGACCTAGTTTTACTGCGATTACAATGTTGGCTTAACAGTTACGTGCTCACTAAATCTTAATTTAAGTCCTTATCCAATAAGGATGGGGGAATGGTTCCCCCTAGCCCGTGCTGTGTGGTGAAAAGAGCCTTGATGCGGGCTCTGTAACCACAGGGCAAGTCATTTTTCCACAGTACTTCTCTTTCCTCACCTGTCGGATGGGGATAATGATGCTAATGCTGCCTACTTCAGTTGTCGTTGATAACTTTAACAGGCTGTCTGGCTTTAAATCTGAAGTGCTGAACACTGCTCTTGATGTGATGTGGCCAAAAGTTCAGGCAGTTAAATTCACTACCTTCCTTAAAGTTGATTTTAACAGTGTGGTGACTAAGTCGGCAGTTTCTTGTGAACTGCTTTCAAATACGACTGTAAAGGACAAATTATATTGCACTGGAGCTTGTATTTTTGAAATAGTCCTTTCCTGATTTTCTCTACAGGGCATGTTATAGCTTAGGTCTGAGATCTGATGATTATAGGGGCTAGAAGGGACTTGAGAGGTCATGTAGTTCAGTACTTTGATCTTTGAGAAGAGGAAACGTACGAAGGAGTGGAATGACTGGCCCAAAGTCACATAAGCAAAAGGCAGAACCAGGGTTTGAACCTAAGACTTATGACTTTTAGGTTAGCAGCCTTTCTACCTTAGTATATCGCTGATAATACATGGAGTCAAATCCCCACTGCATCAGATTTCTGCAAAGTGTGCTATTATGGATCTGATCCCTCAGAGAACAGGAGTAGAGAGAAATAGGTCTGGATAAGGAATTTTCAATGCTAAGACTCTTACCCCTTTATTCATGCTAATTTAATGGTTAAAACTTAATCTCATCATGGTGCTTAAATTTGATTTCCAGTTCTACCAGTAATGCAGTTTGCCCTTGTATTTATCCATTCTGTGCCTGCCCTGGTTTGTCCATTTTTTAAAGGTAATTCTCAAGGTAGGTGCTAAGAGTTAAATCAGAATTGTCTCTTAGAAGGTTTTTGGACATGGTACCTGTACTCACTTCTCTCACAGATTTGCTGTTAAGGTCAGGTCCTCAGGAACTCTCAATTTCTGTTACAGTCTATCTGTGTTGTTCTTAGACCCGTTTTCATATCTGAGTTTTAGAAGAATCTGAACATTTTAAAGCAAGATTGTGTTATCTTAAGAATAAGTAAGATGCATGTTTCTTAAGGTACTTTTTATAAATCTTAATTATAGGAATTAAAGGCATTAATTACAGCAGCACTCACTGATAAAGATACAGCTGCTTAAATGCTTTAGTTTCTAGGTTCAGATGTTAAAGTATAAATCCCTTAGGGCACATTTCACTGCTTGGTTACGTTTGGACTATAGGACAAACACATTCAACTACAGCTATAGTAACCCACCTCATTTTCTTTTTAAATTTTGCAAAACAGTATTCTCAGGTTCAGGGATTTCCTATTCCATTTCGTTGGCACAAGTCAGATTCGAGTTGCAACCTAAACTCATTCCTTGTGACCTTCATAAATAGAGCTCGCAGTCTGTATTTCTGGGCAAATTGATATGTTAAAAAGATAAAAAAAAAGTCTCTGCTAGATATGACCTGGTATCCCATGCCGGAGAAGATGGATTGAGTTGTGAGTTTAGACTAGAGTCAATTATGCCTGTTTTCAACACTATAGAACTACCCTGGACTAGACTTACGCCTTTGTTCAATCCAGGTATTTCATGCAGACCAAGTCTGCCTTTACCTTCCTGTTGGCAAACCAGCTTATAATGCCAACTAACAGTCTTACAAGTTCAACAGGAATTTACCCAACATCTGCTGTGTGTCCAGAACTATGCTGGACACTGTTAGTGATAATAATAGCCAACATAGTACTTTATGATTTTCAGTGCACTTTACAAGCATTCTCATTTGATTTTCCACAGGCCTGTGAAGTAGGTACCATAGTTATTGTTCCCATTTTATACATGCAGAAACCGAGGCTTGAAATAAGTTGACTCGTAACACTTACTAGCTGTGTGACCCTTGGCAAGTCACTTAACTCCAATTGCCTAAAAATAAAATTTAAAAAAAATAAAATAAGTTGACTCATCCAAGATCAAAGGGGCCTTGCTAAGTCCACATCCAGCACTGTATCCATTATTATAAAGTATATGATGTGGTCCCTGTCTTTAAAAAAAAAAAGTCTAGTTACATAATAACTTTATTATATATTTAAAAGGAATAGCAAATTGTACATAATAAATTTGCAATTTCATGTGCAATCATCTTTTTTCTATTCTATTTTATGTTATGGAAATGCTTGTTTTATTTCTTAAATTCAGAATAAAATAAACTTTTTTAAAAGTCTCTCTGGGACAAAGAAAACATAAAGCAACTGCAGGAAAATACGAGGTGGGATGTAACTTTTTTTTATGGATTATGGGAGATGAGAAAAGTGCAAAGATCAGGGCCATCACTGGTCAAAATGTAAGAAAGTGACTGGATCAATTTCATCTGGAAAATTGAGACTGGTATTCTAATACCTTCCATATAGAATTGTGCTGAGTTGATAATGTATGTTTAAGCCTCTGTGTGTATACAATAACACTAACTATACTCAGCACTACTTATCTCATTAATTCTTTATCTCTCAGGGTTCAAAAGTAGTCTAGTGGGTATGCTCTGGAATAAAATCGGGTATTACTAAAATTACCAAAACACTTTCTTATGGACTGAGGCTCCATTTCTGAGTAAACCTAGGAAATCTCTTCTTCCCTAGGCTAGCACCCCCCCCCACTCAATCTCAGAATCAGAATTTATAGTCTTAGATAATTATTCTTAATGGCCATGTAATTTATTAGCATTATTAATGATATATTGTGACAGACATTTAAATAACATAGAGAAGGCTGCCCGGGGGCTCACAGCTAAGAGCTGCTAACTTGAATTCCTCTTGTCAATCACCACAATGGATCTCAGCTCAAGTCCACTCTCACCATGAGCTTGTCTTCTCTCCCCTCACTCTTTTTGTCCAGGTGCTCATCTGCTCTGGTCTTCCTCTCAATGCACCTCCTTTTCTGTCTGTCACTCCAAAAATCTCTTCCTCAGAAAACACCAGAACTAAAACATAAATTCAACCTTCCAACAACCTAGGGCTCTTGGGATTGTCCTGGAAAAAAAAAAAAGTCCTCCAAAGTGTCTCTGATCCTAAGACAGTCATCCTGTCTTTGTGATCCTAAGGAGGTCAGCCAAAGTTTCTGTGATCTTGGGTCTCAGCAATCCAGGGCTACATATGGGCAAATACTCTGTAAATCTTAAATCATACTGTTCAGGCGTTTTTCACTCATGTCTAGCTCTTTGTGACCCCATTTGGGGTTTTCTTGACAAAGATACTGGGGTGGTTTGCCATTTCCTTCTCCAGCTTATTTTACAGATCAGGAAACTGAGGCAAACAGGGTTAAGTGACTTGCCCAGGGTCACACAGCTAGCAAGTGTTTATATAAATCATTATATAGATGTCAGCTATCACATTAATATATCCAGCAAAGGCTGGATGGCTGGTTGTCCAATATGTTATTAAAGGAATTCTTTCAGTTGTAGGTTGGACTGTGTGAACACTGAGGTCCCGTCAAATTCTGAGATTCTGTTAAACCTGTCACCACTATTTAAAAAAAAAATCATGTCGTAGGGCATGCCTTACTGAAGCAGCATCAATTAAGGGATGGCAAATAGTAATTAAAAATAGCTGGCACCTATATAATACTTTAAGATTTATAAAGTACTTACATAAGCTATCTGAGCATCACAAGCACCCTGTGAAGTAGGTGCTAATATTGTCCCCATTTTACAGATGAGGAAACTGAGCCTCACAGAAGTTAAATGACCTGTCCAGAGTTATCTTCCCTTCTCCGAATCCAACCTTCTATTTCCTGTGCCACCTCACTGCCTGACTGTTACTTCCTGTCAATAGGATAATAAGAATACCTAAAACATATCAGTGAAGCCAAGAATGGACTCAACATGGAGGCCTGGGCAGGGATCCCATGAGAGAGGGCTCTTTGAGCCTGTCTCATTGTTGGAGCCAAAGCTTCAACTCAAAGAGAGCCATAATTAAACACTAATTCGTGACAGGGAGCACATTTTTCAGAGATTATAGCATACCTCAAGGGAATAGCACTAGGCCAAAAATTCAGAAGAAAAATGAAATAACGACCCTGCAATATATAATCTCACCATTGTTGGAAGAGAGAACGATCAACAAAGGGGAGGTACCCTGCCATCCCATGAACAAAACAAAACAGCCAGGGGCAGCGTTGCCAGGGCCAGGGTAGTGGCCATCAGCCCTGATCGGTCTTCTCAGTCCGTCAGTATTAGCCCCAGAGTCTTTAGTGCAATCTGAACCTTGTGTCAGGGGATTTTTTTTTCCTCATTTTTTTGAACCAGATAAAAACCTAACAGTAGAAAGACTTGAAACCCATAACAAATTCACAGCCGCTTACAATCTGGCAGAATCACAAAGCTGCTTGGAACCTAGTACTCAAAACTAAAGACAATTCAAGAAATTGGGTAACGAGACTGCAACTTCTTTATTTTTAATCTTTCTTCTTATTTATCTTGCCAGTCTTTCAGAATGAAAGGATGAGTGACTTTGGTGTTCATACTGATGCTCCTAGTATTAAATTTGCTCCAGCATCACCCATTTTTGAATTAGAAGGGACCTTACAGGTCATCTTGTCCAAGCCTTTCATTTTTCAGATGAGGAAACTGAGGCCCCAGAGCGTTTAGGTGACTTGTCCAAGGACTTGTAAGTATCTAGTGCAAAGGAGGAATTTGAACCCAGGCCCTCTGACCTCAGTGCTCAGAATAGGTCCTCCCCCAACCATCATACTGGGGATGAGGGGGCAGGGAGGATATAAGGATAGGTTCGCATGTTTGTTACCAGCTGAACCCCACACTATCTTTTTTTTTTTTAGACAAATTGGAGTTAAGTGACTCGCCCAAGGTAACACAGCTAATAAGTGTCTGAGGCCACATTTGAACTCAGGTCTTCCTGACTCCAGAGCTCTGTCCACTGAGCCACCTAGCTGACATCCCCCTTCCCTTGCAAGGCATCTTTCCCCTTGTCAGATCAGGTGAACTAGTATTGCCTTCAAATTGTAGGACAAGGCCCCAGGGATTCTAACAGGAAGTTTGAGCACCATCCCCAGCATCCCTTTTGAACACTGTGTCATCTGTTTCTCTCTTATATTTGCTATCTTTGAAGGCAGTATGGTGCAGTGGATAGAGCTGGCCTTAGAATCAAGAAGTCCTGGGTTGTAACTCATGTCTCAGACACTTAGTGAGGGATCCCGGGAAGGTCATTTAATTTATTTCTTTCAGCATTTATGAAGACATCATGCTAAGTGCTGGAGATGCATAATGGTTTGGTTTGGTTTTTTTAAATAACAACAGTACCTGCCCTCTAGGAGTTTACATTCTGGTAGGGTCATGAGAAATGATATAAGTAACAATGATTTCAAGTCAGTAAGTTTTCATTAAGTGCTCACTAGGGACTGCTCTAGGTTCTAGAGGGGCAAAGATACAAAAGATACAACCTCTCCCCTCAAAGGGTTGATTCTTTCAGGGGTTAGGAAACAATAGGAGAATGCGTAGGAGAAGTCAGCCATGGTGGCCTGAGAGGTTCAGGGTGGGAGAGATCTACATCTACTTGAAGAAAGGGAGAAAGAGAAATCCTGTAACACTCAGTTTACTCATCTGTAAGATGAGATAATTATATTTTACTACCTGCTTCACAGGATTGTTGTGAAGTATTTTTGTAAGCTGCAAGATGTTATAAAAGTATTAGCTGTTTTCATAGTTTAAAAGCATTAGCTCCCTTGAGGACAGGAGCTATGCTATTTATAGTCCTTTCCCCGCCTTTATCTTCTTTTTACATTTTTTTTTAGGTTGTGCACACTGGTGGCACACATCCGTAGTCCTTGTCGTTAGGAAGGCCGCAGCTGTTAGATCCCTTGTGTTTGAGAGTTGTGAGCTGAAGCAGGTCTAGCATCACCAAAACAGTGATTCCTGAGGGTTGAAGAGGGCCACCACGCTGCCTGAAGTCGAGTGAAGCAGCTTAGGTTGAAAACAGAACAGGTCAGTGCTTGCGTGCTGAGCAGTATTGGGGTCTGGCCTTTGTTGAGGGGCTGCTGTACTTCCAGCCTTAACCCCCTTTTCCCCACTTAACAAGCAGAGCTCAGTACAGGACAGACCCTAAGCAAAATTATGTAGAAGGCTTGTCTTTTTCATCCTTGACCTCCCCTGTCTTTGCCTTCCCTCTTCCCAGTTATGGGGTTTTATGTCTTCTCTCCATACAACCAGGATCAGCCCAGATCACTGCTACTAAGTGTTCAAGGTTGACCTTTGGACTCAGCCAAGTCTTCCAGAGTCCAGGCTTGGGGCTCCATCCGTTAGACACTTGGCTTCATAGACCTAGTTTCTAGTACTGGCTCCCCCCAGAAGACGTCCATGCTTGCTCTCACTTGTTTGACCGTTCATTTCTCTATGGAGCATCCTATCAGGAGAACTTTAATGTGCTGAGTTTATACTATATTAATTTGCATGTGTTTGACAAGTCTAGAAAAGTTTTCTTTTTGCTGGTAGTGGCAGGGACAATGTCCTACTGCCTCAGTTATCTTGGCAGCTTTCAGAGGACAGGGACCAATTCTTCCATTTTTTCTATGCTCTTTCTACTCACTCCAAAAACATCGAATAGTACCTAACACCTTGCTCAGCACAGAGTAGGCTCTCATGGACAAGACTTTTCATCTCATTCTAAAGTAACTAGGTGGCACAGTGGATAGAGTGTTGAGCTTAGAATTGGGAAGACCTAAATTCAAATCCAGCTTCATATACATGCTATCTGTGTGACCCTGGGCAAGTCATTGAACTTGTCTGCCTCAATTTTCTCAACTACAAAATTATGACGATAATGATAGTACCTACTTCCCAGGGTTAACTTGTTTTGCACTACCTCCCAGAGTTGTTGTGAAGATTCAATGGCATGACATTTGTAAAAGTGCTTAATAAATATTTCCTTCTTTTCTTCCTTCCTTCCTTCTTTCTTTCCTTCCTTCTTTCTTTCCTTCCTTCCTTCTTTCTTTTCTTCCTTTCCTTCCTTCCTTCTTTGCTCTCTTCTTTCCTTCCTTTCTTCCGTCTCTCCTCAGTTAAATGAGAGCCAAATAGCTTCTCTGCCTCATGGGCATCCACCTATGATAACAACCAGGCCGATACATGTTGTGTGTTTGAAAGAAGATTTTTCTTTTGGTGAAATCTAGTCACATTCACAAATACACTGTTTCTTGCATCTCCTGTAGGCAGAGAAAGGGTTAACTTGTTTTGCACTGCGTGTTCTTGTATTCCTGACATGATATAAAACACTACAATTGTGGCTTTTCCATTTTAGCTGACATAGTTTCAGTTGATGAATATTTTGATTGGTGCCAGTCTCAGGCAGTTTTAAATGATAGCCCTGCAGGAGTCACGAAGTCCAGTCATAATCATAACAATATGCCTGTCACTCAAAAGCACCGGAAGAGAGTTTAGGTGCAAAGAAAGCATTTTCCCCTGAAAGGAAACGAGGCAATTGAAATCACCTCCTTTTCAAAGCATTGAAGTCAAAACTGTTACCAGGTTCATGGTGTGAAAATTCAGGTCCCAGGACCTCCTTGGGCAGGCTCCAGCATGTCCTGGGGCTATCCAGACAAGTATAAGTTGGAGCCTAGGTCTCCAAAGAAATTAAACCCTAGGCAAAGTCAGCCATCAAGGCTGATTTCCCACTTGTTATTTGCTGACTGTTATTTCTTCAGGGAGTATATAATGAATTCCCTTCTAACCCTGCTTTGAATGCACCTTGGGCCAGGTCTGCACAGCCAAACCTAGGCCAATTACCTAACTAATTCAGGCAGAAGGAAGTAGTTTCCCCAACTCAAAAAGTATGGCAAGTAGACCTGGCCTAAGGGCTAGAATGGAGAGTAAATTAACTTGTTTACATTATAATTACCAATCTTTCTTTTTTTAAGTGAAAGTTAAACCAGAGGGGGATGGAATGAAAAGTCCTACACTCAACTGGGTGGAGGCTTGGGGGAGTCCCTCTGGTCTCAGCCAGAGAGTGAGGTAAGTGGCAAACTGGAGAGAAGAATGAAGCTCAAGAAAGACCACCAGCCATCCTCAAGGCTCCCTTTTTCTTACTTCTTAAGGAAACAAGGATAGTGGTTATAAGATCATAGTCGAGACACTTTTTCATTTTACAGATTAGGAAAGTGAGGTCCAGAGATTTTCCAATGTTACACAGGTAATATATAGCAGAGCCTTGAACTCGGGTCCCTTTTGGGGGACGCCTCCAAATTCAGCCCTCTTTTGATGTGCAGATGGGAGAGCCCTGATCTTGAAGTCAGGGGACCTGAGCTCTGTTACTCACCAACTGTTGAACCTGAATTGGTCTTGTCATATCTCAATGCTTCAATTTCTTTTTCTGCAAAATGGTGACGAATGATACTCGTGCTCCCTATTTCACTGAGTTGCTGTGAGGACAGCACTTTGTAAACCGTAAATTCCCCACAGAAATGTGCACCATAGTCACAGCCTCGACATCTCAGTGTTGATGGCATACTTGCAAAAGCCCGAGGGGGTTGGTCAGCAAACTCAGCCCCATAGAACCCCACCGTGTCTCACAATGGAAGGAACATTGGACTGGAGGAGTGAGGTTGTAAAATCACAGAAAGAACTGGAAGAACTCAGAGATCAACTAGTCCAACTCCTTCATTTTACAGATTTGGAAACTGAGGCCCAGAAAAGTTAAGTAGGTATAAGGACACAGCTGGAGCTCAAACCCAGGTACCTAAGTCATTACTCTTTCCATGACACTAGGCTTACAATATTCATGGCAGTGAATTGGTTAAATAAAAAGGTGTTAGGCCGGAATGGGCACCTTTCACCTCCAAAGAATCCCACAGAGCCTATGCTGATCTTAAAAGATTTGAAAAAAATGAAGTTATTTGGTAATTTGTCAACAGAACTGTATTTTACATTGCTTTGCCTACATTGCCCCAACCGGTTCAAGTGACTGCCCACTGACAACAAGATAAATTCCACAAAGCTGAGTGTGGCATTCAAAGCCTTCCAAAATATGACTTCCACCATAGGAGGCAGTGTGATGCACTGAGCGTAGAGTGCTGGATTTGGAGTTGGAGAACTGGATTTTGAGTCCTGGACTTAGCACCGAGCAATCTTGGGCAAGTCACTTCACTTACTCAGGCCTCAGTTTCCTTTTTTTGTCAAATGAGAGGGATAGATTAGATGACCGCGAAGGTCCCTTTCAGTGTTAAACCTATGATCCCATCTCTGAGAAGTGGTGTGGCACAGTGAATAGGATGCTGAGCTTGGAGTCAAGTCTCTGATACAACCTCTGGGGCCATGTATGAGTTATTTCTTTCCCCTAAGCTTCAGACAGCTCTCCAAGATTATCTATTAAATCAGAGATGGTGGAGATCTGTACTTGTCCTTCCTTGACTGATTAAGCACTTAATTCTCTAGCCCAGGTTGGGGATGGGGGGAAATCTTTGGCTTCAAGGCCACATGTGGCCCTCTAGGTCCTCAAGCTTGGCCCTTTGACTGAATCCAAACTTCCCAGAACAAATCCCCTTAATAAAAGGACTTGTTCTATAAAACTTGGACTCAGTCAACAGGCTGCCCCCAAGGATCTAGAAGGCCACATGTGCCTCAAGGCCCCAGGTTCCCCACCCCTGTTCTAGCCTTTATCATCCTGGATGCTGTCCAGCTTATTAGTGTCCTCCAGAAAATGTGGCATCGGGAAGGAACTCATTGCCCAGATGTCATCCAAACCCTCTCCTTTTATGGAGAAGATAACTGAGGTACACAGCAGGAAAGTGACTCACTCAAAGTCACACAACCAATCCATCAATCAGCTAACATTTGTTAAAGGGCTGCTATGTACTATGAGCAAGATGGCTCAGTGGGTAGGGCGTAGGGCCTGAAGTCAGGAAGACCTGAGTTTAAATCCAGCCTCAGATACTTACTAACTATGTGACCCTCGGCAAGTCACTTAACCCCAGTTTGCCTTGACCCACTGGAGAAGGAAATGGCAAACCACTCCTGTATCTTTGCCAAGAAAACCCCATGGATAGTATGGTCCATGCGGTGATGAAGAGTCGAAAGTGACTGAATGATTGAACAACAGCATGTACCATGTACTGTGCTAAGTATTGGTCCTAAAGATACAAAAGGGAGACAGTCAAAGACTTTAGATTCTACCATATTCATAGCAGAGGCAGTACTGAACCTAAGGCCTCTGATTCCAAATCCAGATTTTTATTCTAGAGGCCCCAAGGCATTATGGAAAGAGCTTTGGAGACAGGTGACCTGGGTTCCAATCACCTCTTCTACACTATTAGCTGGGTGTACCAGGACATGTACCTTCTCTGAGCCTTGGCTTCTTCATCTGCAAAAGGGAAAAAAGAAATAGAATGGTACCTGTAGCACCTGCCATATAGAGTAGGAGACAATACATACAGAGTCCTTTGCAAAATGTTCAACTGCCCTCTGAATATCAGCGAGGAAGCCTGGTTCATAAAAGAGTGCCAGAGTTGGAGGAAGAGTACGTGTGTTCAAATCCCCTCTCTCCCTCCTATCACCTCTCTGATCTTGGGGCAAGTCATTTTACTTCTCTGGGACACAGTTTCCTCATTTGCAGAAATGAAGGGGATAAACTAAATGAGCTTGGCTTTTTTTTTTTTCCAGCTCTAAATTGATTGCCCTTATGATCACATCAATTTGAAAGTAAATGTACTCATTTTGCTCTTGGTGATCATTCACAAGCCATTTCCTACTTCAATCCTGTGGCCAAACATGCAGAAATTTTAAACTAACATCAGCTTAGGAGATAAAACAAAACCCACAACCGCTAAGACAGCTTTGTTGCTTCTGTTCTGAGGCTGAGGCTCTATTTGTTTGTTCCAGTGTTGTCTCTGATCATGTTCACTCTTCAAGACTAAGAGGAGGCAGTGGAGTTCAGAAATTGAAGAAGATGTGCAGAGTACCAGAAATCTAACCAGGTCTTCACTGGCGCATCTTCCAAGCTCGGACTCGTGTCTCATTGCACCAGCAACTTTTCACTGCACACACCAGCATCAGAAATCAGATCTGAGGGATCCTGATTGATCCCTTCTCATCAAAACCTGGAGTGTCTCCAGATTCTTTGAGCAGCTTTTCCAAAGCTATAATATCATGTGCCCACAAAATCATTTCTTGCAAGGTTGACTTTCTTTTGGCATAATAGAAAACACATGCTTGGTTGAGCGTCTTCCCCAATTTGCCCACTCTCAAGCCCATTTTATGCTTCCAGCATGCCCAATTATCTGGGCACGTGTTCTTTTGAAGATGAGGGAGGCATATCCTGATTTATGCCTTGGCCCTGCCCTTCTCCAGACAGGTTGGAAAAGATTTAGTAACCAGAGAAGTGACAAGGGGTAAAGGAGTTTGGGAAGAGGGAAGAACGCTTTGTAAAAGTCGGCAAACCAGACTTTTGCTTCAAATCCTTGCCGTGGGCAGTCTATCCATAACAGGGCTTAAATCATGTTACAAGTTTAAATCAGATAGAGAGTGAAAGGCTCTGTAGTCTTATGAATTAGGGATTGGGTTGCATAGGTAAAGACATTTTCTAAGTTAGCAAAATATAAATCAGTGGTAATGAGGCACCTGTGAGCATTAGGCAGGCTTAATGGGTCCCTCATGACCTTCCCACCCTCATTCCATTCCCATTAGTTTTAGAGTACACTCCAACACACACACACACACACACACACACACACACACACACACACACACGCACACACATGCACGCGTGCGCGCACACCCCATTCCCACCTATTACTATGTGAAACCATCAATTATTTAGTTTTTCCATGTTTTTCTTTTTTTCCCAGTGTACATCAAATTCTAAGATCTCCAACTGGCTGCTGGGAGAAGAGAGGACTAAATGGGCAATGAGTATATAATATGCTCACTGTTTATATCAAATCTCAACTAATTTGTGTAATATTCATTGAGAGGCATCAAGTAGTACAAAGAATACGGAAACAGAAGACAGGAAGACCTGAGTTCAAATTTCGCCTCTGACACTCACCAGCCATATGACTGTGGCAAAGTCAATTTAGCTTCTCTGAGCTTCAGTTTTCTCATCTGTAAAATGGGCATGATAATGCCTATAGTATCTGTCACACAGGACTGTTGTCAGGCTTAAATGAGATCACGTATGCAGAGTGCCTTGTAAAACCTGAAATGCTAAATAAATTCCAGATAATCTTATTAAAAGTTGAAAAGGAAACCCAAGTCAACAAACATTTGTTAAGTACTTACTATGTGTCAGGTGTTATGCTAAACACTGGGGATCAAAGGTTATTGACCAATGAAAAAGCATACACACGCGCACACACACACACATATGTGAAAGATGTTCTGAATGTAAAAAAAAAAAAGATAAGATTTGGCAACAGAGTGAATATGTGAGGTGAGTGAGAATGAGAAGCTGAATATGACCCCAAGGTTGTGAGCCTATTGGACATACAGTAATATAGAAGGAAATTGGTAATATGCAACTATAGCTCAGGAATGAGACTAAGACTGAATATATAGATCTTGAGATCGATCGATCGATAGATAGATAGATCATCATATGCTTGAGATGGTAATTGGATAGGCAGAAGAGAAGAATGCTCAGGACCATGGTAGACACCAATATTTAGTGAATGTGACATGGATAGAAAAATAGCAGAGAAGGCTGAAGAGGATCAGTCAGACATCCAGAAAGAGAACAAGAAGAGAGTAGTATTACAAAAACTCAGAGGAGGAAGTATCCAAGAGAAGATGACCAAATGTATCCAATGATGCAGAGGGTCAAGAAGGACGGAGAATAAAAAAGCCACTAGATTAGCTAAGAGATCATTGGTGGCTCTTCAAAGGACAGTTTAAGTTGAATGATGAGCTCAAAAGCCAAATTGCAAAGGGTTTAGAAGAAGTGACAGAAAGTAGAGGTACCAAGTATACATGTCTTCTTCAAGGAACTTAGTCAACACGGAGTGAAGAAATATGGAATGCTAGTTGGTGGGGATGATTTGATCAAGTGAGGGTCTTTTTAAGGATGAAAGAGAAATGGCATTTTTGTAGGTATCTGGGAAGCAGCCAGTATACAGGGAGACATCCAAGTTTAATAAGAGGACTTCTGGGGGGTAGAGCCAAGATGGTGGAGTGTAAAGAAAGCACTCAGCTGAGCTCTCCCAAGATTCATATCCTAAGCTCTCCACCCTTTAAGCTGCTAGATTTTGTCTGATCTTGACTGTGGTTTCACAGTATTTGAATGATTTCTTTCTGGCTGGTTGAAGTTTTTTTTTTTTTTTGACCTGGGAGCTCTGGAATTTGGCTGTAACATTCCTGGGAGTTTTCATTTTGGGATTTCTTTCAGTAGGTGATGGGTGGATTTTTGTTGTTGTTATTGCTATGGTCAATTATGGTGATAGTATTCCTAATATTGAACCAGCCCATTTCTATTTAACTCTCTGGTTCTAGGATATTTGGGCAGTTTTCCTTGACAATTTCTTAAAATATGATGCCTAGGCTCCTTATTTGATCGTGGCTTTCAGATAATCCAACAATTATTAAATTATCTCTCCTTGATCTATTTTCCAGGTTATTTGTTTTTTCCTATGAGATATTTCACATTTTCTTCTTTTTTTTGTATCAATAAGTGCAGAAAAAGCCTTTGATAAAATACATACCCATTCCTATTAAAAAGACAAAATACAATACCCATTCCTATTAGAAAGCATAGGGATCAATGGAGCCTTTCTCAAAATAATGAGTCTATCTAAAACCAAAAGCAAACATCATCTCTAAAAGGGATAAACTTGAATCCTTCTCAGTAAGATTAAGAGTGAAGGAAGGATGTCCATTATCACCACTGTTATTCAATATTGTACTAGAAATGCTAGCTATAAGAAGACAAGAAATAGTAATTGAAGGAATAAAAAAGGAAATGAGGAAACAAAACTATCACTCTTTGCAAATGATAGGATGATCTACTTAGAGAACCCTAGAGAATCAAAAACAAGATGAAACAATTATCAGCTTCTGCAAAGTTGCAGGTTTATAAAATAAACCCACGTAAATCATTGGCATTTCTATATATTACCTACAAAGTTCAGCAGAAAGAGATAAAAAGATAGATTCCATTTAAAAGACTACAAACAATATAAAATACTCAGGAGACTACCTATGAAGACAAACCCAAGGATTATATGAACACAGTTACAAGGTACTTTATTCATAAATAAAGACAGGTTTAAACAATTGGTGAAATATTCATTGCTTATGAATAGACTGAGCCAGTGCAATAAAAATGATAGTCCTACCTATATTGGTTTACTTATTCAGTGCCATACCCATCAAGCTACCAAAGAATTGTTTTATGGAGCTAGAAAAAAAGATAGTAACAAAATTCATCTGAAAGAACAAAAGGTCAAGAAGGGAATCAATGAAAAAAAAAAGTGAATGAAGGGGGCCTAGCAGTTCCAGATTTCGAACTATATTTCAAAGCAATAATCATCAAAACAATCTGGTACTGGCTAAGAAAAAGAGTGGTAGATCAGTAGAATAGATTAGATTCACAATACACAGTAGTGATGATAGTAATCTAGTGTTTGATAAACCTAAAGATCCAAGCTTTTGGGGTAAGAATGCAACATTTGACAAAAATTGCTGGAAAAATTGGAAAGGAATTTGGCAAAAACTAGGCATAGACCAACATCTCACACTGTATACCAAGATGGTCAAAATGGATAAATGATTTAGACATAAGGAGTGAAAATTAGGGAAGCATAGAAAAATTTACCTGTCCAATCTGTGGATAAAGGAAAATTTATGGCCAAACAGAAAATAGAGAATATCACAGGAAGTAAAATAAATAATTTTGATTACATAAAAGTAAAAAACTTTTGAGCACACACACACACACACACACACACACACACACACACAAACCCCCCCCAAAACTAATGCACCATAATTAGAAGGAAGACAGGAAACTGAGGGGAAAATTACAGTGGGTTTCTATGATAAAGGCCTCATTTCTCAAATATAAAGTGAACTGAGCCAGTTTTATAAAAATAAGAGCTAAATCGTCAAAGGATATGAACAGGCAGTTCGGAAGCAAAAATCAAAGTTGTCAACAGTCACATGAAAAAATACTCTGAGTCACTACTGATTAGAGAAATGCAAATTAACTCTGATGTACCACTTCATACCCATCAAATTGGCTAAGATGAAGGAAAAGGAAAATGACAAATGCTGGAGGGAATGTGGAAAAAATGGGACACTAATAGTGGTGGAGTTGGGAACTAGTCCAAACATTCTGGAGAATAATTTGGAACTATACCCCAAAGGGCTCTAAAACTGTGCATACCCTTTGACCCAACAATACCACTATTAAGTCTTTATCCCAAAGAGATTAAAGAAAAGGGGAAAATACAGTACTTTTTGTACCTTTTGTACTATTTATGCAAAAATATAGCAGCTTTTTTTTTTGTGATGGCAAAGAATTGGAAATCAAGGGGATGCTCATCAGTTGGGGAATGACTGAACAAGTTGTGGCATGATTGTGATGGAATACTGTTATGGTATAAGAAATGATGAGGGCAGTTGTTTCAGAAAAAAACATGGCAAGACCTAGATGAACTGATACAAAATGAAGTTAGAGGATCACTGTGCATAGTAATAGTGATGTTGTTATGATGATAAACTGTGAAAGATCTGGCTACTCTGATCAATACCATGATCCAAGACAACTCCAAAGGACTCATGATGAAAAAATGCTCCCCACCTCTGGAGAAAAAACTGATGAACTCTATGTGCAAATAGAAGTGTAATTTTATCACTTTCTTTTTTTTTCTTTTTTCTTCATACACTGCAGGCCTTCACACAGCCTGGTGTCACAAACTTCTGCTGCTGATCTCCTGAGTTATCTTAGGCTGGAAAAATGTCTCACTGACTTTTTGCTGGCTCTGATGCTTTAACATGTCATTTGAGGCATTATTTTTAAGTTATTTGGAGGGGAATTTTGGGAGAGTTCAGCTGAGTCCCAGCCAGTACTCTGCCATCTTCCTGTTTTATCTCTTATTTATCTTCTGCTACCCCCCCCCCGGCCTGATGTATTTTTTGATTTCAAATATGAGTCCCAACTATGTTAGAAAGATTCTCCATTGTATATCCTAAGTTGCTTACTCTTTTTTTTTTATCTTCATTATTTCTGCTTTGAGAATTCTGAATTCCAATGCAATTGCCATTCTGATATCTTCCTTTAAATGGATTATTTCTCTTTGGAACCATTCTGGAATTTCCTACTCTTATTCCATAATGCCTTAGAAATTTAACAGAATTCTTGGTTTTGGTTCATTTTTCTTCATGGTATAATACTCTATTGCATTATGATTGTTTTTTTAAACTTTCACTCATTTTTCTTCTGTATGAGTCTCAGTGTTAGTTTATCTGCTGGTGAGATGAGCTGGTACTCAGCCTTTCTTTTTTTGGATTTTCAGCCTTTTTTTCATATTCCTGGTATCTTGTCTTTGACTTTCCACTTTATTCTTTGGCTCCGTCTTTGTTCCACTGCTATAGCATAACACAGATTCATGAGGTTGGGAGTCCTCAGCTTCAAGCTGAGAATTCTCTGGGCCTCAGTCCGTATTCAGAGTACATCTGTGACGAAAGAACTGAACTCAGCTTGGTAGCAGTCCCCTTTCCGTTGGGCATAGAAGCCTCTTCTAACCAGCTGTTCACTGTCAAAACTTCTACCCTGCCCCATAGTTGTGTTTCTTTTCTTCACATGATTGTATAGAATCCATTTTTTCTTTTACTTATGGGATTAGGGGTGGCAGACAGGGTTCAGATTGAGTCACAGAGGTAGGGGAATCAAGCAGAGACCACCCAAGAGAGACTGAAACATAAGCCTATGAGGTGGCTTGTGCTGGCTTTTCCCAATGTGTGGGATGGTTTTTGGTTAAAGAAGGTGAATGGGAACATTAAGGACTTAGGTTCTCTGATATGATTTAGTGTGCTTTTATCTTGGTTGGCATTTCTATCTTGTCATCTTCTTATCTATCTTGTGTATTCATTTATGTGTGTGTGTGTGTGTGTGTATACATGCATACACAATCAGGACAATCAGGATTAAGTGACTTGCCCAGGGTCATACAGCTACTAAGTGTCTGAGACTGGATTTGAACTCAGGTCCTCCTGACTCCAGGTACTCTACCACCTAGCTGCCCCTATGTATTCATTTTAAAGAATCAGCCAATAAACAGTTATTAAGCACCTATTATGTGCCAGGCACTGTATGATGAGCTGGGGACACAGAGATTTATCACAAATTTCTTTGAGATTGTGAGGTTCAAGGGTTTTATTGAAAATAATTCTCACCATCTTTGATAATCAAGGAGAGAAGAGTCAACTGTTCTGCTTTCAGTATCTCTATAACTATTGTATCATTTTTCCTTCGCCTATACTGTCTTATTCCTCTCTCCCTCTCCTTCTCCCTTTCTTTCTCTTCTTTATGTTTCTCCCTCTGCCTTATTACAAGAGGCACACATCAAGAGTATCCTAAGGTGAGCTGCCCTAGTGGGCAATGAGCTGGGTATAGGGAATCCTTATAGGGTCTAGCAACACCTTGGGACTTATCTCTCCTCTTCACAACCAAGAATCTAGCTTTATACGGTAATGACCCTGCCTGACCAACTTACAGGAGAATTTAGTTTCACTAGAAGTGCAAACTTTGAAAGGGTCAATTGACCCTTATGAACAAGAAAATGAACAAAATAAAGACCTCACCTTCTATTCTTTCCCTTTTTCCTCACGGCTCCTAATGATTTAAAATATGGTTTATTTCAGTCATGTTTCTACTTCTGGAGAGAGGGAAGAAAGAGATACTTTAAAGGGATCATCTTCTTTACTTTGATTCTACATGCTTTCTCTTTTGCCTTTTTCCCCCATCTTCACACACACACAAACACACACACACACACACATGCACACACATGTAACTCTTTTTTTTTTTTGGTGAGGGCAATTGAGGTTAAGTGACTTGCCCAGGGTCACACAGCAAGTAAGTGTCAAGTGTCTGAGGCCAGATTTGAACTCAAGTCCTCCTGACTCCAGTACCGGCGCTCTATCCACTGTGCCACCCAACTGCCCCACACAAGTAATTCTTGAAAACTGAAGAACTGTTGGTTCAAATGGGCAACTTCAAGATCTCTTATGGCACTGTGCACATATTCTTCCTTGAATTAATGGATCCAAGTATATCGTGCCTTCCCACCTAATTTCCTACAGACCTTTCCTCCTCTAGATTCTTAAGCCTTATAGAGAACAGTTGAGCTTCCTGTGAATCTTGGCTAACATATTCTCAACTTAGCCAGGTGACCTCAGGTGAAGAATTTGCTAGTCTAGAACAGAAGATAATATGCCCACTGATCAGCTCTCTACTCTTCTCAATCTAGAACATGGGCATGATCCATTTGGGGCTAGTACTTGGGAGGAAAGGATGGAAACTACAGTGGAAGAGACATGGCAAGAAAAAAGGGGACGTGGACTATAATAAGACTAGCTAAGAATTTTGGAACCTGGTTGACATTGAGATTTTTTTTTTTGTAATATCTACTCATTTGTTCTATAAATAAGTATCTAAGGCCTTGGAAGACTGGGAGTCTAAAAAAAACCAGTTGCAGTAGAGTTCCATTATTATAGTCTTGGATATAACAAATCAAACCATATCCCATAAAATCCAATTACTATGTACAGTTTAGCCCATGATGGCATCATTCCTCCCCCTCACCTTCCTATACCCTCTCACCCACTTATTAGTATTCTAAAATGAGATGCAATATGTATGAATAACAGGTTCAAGACCAATTCCCTTTCAGGTCTATTTCTATAGTGACTAAAGGAAAGCCAAGAAGTTGCTCCCCAGGAGACAAGGATGGGGAATGGAGAAGAGATTAGAGGAGGGAAATGGGCTTAGGGGCAACAGTTGTTATCTAGCCCACATTTAGATTTGTGGTCAGAGTGCTTGGCTTCAAATCCAAGAGCTTCTTTTACACATGTGTGGAGAGAGAGACAGGGAGAAAGAGAGAGAGAGACACAGAGAGACACAGAGAGAGGCAGACAGAGAGACAGAGACAGAGAGAAGAAAGAAAGATAGAAAGAAATTGAGGCTCAGAGAGGAAGAAAGTATATACTGTGTGATTTTGGAAGGCTCTTTTCCTCTTTCTGAACCTTTGTTTCCTTCTCTTTAGAAGGAAGGGGTCAGACTGCCAATCTCCTCGATCCTTTCCAGTTCTATGGTCCCAATTACTTTAAATAAAATTTTGACTAAATAACATGTAACAGGACTTTGCACAAGATAAAAGCAAAGCTTCTAAACATCTTCTAGAAGATGCTAAGCAATACAAAGATAGTTGGCTATTTCAGGAAGCAGTGGTTCTATCAAGGTAAGTACATTTTCTAAGCAGAAAGCCACCCCCTTCCTTCCTATCCCCAACTCCCCAGTCCCTTGTAGATGATCCTTGGGAAATGCCATGCAGAAAAATGTAATCTCCTGAAGGTCAAACCTTTTTTGATGAACCTCTTAGGACTTTACTAGAGTGGTCATCATCTGGTAGACAAGTTCATTGTTAGATCTGCATGCAAAGCCCCTCCTCTCCCACCCTCTTAGTGGGAACCTGGCATAGGCTTTGACCTGTTGGTACACCCTTGGAGAATCTATGGCACCTCTCTACAATGGGGAGGCATTGGAGGAGGACTTGAGCCAAGGAGTAGAAATCACTTCTTGGTCTCTTGGATAGGATCCAGAATGGTGAGCATGGAGCTCATGATGCTATATTTGGAGTCAGGGGACCTGAATTTGAATACTAAGGTGGCTACCAGTGTGACCTTGGGCAAATCACTTAGCTTCAATGGGATTCAGTTTCCTTTATCTAAAAAAATGAAGGAGATGACCCCTGAGGTCCCTTTCAGCTCTACATCTATGATTTTATGATGGCTTATCTACATATATGGGTCATCTCCAGTGGTCATATATCTCACCAGTGGACCAAAATGGCTCTGGAGGAGAAAGTGAGGCTTGGTGACTTTGCACAGACCTGCCTCACTTAAATCCAATTCACTTGCATGTCATGGCATCACCTCCCTGATGTCATGTCCTCTTCAAGAACAAAGAACAAATAACACCAACAACATGCATGTGTGTGTGTGTGTGTGTGTATGTTAAATCAACTCATTTTTAAACATCTTCAAAATAGAGGCAGAAGAAATGTTTTTAGGCAAATAACATTCTCCCTCCCACCCACCCACCCCAAGCCAGTAGACCCCAAGGGATGGGATCATTTCACTCCAGTGGAAGAATGAAGGTGGGTTTTTGTTTGTTTGTGTTTTTTCTGTTTGTCATATTTGTTTTGGTTTGAAATCCTCAGTGGTTAGAAGTAAGACATTTTCTCCTTTTCCATTCTAGCTTTACCGTGGTCTGGCAAGGATCCTGGTTTAATTTTAATGTTTGGAGAAAATGATCTTCCTGTTTCATATTCAAAGATAAAAATACCTCCCAGCTGAAGTGATTGTGAATGCCAGCCCAGGTTCCCTTTCAGGAATTTCCTCTCTGAACTTGGCCTTCAACTTCCGAACTAACAGTTGTTTTTCTGCTTTTCTTAAATCAAAATATTTACCAACAGGGTTTGGTTTTACAACATCCCATCTTGTCCTCAGGCCTGCTGGGATATTTACATCAGCCTGGCTGACATTGAGCAGAGAAGCAGCCAAGAGAAAGCCTGTCTGTTCAAAGAGGGTGGCTGAGAGGGAGGGAGACAGAGGGCGAAGCAAGGAAACCTGTCGTGGTTATTTGACGTGCACATCAGAATTTCAAAACAGGCCACAAGGCCAAATAACCAAACAGAGAGGAAATGTGTATCAGATGAAACACTGACACTCTGAGCTGATTTAGAATGTTTTCCCCTGTGGCAGGAGCCAGTCTACTCTAAGATCTGTACAGAGACCGGTGTGATGTTCACATTGAAAGAAATAAGGACTAATGGCTAGAGAATCATAGAATCTTCCTGGTGGAAGATAATTGTTTAATCCAACCTTGAACTCCAGGCAGGTATCCCCTCTAAAGCATCCCTGATGATGGAGTCAGCAAGTTTCTCAGTGAACACTTCCTGTGATGGGAATACTGCCTCATATGGAAGAATGTTCCCAAATAGTTTGGGGAACTGTTAGATACTGTGTACTGAGCTGAAATCGTCCTATTATTTCCATTCATTGGTCCTAATTCTTCCCTCTGGAGCTACACAGAATACATTGAATCTCTGTTTTCTGTGTCAGACATTCACACATTTGGCTTCATCAAATCTCAGTTGGAAGAGACCTCAAACATCTTCTAGTCCAACCTGATTTTGAGCAGAAATCCCCTCAGCATCCCCCAGAAGTCATCATCCAATGTCTGCTTAAAGATCTTCAAGGATAAGAAATAAAATGTTTAGGGAACCATCCCTGTGATTTGATTGTTAGCACCTGTTGTACAGCTTATAGTTTTAGAGAGATGTCCAGGGAACCCAAAGGTTAAGTTAATTCTAGAGTATCACACAGCTAGTATATGTCAAGGCAAGACCTGAACCCAGCTCTGGGCAAGGCTAAGGCCAACGCTAACTGTTTATCTACTATACTGTGCTGTCCCTTTATTCACTGTTCAACCCGCTGTTCGGCCCATAATCCACAATTCAGCAAGCATTATTAAATGCAGATCATTATCTCCCAAAGTAGCCCATTCCATTTGGAGATAATTCTAACTGTGAGGAAGCATGCCATTATACTGAGCTAAAATCTGCATCCCTTCTCTCACCATCTTCATTGCCTTCCTTTATATATGTGTCAGCTTGTCAATAACTTTCCTAAAACATGACATCCAAAACGAAAGACAGTGCTCTGTATTTGGCTCCTTATTTTGGACACTGTTTCACTTAAGCAGAAGATCTAATTATCTCGTCTTATTTTATCATCTTATCTTAACTTTTTGTATATTGATTTACTCATTTAGATATTGTCTTTCTAAGTTCTTTATTTTGCATCTGGTATTGCGTGTTGTCTATGACTTTCTCTGAGTTTTCTATCCACTGTATTACCCAGGTATTTTTTGAATGTATTCTCTGTAGCCATACCAGTGTGGTATAGGGAAAGGATCTGAGTTTGAAACCTGCCTCTGGCCCTTACCAGTTCTGTGACCCTGGACAAGTCACTTAACCTTTATGAGCCTCATTTTCCTCATCTGTAAATTGACACAGTTTGATTTGATGGCCTGTGGGGACCCTTCCACCTCTAGATCTTTGGGCTTAGGCAAATGATTTTCTGGAAGTTTTCTCATGGGAGCTCCCTTGGCTCACCTTGTTCTCACTATTAAACCTTTTGGTTTCTTCACCCATCCTCCTTTTAAAAAAATGATGCATTCCTCTCTTTGCTCCATCAGTCATCTTTTCCCTCTCCCTGGGCTTCTTACCTTCTGTCTATAAACATGCTCAGGCCTTCATTATCTGAAGAAAAACCTTTCTTCAGTTTAACAACATTTGTGCTCAAGCTAACCCCTTGGAATTGATGTGCTTCTCATGAATTATCATGTGCTGCTTTATGTGTCTGTACCTTAGCTCCTTCCTAGACTGTGAGCCTCATGAAGGCAGGGAAGTTTTCTCTCTCCCAATACAGAGAGGAGCAATGTACACAGATTGGGTACTTACTAAACCCAGGATCTGAAGTCCTGCCCAAACAAAACCATTTCAATTTTACTTCATTTAATTTTGACACTGGCACTACATCCTTACCTCCACGATTCAATCAACACATTGCCTATTGTGTATATTTTAGGGCTTATACTGAACAGTAATCCTGTCTCTACTGAGTCTTCTCTAAGTTAAACACCCTTGGTTTCTTCAAAAATCTCCAGAGGACATGGTTTAAAGCCCATTCACCATCCTGGCCATGCTTCCATAGATATGAATCCAAAACAAAGCAAAAGTTCACTCATGTCACCCTGTTCTTCAGCAGACTCCAGTGGCTTCCTGTTACCTCAGGATCAAATATAAAACTTTCTGTTGGGCATTTAGAACTCTTATAACATGGCTCTTTCTTACCTTTTTAGTCCTTTTATGTTTTACTGGCTAAAAAATTTATGGTATATGAATGTAATGGAATATTATTGTGACATTAGAAATGATGGAGTGAACAGTGTCAAAGGCAATTGGGAGGACCATTATGACCTGATGTTGAGCAAAGTGAGCAGAAATGGAACAATTTATATGACAACAACATTGTAGAGAAAAACAACTTTAAGAAACTTTAGAATTCAGATCAATGTAAGTCATAAACCATGAATCCAGAAGGCTGAAGATGAAAGATACCATCTGTCTCCTGCCAGAGAGGAGATGGGCCTAAAATGTCAAGAGAGAAACACGTATGTGGGCATGACCAATGTGGGAATTTGTTTTACTGAGCTGTTAATGTTACAATGAAAATTTTGTTTCTTCTTTTGTTTCATTTTTTGTTCAATGGAGGGAGTAATGGGAGGGACAGATTATAAATAAAGAGAGAGAGAGAGAGAGAGAGAGAGAGAGAGAGAGAGAGAGAGAGAAAGGAAGGAAGGAAGAGAAAAGCAAAGAGAGAAGAGAGGAGAGGTAGAGGAATAGGGGGAGAGACAGAGAGACAGAGACAGAAACAGAGAGAGAATTGGGGATTTTGGAATGGGTAAAGGGCTGAACAGCTCAGAGCTAAGTCAGGGAGTGAAAAAACAAAAAAGAACCATGAGTGTCCCTCTTGAAGACAGCTGTAGTAGGCACTGGAAAGGAAAAGAAGGCCACCTATACCACGACTCAGATGAGTGGAGCAGAGACTGAGAATAATTAGTCTGGTCTTTGATGATATGACTAACAGTGAAAGCTTGAGGGAATTTTGTGAGTTAAAGTGGGAAAAAAAGGGATGGATGAGTAAAGTAAGTAGAAATGATATATCTAGGGGTAGAGTAAATAGTAATGATGTTATTAAGAAATGGCTGTAGTTAAGGCAGCTTTGCTTCTGTTAACAAAACCTGCAATTGCATCATCTCCTTTTTTTGACAGTCATATCGTATCACTTTGTTGGCTTATATTGAGTCTGCGGTCAACTAAAGCCCCTGAGTTTTTTTTCATGTGATCATTAAGCCGTGTTTCCCTGAACTTGTATAGTTGATGTTATTATCCTAAGTGCAGGGCTTTATATTTAAGCTTCTTAAATTTCATTTTAGATTTTAGATTTGCACCCTGGCTCCCCTCCCCTCTCCTGGTCCCAGTTCTATGACTACCTTAGGGGATCTGGAGGCAGCCTAGGATGACAGGAAAGATCCTGTGGCCAACTAAAGACTTGTCCAGATGTTGATCAACATCAGCCTGGGTGGAAAGGCCCTTCAGGTTAGGAACCAGGCCTGGCTGTCCTCCTAGAACCTGTGCATGTAGATTTTCCAAGGAGTTGGCCAATGGAACAATAGAAGCACTCCAAAATACACAGGTAGTGAGTCCTATGGCACAGCAACTGAAAATGCCAAACTTTCTCCATCCCATTATCCATTAGTATCCATTGCAATGAGTCTACCTTGGCCCCAGAATTGTGTCCATTGAGCACAAGAGATTTTATGGTGACTGGCCCTCTGAACTCCTAGAGTAATTAGCCTTGCATCCAATACCTGGGCCCAAAAAAACAACATGGATGAGAAGCTGCCCACAACCTGCATGCCCCAGAATTTGTGGAAATCTTCCACCAATATCATCATACTAAATGAAGACCTCTCTATTCTTACTTATGCCTTCTAGCTTGCAGACTTCTCAGCTCAAATCAAATTTTCTGCAGTCAGTAACTTAATTAACAAGAATGTATTAAGCTTTCATTCAGTGCAAAGCTCCAGGGATACAAAGAAAGGCATAAATACATACTTTCCCTCAGGAACCTCACATTCTGATGGGAAAAACATCATGCAAATCCTGTACATATAAGATATAGACAATGCAAATAGAAGGTAATCTCAGAGGAAAGGCACTAGCAGGTGGGTGAGGGGTGGATCAAGTTAGGGTTAGGTATTCATCAAGCTCTAGTGACTCTATTACCCAGGATCCTTCAGATAAGGGAGAAAAGAAGGAGAAAGGGAGGGAGGGAGGAAGGGAAGGAAGAAGAAAAGGCAAGGAGGAAGGAAATAAGGAAGGAAGAAAAGGAATGTAGGAAGGGACCAGTTTGTCCTGTCCTCCCTCCCTTCCTTTTCCTGCTTCCATTTCTTGCCTTTTCTTCTAAATGCTAAACACAGGAACTTATCTCTGGATAAGGACACTGCTGGCTTTCCTCTTTGGTTCTTGCCTTCCCCAACTTTGCTCTGCTCAGTCCCAGATTCCAGTCCCAGATTCCCTGATTCTTCTTTCCTTTTCTTCCTTCCTTTTTTCCTTCCTCCTATCCTTCCTTTTCTTCCTTTCTTCTTTGCTTATTTCCTCTCTTCCTCCCTCCCTTCCTTTTCTTCCTTATTTCCTTCCTCCTTGCCTTTTCTTCTTCCTTCCCTCCCTCCCTCCCTCCCTCTCTCTTTCCTTTCTTCCTTATTTCCTCTCTTCCTCCCTCCCTTCCTTTTCTTCCTTCCTTATTTCCTTCCTCCTCGCACTGATTATTTTGGTTTCAACCTAACTGCTTCAGAATAGTTAGTTTGTTTGTGTTCCACAAAAGGAACAATTTCAAGTATGTCCATGTGAGGATTCGGAGAGCTGCTTTCACCTCAAACATCCAAGTTCGTAAATGAAGGTCTTGGAAACTGTGAGGGAATTCAGCCAAAGAAGGGGGGCAGTGGGAAACCAAACTTCCCCGGCCATGACTCAGGCTCTCATTCTTGTCCCCTTCCCCCAGCCCCCACCCCAGCCATCAGAGAGGTTAAAGGAACCGTGGCCTTTTGTTTCATGGGATAGATTAAAAATTGCTGGATTGCACGGAGGGAGTGAGGATTTTCTCATGCTGTAACATGCTGGAAGTGTTGAGAGAGAGTGGTTATGTAACACCATATTTTTTAATACAACTGACAGTCTGTCTTGAGATTTAAGTGTTTTTTGACAGTTTTTATGCACCTGTTAATTCAAAGCTCTTAACATATGCCAGTTAAAAAGAGCCAGGCACTAAAACATTGAACTTTAGAGGCTAAATATGGCTCAGCTGTAAACTCAGGCAAGCAGGCAGGCATGCAGGCTGATGGGAATGATTCCTTCACCTAAGATGGAAATCAGTTGTAGTCTCTTATCTCAGACCTTAGCACATGTTCCTTGATGGTTTGTGGAAAATTTCCATCTGATCTCTTAGGCAATGTTATCAGGGTCAAGTTCAGTCTTGAATAGGTCTCATTGATATAGTAGTAGAGACCACCTTACTATAGAATGATAGCCAAATTTGCAATGGATGTTCAATCTATCTGGCCCACCCTAGACTATTTCTCTCGTTAGCTCAGAGGAGCCAATCTCAAAGCATGTTGAGTATTCTGATTACTGAAGAAATTACTGTGTATAAGGGCAGAGGTCACCTACAATCTTAGCTTAATACTGATATGACGATATTTAGGTTGAATTTAACAGTGACAGTGGGATTTAGGGACTTCTTGCCTGAGGACTGGAGGAAATTGTTTATGTTTCAGAGTTGGGTGCCAGTGGTAGCTTTGGCATGACAGGTAAGAAAAAAAGACGGTGTGTGTGTAAATTCTCTCTGTGCTTTCCTTCTGGCTCTCTGCCGCAGTGTACACCACTCTGTTTCTCTGGCACTCTACCCTTATTTCATCTCCTCTTTTCTCTTTCCATATGTTTTCTGGTGGCCAGATTAGAGGTCATACATTCCTCCATTTGGATCTGTCTCCTATCCCAGCTTTGTCCACAACTTTTTTATTCTCTCTCTCTCTCTCTCTCTCTCTCTCTCTCTCTCTCTCTCTCTCTCTCTCTCTCTCTCTCTCTCTCTCTCTCTCTCTCTCTTTCTCCCTCCCTCTCTCCCTTCTTCCCCCACCCCCTATGTCCCCACAGACAGATCAGTGCCCAGTCTGTAACTTCCCTTTTCTCTCTGGCTCCCAGCCGGATTCAACTGCTCCTCTTCCCTTTTCTATTTCTTCTCTGGATTTGGACCAATTAGACTGTGTGACCTTGCATTAAGAAGTCACCTCAATAAGGCCTTAGGAAAGGCACTGATTTACAATCTAATTCTAGTCCCTGTGCATGAGTGCTTAAGTTTCTATGTCTTTATGGTTATTCTCAAGTATCATACTCTGAATTTAGAGCAAATCCCTTTTCGTGGATTTACATGTTTGTATTCTGCTAAAAACTTTCCTAAAACCCATGTGCCTGCAAGTCTTCAATAATGTAGCCTCACCCTACCACCAAAGTATTTATAACAGACCAGGGGAAAGTTACATCTGCTTTATTGAAAGACATTCAGCCAGATGATCATTCTATCTGCTACTTGCTAAAAGATCTTGAAAGTTGTTGGCTACAAAGGTAGTCAGTTGAGCATTGAAATCCCTCCAGTGTTCAGAACAGATGGTGGATAGTGTGGAAGTAGTGATTATGGTAGTATAGCAATATAGTACATTTAATATATTCCTCACCCCCCCAAAAAAAAACAACAAAAAACAAACAACTATGAAAGACTCAGAGGAAGTTGGAAGTGATATTGTAGTAACAGATGGAGACAATAGCCTACAAGATTTTTTAAGAGACTTTCCTTCATCAAACCTTGCCATTGCAGAATTTTTGGAAAATGTATATGTCTACCTTGTTGGTTCTGGATTCCTAAAGTCAGAAAATGTCTCAGTATTGTATATAGAGCAGAGTGGAGTCAATCTGTTTCAAACTTCATGTGTATTTTTCATCAAAGGTAACGCCATCCTAGTGAAAACTGATTTTCCCATTCTCCAGTTTCTTTTCAATTGTGAAGAACAACTTATAAAAATTAAAAGTAATTCCCTCATCCCATGATCAATGGTGATGGTGAAATTGGAATTACAATAGCTAGTTGACTTATCTGCAACCAGTTAACCCAGGTCCATGGATAATTTGAGTGTGTTAAGTCTTATTTTATAAGCCAGAGAGAGCAGCAATGTGTGCTCATAAATAAGCACATTAAACATTCTTAATCACGGGCAAACATTTCAGACATCCATTACCACCCAAGCCATCAGTGGATTAGGTCTAATAAGTCAAGCATTTGCAGACTTCAGGCCTGAGGGCTGTTGGACTATCCAAAGTTGTGTGAAATCAAAGTTGGCTGGCAACGTGCCCAGGTTTCTGCTTGAAATAACCCCTCTCCCTTGTTTGCACTGGACAGAATGAAGCTAATCAGGCTTCCCCCTCAACTCCCCAAAAGGGGGTATTAAAAAAATGAGTCGAAATAGAGTGGGCCCAAATAGCCAGGGCTAGACACGTGGTTAATCTGGCAGAGACATGACCATGGAGTCAACACATGAAAAAATTTAGAATTCCATTGGGAGAGGATAGGTAGGCTTTTGTGTGTGCTCTCAAGTCATGCTGATAGGAGGAAATGGACTCATCTTTTTTCAGAAAGGGGCAATTATAAAATATTTTTCCAGAAATAAAAATGAAACCACACACAGACGAATACAGACAGTCTCTCCAACAGACGCCAAGCCTTGCTCTTCGGCCATGTGAATTTTTCTCTCGTGCATTGTCAGCCTGACTCTGATCCATTTTATTCTTTCCTCATTTTACGTCTCGGTCTGGTCTGGTTTCAGTTAGTTGCTTCTTGGCATGGCTTCTGTTGGGCCTGAGATTGTTTGGGGTGTGTGTGTGTGTGTGTGTGTGTGTGTGTGTGTGTGTGTGTGTGTGTGTATTTTATTCCTGGTGTTTTTCTTTTGGGTTCTGCAGTGGCTCTTCAGAAAATGCCAAACCCAGAACAAACAGAAGATGTGTCACCAGAGCCAGCCCTGTCCAAATCGATCAAAGATGTAAGTTATGTGCAAAGAACAGGCTTAGATGAGCAGCATGGCTGCCGAGTGACATGTCACGTGTTCGAAATGCACATCTTCACCCGTCCATGTGAAGTGGGGAACGTTCATCATCTACCCCAAATTATTTAAATCAAAAGAAGCAAACATATCACCCACTGCTGGGAGACATGTCTTCTTTAAGGGATTCCCCTCTGCCTATTTGAGGCAGCAGCTGGTGGTTCAGTGGATAGAGTACTGGGCCTGGAGTTAGGAAGGCTTGAGTTCAAATCCAGCCAGAGACAATTAGCTGTTTGACCTTGGGCCTGCCACCTAACATCTGTTTACCTTAGTTTCCCCAACTGAAAAATGGGAACAGAAATAACACCTACTTTGAAGGGTTGTTGTGAGGATCAAATAAAAAAAAATTTTTTAAAGCATTTAGCACAGGGCCTGGCACATAGTAGATGCTATGCAAGTACTTTTTCCCTTCCCTCTCCCCATCCTTATTTGCTTTCAAGACAGTTATTAAATTTATTTTACTCCCATGATTTAATTAATTTATTGGTACTATTTTAATGTCTTTTTTCAAATGATATTAAAGAACGTTCACAGGCTCATGGATAAAAGGAATCAGAGCTAGACGAGGTCACAGGGTGACCTAGTCCAACAATCTCATTTTACAGAACAGGAAACTGCGCCCCAATCGGAGGGATTCACCCCAAGTTATACAGGGTGTAAGTGCAAATCTGAGATTCAAACCCAGGGTCTCTGACTCCAAATCCCATGTTCTGTGGCTACTTCTTATCAAAACAACCAGTTTGAGAGTAAAAATGCAGCATGCATACCAAAAAGCCAGGCTGGATTTTTAAAAAATCAAATTCAGGCAAAAGCAATTGTGGAGGTAACTAGAGAGAGTTTTCTTTTCTTTTCTTTCCTTCTCTTTTTTTTTTTAACATCGATCAAGTATGGGTTTTTATTCGGTGGTTATTGTTTTACATAACTTTGTTTAATGAACAATAAGGGTTTTTGAGAGGTATAGTGATATCTGTCCCAAAAAAAGAGGTGTATTCTTTCTCCCCTAATTCCCCAAAGAGATGTATGTATATGAATGTTTATATATGTATATGCATTTATATACATATATATGTATGTGTATGTGTATATATCATATATATATATATTTATACATATATAAATATATACATACACACACAGAGGTACGTTATGTGTGTAGCATGGACAGATTAGTTTATGAGGGCCCGTCCTTGAAGCCTGCTTCTAATCTAAGAGACTAAGTGGAAATTTGGGAGCTTATTTTGGGCCATGCTTGACTAAGGGACTGATACTGTGTGACAACAAAAAAACTTCTGTTTTTTGGTTTTTGTTTTTAGGCAATTGGGTTTAAGTGACTTGCCCAGGGTCACACAGCTAGTGTTAAGTGTGTGGTCTGAACTCGGGTCCTCCTGACTTCAGGGCTGGTGCTCTATTCACTGCGCCATCCAGCTGCCCCTACAAAAAGACTTCTGATTGACTGCAGAACCAGAACTGATGCCTCAGGCGTTGCCAAGCCACAAATGTTATTGAATACAAAAAAGGCAACATGCCCTTTCATGGTTCTCTCTCTCTCTCTCTCTCTCTCTCTCTCTCTCTCTCTCTCTCTCTTACTATACACACACACACACACACACATACACACACACACACACACACACACACACACACACACGGGCCTGGAGTCAGGAAGACCTGAGTTCAAATCTGGCCTTGGACACTTACTAACTGTGTGACCCTGGACAAGTCACTTAGCCTCTGTTTGCCTTAACACATTGAAGAAGGAAATGACAAATCACTCCAGTGTCTTTGTCAAGAAAAACCCATGGACAGTATGGTCCAGGGGTCATGAAGAGTCCAACATGACTTACCAACTGAATAACATGTATGTATGTATGTATTATAAAGACTTCTGATTTCATCACTATAGGGAATTCCTAGTATAGAAGACAAATGTATATCAGCAATTCATCTGTAACATGTAGTCTTAGAAATAGTCAATCAACAAGCATTTAAATGGCTCCCTCGTGCTAGGCACCGTGTTAAGTGCTGGAGATTCAAAGAAAGGCAAAAACCAGAGATGCCTGAGGCCACTGGAATGTTAAATAACTTGGTCACAGTCACAAAGTCATTACATATTAAAGGCAATTGAACCCGGGTCTTTCTGCCTCTGAGACTGGTTCTCCATTTTTTAAGTCACATTGTTGGAATCATCACTGGTGCTACGATTTCCTTTCTTCCATACAGGCTCCAGGAAACTCACCTGATATCAGGACCCCTTCTTAAATATTCTCCACATTGGGCACTGAAAAAAAAAAAGACAAAACCTCCCTTGAATTGATATTTGAGCAATAAACATCTGACCATCTTTTCCTGTCTGATTTCCTCCCATATACACCTCTACTCTGTTCTTTAAGAGGACTAAAGTACTTCACGGCAGATTCGCTGTGTCTCTGGATGACTTCAGAAGAAGAGACTTTTGCCCTCTTCATCAAAGGCAGTGCCCAAAGACAAAGGCAAGCACAGTGCCTAGTTGTTGTCTCCTGTGAATGGGCAAGAGGCGATGCACAGAATGGGGAGGATAATTAAAATCTTTGAATGTTTTAACCACCCTCAGAATGGACTCCAGTGACCATGAATGAAAGCTTCATACACTCCAGCACAAATCCTGATGTGTAGCTCAAGCAAACAATATAAATCAGAGTGAATCGATCCAGCTAACAACAAGACTTCAAACCTTTCTCTTCGGAATGTGCAGCCTGAAGACAGTATCACTTCGGTTACTTCTGCTCTTAAGCCACTGGTACGACGTCGAGAGCCCAGATCACTTTTGGAAATATTTGGGGTCTACAAATGCTATGCCCCTTCAGAAGACTCAGGAAAAATACCCCATGGCTGTGTCTGCATAATTCCAAACACGCAGATGAAAACTGAAAACGTTAGGGCAACATCCCAGTGAATTCCCACACTCAGCTTTTAGCATCATGGAAGAAAAACCTCCAGCTGTTTGACTGCATTTTTCAATTTTTCCTCTGACCCTTGAGCATATGTTGAAACATATACTGCAATATATTCTAACCTCTGACATTGTGTAGATATTGTCAATATCTCATCAGTTTGTGTTTTCCAGAGCTTTACCATCTTCTTTCTTCTGCCTGACTTTAACATAAAGAATATTTAGTGGGCAACCAAGACCACCACATACTTTAAAGGGAAATACAAATGTAAAAACAACGCAAGGAAAAAAGTGCTGTCTCCTAAGACAAGGCTACATATGTATCCCAATCTCTCACACACGTATGCACATACACACATGAACCCAACAAATAGACAGAGTAGACTATTTTTCCCTCCACCAAAGTGATTAAAATAACCAGCTATTTGACACTGGGGAGACACAAGGCTCATTCTTGCTCAAGCCAAAAAACCACATTTAGATAAAACATTGCAGAAGCACCTGATTTCTGTTTGGAAATCTATTGATCATTTTCCGTCTATCACTTGAAACTTTGTCTCTGTGTTTTTAGTAAATGTACAGAGTACATTTCAGGGACACTACTCAAGTCCCAAATGCCCACCAAACCTCCTTTTCATTTTGGAGATCAAATCGATGCTGAAGATAACTTTTTTGCAGCACTCCATACTATAGGCAAAACTTTAGCTATGAAACATAACTGGTGCTTATTTAATAGGAAGAAAATCTTTAAGTAAATGAATTGTAATAAGTAGAAATCAATGCACCCAAAATTAATGTACTCCCTTCTTTGCTCATGAGAATTAATATTTTGTATTTTGGTAACAGGATATATTTGCAAATGACTTACCTTAATTTATATTAAAGAAGAAAGGAAGAAACAGAGAAGTGAGGTGAGCATTCAAAATACAATCAATCAGTGAAATTGCTTTACTTAAAACAGATATAAATGAATTGGCTTTCTAACAAAAATGGAAAAGGAAATATTTCAAACTTCTGTTTGATAAAAGCTGCCTTCAAGAAACCAATAAGCAGTAAGTACCTCTGACCTTTCCTCTGAGCTCTGCATTCCTTAGAAAGGCATATTCATAAGCCATAGATCTCTGGAGAGATGATTTCATGACATATAGCCCGTAAATCTCTACAGTAGTCCATTTCACAGTGATAACCGAGCCCACATCTTCATTTCTGTCTTTAACTGCAACCTTGGTAAGCAGAGATATGCTTAGGCTTTGCTAATGCCAGTTTCTCCATGACAATGGAGTTGTTAAAGAAAGTTATTCTAAAGACCAGAAGGGGCAATGCTTTCTAGAAGGTGTAGACTAGATCGATGTGTGGAAAAGACAATGTTTTGTATGCTTGATCATCTGGAGAGCTATGAATTCTATATAGTACGTATGGTGAATCACTCAAAACCTGCAGCGGGGAATTCTGCAATTAAATAAAAATGAAAAACCACACAATGCACCCCATTATTAGGGCACATCCCAAAGACTAGTGATTTCCACATTTCCTTCTTATCTTTTAAAGTTACATCCAATAATATTGAGTTAACATGCATTACAGATATAAACATATATGTAAAGAGTAAACATATAGCACACACATGCACATGTTTATTGTACACTTCAAGAAACATTTTAATGAGGCAGGAGTGGAAATCCATAAAGGTTTGCGTGTCAACACTGGTTCCATGGCAGAAATATTTTCCTTCCTCTGTTTCATTACTGAAAATATGAAACATGTTAGGAGGGCAAAAAAAAAAAAACCAAAACACTCTCTCGTGAACAAATACTTATACAGACACGAAAGCTTTTATGGATTTTCTTTTTTCCCTATCAAGAACAGGAGTGCTGCCATTCTCTAGCCTTAATTTTGTCTAACCCAGGATAGTATTACAGATGTTGAGCTTTAGGGTGCAGTATGACCATAATGATAGCTTAGGGGTTGCAGCAAAGAATTCAGAGTAGTCATATACAATTTATGGGTGGCTTGGAATCTCCTGCATCAGATATCCTTAAAAAATTATTCCTCAGGCCTTTTTGAGGCTCAATTCTTACTTTATATTCTATGAGGAATTTTTAAAAAGGAGTTCTGCATCAAATACTCTTCTTCCTGAAGTAAACACATCTGTTTGATAACTAAAGGGTTAGTGGGGGAATAAATAAGGCATGTTCTTTCTTTTTTTCTTTTTCAGTGCAAGTTCTGAACCAAGAATGAAAGGGTCTGATTAAAAAAAAAAATTCAACATGAATTTGACTCAAAGAGAGTGCAGAGTAAATAAAGTGCCAATTTGCCCTCTAACAAACCCCAGCTCTGCCGGCCTTTCTGCCGCCACACAAAAGTGTATTTTCCAAGAAAATTGGTTACAGCAGTTAATATGCTTTATAAGAGTGGCTTAGAGCAATAAGGCAGTGAGCAAGTCTGTTCTCCTTATAGAAGTTACATTCTCTACCTTTCTATCCTTGCCGCATTTCTCCTTTTCCCAACCATATGGAATCCATCTCATTCAAGGACAGAGAGGAGAAGTGGGGTGAGATACTTGGAAGTAACTAAGACTACATTGGACATTTTACCAGCACACTACAGAAAAGTTTTATTTCCAATTGATTGGTTACAAATCAGATAAATAACGCTTCTAATGAAAGTAACTTTGAACTGCTCGAAATGTTATCTAGAGGAGTCTGGGGTTTATCAGAAGTCAAATGTAGCTTTAATCACATCAACATGCTAATTACAGGCAACAATAAAAGCTTTAAGAAATGATTGCATGGGTTTTATTACTATTGACAGTCACAGAGGTATATTTATTTCTGGGTGTAATTGTCAGAAGACTTTCTCCAGAAAGACTTGTTTGTATAATTAAGCATGTGTTATGCAAGCTTATCTACTGATCAGCTCCTGTGGGTTATGAAGCCCTCCTAGTACCCTAGGAAAAGAGAGAGATGGAGAGACAGAGAGAGACAGAGACAGAGACAGAGAGACAGAGAGAGACAGAGACAGAGAGAAAGAAAATTAAAAAGGAAAAGGACAAGAGAGGGTTTTTTCAGCAACCTATTTGGGAGGAATAAATAATGTCTAATGTGCCTTGAGGGAACTCTGATTCAGCCATAACCTACAAGGAAGAGAAATCTTAGCGGCTATTAAAATTTTTATTTTTTTAAAAAGTAAGTGAAAACCATCTCCCTACCCCCACCCGCCATCAGTGATGTAAAAGCAGGGTAAAAATGGAATGGGACTTACACAGTTTTCTTTGGGGAAAGGAGAAAGGAAGTGGTTTATTCTGGTTATAGAAATTATAGGCAATGAGAAAAAAACAACTTCAAAATATATGTTGAGAGAAATAGACAAAGTGGAAAATAACTACAAACAACCATGTTCCCCCCTTCACTTTATTATTTTTTTGTGGATTTATTCCCATTTCTTTAAATCACCTAACTTAGAAATCAATTTGCATTTTTTTTTGTTAAAAGCTTGACAGAATTGTTCTAAGCCTTCTCAGCCACAGATACTTTTCCATCCAAATAAACAACAAAGGAAAATTTATGGTTACAGCCCTGAGCATGTTTTTAAGTTAGGAGACCTGAAACACACTTAAAAAAAAATTCCCTCTTATTTTTAACGATGAACTGACTGCATTGTGTCTTGGCCAGGAAAAGAAAAAATAAACCTTTCAAACTGTAAACTATTTTTTGTGCCATAAAGAATCATTCAGTTCTCGAAGGTTGAGGGAAAACCTTAATTAAAAATATCATTATTATATTGAAAGGTGTTGGACTGAATTTAATTCTTTCCATTCCCCAATATTGGCATTAGTTCAATTTCCATTTCATTCAAAGCCATTAAAAATGTGGCAAATCCTTGATCAATTTTTTTCCCTTTAAACAGGGTCAGTTCCAAAGTTGTTGTCACATTTTAATGGGTTCAGACTCAGTTTATGCAACAGACAATCAAATGTTTGCTTTTTAAAGCCCAATAAAAAGTAGGAGCTTTTAACCTTTCAAAAGCATTAATAACATGCTAATGACATCATGGCCAAGACCACATTTGGAGTTCCCCAAAAAACTCCAAATGACCATTTTGAAGAGAAAACAGATTTTTAATCAAATGATCTGTTATTTTAATGGCCACTTACAATAAGGGAGATTTATTGAGAAGCATAAAGTTTGTTTGCATGACTGAAAGCTAAGCTTTTAAAAATTACCTTCCTCTGAATCTTTTCCCCTCCTTTTTTAGTTTCCTTGCAACATTATACTACCAAATATTTGTGAGTTGTGACTAAAATCTGTAGCTTTATTCCGCTTTAGAAAAGATGGGGAAAATGAAAAAGAGAAAGACGAAGAAGTGGTGCCAATTTGTCTGCTCAAGCTCTGATTATTGGATGCTGGGTTTAGGTTTTTTTTTTTTTCTTGTAGAGGAGAGGGGTTTGGTGGGAATGTTTCTCCCTTCAGGTGAGATATCTGATATCCATCCTGAGACCAGACATAGGGCCAAACTTTCATCCAAAACTGCACAAGGGAAAAGAAATTAAGCCTTTGGATAAAATTCTTGTCTAAATTTGCAGCAGATCTGTAGTTTCCGCTGAGCAATTATAGCTTTTTTTTTTTACGTTTCTGATTGTAAAGAGCACTGATTTTTTAAAAAGCATTTCTGATAACTTGAGAACCTTGCTCCCTCCCCCCCCACCCCAACTCCTACCCCCTTTGGGTCTCTGTCCTTCTTTTCTTTTTCCCTCTCCTGTCTCCTGTCTAGAAGTGCTATCCAGTGACCCCTGGTGCTGATTAAAGTTTCTCGGGTGACCCCTGAGTGCATTTTATTACACTAGTTGGTAATAAAACCTGCTTAAACTGCTGGCTTATCCAAACTCCCGCCTCTTCTGTGGAAAGCCCCACGGTCAGTCAGACCTCAGCCAGAGGAAATACAAACAAGCCACCAGAGCAGAGGCAGAGAGTGCTTTAAGGCAGCCTGATTCAATAATAGAGAGGTCTCCCAGCAGTCACCCTTTCTTCAAAGCTTCCTGGAAGATTTGAGGGAACACACTTAAAATGAAGACAGACAGACATGCAGCAGTTTCTCTGTGCAATAAATAGATAAGTAAGCTGGTGTACTATTGGAGTGAGGGTGGGGAGAAGACAGGGAGCAGGAATAAACGGGGAGGGAAAATTAGGGGAAAGAGTCAAATCAGTTCATTAGTTAACAATCATATATTTTGTGTCTACTGTGTGCCAGACACTGTGCTAAGTGCTGGGAATACAAAGAAAACCAAAATAATAAACAAATGCATGAATTTAATTAATTTATGGATTGATATATGAACAAGTAAATGAATGAATGAATTTGTAATCCCTGCTTTTAAGGAGCTCACAGTCTAATGGGGAAGACAATACACAATCATTTTACAAACAAGATATATACAGCATAAATTGGTGATAATCAACAGAAGGAAGGCTCTGGAATTAAGAGAAGTCAGGAGGAGCTTCCTGTAGATGGTGAGATTTTAGCTAGGACTTGAAGGAAGCCAGAGAGGGAAGGTGACAGATATGAGGAGGGAAGGAATTCATGTGTGGGTGACGGGGAAGCCAATGTCACTGCATGGAAGAGTACATAGAGAGGGGGAGGGAAAGATTAGCATGTAGGAATACTGGAAAGGTAGAAGAGAGGCAAGTTATGAAGGGCCTTGAAGCTGAACAATGGATTTTAAATTTGATTTTGGAGGTGATTAGGAGCCCATTTATCTTCTCCACTTTAGATAAGAGATTGAAACATATTACGGGGTAGGTGTGAGCCATAGCCAAGACAGGTCAGCATTAATACTCCTGCCAATACACCATGCAATGCTGTCAAGGGAACAGAGGTAGATAATGGAGTATTATATGCAGGGCATAGCAAATACACCAGTTTCCCTTGAATGTAGCTTGTGTAGAAAAAGACTCTGAGGTGAGAAAGGGAGGACCAGCCCCTAAGGATCCCTAAGAAGACCAAACTAGCAGTTTCAGTCTGAGTTGCACTTCAAGATAATGTAAGGGGTAGAGTGGTTTTGTGCATATATATATATGTGTTGTTCTTTTAGGAGAGAGAAGTTTGGTGGGAAGATTTCTTTTTTCAGAAATGAGACGCCTGATACCTCCTAAAGAGTCCTGACAGGGTTCAATGTTAGTTAAAGCCTTATTTGTCCTTTTATCTCTACTCAGGCCATAACCACTCTAATTCAGGTCATTATGCCGCTGGCCCAGACCATTACCACAGCCTCCTGATTAATCTCCTGGCCTTCAGTATCTCTTCTCTTGAACCAGTCCTCTATGTAGGTGCCAAATTGGTATTCCTGAATAGCATCTAACTCCTCTGCTTAAGAAGTTACAGTGGCTTTCTTCTTGTCTCTGGGGACAAATATAGACTCTGTTTGGCTTTTAAAGCCCTTCACAATCTGACTCCATTCTTACCTCTCCAGGATGAATGCATATTACTCTCCTTTATACCCTCTGCATAGCAGCCAAACTGGCTTGTTTGCTGTGCCCTGTATGTGACATTTCCTCTTCAGCTCCCCCACAACTGGAATATATTCCCTCCCTACTTCCTCCTGAATCCCTACCTTTCTCAAAAGTTCAATTCAAATTCCATCTCCTACAGGAAGCCTATCTTCCCATCCTCATTCCACATATACACATATATGTTTATATGCATATATATACGTGGACACACATATATGCATACATATATGTATATACAGGCACACATGTGTGCACATGCATGTACATGTTTATATATTTTTTCTTTTTTACATGTTACCCCTCAGTAGAATGTAAGTTCATGGAGCAGAAACTATTTCAACTTTGTCTTTGTATCCCCAGAACCTAGCACAGTGACTTAAACATAGTAGATGCTTAATAAATACTTTTAAAGTTAATATGTGAACAAAGGAGTCATTAGAGGAAAATCAGCAGTGTCTAAGGGCACTCACCTAACCTTCTGAGGTCTATAACAAAAGGGAATGATCTCATTCTCCCATCACGCTCCTCAAAAGCAGGAATCATGTCCTCTTCTTAACGTATTTTCATCAGAGGCCAAATGTTGGATTCATTTTTTGTTCTGGTCCGGCATGACGTTTCTTTTATTCTTATAATTAAAAAATATTGTGGCTAGCTTGGCAGTTGACAATATAAAACAGCAAAAGTTCCCATTCTACCTGGAGAGGGTCATATGAATATTTTGGCATAATTTTCAGAACCATCCAGGACAACGTGTCCATTAGAACTTTAAGAATGTCCAAGTTTCATCAAGAATCAAAGGAGTTGGATTGTGATGACTGATAGTGATGACTCATCATGGCATGAGGAGGGAGTGGGGGAGATCTATATTTGTTTTACTGAGTTGGAGGTCTCATAGTCTGACAACCACCCAGCTACAAACCCACATGATAAAAGTTAACAACTTATATGCCTAGGACCAAGATTTCTAATTCTTTCTACATGTCACATTTAAATTCTCTGAAGAAGAGAAAAAAGAGAAGAAATGATGAGAAGAATACTGATTGTTGTATATTTGACAAGCCATGGCATATAGTATGAATATTATGATACTGAGGGACTGGTTGTCTTTGAGATGAATATAAACATGATTTCAAGAAAAGAGGGAGAAGGACCATAAATCTTGAGTCTGAATTGCAACCCTGTTTAATCCTTGATTGGGTTCTGATGGTCTGTTCAACCCCCAGGCTGCCTGTATTAATCCAAGTGCTAAATCCTAATTACTAACTGCTTTTGGTGTTTCCAGATGACATCAAGATGTTAGGAATTAGAAAGACAATGTCAAACTCACAGTACAAAAATGAATGGAGGTTACTTTATTCTCATAGAGCCTCTAATATACCTGTTTGTGGAGAAGACAGTCGGCAAATCCCTAGTAAATCCAAAAGGACTGACTCTCAAAAGGAAAGAAACTTTTAAGCTGTTAGGTTGACCATGTGGCTTTTCAATAGGACTTCCTTTGCAGACACTGAGCAGCTCTTCAAAGTCATAAGACTGCCTTATGAGTCCATCATTGCATAGTTCTCAATTCTTCTGGACATTTCTAATCCTTTAAACTCATTTGCATTTCTGCTCTTGACCAACAATGGATTATGGAGCATCAGAGAATTCAGAACAGGTATGAAAAGCCTACATTCATATTGTAAGTGGCACTATACAAAGTTACACAGACATAGTCCCTTCTCTTTGGTACCTCACAAGCCAAACACATGCACCCAAAGCATGCCAGGCGTAGCAATTGCCACCATGAATGTCAAAATGCACAACTTCCAAAATATATGTCATCCAAAGATAGTTCACAGCTGTGCTGTCATCAAGAGTTTAATTTCAACATCACTGATGTCATGGCCATAAAATTAGATTTAAAAAAGCCCAATATAATTGTTACGTTATTTTAACCATCAGGATGGTAAGTAATGAGTGATCTGGTCACTACCTATAAAGCTGGCTGAGAACCACTGATGTCAGGGGCTTAATCAATAAGACACACATATAGTGCTTATACATAGTGGGTGTGTGCCAATGTTTGTCAAATGAATGGTTTTCCATTCAATTTTAGCAGGGTTTTAAGGAATTGCTTAGGACTTAGACATGCTTACACTTACACATATTACCCCCCCCCAAAAAAAATTTAATTATAACAGGCAACAGCAACTGGAGCCAATTTGACACATGCATGTGAGATATCACCTAGCTCTCCAGAAAGGCCCTGATTCCAAATATAACTAACTCCCATAGTGTCTGCAATCCCACCATTAAAGAGAGATTCTTGGATAGAGCACTGGCCCTGGAGTCAGGAGGACCTGAGTTCAAATCCAGTCTCAGACACATAATATTTCCTAGCTGTGTAACTCTGTGCAAGTCACTTAACCCCAATTGCCTCACCAAAAAAAGTCATTCTTTCTGGTTTTCCTTCCTGTAGGCCTTTTTTAAAAAAAAACAATACTCCAGAGGTAGAGAAAGGTAGCAAAATTGAATTGATTCTGATCTACTTCCTCTTGATAAGAGGAATGGGCCTGCTGAAAGCAGGAGATGCCTGGGTGGGAGGGAAGAATGATGCTTATGGGAAACAAAAAAGGAGACTAGGGAAATGAAGGCAAATTTGACTTATTTAAAAATTTTTATTAGGACTAAGTCTGGATAATAGCAATAGTTGCATGGAGAGAAGAGGATTATGGGTTCCTTTTTTTTTTTTTTGCATTCCAGGCTTAGAAAAGAATCTTTAGTACATAGTCATGCCCTTAATGTGAAGGATAATTATAACTTTTTGTTCCACTTTGCAGGCTATTTCTATTTTCTGTCATTTTAATAGACAAGTGTTGGCATTGAGATAATTTTTATATTATTTATCTATTCTCCATTTTCTGTAGGCCAATCCTTGAATTTCAGTAATAATTTATATGAAATATAGCTTTTATTCTCCCTAAAATGTTGGCAGAAATTTCAGCCACTTCTGCTTTGTGCATTTTGGTCTTTGGACTATCACTGAGTTTGGAGCCTCAATTGTGGATTTGGCTAATGCTGTTGCTAGACAACAAATTTTACAAAACTGTAAAGGAAGGGGGAAAAGCTAGAGAATCATCACTGTCTCTTTGAATTTGGGGCTTGGCTGAGGGCTGGTACATACAGCAAGCCAGATTTAGAACCTCCTCAGACTGTGTGTGTTCAGAGACAAGAATTGAACTCCAGGATCTACCCATGGCTGGCAGGAGACAAGGTTCCACTTTAAAGGAAAATGTTTTCAAGGGTTCTCAAAACTCATCTCTTCTGGAAGAGGAGTTCAGTCACAATCAGACTAGTTTAAGGATTTGGCAGCCGTCTTGTTCCCTGAAAGACAAAGCTGCTGACTTTGAAATAAGCTAAGCTGAAATTATCAATGTGATCTTCTTAAAACACCATTGAGCCCTTTGTCCCTGAACTTAGAGCTTCTAGGAGATGTGCATGAGCATGTACACACATGCATGAGCACACACACAGACACTCATATACACACAAAGACACAGAGTAACATGATGATTCAGGAAATCCAGTCATCTGAGAAGATCAAAACCCCAGAAGGCTATTCCTGTGACTCTGGCACTGACCAGTGATGCTTCAATGTTTGGGTTCAAATTAGTAATCAATGACAGTGGTTCCTAAGCTGAAATCAGTCCACAGATGAAGTGTGTGTGTGTGTGTGTGTGTGTGTGTGCACGCGCGCGTGCACGCATGTGTTGCAAGGATGACCAACCAACTTTAAAAAAAAACTTTCTTTGGCTGTTTATTTTTCTCCAATCATCTATCCACCTATGATAGGCAACAACAGTGCATTGTCACTCCAATGAACCAACTTGATGTATGATTTTCCCCACCTCTCCAAATCCTGCAAAACGGATGGCTGACTACCTCCATCTAACCTCATTAAGGCTCTCTGTCCTCCAACACATGCCTGGGTGTTTGGAAAAGATATTCGATATGGAAGGAAACATGATCCCAGATCTAAGCTCCAGACTGCTACCAGAATGTGTCATGTGTCTGGCACTGCATGTAAGTACCCTGCCAACTTAAAACTGACTCCATCATCTCAGTTTTCTTGAAAGAGAAAAGGAAGAAGAAGAAGACCAGATCAGATCAGAGGATGGTAAAAAGAAATCTCACTAAAAACCCATTGTTTGAAGAAAAGGTTTGGACTTTGGTTAAAAATTAATTAAATAGGTAACATCTGGTGGATTTTTCCTCAAGTATGGCTATTGAATATGTGTATATTTATATAATATTGCAATATTATACATATTTTTGTATATTTATATATAAACCTTATATAATCTTATTTATTTCAAAATAATTATTATTGATATCTTTTGTTTTTACATTGCCTTTATTTTCCTCATATTATTTCCCTTCTTCTTTCCAGAAAGCTATCCATTAAAATAAATATTTTTTTAAAGAGAGAGAAAAAACCCAGCAAAACTACTCAGTGTGTTAAAAAGAAAAACAACAACTTGACATGTGCAATGTACCATACCTATGAATCTCCCACCTCTGCAAAAGAGTGGGATGGGGAGGGAGTGTAATCCCATATTTCTTCTTTGGGGTCATACATATTCTTTATAATTCCATAACATTCAGCTTTAATTATTTCGTGTCTGTTCTTTCCATTGTGGTAGTCATTGTATATATTTTTTCCTGACTACTTAACTTCACTTCACATATCTTTCCATGCTTCCCTATATTCATCATACGTATTACTTCTTACATCATACCAATATTCTATTATATTCTATATGTTGTACCATATACCATTATTCCATTACATTGTACCATAATTTATTTAGCTGTTCCCCAATTTAGGGGTATATTTCCAGTTCTTTGCTACTACTCTGACCTCCATCTTGGTGTGTCAGATCAAAATTACTGGAGTGGAAGGTCCAGGAAGCTATAATCTACCAGACTTAGTAATTGGCCTAATTTAAGATGAGAACTGAAAACTTGGTATGATATTCAATAGCATTTCACTTCCACCCCCTCACGCTGTGCAAATGGAGCCCCAATAACTACATCAATTATAGAACCAAGAGATGCTTGAAAGAAATAGAAAGCAACACCTTTGCCAGCCATTCCTAGTTGAAGGACCAAATAAAGAGCCAAATCGAAGAAAACACCTAATATAGTGAAGAATTACTATGGGTTAGGTGCAACCTAATATAAAATTTTAGAATAATAAAATATTTCTAAAATAATTGCAAACTGAATCCTAGAAGGGGGAAAAAAGAATGGTTGGACCACAAGGGATCTAAGAGTGGATAGAAGGCCTATTTAGAGAAATAAAGGTAGAGATAAAGAATGCAATTAGAGTTCTTGAGAAAATACTTGAAGGATGATAAACAGCTTAGAACAAAAGCTGGAAAATCTTGCCCAAGAGGTGATATCCTGGAAAATAAAATAGAGAAACCAAAACACAAAAATTCAATGATATAGCAAAAAATGTTAGAGCAAAATCAAAAGACTAGATAATTAGAAATTGTGAGGCATCTACTATGAAAAATTCTGGCTGGGAAACACAACAAGGAGAGAGAAACACTGCAAAGCAATAACAACAAAACCTAGCTACTGTGTTTCAGGAAATCATAAAAGAAACCTGCCCAGAACTACCTAACTGAAAAGGCAAAGTGAAACTAGACAGAATCCACAGGTCATTGCCTCAAACAAACCCCAAATTTAAGACATCCAGAAATATGTTTGCCAAACTCTAGAGCTCCCAGGTTAAAAAAATAATAATGCAAGAAGGCAGGAGGCTAAATAATATTGTGTCTGAAATATTGTGAAGGGGACTTGTGTTTTCAGAATGAATTGGCTTAATTGACCTTTGAGATCTGTTCTATTCCTTAAATTCTGCAATTTTGTATGATTGGTAATTACAATTCTTTTACAACCTCCTAAATGATTAGGACTCCTACTAAATATCTTTTATGTATTTCCTACTTAGTATCTAGCACATTCAATGCTTATGAATATGATAACAATACACTGGTTATAAAGTATTCATTTAAAAATTCATATGCCTAGACGAAACAGTGCAGCTATTCACCTGCTTTTGTAATAGTGCTAGAAATGAAAAGAAAGATGATGATTAAGATTTTTCTCCTCTTTGGTTTCTTTGGACTTCTTCAGCCTCAAAGAAAATAAACATGCACAGCTGTTACATCACTTGATTTCTGCTCCTGAAAGGTATAAGTGTGGTGCAGAAATTTGGGTACCTCCAGACATTCTTTAAGAACTAAATGAAGACTATCACAATGGATTCTTCTCTGTGACTCTGGCGGCTTTACAGAAAGAAGGTCATTGCAAAAGCATTCAGAAGTCATTAGAAAAGCACTCAGGCAGCTGTACTAGGTGTCTTTCCACCCTCAGCTGTGCTGGAGTGCTTTCTTGCCTAAATTTGTGCAAATGAAATACTGTATGTTCTGCTGTCTGTGTCCACACCTGGGTGGGACCCACGTTGTAGTCTCACAGGGACAGAGGCTGAGCAGGTTAGTGATCATCAAACCCTCCCTAATTAGGGAGTAGGAGAAAGAGTAGTAAAGGAGTCCTGGCACAAGTGGAATTTGGGGATGCAACACCTCAGGCCAATGTGAGGAACTGGGTCAAACATGTCAAAAGATTGAAGAAAAACCAAAGGTCAAAGGCAGTGTTAAAGGTGGCTATAGGGTGAAAATAAGAAATCAACAATAAATGAAGGGAAGGGAGCTAGAAGGAGGTAAGGTCCGTGCATGTTTCAGACTGCAAGAATTTGGTACCATTTAAGAGGTACAGAAAGTGAGTTCAGCTTATCACATTCAAGAGCCTAATATATTAATGAGAGTTTTAAGCCTCAAAGTAGAAAGCTAAGTTCTACACTCCAACCTAACCCCAACCCCTTACCTGGATTAGTGCAATAGCTTCCTAATTGATATCCCTGCTTCAAGATTTCCCCTACTTCAGTCTATCCTCTGCACAGCTACCAAAGTGAATTTCCCAAAGAGCAGGTTTGACCACATCACTTGCCTTCTCAATAAACTATAGTAACATCCTATGATTTTTAGGATTATATAAAAACTCCTGTTTAGCTTTTAAAGCTGCCCTTAATATGTATTTCCATCCTTATTTTACTTTACTACCCTTTTTGCACTCTTCAGGTCAGCTACTCTGGCCTTTTTGCTGTTCCTCACATACAGGACTCCATCATCTCCAATATCCATGCCTTTATACTTACTGTTCTCAATGATTACCATGCACTGTTTCCTCACCTCTGCCTTTTAGTATCTCCTCTTTCCCTTACCTCATGTACCATTTTGTCCTCTTCTGATCCCTTTAGCTGCTAATACCCTTCCCCTCAAAAATAAAATGAAACAAAACAAAACCAATTATCCTATATTTACTTTGAATTCTCATATAGATACATGTTGTCTACCCAATAGAATGTAAGTATCTTAAGGGAAGGGGCCATTTAATTTTTGCCTTTGTATTCCCAGCAACTAGTACAGTGCTTGGAATAAAGGAGGTTCTTAATACATGCTTACCGATTGATTGAAAAATGACATGATCTCTGGTTCCCTTGGCATCCTGGTCACCTTATTCTGGTCCAGTCCAATCTGTTAATGTCTTTCCTACAATCTAATGCTCAGAGTTGATCATCATTCTCCTCATGTGATTTGATTAGGGCAGAATATAGGAGAACTATCATGTCTCACATTTTGGACACCATGCCTTTATTGATGAAGCCTAGCATTGCAGTAGCTCTCTTGGCTACCTTCTCATACTGTTGGCTCATGGCTCATATTTCTTTCAGCATACTAAAACCTTTAGGTCATTTCCATATAAACTGTTATCTAGCCATGATTCTCCCATCCTATACTTGTGAATAATAGTAATTATAATGATGGTTGATGTTTTATAATCTTTTCAGGTTTACGAAACACTCTCCTCACTGTAATCCTCTGAGGTAGGTAATGAAGTATTATTTTCACAATTTTACAGATGAATACTTGAAGCATAGAGGTATTACCCATTGAACCTCTTTGGTTGGTTGCGATATCTACCCCTCCTCTTTTTTGGATTGGCTGGTAGTTAAGTGGAACTGAGAGTAGCAGTGTGGTGCCTGTTGTTAAGTCAATATCATGACATCTAGGTGGGATGGCTGTGAAATTCTCTGGATGTAATATTGCTGGTATGGGTAGCTGAGTGGAGTGGGAAATATTTGGTCTTCCAAAGAATATTTGCTTAATGATTACCCTCTCCAAATCTGGGAGATTGTGTTGAAGATGACTGGAACTGAGTCAGGAGGGGCCATCCATTCTGTGGGCTATAAGAGGGGCTGAAGAGAATCAGTGCCATCTCTTTGGATTCTGCCTTATTTGGGATTTATCTAGTGCTTCCTCTCCTTTGAACTTCCAGCAAGGAGAAGGGAAGGGAAATGTGTGTATGTATGTGTATACATATCTACATACACACAGACATTTATGTACATACATGCACATACACATACATGCATATACCAGTACTGTGGACTATCTATCCAATTGCACATGAGTCTGTCTAATAGACATTATTCATCCGTTTAGATTTTCCTATAGTATGTGGTTATTTGGGCTATATTCTTTTGAGTAGTAATGGATTTCCTTTAAGAGACTCTGCAGTATTCCAGGATTTGATAAATTCAACTTAATGCCTTCCACAAACAAGAATACCTGATAGGTCTGACCATCTGTCAGGAAAATTCTCCACTTGGTTGCTGTAACTGGACCCCTTAAATGACAATGGACAAGAACCTTTGTTGAACATACATTCTATGCCTTACTTGAAATTAATAATCAGAGGGGAAAAAAAACAAAATTAGTTCTTCTGCAATATCTTTCAAGGAATCTCGTGTGATTTTAAGATGTGCATGTCAGCCACTTTGTTGGAGGAGGGCCTTTAAGACAGCATTTTGTTCTTTCAAATCAATTTCCTTTTAAATTGCTATGAACAAACAGTGAGATCTTATAGTCTCTTTAAAACCTTTCAGTCAACTGTTTTACTGTAAGGCTATGAGTTGCTATAGATTTTGTGTTTTTTACTACACAGTGAGCTAGTTTTACATTGAGTCAACATCTGCCTCTCTGAAACCTTTTCCTTCTGCCTCCTGAAGTCAAGAAGAACCTCTTTCACCGGACAGACCTCCAAATACTTGAAAGCATATAACTCAGCCCCGTCAATTTTTCTCTTCTCCAAAATAAAGATCCCAAGTTCCTTCAGCTAACCCTTGTGGGACATGCATATAAGTCAGAGAATATTGGAGACTCATATGCTGAAGAAAAATGAAAATTATTCATGAAAGCAATTGCACACCATCTAGTTTCATGTATGGCACAAATGTGTGTGTGGTCTGGGTGGGTAGCTTAGTTCAAGAATGTCAACAGTGATGACTGGCCTGGATTCCTGAAATCATCTCATAGCTATAAATTCACAAATCAGAAAATCAGTCCGGACTTTTTAATTCAGAAAATCTGGTCGTCTGGAGATGTGAATGAGGTCACACAATCCAGCCTCTACCCAAAGCATGACTTCTTTCTGCAATATGACTGAATTGGTCCAGAACCAATTATTTACTGACACCTTTCTCTCATTTTTACTTTTATTATTTCTCCTAAAAGCCATGTTAGAGGTACATATCACTTATACTTGTGCTGATACAGTCATTTTTCTCCTAAAATTCTAAAAGCTCTCCCATTCATCAAAAAGAAAATGAAATCTTGCTAGGGATACTCTTACCAGAGAGTAGGGCTTTGCACTACTTATTCATGTTTCACTACACATTGCAGGTTTGCACATTTCTTCTTTCCTTTTTTCCTGGGGGATTTGTACAGTGTGAAGCTTAGAAGCTCTGTTTGGAAATGTTTTGTTCAATAAAAATATACGCAATCATAATAGATTACATTTGTATAAAAGTTTATTGTTACTCAGCAATGTAATCTAATTCAACAAACATTTATTAAGCACCTACTATGTACAAGGCTCTAGGTAAAAAGAACAAAAGATAGTTCCCACTCTCAAGAGCTCACACTCCAGTAGGAATTGCTTCATGCTCATCATTTCATTTAAAAGTCAGCCTTGTGAATTGAGCAGTGTGAATATTAACATCTCTACTTGACAGATGAGGAAACTGAGACTTGGAGAGGATAAGCAGAAGAATTCCACAGGGCAGCTAGGTGGTTCAGTTGATAGAGTGCTGGGCTTGAAGTCAGGAAGACTCATCTCCCTGAGTTCAAATCTGGCTCAGGCACTTACTAATTGTGTGACCCTGGGCAAATCACTTAATCCTGTTTGCCTCAGTTTCCTCATCTGTAAAATGAGCTGGAGAAGTAAGTGGCAAACTACTCTAGTATCTTTGCCATGACTTGATGGGGTCATGAAGAATTGTACATGGGTAAACAACGAAAGCTAAGAATTCTAAAATCTTAGTACTGGAAGGAACCTCAGAGACCCCTTTTTTTACAGATGAAAAAAGTGAGGCTCAGAGAAAGGAAGTGACTTGGCCAAAGTCACACGGTTAATTAAATGGCCGATCTGGAATTAGGCAAAGTTGGAGTATTTGGTGTAGAAAGGCAGAAATGTTATTTTTCAGCAAAAACACATTTTGTTGGTTAGGCCTTGCAAACACCAGGCATGTAGAGCCCTGTAGTAATAATAGCTTACATCCATGTGTCTGAAACATTTTTGCAGTGACGGAACACTTAATTTTATTTTTATTTTTAAAATAAGTTTTTATTGATATCTTCTGTTTCTTACATCATCATAGTTATCCCAAGTTTTCCACCTCCCAGAGAGCCATCCCATGTAACAAATAGTAATTTTTTGGGGAGGAAAAAAATTATTACAGTTAATCGATACATTCATGTATTCAAATATTACCATGCTGTAAGAAATATAAACTATATAAACTAGTGCTGAATGAGGTAGACAGACTCAAGAATTTCCAATTGCTGGGCATTTTTGATTATTAATTCATAGCCTGCAATAACTGAAGCTATTAATTGTCTCAATTAGTATCTTTGCTGATTCCCTAGGATTGTTCAAGTAAACCATCTTATCACTAGCAAATAGGGATAGTTTTATCTCTTTGTTACCTATCTTTATGCCTGCGATTTTGTTCTTTTGTCTTACTGCTATTGCTGGCATCTACACTATTATCAAATGATGGGAGAATGGTCATCCTTGCTTCCCTCTCATATTTATTGGGAAAAGTTCTATTCATCCCCATTGCATATGATGCTCACTTTTGATTTTGGATAGATTCTATTTATATTTTAAAAAGCATACTTCTGTGCCTATACTTTGTGGGGTTTTTAAGCATAAAAGCTTTTGAGATCTATTAAGATGATTATGTGGTTTTGAATGATTGGGTTTTTAATATGATTAAGTATGTTGATTATTTTCCTAATGTTGAACAATCCTTGCATACCTGGTATTAATTACGCTTGGTCATAATGAATGATAAATCCCTGTAGTCTGTTTGACAGGATGTTGCTTAAATTTTTTTGAGTCAATATTCATTAATGATTTGGCCTGTAGTTTTCTTTCCCTGTGTTTTATCTTTCCCTGGTTTAGGTATTAGAACTATATTTGTTTCATAAAAAGATTCTGATAGAGTGCTTTTTTTTTTCAATTTTTGAGAATAATTTGTGAAGTATAGGTGCTAACTATTCTTTAAAAGTTTAATAAAATTATCCTGTGAATCCATTGGGACCAGAATTTTTTTCTTTTCAGTAGGTTTTTCCCCCTGCTAAATCTATTTCCTTTTCTGAGATTGGGTTAAGATGGTTAAGATCTCTACCTGGAATTTTAGTAGTTTGAAGTATTTTGCATTTTTGAAAGTATGCCTCTATTTCCTTTGTGTTCTCAGTTTTGTTATATAACTCTTCATGATGTGTTCTGTCTTTATATCTTCTGGTTTTGCTGTGATATATACTGAGCTCATTTGCTATTTTATTGATTTGATTTTCCTTTCTCTTTTTATAAAATCAAATTATTTAAATGTTTATTGATTTTATCAGTCTTTTCAAAAGAACCAGCTTTTAGTTTTATTTATCATTTCTATGAGTTTTTGTTACAATTCATCTATTCCTCCTCTAATTTTAGTATCTCCTGTTTTGTGCTTATTTTGGATTTGTCGGTTTTCTAATTTTTAAATGCCTATTCAGCTAATTAAACCTCTCTTTTTCTATTTTATTAATGTACGTTTATAAAGGTATGGTTGTTTTCCCTGAGGGCTGCTTTAGCTGCAACCCCAAAATTTTAGTATGTTGTTTCGTCATTTTTATTAATTGTTTTTTTGATTTGTTCTTTGACCAACTCATTGTTTTGGATTTCATTCTTAAGTCTCCATTTGGCTCTTTTGTTTGTGGTCCCTGTACCAATTATGATTTTTGTTGTGTTATGGTCTGTAAAGAATTTGTTAACTATTTCTGCCTTTTTACATTTGTTTGCAATACTGCTATGTCCTAGTACCTAGTTAATTTTTATTTAAGTTCCATGTGGCATTGACTGAGAAATATGTATATTCTTTTCCTGTCCTATTTAGAAAATGCCATAAGCCTTTTAACTCTAATTTCTCCAATAATTTTTATCAGATTCATATTTTCCCTTTTATTTATGTTTTTGTTACACTTATCCAAAACTGAGAAAGGGGCATTGAAGTCTCCTGTCACTGTTGTGTTACTCTCTATGTCTTCCTGTAGTTCAGTTTGAATGCTAAGGCTTTTGGAGTGTGTAAGTTTATTACTGATAGTGATTTGTTGTTTATGATTCCTTTCAGCTTAATATGGTTTCCTTGTTTGTCATTTTTATTTTTTGAATGTTTTGTTTTTGCTTTGTCAGATAGCATGATTACAACTCCTGCTTTTTTTATTCACTAAATGTAGAATAGTTTTCCCCCATCTCTCCAGTTTTATTCTGTGTGTTTCTTTGTTTTTTAAATGTGCTTCTTGTAAGCAACAGATTGCAGGGTTTTGTTTTCTTCTCTAATTTGTCACATTTTTCCATTTTATTGCATTATTTAATCCATTCACATTTAAAATTATGACAATTAGGTTTATATTTTTCTCTGCTTGACCCCAATATTGTGTGTGTGTGTGGGGGGGGTGTTTTCAGGGTATGATTTTTTTTTCTTTTCTGCTTTAAACACAGTACTATACTCCTTCAGTTACCTTACCTTGGTATTTTTTAAGGTGGCCCTATTATTACTGGATCTCTTCCCCTCACTTCTGATCTCCAACTCTTGTTTGTTACCCCTTTCTCTTTTTTTCCTTTTTTCTCCCCTACTTTTATCTGGTTATTTAATTCTTTCCCCCTTTTCTCCTTTCATTTAATAAAATTCATTCTCCCTTCCTTTCCTTCGCTTCAACTAGTCCTGTTCATTAGTTCTTTTTTAATTTTTATTTTGGGATCCCTTTCCAAAAATAACTTCTTTCATTTTTTTTTTATTATCCATCCTCTTTTTTGGTGAGGCAATTGGGGCTAAGTGATTTGCCCAGGGTCACACAGCTAGTAAGAGTCAAGTGTCTGGTCTGAGACCAGATTTGAACTCAGGTCCTCCTGACTCCAGGGCTGGTGCTCTATCCACTGTGCTACCTAGCTGCCCCATATTCATCTTCTTTTTCTGTCTACCTAGACTCTCATTCTCTGATTCATGACCCCTATAATTATCTGGTCTCTATATTTTCTCTGTATTTCTCATGGAATCAAAACTTCCAAGGTATTCATTGTAGGTTCTCCCCAATAGGTAGTTTCTGACACTACCTTGTTGGGCTTGCCCTGTAAACTCCCCAAACAATTCCAATTATTGCAAGTGTCAGAGAGGACACTGCCCTATGGTAGGGCTCTTCCCCTACTAGGTCACTGATTATACCATCTACCCCACCATTATTCAGCCCACCACTGAGTTATACCCTCTACTAGTTACCTTTTTTTTTTCACCATTTGCCTCAAAATCTCCCTGGGTCTATGTTCTTCCACTCCCTCACACACAAGTTGCTCCCAGGAGTTCCAACTCACTCCCTTCCAAGGTAGGATGGGTAGAATTTTCAAGCATCTCCCCTAGACCATACTCAGTAAAATGTCCCCATCTTTCTTCAAGGATCTTCTCTCCACCCATAGAAATGCTCATCAGTGGAACTCCCTCCCACCACCACAGCAAGGCCTCTTTCCTCCCCCTTTTTTCAATCCTCCTCCCACTTCCTCAACCACTCCCCTAGGCTCTTCCCTTTCTAAGATCACAGGAGTCACCTTTCTGTCATTGTTAGCCTTTGGTTTGACTCCAAAGCGTCACACATTTCTTTCTATCCCCCTACTCCTCGTCCCCCTCCCACCCAATTCATATACCCTTCTAGGTTGTAATGTAGCCATATAAAAACCATTGATTTACCTGTAGGCAGGAAATCACCAAGTTATGGTCACTCTGTCCTAGGCCTGCCTCTTCACTGCCACCTGCACTAGACTTCAGCCTTCACTCCTGTCCCCTCGTGTACATTTAGATAGAAATTTCTTATTGGTCTCCCTGTTGTCACTACATTGCTGTTATTATCCTTGGCTGCTGCTTCTATTCATTCCTCCTTTGTTTCTGTTGTTTGGGGTGTTGGAGAAACAAATAATCTCTTCAGTTCTGGTTTTCTTTCTAAAAATATATCAAATGCTTTTCTTTTTATTATTATTGAGCATCCATCTTTTTTCATTTATGGTTAAGGTCAGATTTGCAGCGTAAAACACACTGGACAGCATCCTGAGCTATATTGCCCTTTGGAACACATTATCCCTCTTATATTTTCTGGTGAGAGTAAAATGGTCTTGTTAATTCAAATTTCTTTTCTTCTGTATTTGAAGATCACTTGTAGAACTTGTTTTTGAATTGAATTATTTAATTTAACCACTATGTGTCTTGGAATTTGCAGCCTTAGACTTTTTTCTGGAGGTGATCTATGAATTCTTTCAATTGGTATTTCATTTTCTGTTTCCAGAGATTCTGGACCATTCTCTTTTATTGTTTCCTTCATTATGGTATTAAAGTTTTTTGCCCTGTTGTGTTCATCTGGGAGACTTGTGGTCCTTAGGTTGTCTCTGTGCATCCTATCTTTGAGACTGGTAGGTTTTGTGTGTATAGTGATCATATTTTATTTTAATGTTATTTTTTTCCTCTTCCCTAGATTATTCTTCACATTTTTATGTTTGCATTACCAATCTATTGTTCTTTTCTTTCTTTAGTGAAACTTGCTGTCACAGATTCCAGTTTTTCTCTTCCATTATTTTTGCTATTTAGCCCATAAATTCTGCTCCCATGATTTTCATTTCTCTTTTGGAACACTCAGGAACAGTGTATTATGGTTTCATGCTCTCATATTCCACAGATTTCTCTGTCTCATCAAGTGTTGGATCATTTTTTAAATTTGTTTTGCTAGATGCCCAAATTTGTTTCCTAGATCTAGGGGCCATATTTTCTTCTGTTTTTAATATTCTCCTATTAATTTATTTTTTTTTTTAATTCATGGTTCACCAGCCTAGGTCTCTGCCTCAGGTGACTTTTGGGTGGTCAGAACTGGCCCCAGCTGGATTTTATACTCTTTTTCTCAGACTTAGTGGAATGCTGCACAGTATCTGGTTAGTTCTCTGGCCTGATACTGGAAAGTTGGAGATTTGCAACACTGGTGCTATGGGGTTGCAACCCCTAGCAGGCTTTTGCTCCTAAAGAGTGGCCAACAAGCTGACTGTATATTGTAGCCCAAATGTACTTCTGCAGCCTAGAGCCAGAAGATCCATGGTACTGGAAAGAAAGTGGGGGGAACTAGAGTATGTGGTTGTGTTGTTGTGGATCCTTGATTCTGCTAGTGTATCCTGACTGCCCTTACTGTGGGAGATAAAGGAGGGGTGCTGAGTAAGCTCAAGGTCAGTGAGTGTCAGTTCCTGGGTTTGGGTTTTTTTTTTTAATCTTCTTTTGAATTCTGGGTGTCCTATATCATGGAGACAGCTGAACGGTTCATTTAGCCCAGTGGTATCAAACTGAAATAGAAACAAGGGCCACTAAATCATACATAAGTTTCCCTGTGGGCTATATCTATACTTAGTTTTAAAATGCAGTATTATCTATGTTTTATTATATTTTTATTTCTTTTGTTAATTATTTCCCAATGTCATATTGATCTTATTCAGGCCTCACTTGGGAGAGTTATGGGCCTCGTGTAGTTTCACGTTTGACACTTTGGGTTTGATTGTAGCCCAATTCCTTCATTTTACAGATAAAGAAACTGAGGCTCAGAGGGTTTAACTAACTTGCCTAAGGTAACAGGGGTAGTAAGTGGCAGAGGACTTGAACCTTGGTCCTCTGGCTTCAATTCCTGCCATCTTTCTGCTGTGCCATGTCAAGTCTCCTGATCATTTGTTCTCATTGAATGTTTTATTATTAGGAAAAAGGTTGCTTGCAATGACTCACCTTGGAAGATGCTCGTATTAATTTTTCTATGATCCAATTCACATTTAAATTACAGACTTTGTACTTTCATAAAAACTCTGTGAAGTGGGTAGTTTTAGTATTATTATTCCCAATTTACAGATGAGGAGACTAAGCCCCAGATAAGTGGAAATAGGAAGTGGATTAGAGACTTAGATTTCCTCCTCTGGCTCTAGCTCTATTACCCTATTATCTTTGAGGGGAAGGTACAGTGGAATGGAGTCAGAAGCATTGTTTCCTGATCCCAGATATGTGTTTGTGTAACTCTGGATACATACCTCTACCTCTCTGGGCCTCATTTTTATTCTCTGCTAACCTAAGGATGTTCAATTAGAATGATCTTCCAGCTCAGAATCTATGACCTTAGATTTATAGCTCCCATTTAAGTTCTTGAACATGATCAAATATAGCTATTAAATGTCTGAAGCAGAAATCGAACCCAGGTCTCCTATTTCTAAAGCCAGAACACTTTCAATTTCACCCTGTAGCTCTCATTAGAAGAAGTAAGCCCAAACCAATAGTAACTTTTGTCAGGATTATCTTTGGAGAAATTTGATGTTTCAACTTGGTTTGTGGATATTTTTTTCATCATTGAAATCCTGTTTATTAATAATTAGCCCTTCTTGTCTTTGGTCAAACTTCTTGATTTTACCTCAATTATCCATGATGGGCATTGGTACCAAAATTATAAGTGGATTCAAAATGTACCATACTCTAATTATATAAATGCATACTGACTGTTTTTACCTAGCCTCTACAAAGACAGTCTGACAATCATTTCATTTTATTCTACATATTACTGGGCTCATTCAATGATTCTAGGCCAATAAGAAACCAATATTTTGGTCATGTAATTGATTTCTATCAATATTTTGTAATTTACCACAACAGCTGAGCAAACACAAGATTGGAAGCTGATGGGGACCACAAAGAGGATGAAATTACTGTGTGCACTATCTATGTCCCCACCCCATACAACACCACTTTGTGAAACTTCTAGTGATGCTTCACAGGTGGGGCTCCCTGGAACACACTTTGTGAAGCTAACATAATATAGTAGACTAACAGTTCTCAAAGTGTGGTCTGAGGACTCCTAGATGTCCAAACATCCTTTCAGGATGTTCACAAGCTCAAAATTATTTTCAAATATTAATACATTTTACTTTCCCATATGAAACATATCAATAGATATAACCTACATAAACCCTCTTTGAGGGAGGCACTTCAATAATTTTTAAGAGTGCAAAGGGGTCCTGATCTAAAAAATTTGAGAACTTCTGTAGTAGAGATTATCTCATTTGATTCCAATAACAATAGTAGATAATGAAAGTATTATTTTGCCCATTTGACAGATAAAGTAACTGAGGCTCATAGAGGTAGATATAGGATTATAGACTTAGTACTTCCCATCCAGCTGTAGCTCTATTATGATCTTCAGTGAAAGGATTTAGCCCAGCTCACACCTATTAAGTGATAGAACTGAGATCATAAATTTAAAGTAGAAAGGGAATCCAACAGTCATTCAGTTCAAGCCCTGTCTTTTTGCAGTGGAAGAAAATGAGGCCAAGAAAGGTTAATTAACTTCCCCCAAAGTCACACAGGTAGTAAGAGACAAAACCCAGATTTGAACTCAGGTCCTTTGACTTCAAATCCAGCACTCCTTCTATTTAAATTGAACCAATTCTGGTGTACTTCCTACTAAATCACAAAATAGACATCCTGATGAAATTTGAAGCCTTGTGAGAGAAATGAATAACTGCTCACCACAAGGCACAAATCAAAACACACAAAAGCCATTGTGTTGAATTGAATTTGACCTTTCATCTCAAATGCCACTAAAAGCAATATAGGCAAGGCAGACTACGGACATCCTCAGTTCAGGTGTTGCTGACTCTGAAATTTATATTTTTTATTTGATCGTCTCTAAAATACTCTTTGTTCTCTTGCATGAGTAATGAGTCCAGGTTTTTATTAGGCTCACTGTAGTGGGGTGTAGTAGCTAAAATTCCTCCTAAACCTGTAGGTGTGCAGATTCCTTTTTCAACACAAGCTGCTATCTCCTGTAAAGACATATTTCACCAATAAGGTTCAAGGCCGTGAGGCTGAGAGAAGAGTGATGATAACAAGCCTCATCTAGCATCATAAAACAGGAGGCTGCCTCCTAGCAGCCAGCTGCTCTGGAGCGTGCTGCCTGCAATATGTATCACAATGTGTTGATGAAAAGGAATTTCTCCTTCTTGAGGAAAGAAGGAGACCAATGCTGTTATTCAAGGATCTAGTTGATTAAAAAAAAAAGAGGAGGGAGGGAGGGAAGGAGAGAGAGAGAGAGAGAGAAAAAGAGAGAGAGAGAGAGAGAGAGAGAGAGAGAGAGAGAGAGAGAGAGAGAGAGAGAGAGAGAGGTGGAAAAGGCAAAGAAAAAGAGAAAGAGAGAAGAAAGAGGGAGAGAGAGAAGTAAAGGAGAGAGGAGAAAAGGAAGAAAAAGAAAGGGAGAGAAAGGACAGGAACAACAGAAGAAGATGAAGAAGAAAGAGAGAAAGAAGAGGGAGAGAGAAGAAAGAAGAGAAAGGAAAGAGAGAGAGAAGACAGGAAAAGATAGATGAAAGAGAAAGAAAGAAGGAGAAAGAGGGGAAAATAGAGGAAAGAGGAAGAGAGAAGAAAGAAGGAGAAGAGGGAAAGAGGAAAATAATGAAGAAAAAGAGAGAAGGGGAAGAGAGGAGAAAGAAGAAAAGGATGAGATAGAAGGAAAAGAGAAGAAAGAAGGGGAAAGTGATAGAGATGGTGATGGAGGCATAAAGGAGGGAAAAAGAAGAAAGGAGGAAGACCTGGACTTTAGGCCCAGTGAGGCTCTTCCACTAATTAGTATGACCCCGGGCTAATCACTTCACTAAGGCTGCTTTTTTTCATCTCTACAGTGAATGTTACTAGATGACTTTAAACATTCTTTCCAGCTCTAACATTCTGTGAGGTAACTTATCCACAGCTTTAGTGGGCATTGATAACAGTCATAGCTAGCTCTGCAACACACAGCAGAGAGGACAGGATGATTTGGCAAATAACCTTGTAAGCCAAAAGACAGTCTTATACAGATTATTTGTGAAGAGGTGATGGCTGTGCTGCCAAGGAAGATGATTTCTGAAGCATCTCATCATATAAAAGGCAGGGCTCCACAGGTAATTTACATCCATTGCCCAAAGCCATTCTGGGAAGAAGAGAGAGAACCCTGTATACTCCCATTGCTCGGTGTTCTCCTTCCCATGACCAATTTCCTTTTGACTTCAATGATCTGATAAATAGGAGGCTCCTCAGTTTACCCCTTGGCATGTCATCTCTGGGCTCAGATTACCTATTGCTTGTAAACAGGACCTCAGATGGGTGAGCTCTTATTAAATATCAGATGTAGTACCTTTACTCAGGTAAAACAAAGGGTAGAACGAAAGAGTTCAAGCCCAACAAATATTTATTAAGCACCTACTATATGCAATGCACTTGCTAGGTGCTGGGGAAACAAAGCTCTGTACCCTGTACCAAATCTATTAATATGCAAAATGAATAGACTAGAGACTAAACAGATGATCTTGAAGGCCCTTTCCAGCTTTCAATCCTATGATCTTACAGTCTACTGGGGTGGGGGAAAGAGTAGAAATACTAGTTATAATAAGTGCATGGGAGAGGTATGAGAGATTAGAGGAGGGAGGGATGTAGTAGTAGTAGTAGTAGTAGTAGTAGTAGTAGTAGTAGTAACAGTAGCAGTAGCAGTAGCAGTAGCATTTATATAGCACATTTCAAATATTATCTCATTTTATCCTCATAACAGGCTTGGGAGGTATATGATTCCCATTTTACAAATGAAGAAACTGAGGCAGACAGAGGTTAGGTGACTTGTCCAAGGTCACATAGCTGCTAAGTATTTGGAGACTTTGAACTCAAGTCCTCCTAACTACAAGTCCAGCACTCTGTCACTTAGCGCTCTAGATAGCTGCCTTATAGCTAAGGGGGATCTTGATGGAATTATTTTTGATACCAGAGGGATGGACACCTAAGTCTTTAGAGAAGAGAAGGAAACTAATAAGGTATAGGAGGAGGGGAACAGAAAAGAAAGAGTATTCCAGGAATGGGGAAAAGTTGGCATTTAGAAGACAGGAAAGGTCAGGATGAAAGTGGGGAATGTTGATAGTACAGTTTGGCTAGAGTATGAAGTATATGAAGAGGAATAGTATAAATTCTATGAAGACTGGGAATCTAGGCTGGCTCTGGATTGGGGAAGGTCTTGACTGCCAGGCTAAAGAATTGGTACTTTGCTCAATAAACAATGTTGAGACAGTGAAAACTTTTGAGCAGTGAATTGACATGGTCAGTGAAGCAAACAGGGAAAATTACTCTTACTCTTGAATGTACTATATAATGACACTCTCAGGTAACACAGAAAGCAAGAATTTTAAGATCACAGGATTTAGAGCTAGAAGGTAAGCTCCTTGAGGTCAGGGGCTTTTTGTGTTTGGGTCTTTGTGTTCCCAGTGCTAGCAGTGTCTTGTATACAGTGGGTGCTTAATAAATGCTTGTTGAAATTGAATTATCATCTATCCTAGCCCAATCCTTTTATTTTTACAGATTTAAAACACAGACAACAATAACTATGCTCTTTAGTGATATTTATCAGATCTTTAGCTATTAATAGTGATAAAACTATGACATTCCTCTTCTTTAACTTTATTTCTAGGTAGCAACAATCAGAACAAGAAACAAAGAAATGAGAGTGGGACACAGGAGAAAGAAGACTTCTGTCAGGGACAAGTGAAAGATAAGAAACTAAAAAGAAAGAATAAAGAAGGGGAAAGGGGAAAGTTTCTAGGGTGGCTACCTTCTCCATTTTTGTCCCATCCCCCTTTTTAGCTCCTTTTATGTTGTTTTCCTCATAAACTCCCAGTCTTTCTTTTTCACTTATATTTGTATTCCCTGTGCTTAGCACAATGCCTGACACATGAATGTAATACCAACCTCTCTATCTGTCTATCTGTCTGTCTACCTATCTATCCATCCTCTCTGTCTATCTGTCTATTCATCCTGTCTGTCTGTCTATCCTATCTATCTGTCTGTCTGTTTGTCTGTCTATCCTAACCAGCTGTCTGTCTGTCTGTTCATCCTATCATCTATCTATCTATCTATCTATCTATCTATCTATCTATCTATCTATCTATCTATCTCTACTTATCCATCCATCCCATCTTTCTATCTGTCTATCTAGCTATCTTTAATAAGAGAAGGCTGTTAAATGTTTTACAAAGGACTCTGGGGGGGAAGAATGAAATGTATGCATGACATACTTCTAAGTTTAATCTGCATTATTAAGATTTTTTCTATCACTTTCTTCAGTCCAAACAATCAATAAAACAATAAACCAAGACTTAATTTGTAGCATTGGCTGATTTACAATGGGTAAATGCTCCTACTGAAAACTCAACATTTGTCTCTCTTGAGCTGGCCCCAGCATACCAGTGTGTGAGCTTTCTAAGGAACAAGATGTTAGGAAGAAGCAAGAAATAACATGCTGTTATTCAGGATCTATATATGCCTGTCATTCTATGTATTTAAAAATGGGCTGATGCACAGTTAGATCATTTGGTGCAAATTTCCTACTTTACAAGGGAGGCCCAGAGAAATGGGGTGGTTTGGGGCAGCTAGGTGGCACAGTGGATACAGCACCAGCCCTGGAGTCAGAAGGACCTGAGTTCAAATCCGGCTACAGACCAAACACTTGACACTTACTAGCTGTGTGACCCTGGGCAAGTCACTTAACCCCAATTGCCTAAAGCAAAGAAATGGGGTGATTTGTTCCAATGTCACAGACAGAGACAATGGCAGAATTGGGCCTAGAATCCAGTTCTCCTCATTTGGAGTTCAGGACTCTTTCTACCAAATTTTGCACTCCCACCTTATTCATTCCTGGAAATAGGTGGAGAAATTCTGGAAACAAAAAGAGAAGGCATGTGTTAAATTGTGAAAGGTTTCATGTGAAAAATTAGCCAAGAAAACCAGAGGCAACACCTCTGAATGACTGAATGAATATGAAAGTAATGACATCTTGTTTAAAAATTAAAGAAATCAGAGGAAAGTCAGGTTAGGCCTTCTCTGAGTACTATTACTACCGTGATGTTGCATTGACAGTTCTGGCTATTTTCTGCCCAGTGGAGAGTATCTCCCTTTTTCTATTTTTTTCTGAAAACTGTAATCGAATGAACTACTATTGTCTCTGCAGAGATTGTGATCAATGCCTATTCTATTTTTCTACTCAGTATTCTTGTGGTCTCCAGGAACAAAACTCCCTTCCCTGGGCAGCACTGTCTCACATATGAAGTTTCCACCGCCAGACTGTCTCAATTCAGCGTTTGTATCCTCAGCAATTAACACCAAGTGGGATACAAAGTAAGGGCTTGTAGAATGATTATCATTCTTCAGAAAAATCATAGATCGGATTTATAAATCATTTTAAGATTTATAAAGAGCTTTACATATATTGTCTCATTAGATCCTCCCAACAACGGTAAGAGAGGATGCTATTATATCCCCATTTTAAAATAAATTAACTGAAACTAGTTTAGTGATTTGCCTAAGGTCATGTAACTAGTTAAGTGCCTGAGGCAGGATTCAAACTCAGGTCTTCTTGACTCCAGGTATGCACTCTACCCAATGTACCACATTAGCTACATTTGAAAAAGGGGAAATAAGTGAAAAATCAGAGAATAGGAGAAAGAGGTTGTTAATGAAAATATAAAAGATAAACCAAAATTTGAGCATAATCTGCTTTACACTAATTGAAAAGTCACATATATAATTTGGATTGTTGGCTATCAATCATTATTTTGAATGCAGTGGGTAAGCCCCGAATTTATGTAAACGTTCTATGAGTGAATGCTTTTGTAAATCAACCATTCTCTAGTGAAGCTGTCAATTATCTCCTAAGATACATACTTTGGAAATCTGGATTTTTTTTTTAAATAATGGATTCTCTTAAAGTGGGAGCATGACTGCCTATACTCAGCCCATGGATATATGGCATTGGTAGGTGAGAATAAAGTTAGTGAAAGATCTTCAAGTCAGTGAAAACTTTCATGGGCTATTTGATGGAGGAGCAATAATATGGAAAACAATTTAATTTGACACACAAGAGTAAAGGCTGCATGATGTATTGGAAAGAACACTAGATTTGGGATTAGAGGAAAATAATTTGAAAACCCCGTTCTGCTACCATTGTAAAGTTGGGTGAACTATTTAACCTCTCAGGGCCATGGGTCCTCACCTGTAAAACTGAGGACATCTAATGTTTCTTCTACATCTATGATCCTATGGCCTTTCATGGAGAGCTTCGAGATTTTATCAACACACACTTACACAATGTTCCTGATGACGAAGTCCATACTTTATATCCCTCATGATAGTATTTGTCAATGAAGTAAACAAGGCACTGTCTAAAGTTATATATTACATTTCAGTCTCCTTCCTTTCAAGTCCCTTCCAGTTCTGCAGACTGAAGCCTAGTCTACAGCTCTGCACAAGGAAGAAAAAATGAAGGCAAGAGCAGGAAAGAGGAGGAAAATAAGGATGAAAAATCCAAAAGGAATTTTGAGTTTGTTTTTTGTTTTTGTTTTTCCCTGAGGCAGTAAGAGAAAGGCTGATGACCAAGAACTCTGAGGAGGTTGAACGAGGTGAATAGTGGCATAGAATGTGTTGAAGTAATAGGTTCGTGACCTTCAAAGTGTTGAAATAACACATTATTTTCAGATTTTTTTTTTTTACATTTCCAACTTCCACCATGTAAATCTATGGTGATGAGAGGCAAAAGAGCAGCGGGAAGGGAGGACAACTGGAGGTAATAAGAAGAGCCAATGGTTTTAGATCCAGCATAGCTTTCTTCCACAGTGCTCTCACGTGCATATTATCTCAGAAAATTGCAAAGAGGAGGACAAAGACCAGTCTCCCTGGTGCTTTATTATACCACTACTCATTGGAGTGTGGAATTTTATAAAAGGCAGGTCCCTGTGAATACTTTTTAAGCAAAAGCAGAATAAAAAGAGGAACAAACACTCATGCATTCACCACTCGGGACTCAGAGAGGGAGAAAAGCACATAGCTCTTTCAAGGCTTTGGTCATCCAGTGTTCAATCCAATCACCTTGCTTGCTTCCTAGGGTTGAGTTTGGTCATTTGCTAGCTCCCAGCTATTTATCCAAGAAGTGGGAGCAGAGAGTCCTACTTGGAAGAGGTATTTGTGGAGCATCACAGGAGAGGAGAGTGGATGAGAATAGTGGGGGGGGGGAGAGTGGAGCTTGGCTACAGGCTCCCTAGGTACCAAAAACCAAGTAGTACTGGCCAGAGCAATGCCATGACTCAGTGATTATTACAGACACATGCACACAAGTTGGCTGAAAGACTCACACCCTTCCCTTAGAAGATGACAGCATTTGCCACTGTGCTCTCTCTGGTTTATAAAAATGATGCTTCCCCAAACATTTTGCATTCATCCCATAAGACCTGCCCTACTTTAGGCAATCAGGAATTAAGCTCTCAAGTACAGACCACATAGGGAGCCTATGAGTAACAGCAAGTCATCATGGGACCTAACTTCAGGGCTCTTAGTAGTGCCATGAATCCAGTGCGTAAAGTGGATTTTTTTCTACCCCAGGAGTCTGACATCCAAAGCCAATGTGAGCAAGCACTCTAGGAAGGAGCTAAAACCAGTATGGATCTGGGTCCCTGATCTGGAGCTGACAGATAAAGCATGGCTAGAGTGCAGTTGTCCATTGCTCCAGGCTATTTCCACTGGGGGTCTTTGCTTATTAATATATTTCTGTAACAAATTCATAGAAAAGTTCTGTAAGAATATACCAATATATATTACTAGATTACCTACAAGTACTTTTTGAAAATTCAGTAAATATTTTCTCCTCCTCATTTCTCTGCCTCATAGTGAGGCTGGTTGCTCATGGGCTGTCCCAACCAGCAGAGCACAAGTTAAGGCAGGTCTTACCAGACTTTGGCTTCAGGATTGACAATGGACTGTGTGTCCATTATCTGAGAACTAGATTAACTAATTTAAAATAATTATAATAATAATAATGTCACATTTATATTGTACTTTAAGGCTTACAAAGCACTTTCCTCAAAATTCTTGTGAGATTGGTAGTACAAGCTAAGTTTAGGGAAGCTCATTACCAGGATTTCAGCTACTACAAAATGAATATTTTTGATTATAACTCATGAAGACCTACTACTAAGTAGTAGAGAAAGCTTATTATGCTCACATTAAGAAAAGCATTAATCTTCAAAGTAAGTTGAAGTTAGTAATTATTATGTAGTCAAGTTGCAAAGTCTTCCACTCATTTATCCTTTAATTTTCAATAGCCTGACATGTTGTTGTTGTTAAGTCACGTCCAACTCTTCATCACCCCAATGGAGGTTCTCTTTACAAAGATACCGAAGTGGTTTGCCATTTCCTTCTCTGGCTCATTTGACAGATGAGGAAACCAAGGCAAACAGGGTTGAGTATCTTGCCCAGGGTTACATAGCTAGGAAGTGTCGAGGCCAGATTTGAACTCAGGAAGATATCTTCCTGACTCCAAGCTCCATGCTCTATCCACTGTACCACCTAGCTTCCCTTAATGGAAGAGACAACATCCAAATAATTATACACATAGGAGGTGTATACTGCATAAATAGAAAGCAACCTTAGAGGATCGGAATTGAGTTTAAGAGGAGGGGGAGGAAAGGCCTCCTACTGAGATTGGATTTGAGTTGAATTCTGAAGGAAGCCAGGGAATCCAGAAGGCAGAACATTTTATACTTGATCTTGGAGGTAATTGGGAGCTATTAGAGTGTATTGAATTATGGGTGGAGGGGATGACATAGTCAGACATGTCCTTTAGGACAATTACTTTGCCAGTGAAGTGGAGGATGGGTCAGAATGTTGAGACTTGACACAGGGACACCAAACAATAGACTATTGAAATAGTCAAATATTGAGATGACAAAGGCCTAGGCATACTAGTCTATGTGTGGAGAAGAGACGCATAGATATATGGAAAATATTGTGAAGGTAGAAACAAAACTTGCCAAGATATTGGCTAATTGTCAGTGAGGCATTGAGGGTGACACTAAGGTTTCCAAGTTGGACAACTGGGAGAATGGTGATGCTCTCAACAGTGATAGGAAAATTTGCAAGAAAGTAGTATTTTGTGGTAAAGATAATGAGTTCTGTTTTGGCCTTGTTAAGTTTAAGATGCTTATAGGCAAACTGAATTGAAATTTCCAAAAGTCTTGTAATAATTCCAGACTAGCACTCAGGAAGATGTGTTAGCCTGCATTGAGAGAAAATTCCTTATCAAGGAGTTCTCTCTACTAACTTAATCATTGGTTTGTCCATTCTCTATCCCTATGTTTTGTATATCCTTGTATATATCCAAATTATCTTCCTTTTAAATTGTAGGTCATGTAGCAGGTTTCTGAAAGTGCAATGACCAAAATTTAATTAAATTAAATTAATTAAAAATCTAACGTGTAATGAATCCGAGGTGTTTCTGGTGTTGTTTGCATTGTGCAATTTCACTGCTGCCTTGGTTCTGAACACACCAACATGTGCACTTTGCACTTCAGATGCCCTCAGGCCATGCAACACCAACAAATGGGGCCCAAATGTGAAAAGGGGTCCTGAGTGGAAAAGGTTGAAGAAGCCCTGATCTATAGAATGTAAGTTACTTCAGGGCAGGAATTGTCTCACTTTTTTCTTTGTATTCTCAGAGCTTTACACAGTGCTTGAACATTGTAGAAGCTTAACAAAATACTTTACGATTGACTAAGCATGCTCTTGAATAACTGGAGAAGAAAAAAAATCTAATTATCCACGGAAAGGAAAAAAAAATATTTCTTAAACCCCAACAATAGTTACTTGGTCCAGAATTGGAAGGGGCAGGGCAGCTAGGTGGTGCAGTGAATACAGCATAGACCCTGGAGTCAGGAGGACCTGAGTTCAAATGTGACTGCGATACTAGCTGTGTGACCCTCGACAAGTCACTTAACCCCATTGCCTAGCAAACAAAACAAAACAAAACAAACAAATGAAAAAGAATTGGAGGGTGCCAGGAAAATTCCTTTTAAATCTGTCTCCAAACCTCTTGTTCATAAAAGCTTAAAAATGGGAATTCTACAGGCTATAAATCCTACCTCACCCATTTGTTAGCTATGTGGTCCTGGGCAAATTATTTAATCCCTTGAGCCTCAGTTTCCCCATCTGTAAAGTGAAAAGGTTGGATTTGATGGTCTTTAAGGTCTCTTTGGCTATACATTTATGGTCCTTTGGCTATGTATGGGAAGTGGGGTATTTTTCTCCCTGCTACACTCTTTGTACGAGCTTAGTGGTGCCTAAGTTTATGTTCTTATGTATTATGGAAATCTGTCCATTTTTTCACATGGGTTCAGTGTGTCAATTGTGACCATAAAATGTCATTGAATACACCTCCTGGCTCTACCCTCAAGAGCTCACTCTGAGGGGAATGTTCACTGGAGGGTCCATTCTGCTGGCCAGATGGGAAAGGGGGCTCTGCCAACTGGTTGTGCCAGGAAAGCCCCCAAGGAGCTTTCCACTGCCAGTCAACATCAATTACTATGTATCCCATGCCTGATGGGCACATGGCTCAGAATCAAGCCTCCCACCTTGGCTTGCTGCCCTGGCAGGGATGCCTAGATAGGCTGAGTTTCCTGTCCCAGTTCAGTGGAGTGGGATATAATATCAAGCACTATTTTAAAGGGGGTGGAGGCAGAAAAAGGGTTTGGAAAACCCACTCCCAGATGCTAAGGCCAAAATGCAGAGAGTTCTAGCTCTTTATTTTATTGTTCAGGTGTCAGTGCACACATTAGGCTTTTAAACTTTTGTTGAATTATTGAAGTTATTAAAGATTCTTTCTGAAGCCTAGGGGAAGGTTGAATGGGGTTAGAGATTTTGTACATGACCACCGCCCCCTACCCCAACTCCCTTCTCTCACCCTTCTTTCCTACCTCTTGTTCCCTTCACATGATGAATGCAAAGGGTTAAGAACCGTAGGAATCACAAACTGAGGATTTTTCCTTTTCCCCCTTCCGAATCCCCAAACTAGGCTTGCTGCCTGCCTAGGATCAGGGTGTGCCACCAGCCTCTGCTTTCTTTCCGCACCTCCTCCTACATATTTCTGCCAGATGGTCGCTTCTGCCTGTCTCGAGAGCATTCCCCACCTCTCTTCTTTAACCTGGGCAGAGCAAAGTTGGGTCTCCAGTCCCTCCCTCCGCTACCCCCATTCCCTCGCGGCGGCCGGTCGTGGCGCCTGGATGGCGACGCTGTTCAGGAGGGCGGCCGAGAACAGTTCTTCCCAGGCCCGCCCGCTCGGATTTCCCAGGGAAGCTTCCCTGCGCGCCCAGCGCAGGCTGGGGTTGGCGCGCCTCTGGCCAGCGACCGAGGCTGGGCTGCGCTGCGCTGCTGGGCTGGGCTGGGCTGAGCAACAGCTGGCCATGCCTTGCATCCTTATAGAGTCACCATCGTTTTATTAATAAAACCGTACCATGAGGTTGTTTTTTTCTTTTTTAAGGGAATCACCGTTCTTTTATTAATGAAAGCATATCATGATATTTTTCTTAAAGAATACCATCCTTGCCGTCCTAATTGCTAGGACCTTCCAGCCAAATTATACATCCGTGGTATCGAATAAATAAATAAATAAATAAATAACCTGACATCTTTGTAATCTTTAAGACAGAAATAAAGCACTTATGAAGAGGAAGAGAATGAGAAAAAGAAGAAAGGCAGCTGCAAAGGAAAAAGTGGGAGCCATTCTTGAAGTATGTTATAGAATAAAAAGGGGAGAGATTTCTCCACATTGTTCCCCTTCCTAGTCCCTATATGCTAGGCCTTCCTCTTAAGTCTCCAGTATGCAGACATCAGAAAAGGGTCCCAGAGTTCAGGGTCCCAGAACTAGGTTTAGTCCAGAACCCGTGGGGTGGAGCTCACTGGAGGTTAGAGGAGGGAGACAGAACCTTAGGCAGGTCCCAGAACCTTAGATCCTTTTCCCCCAGCATAGTGGAATCAGGCCGAGCCTCCGTCCTGAGCCGAGACCTCTCCAAACGAGCGCAGAGGAGTCTAATTCTCCCGAATTTCTGACGCCAACCTCGCCCTCCCGTCTGCTGCAGGGTGGGTACTCAAGGTCTTCTCTTGAAGACTCACTGAATCGCAGGGTTGGGAAGGGACTCCAGAGGTCACCCTGTCTACTTCTATAGAAGGAAAAGCAAAGAGAGACATCCACCCACGTGTTTCTCTTGTATGATGGTTAGAGAGGACTAGGGCCAACACCTCTGGGCAGCCAGCAGAGAAGGAAGAGGAAGGACAGGACAGTGTCCAGGGACCAAGCTCACTCCTCTTCTGCTTGCTTCAGAATGAAACCTTAGGGAAGAGACATATTTGGATTTTTTTATACTAATTGCTAAAACCGTAGACCCAGATTCATCTTGATTGAATCTAGAGGTCTTCCCTACAGGAGACCTATTTTTAAGAGGACCCCTCCCCTCCCAACACCTCGAGTGCACTTGGTTAAGAACCATGGATGGCTAGGCCGAAAATCCAGGTATCATAATCTTCCTTCTCATTCCTGTTTCCTTCTGCTTTCCCACCAACAAAATTCTTTTTCTGTTGTCCTCTTTCTCTTGCCTCATACCTCCCTCTTTTTCTTTTCCAAAGGGATTCTCTTTTCTGCAAAAGCTGCCTTTGCTGTGAGTTTTACAGCACCAATGAAATATTTTTGTTTCCCAAAATAAGAGTGGAGTGCTGGAACACATTTTTCACTCCCTTTCAGACAAATATCATCTGACCTAGTAAAGCCCTTCCTCAAATTCTCCTCCAAGTTGGTTGTTTAGGCCTAGAGGCAGCCATGGTTTCTGGTCTGAAGCCACATCTTCATGTAAAGTGGGCCTACAGAAGTTAGAACATGAGCCAATCTCATAGGACACTGTGGTCTCTTTCATTTCCATCATTAAACCCAATTATTCATTAGAGTGGCTCTTAGAATTTTGACTTTTGCTGCCCTACTATGTGCTTTCTTTTCCTCATAGTCATCATTCTATATTTATTGAAATTCAGGAGGTACTTTTCCTGGAGTGTATGTATACCCCCTCTTCCTTCTATATTCCCCAGAACTTCAGTAGGCAAAAATATCACGTCAAAGAGATTTTTCAGCTTGGATAAAGGAGCTCCTCTTTCCTCTCCTACTTCTCTTTCGCTGCGCCAAGATTCCCCCCACTTCTGATTTTATGAATCCACCAAAAGTTCAGCCCAGACCTCTTAGATGGACCACAGAAAAGTAAAGCAAAAATGTTTGAAAGAGGTTAGGTAGAGTGGGAGGGAGGAAGAGAGACAGAATAAGAGTTTTTAAAACTGAAGATCTAGATTTGGGTCTTGGGAATACGAACCCATTCTCCAATGGCTTGTGAAAGGAAACTAAGAAGGCCTTTTACAAAACCACGTTCAATGAGACTGATCAGTGAAAATCAACCATTCTAAAATACATATAGACATTGATGTGTCCAGGCAGACCATAGGTACATATACAGTTACACATTTGCAAAGTGATTATCTGTGGGCCTTTAATATAAATTATATACTATATGTATGTATGTATGATATAAATAAAAGTGTCACATAAAAATTTCTACCTACCCTCATCCCAATTTGCGTCTGACTGGCTATATGCACATCCAGCTAGAGTCAAACAACTGGAGCCTGCACACACACAGATCTAGGCATGTGGACAGATGTTTGACTTGTCAAAGACCCTCAGATGAAAAGGACAGAGGGAGCCTCGCACTGGCACTGATCTGGGCTCAGTCTGCCGTAGAGGGGAAAAGAAAGAGAAGGAGGGGGTTGGTGGACTAATGATGAAAAAGTCTCCTCCAACCCAGCTCCTTAATTAAATGCATGGAAAGAACCGAAGCAAGCACATCTGGTTTCAATCTGAAGCCCTTTGATGGCATCAAATGTTCTTTTCCCAGATCAGGGGGCTGGAAGTTCTGGGCTAACTATGGCAGTTTGGAGCCCAGACTCCTGCCATTTACACACACGATCCCTCCTCTCCTGTTGAGTCTCTCACTTTAAAAAAAAAAAAGAGCAAGCCAAAGTTGGGGGGGGTGGCATGTGTTTTTTTAGACGAGAACACAAAACACCACAAATAAACACTCAATATTTTACCTGCCAGCCATGTAGTAATTCATTTCTAATGAGACTATTAAAGCTGTTACTGAATTCCAACAGGTCAAGAAAAATTTGCTCAGCACTTCTTCTTCCTCCTTATTTAGGCTTTGCTGCTCTGAGGACAAAAGTGTATATGTATATTTAGACAGATATTTTCTGTCTGTCTGTCTGTCTGTCTGTCTGTCTGTCTGTCTGTCTCTCTCTCTCTCTCTCTCTCTCTCTCTCTCTCTCTCTCTCTCTCCCTCTCTCTCTCTCTCTGTCTCCTCTGTTCCTTCAAAGTTGAAAGGAAGGAGCAGGACTCTGAATACACCAATCCATCTTATCCCAGTTCCAAGCTCTTCTGAGTAACCTTTATATCCATTATTACCCGAGCTATCCCCAGTACCCCGCCAGATTGGTATTTCTATTTAGTTGACTTGGGAGGCATCTTAGCTGGATAAAATGAGGTAACAAAATTGAATGGGGTGGTGAGCATTTTATTTTAATCAGTTCCCTTGGGAAAATGAATAACACAGTTATCAAGTCGGAGAGGTACAGACGTCTAAAGCTTTAGATACAAAGTATAGTCCTCCAGAGAAGGCGTGGGAGATCCTTACATTATTTATTATTGTTATTTTATTACATTATTTAATAGGCTGTCAATACACAACCACATCCAGCCCCCCACCTCCCCTTATATCTTTCTCCACTCAGTCTCCCACCCTCCCTTGCCTAAAGCAAAACTGTTGGAATTGCAGGAAACGTTAAAAAGAGAGAGAGAAGAAAATTTGATTGCGATGGATGTGGATTTTTTCCAAAAAGTTTCCCCGCAGCTGTTATCAAAACATGCAAATGAGATTTTTCCAACAGGATCTTAAGCAAATCAGGAGGAGTTAATGCTGAAGCAAAATAATCAGCCCGTTTGAAGTGTCTGTGGGTTTCAGTTTGCCTTCTCTCCCTGTGATACTATTGCAGGGGAATGATAATTAGACCTTTACTTACGAAATCCGAAGGGGTTCGCTCGCGCCCCCTCCCTCCCTCCTTCCCCTCTATTTCTCCCCCCCCCTCAGATGTTGGCAAAGAGGGTTTTCTTAATCAGACTGTTTTTTTGGTCCGGGGGAAGGAGGAAGAGGGAGATTGTGATGGAGAAAGGGGTCTGTAAAACGTCAGAAACAGCACAAAGACTTTGCCACGTAATTACAGGCTCCTATTAAGTCGAGATCTGCCCTCCCAGGGGTCTCCAATTTTCATGTATTCCATACAAAGCCTCCTCTGCATGCCAGTTAGTGCCTTTTGAAGTGCCAGAGAGCTTCTTGATCCAACTGAGAAGGGAAAAGGAGCTCAAAAAGAAGAGGGGGAGAGAGAGAAGGGAAAGGAAAAAAAAATCACCACCCTCCCTTGGACTCTTGAAACCCTCATTTTTTTTTATTCCTTTACGAAGAGCAAAGTGAGCGTCCTGCTCTCCAATACATCTGCAAGACATCACCCTCTTCTCCTGAAACTTTAGTCACTCCTGAGAATCAACAGGAGTGCAGAGAGGGGGGAACACGTTTTCTTGAAGATGTTTTAAAGCTGGAACAAGCCTTCTTCTGTTGGTGCTTGAACTCTTGCCTGGGAATAACTTCTTAAAGTAAAAAAAAAATCAAAACCACTTTGATTTTTCTCTTCTCCTCCCCCCCAACTTTTCGCTCTTCTTCTGTTTGCGGAACTCCCTCCCCATCCCTGCTGGCTTTCCCTTCCCTTGCTTCCCCTTATTAATAATAACAACAGCAACATTATTATTATCATCATCATCATCATCATCATCATTATTATTATTTTAGTGCTTGTGAAAGTTTTGGGGGAACTGGAAGCGATTTTTTTCTCCCCGAATGTAGGGCGATTTAAAAAAAAATTTTGATTGTGTGGAATATCTCTTTGGAATTCTCCGGGCTTCTGGGCTACAGGAAACCAGCGAAGGCTGCAGGAGGTAGCCAGTGGAGAAGGTTCTGCTCTTCAAAAGGGGTCCCCGCCTTCTTTACTTTTTTTGCTCTCTCTTTCTCTCTGTCTCTGTCTCTCCCTCTCTCTCTCTCTCTCTCTCTCTCTCTCTCTCTCTCTCTCTCTCTGTCTCTCTCTCTCTCCTCTCTCTCTCTCTCTCTCTCTCTCTCTCTGTCTCTCTCTCTCCCTCCCTCTCTCTCTCTCTTTCTCTCTTCCCCCCTCTCTCCCCCTTTCCCTCTCTCCTCCCCCCTTCTCCTTTTCCCACTCTGTCTCTCTCCCCCTTGCGCCCACAACGTTTGGTGCTGATCCGAGCGGGAAGAGGGGGGTGGGTGGGATTGGAGGGGGAAGACCATGACCTCCAGCTATGGGCACGTTCTGGAGCGGCAGCCGGCCCTGGGTGGCCGCTTGGACAGTCCCGGGAACCTCGATAACCTTCAAGCGAAAAAGAACTTCTCGGTGAGTCACCTGCTCGATCTGGAGGAGGCCGGTGACATGGTGGCCGCCCAAGCGGATGAAAGCGTCGGCGAGGCGGGACGCAGTCTGCTGGAGTCCCCCGGACTGACCAGCGGCAGCGACACTCCTCAGCAAGACAGTAAGTGTGGGTTCCCCAGCCTCCGGACAGACTGGGACGGGAATGGGCTTCGGGGAGCTCTTGGGGAAAGTCGACAGAGATAGACAAGAGGCAGGCAGGCGGTGGGGAGGAAGAGAGGATAGCGGCTAGGGGAGAGAGGAAAGGGAGACCTGTAACTGGGGAGGATCAAGGGACCTGGACGGTGGGTCAGTCAGTAGTCAGGGCCAAGAGCGAAGAGGAGAGTAGGGGATTTTGTACCAGTGAGCAGTGTTACTATTTCTAGAGCGTCCTTGTCTAAAGTGGGATCAGGCTTGAGTTAGAAGCTCTCGTCAGTCTTCCGTCTGCCTAGTAAAGAACTGGGGACCAGCATTTGGGCTCTCCTGCTTTCTTGAGCTAATGGGATTTAATATGTTGTCTCCTCCTACTTTTCTTATCAGGACTTAGAACCCCATAAACAGGAGGGAGGAGGGAACTGAGTGATAGCGAATGCGTCTGGGATGCTTTGATAGGAGTGGGTTGAAAACTGTAGGAGGTGGGGAGTAGGAAAACCGAAGCCGAGAGGGAAACAGGCGGAGGAGTGAAGAACTAAGAGAAGAGGAAAGTTCTCTGAGGTAGTGAGTGGCCGGTTTGCTCGCGGGCAGTTGCCTAGCAGGCAGAGTCCAGTAACACAGACAGTAAGAGGGCCCGGCAATCCTCTTGAAAACGCAGGGAATCCGACTGGAGGGCACTTGGTGCAGTTTGTCTGCGAATCGGCCCGCCCCTGCGCGGCCTCGGAGGTCCGAAACTGAGCCCGATTCCGCCGTTCTGGGATACGGGATTCGGATGGAGCATCTTTCCATCCCCAAACCATGCCTAATGACTCCGCCAGCTTACAGTCGCAGAACCAAAGCCGACCCAACCAAATTCTGAGCTCCCTTGAGAACATGTAGGGCTGCGAGAAGTGCCCCTTTGTACAGAAGGGAAAACAGGACTTTCACTTAGTCTCCTACCCACCGCGGTCACAGACCCTCAGGGTGCATCCACACTCTTGCTTAAGGTGCTCAGGAGTGGAAGGTTCAAGGCACTGTCCGAACACATTCTGTGGAAACTTTGGATTTCTCTCCCTGCCAACTAGCCACGCAAGGCAATTCTCCTTCCCATACTGCCACAGACTTCTTCATCCAGAGCTCTTGCTCTCGATCTATCAAAAAAAAAAAATCATTCTAAGCACCATTCAAACCCAAATTTCCATTATAACGCCGTCTAATCAATCGTACCCTGACATGCGTTTGTTTGGCCATTGGGCCTTCAGTTCTGTTAACAAATCTACCCCAGGCAGGTATGGTCGTACTCCAGCTTCGCACTGGGAGAGGACTGAGGGAATTTCGGCATCGTCTATTTAGTTGGAGGAAATGGCTGGCCCCTAGAAAATTGTATGTTTTTGAATTTGGTTGTTAGTCCCTTTGTGGGGCGGGGGGAGCTTTCTTAAGAGAGATTTTATCACTTTTTTCCGTAACTAGGTAGATTTTTGCTCTGGAATTAGAAAATGTGAATTTAAAGTGTGTGTGTGTGGTGTGTGTGGTGTGTGTGTGTGTGTGTGTAAACATCACCCTCCCTCATGTTTCTCCAAAAGAAACTGCTGTAAATGGATGTGCCTTGAAACAAGAAATGAGACGATGAGAAATCGAGACGTTTACCTATATTATTTATTGCTCTGGAAGATACCTTCCTAAGAAAGCCAGAACGTGTTTCTTTTGGTATGCACAGCACCCCCCTCATCCCACCCCCCAGTAGCCCAGAGAAGATGCCGGGGGCCCGTTCGACTCTGCATTCTTTCACCTTTCTGAGCACTTGACCGGGTGCGGTGGGAGAGTCTAGCAACTCAAGATGGTCCCTCCTTTGCTCAGTAAAATTGTCTCGTGACTAAGAAGGCCAATTATTCACCATTCCAATTGTCAAGTTATGAAATGGTACCTGGGGAGTAAGGTGTTGGGTGGAGGAAGTATAGTCTTCAGTGCCTCACTATTCCTCTTTAGAAAACTCTTGCCGCTCTTATGTAGAAAGGCATCTTGTAAATCGCCTATAATTTATTATTTGTGCAAACATTTGATATTCTTCGGGAGGATTCAGGGATCCTGCACGTAATATAAAATCAAGCCCGGAGGAAATTGCTGCATAAGACATTGACATAGCCGAAATGGACTGAATCTCAAGGTCTCTTTCCTCCCCAAGAACAAGATAACCAGAAAAGAGAAGCAGGCCGAAAACTTTATGATCCCTATCAGGCCAATTAATTTTCTGCAGCGCCTGAAAATCTTCCTAATCATGGAATACTACAAGGTTATAGCACCGTGGCAGTCCTGGCCATTTGTTTATAAAAGCACTTTATATGCTCTGAGAGGAGAGCTGGAAAATATATGATTTCCTGGTGCTATATATATAGGAAGTGCAGAGGTATTTCCCTGGGGAAGGAAAAGATGGGTTGAGTGACTGAATAAGCACTTCTGCTGGGCCGGGAGACAGTCTGTTGGGCCTGTAGAGGGACTGCCTAGAAAAGGCTGTTCAGAGGCTGGAGGTGGGAGGGAAAGGTAGCATTCCCAAGAAGAAGAAAGGACAGTGGGATTCAAAATCATTTCAAAACATCATTTCAAAACAAAACAGAACAGCCTGTAGGCTGTTCTGCAAATTCGATTTTTGATGTGTGTTAGGTTATGCAGCTTGTCTGCACCGACAGTGAATAAAGGGCAAGGTATATAAACAATCCAAATGGAAAGCTATGTCCCGAGGGAAAGAGGTGTCTGGGCTCGGATTCTCGAGGTGTCTGGCTCAGAAGGTAACAAGTGATCCCAGATCACAGTAAGATCCAGGAGGGCAGGAGAGAGAAATTGCCCTGCCCCGGAGGTGAGGCGACAAGTCCAGCGTACTGAAAGCCTTGAACGGGGCAAGCTGATAATGGAGAGAAAAGAGAGGGTTGGTGAAGGATGGTTGACAGCTCCCCTTCTCCAGACAGAAGAGTAATTTTTAGTATTGCCAGATCCATTTAGTTGTAACTACGAAACGCGGAACAGAATGAAGAGAGTTGGGGCAGGGATCGAGAAGAGGGTTTTGGTTGGTGGTGGGAGTAGGCAATAACAAAGCAGACACATTGTTGGGAAATCTTAGGGGCAGGAGCACGAGCGTGCTTGCAAGCCACACAAATTAGATGCTAACAAGAGATATGGATGAGATATTTTGACAAGTAGGATTGTTGCTTTTAGAGTCCGTCTGTTTTCTCAACCCCGCTTCCCTCCCAGCGTCTCCAGTGATCAAAACATGCCTATCAGCGTATCAGATAACTTTCGAGGTACCAAAGGCAGAAGGGTAAGGGCCCATCCAAGCTCGATCCATCCTCAGATCAGAAGCTGTTAATGAAGATTCCCAAGGCGAACTCTTGTGATTTTCTTATGGAGCTAAGACTCCTGGTGCTGTGACAAGCTTCAGGACTCGGGTCGAGGTGATAAATTACCCTAAGTGAGGGGGGAAAAAAGACAAAGAGTGAATACTCACAGGGCTCCCTCCCACTGGGATTCAGTGAAGCGAATTCTAAATTCTTTCCTTCGAGGAAGTTATTACAATGTGGAAGAAAGATCCTAGTTTATTACAGTGAGGAAGAAATATCCTTGCCCGTTAAAGACATCCGAATTTTTTTTTTTTGTGGAGGTCCAGCTGTTGGGATAGGTTTCCCCATTATCTTCACCCCGAATTTCTTATTGGCGTGAAATTAGTAAAACATTCTTCCTTTGTGCGGATGGTCAATACGTGATCTTTAGGAAATACGAACACACACACACACACACACACACACACACACACACACACACACACTCTTTCTGTACTCCAGTCTCCAGGTCCTCAGGCTTCATTGAACCACATTTAGATCTCTAAATGGCTCTTTCTAAAGATCTAAGCCTTTTGCGGGCTTCGAATCTCTTCATTTAAATTCTAAACAGGGAAAATACATATATATGTGTATATATGTTTTCAATTGTCCTTGGAGAAATTCGATTTTCTTTGTTTAGTCATATTTATTTCTTCTTCCCTGAGAAATTTTCTCTTTTCCTGACTCGGTGTCTTCTGCCTGGCTCTTGCCTCTCCCTAAAGTACCCAAGATTATACTTCGTAGAGAGTCTTGGGTGTCCCACAAAGCTCCCAGTTAGAAACAGAAAGGGTGCGCTAATGGGGGAGTGAGTGTATGTCCGTGAGAGTTTGGAGGGGGAGGATTTTTTTTTTTTTGGAGAGTAAGTGGGACTCATAAAAATGTGAAGACCCACTTCTGGGAGGTGGTGCATCCTGCTGTCATTTCTTAATCTGAACTTCTGCAAACTCTAAAAGAAAAAAAAAAACGCCTGCCTGCCTTCCACGTTTCCGACCTCTAAATTAGTGAAACCAGATTGTCCTAATAAGACCTTTTGTTGGAAACACATGTAGCTATAAAAAGGTAGACAGAAAGTCAATTAGACACACGCGAGCGCCTGTACACACGAGAGCAAAATGATGCAAAGCGTAGACCCAAATGGAATGGGTGCAGCACAAAATCAGCGGAGCGTTGGGAGTAATCCATTAGTCACAAAGAGCTGGGGAGCTCGGGATGAAGCAAGGTGTGAAGGCTGGGAGTTCGAGCCAGAGCCCGAACCCGCCAGTCCAGCCAGGATAGCTGAGGCCGCAGCAGACCCAATGACAGGAAATCTCTCCTCGTCTCTGGCGCCGGGGGAGTTTGTCCCAAACCCCGCTGGGGGCAGATATCATTCTTTATACTGGACATCTATTTTGATTCTCATCAGATTGAGCATTTCTTAAGTAAAGCCAATCTCACTCCCCAGCGGTCCTGGGAACGGGAATTTTCCTCCTCGATTTATTGCGAACATGTATTGGCATGGGCGGGTGTGTGTGTGTGTGTGTGTGTGTGGTGTGTGTGTGTGTGTGTGTTTAAGAATCAAAATCTGGGATCCAGCTACTAGGATTCAAATTGTGGGCAGGGGAAACCAAATTATCATTGAAACATTGCTTATGAATTTTAAAAGAAAGAATGTACTCACAAAGAGGAAAGCATTAAGGAAATGACAATCTGCAAATAAAATAATAATCGTCATCAACCATCACCATCACCAGAATCATCATCACCAACATTATTCCAATTATCTTTTCTCTAAGTTGAATTACCAAGGATTCCAGTTACTGCCTGGGAAGGCAAAAGGCCCGGTGGAGTAGTGCCCACCACTCTCTCCGAAAGCACCCAGTCCTGCTTCTCTGGATGCATAATAGGATGTTCTGTCCTCCCTATTTTCTTTCTTTTCTTTTCTTTTTTGAGGGGAGAGGATAGTTTGATTTGTTAGTCATTCTAACTCCCTTCAGGCACACAGGTAGGCTTCCTGCAGGAATGAACCAATTCCTTCTTTACTAGACAGTTAAGGAGATCTGGGAATGCCGGTTAGTGACTCCTGTCAGCCCGTCTCCCTCTTCCTCTAGCTTTGGAGAGATTCCCTCACACCTTAGCATATACCAGAACTTTAAGACACCTTAGAGATTATCTAGGCTCACCTCCTCATTTTACAGAAGGAAAAACCCAACCAACCGACAACAACCATACTTCACACAAGCCTGTCCCTCTCCCAAAGGCCCTGTCCAACTTGTTATTAATTGTGGAAGTTATAGAACGGCACACATTCGTTCCCAAAAAGGGAAAACGAACATAATAATGGTCACCGATTCATGATTACTGCCAGGTGTATTCACATGGTTGGAATTTAAAGGCAGGTTGTGACTGGGAGTGCCTACAGTTGTTTGGTCTTTCCAGGGGTGCTGCTAATATTCTATCATATGAGTAAATGAACAGTAAAGAGAAACAAACATCTCAAAAAGCAAAGCAAAGCAAAACAAAACAAAAAAAAAAACCACAAAACACCCCACTTGCATTAGAGCCAACTCTCCAGAGAGGATCCAGAGGGTTTTCTGGAGCCAGTCTAGCCCACACTAGGAAGTCTGAAAATACATTTCACTAGGATCGTCCGTTTCTGCAAGTAGAGATTCCGAACACCCTTCTCTGAGCTAAGGGAGCACAACGCGGGAACTGACGGAAGAAGGGAAGCGATAAAGAGGTTTTTATTTGTTTGTTGCCCCAGCAGAGGATTAGCAATAAAGGGAATCTGTGAGATTAATTCAATTTTTAAAGGTGAGTTTCCTTTGTAATTCCTCTTCCTCCCCTTCGAGTACCAGGAGCACAGGCAAAGCATTAAGTGTAATGCCTGGGAAATATTAGACCTTTGACAGAGAGCTAAGGGAACTTTCCACCAACCTGGAAAGATGGATGTATTGACATTTGTGTAATGCGGTGGCTCTTGCAGCAGGGAATCCACATTCCCACCCAAACCAGAAACTAATCGAATTTATTGAGCGATGGAGAAAATGATAGCTAATAGTTAACATTTATTTAGTGTTTTAGGACTTGCAAAGCAAATTGGCTGGACCATTGTGAACTATTATAAATTGGGAGTAGAGGGTTGTGTGTACCTTTGGGGTGTGTGTGTGTGTGTGTGTGTATGTGTGTGTGGTTTCACACTCACCTCAGCTTCTACTGCCTTTGCAGGTATGTGTAGAGGGTTGGGTTTGGGGACCGTTTTAAGAAAATAAAATATAAATCTTATGAAACAGCACTCCCAGCCCAAAGGATGGTCCAAAGTACACTCTCCACCTTGACGGTTCCCCCTCAAGCTCGTAATTAGAAGTTCATGTCTGCCTTTCGGCATCCAAACATTTATAAAGCTGCAGCGGTGTTGACAATTAGATTGAAAAATCATTGTCATGGCCAAGTATTTTACTTTTACTTGCCACTATTAGAATCTGAGACCCTTAAGAGCAAGAACTATCTTCTGCCTTTCTTTGTATTCCCAGTGATTAGCACAGCGCCTGGCACATAGGAGGCACTAAATAAAAGCTTATTAACTGACTGATCCTGGTGGCCACTCTATTGCTCCCACCATTCTTGCCCTCCAACACCTTTCCAATGATATAAACAGAGACAAATAATTTTTAAACGTGTGTATCCATATGTATGTGACATGTATATCCTTGTAAAATAAAATTGTCATTATATTCTGGGTGATCAGAAGCCTCCAGTAATGCTAACATCACCAAAAACATAAGTGCGGTAGCATAGTAAATGACCCCGGTCTAAATCAAGACAATAAAGACAGGGGACAGCTGCTGGAATTAGTTTTTAACTGACTGACAGCGTTTTAATGGCTAGATCAACAGGTGGGAGACTTAGGAAGGAGGATAGGTTTACAAAAATTTTACTCTTGTTGTAGGATGTATTTCCCATAACATCCACCCTACCTTAAAAACAAAACTAAGTTCTACACTGTACTATATTATATTAGGGAAAAGAAATGTAATATAGATTTTTACCATTCTGATCCTTCCCCAGGAAGATTCTCCATGATATTGTTACCTGCAAAGACTGGTGATGCTCACTTTGGGGTTGTGTGTGTGTGTGTGTGTGTGTGTGTATGTGTGTGTGTTTGTGTGTAAAACACTGTATTTGTGGTCTCAGAACCTGGGTTTGGATCCCAAGTCCTGAGATCAAGACACTTAAATTTGGTCTCAGTTTTCTCATCTGTTAAATCAAAGAATTAGACTAGATGTCTTCTTGGCTCCCTTCCACCTCTAACTCTGGGATCCTATAAAACAGAGACAGAGACATATATGAAGAGATTAAAAACAAATCTTAACCAACCATTAATCTATAAATTACCTTCCCCCAAGTAGTAGGAATAAATTGAATTACCTGGGATTAGCTTTTCCTCTCTTCCTAGAACTGAGGAATATGTATTTGAGGCATGTACTTGAACAGAGTATTTTTTAAAGCTTCTATCTTCAAAGATCTGTTTACAACCCAAAAGTATAAGATAGATGCATATGGAATATGAGCTACATAATGGATACGCAGTAGTCTAGCATGGTGTGCTGAGTACAGTAGGCATTTAATAAATGCTAGTGGAATGGTGTATAATATCACCAATCCCTCAACAAGAAAGATTTTGGTGTTTATTTTATGCATTATCCATCACCCCTATTTGTCCCACAAATAAGGCAAGAATGTTTTTAAAAAGACAAATAAACAATTTTTAAAGCAAGTTCCTTAGATACAAGTTTGGTTAAAAGATAGGATCGCCTCCTCCCAACCTCCACTGTTTCCATTTCAACTCTCTACTATTTTGTAAGGTTACTTGTGGAAAGTTCATGATTTTATTTACTTTTAACGAGCAAGCAGACACTGGAGGTGAATTTCCTCCTAAAAGTGACTATGCAGAAACACTCTCACACCAGGTCTTAGGTTGACCAGAACTATTCAGATCTGATTTTGTGTTCCCTTTGATATGAATACTGAGGAAACGCTTTAAAAACTATGACTATACCTTCAGGAAATTTACACTATTCCTTTATGTGCCCTAATCCCTTCCAGACCATGAAAAACCTATGACCAAAAAATCCTTCTGAACACTTGCTGGAATTTGGGCTGATTTAACCAGAGCACATCCCTAGTCCAGAAGCTCTGACCTTTCTTTCTCAGTCCAAAAGGGGGCACCCCATTTCCCTCTAATCTCAGATTAGGATCTAGTGTCCATAGGATCTCCTGGAGAAGTAGAGGGAAAGCATTGCTCACCACTCAAAGGGTGGAGTTGGCTATTGAGCTTCAGGAGTAGAAGCTTAAAAATAGGAAGAGTAGGGAAACTTTTTAGAGAAAAAAATATATATGCCATATAGGAGAGAGATAAAGGTCAGGGAAGAGGGAGGGAGGGGAAGGGAGAGAGAGAGAGAGAGAGAGAGAGAGAGAGAGAGAGAGAGAGAGAGAGAGAGAGAGAGAGAGAGAGAGAGAGAGAGAATTAAAGTAGCCTAAGTGAATACTGGTTTACGATCTGTTTCAGAGCCAGAAGATCCATGATGTTTAAAGAATGAGGAAAGGAATGGAGGTTACAGGAGAAGAAGGAGGACATAATGTATTCTAGGTGGAAGTTAGGGCTGATGACTTGTGACCTTTCCATGTCTGTGCTCTAGATATAGGAGCTATGGCACTATAGAAATATCAAAGTCCCCTGTCCCCTGGTCCTTATATTTAAGGACAGATGTGACTGATTTGGGGAAATATTCTTCAGTTTTCCAGGTGTCTCATTTGAAACAAACAATATGAGGCAAGTATTTGTGTAAAATACTGCTGGGTGCCAGTGTCAGTGAAACTCCGCCCCCCCATCAAATTTAGAGAAGAAACCATTCTTTAAAACAAAAAATAGAAGTGGAGGATAACTCTAGACAAAAAAATCAGCTTTTTTTCTGCTTACTTTGAGGACCAGTGGTGGTGGTAGAATATATAACATAAACTGCCTGATTTAACCCTCTTCACATTCCCCCTTCATTTCCTTCTTTGAGCCTTTCCCCTTATTCCCTCTCTTTATCACTTGGAAATCTCTGAGTTCCCTCTAGCTATTCAGGCCCTAGGTGTTTCAATGCCACGCTCAAGATATACCTCTCCTTGGATACATTTTCCTGGCTAAATCCCATCCTACCCTGATTACTACTACTACTACTACTACTACTACTACTACTACTACTACTACTACTACTACTACTACTACTACACTTGTTATAGTAAGCACCATAGAGTTTAGCATTTAATTGTTTTCTAATAGTTTAATGTGTATTAATTTTGCTCTCAAAGCTTCTTGAGGTAGACACTGTCTTGTATTTCTTTTTGAACTCACTTCCCTTTGCCCTTCCCCTCTTAATTCTTTGAGCCACTTTTGGTCATATATATGCTCAACCAATCAATAAAAGACACAATAATAAATTGTTGCTAGGTATAATTCTATATTTTTAGAATCTATAACCCTGAGTATGAACTATTCAATCATTTTTTTTCTCCAAAGACAATGGTTCTCAGACTTTTTTGGTGTGCAAATCACATAAGGAATACAAAAGCCAGCCACGCCAAACCAGACCACCCTACTTGTCTTCACTTGAAACCAAACAAGCAAAAAAAGCTTTAAAAAATGATCCTGAGATCTGTGTGAGCTACAGTATCCCTATCACTCCTTGTTGCTCCAAGCTTTAGTCGATGAATTTTCAGAAGCCAATCAAAATGGACCAGTTCTTTCTCTTCCCTCACTCTCTTCTTTCTTTTTTCTCTTGTGCTCACTGAGATTATACAGATAAGAACAGATGTTGTCTTTGAAGTTTGGACCGGCCTGTAGATCATCTGGAAGCCCACACTTGGAAAGCTTATTGCTTAAAGGAATCATTTATGCATGATCCTGTAGAAGAAAGAAGAAGGAAGGACATATAGTTGTAGAAGATTGAAACCTTTCTGGTTCTAGAAGACAAACAGCTTCCATTTATATATTACCTTTTGCTTAAGAAAGCATTTTTACTACGTATATTCTCTTACTATAACTGAGTGAGGTTGGTAGGACAAGTCTATTGGAGAACTTTTGCAAGTGGACTCCTTCCACAATGCAAAATGCAACCCATCTAGGACTTAGATATTCCCTAGTAGGTTTCTTGAGGCTTAGACTTGCCTAGGGTCTGGGGTAGTATGAAGTTTATAAGTATCAGAGGTAAGGTTTGAACCTAGGTCTTTTTTTATCTTCAAGCTGAGTACTCTATTCACTAGGCCATGTTGCCTTCATGAAGCTATTATCACCCCATTTTACAGAACAGAAAACTGAGGCTTAGGAATACTAAAGACCTACTCTGTCACTCAGCTCCCAATGCTATATAAGGGGAGAAGGAAACAGCATTTATTTCTATGTGCGGGTATTGTGCTGAGTGATTTACACATAACTCTAATCCTCACAGCAGCCCTGTGAGGTAGGTGCTATTATTATCCTCACTTTATGGTTAAGGAAACTGAGACAGATAGAAATGACTTGCCCATGATCATATAGCTAGGAAGTATCTGAGGCCGGATTTGAACTCAGGTCTTCCTGACCAGGAAGGCCTTTTGATTCCTTTTTGAATTCTCTTTCTCCCAGAGCTGCATCTGAATTCCCTGATTTTCCCTTACAATAAAGTTATTTGAGGTTAACCCCGCTTTTACTTTTGTGAAAACTTCAGATCTCTATGATGTCCCTGATGTGAGAACCTCCTCCATTAACGCAGCTGGTGACTCCTCCATCTTTAGTAAGTGTAAGGTGGCTTCAGGAGTTGTGGTAACCAGAGAACTAATCATATTGTAGCCTCCAGCAATGAGCTTTGCTCAACTCAGCTACATTAGTTCTCAGAGGACAGAAAAAAAAGTCTTTTGCTGGACTCTTACCAAAGCCCTTCCATCCTGGCAGAATATACCTGTCCAAAGCTTGCTTGGTTTAGCTTCAAGAGCGCAGGGTCACTTACACACACATAACAGTGAGGTGTGAAAAGAGAACCTCCATGGAAAATTATAGATTCAAAGAAATAAAAGAAGAAATTACTCATGAAGTGTGTTGTGGTGTTTAGAGTATTGAACTTTGGATTCAGAAGACCTAGGTTTGAATTCTTAATCAGACACTTAGTAGCCCAGTGACCCTGGGCAAGTCAACCTCCTTGAGACTTTTTCTCTATAAAACCAGGATGATAATAGCACCTACCTCATAGGATTGTGTTTTAAGGATCAAATGAGATCATGAATGTCAAATAATTGCCAACACAAAAGTACTATGTAAATGACAGTCATTAATATTACCATTTGACATCAGGGAAATGAACATATAGGACTACGCTTCACAGTAAGACAGTGATATATTTCCTGAGACATGTCTCCTGAGAATAAGGAATTATGGGGAAAATGAGAAGGGGTGGTAACCCATTTAAATGGGCTACTTATAAAAGGATACATTGGTAACTGCTTTATACTGGGTATTTTTAACCATTTTAGTTTAAGGAGTTTTTTTCTTTCTTAAAGAAAAACAGAAATTTTCACCTTCTAAATCAGTATATTTAGTAGTTTCTCTCAGGCAGCTGATCTATTAAGAAATTGGTTTTGGTTTTAAGGAAGTGAATCAGGAAAGGTATTTTAATAAGAATAAAAAGGTAAGCAAGATGAAAAAACAGCAAGTAGCTGTAATTTTATTGTTCCATCTCCTCCTCTTCCAGTTAAGAATAAAAATTAAAAATAAAAATATTTTTAGCTTTAAAAAAACTCACTGGGGGTGGGGGGAAGTTGCAAAGTTCTCCATATTGCTTGTTTCTAAAGAGGGGAAAATAGAACCACCCAGTGAGATCTTTGTCTATAACCAGATGTGTTGTGCAGTAATTCTAATCCTTAAGATGGGTGGAAGACCATGGTCTCAACCCTCAACACATTTAAGAAATAAATTGTAATTTAGTACATTAATCAAGAAACTGAAATCTGCAGTTTTGCTAGGCATATTTCAGGGACTGAATCCCTTCTGACAGAATAAAAAAGCCATATAACTGCCCACTTTTGCTCTTCCTGTTCTTCCCTTCTTCAGCATGAAGTTTTTCCTCTATGTGTGTGAGACTGTGAGTGTGTGTGACTATGTAGTCCTAAAGATTTAACAGGCCATGTTTAAATTCTAGTCCCTCTTGGGAAAGACAATATAGCATAAAGGAAAGAACTTTGGATTTAGAGTCAGAAAATGTGAGTTCAAACTCTAATTCTGGTGCTCAGTGCCTGTGAACCTCTCTGGGTCTCAGTTTTCTAATTCGTAAAATGAGAGGATTGGGCTCTAAAAGCTGTAATATCCTTCTTCATTCCATGCTTTCTCCTTTCTTCCTCAAATTCTCCTACTCTTAGGGTGCTTTCAATGTTTATTGAGTATCTGGTACTTTTTGCTTCGAGGAAATTCAAAGTTAGCAGAGTGAATCTTCAGCAAACTCAGACTATGTCCAAAAGAGGTTACACACTAAAGATACTGATTCATTGGTTAATTAATGCAAATTAATGGCTGGACTCTTTTTTCCAGACCAATCATCAATCATCTGATTAAATTGATAGATTATTTTGTTACTACTCAAAGCCTAAGAAGAAAAACCTATTATTGGAAGTTATAATTTTTAATTTAATATTTAGTTTTAATTTAACTTAACTTTAGTATAGTTATAAACATAAAAACCATTACCAAAAACCAATATTTGAATAAAAATACAATTTTACATAAACCTTTAGCATTTAACAAAGTAGAACCAAACAGATGAATAAACAAGAAAAACAATTAATGTATCTGTTTCCAAGTCTCTGAAATAGGATCAAAGGAGTATGGGTTTAGAATTAGAAGAGCGCTTAGAGATCACTCAGTCTAATTCTCTCATTTTACCAATGAGGAAATCAAGACACGGAGAAATTCCTTGTCACACAGCTATTAAGTATCTGTCTCAGGTAGGATTCAAACTCATGACTTTCTGACTCCAAGTCCACTATTCTAATTCTATCCTAGGTGCTACTACAACACTACCAAGCATTTGAATGTCAAAAATTGGTCTTACATGAAAAACTGAATTATTAGAGAGAGAGCTGGTTTCTAAGTCAGGAAGATGCAAGTTAAATTCCTGCTTTTTGCACATACTGGCTATGTGACCCTTGTCATATTATTTAAAATTTTAATGCCACTGGTAATTCTCTTGTACCAAGATTCTTGATTCTGTGTGTATGTGTGTGTGTGTTATGGGCCCCTTTGGTAAATATATAAAATAAAATAAAATACATATTATTACAAAGGAAACCAATTATATTGAAATACGGTTATCAAAATATTAAAAAAAACACAAGTTAGTGGATCCTAGGTTAAGGACCCTTGACCTGATAACCATGAGGTCCTGAGCTTTGCTGGTCCATATGAGTAGAGGGAACTTTTTTTCTTTTAGTGTAGAAATGTAGTACAGAAATTTTAGCGTGGAATGTGTATGTGTGTGTGTATGCGTGTGTGTATGTGTGTGTGTGTGTGTGTGTGTGTAAAAGTTCCCTACACAGAAGAAATCACAGATCCAGATTAAAAAATATGTTTTTTTAGGTGACTGTGTTATCCTTTAAATCTCATAGACATGAGCTTTGGACCTAGCAAACTGGTTTTCATTTCTGGTCTTAAAGTTACTATGGGAAGCAGACCCATCCAAATTTAGTGATTATATTTTAGTGAGAAAAGATGCCCACCAGCCTGAAAACAAGTACTAGGAATCCTTGTTGTACCCTCTGGCTAAGGTAACAACTTTCCAAATAGCTTGGGCCAGCCATGTTCAATTGTCTTTAGAGTTCAATGGTATCTAACTACTCCATTTTTTCATTGGTGAATAGTGCTTATCAGGTTGCCTGCTATTGCATTGAAAAGTTGTCAGTTCTCTGACAATGCTTTTTTCTCTAACCAGTTTAATATGACAAGTTTTCAGCTGCCAGCTTGATATGTGACCTGCTTATAGGAATTTTCATCAGGGTCATTTGGAAATCCTCTAAGTCTGGAAACTACACAGATGATATTATATTATCACACAGTATTCTCAAGATTATTTTTCCTTCCTTTCCCTTCCTTTACTCTTCCTCCCTCTCCCTCCCTCTCTCCCTCTCTCCCTCTCTTCTTCCTTCCTTCCTTCCTTCCTTCCTTCCTTCCTTCCTTCCTTCCTTCCTTCCTTCCTTCCTTCCTTCCTTCCTTCCTTCCTTCCTTCCTTCCTTCCTTTCTCTGCCCAAACCTTAATAGACAATTCAGAAACTGCCCCTAATTTCCTAAGTGGCCAATCAGTACAGCCAACAGTTTTGAGACCTGTGGAGAAGCTGGACCATCAAGGAATGAAAAGCTTTGTCCAAGCTATCCTTCCAGGCCAGGGGTGTGGCAGGAAGTGGGGCTACAGGGCATCAGTACTTAATCCATATTTCCCTTCTATATGATAAATGAGAATTTACTGTAGATAAGAAGCAAGGTCTGCTAGGAACTCCGTTTCTCACCTGTGGAAAGACTTGCTCATTTGTGTCTGTAATCTTTTGCAGAAAAGTCCTTAAGATCATTGGATGTCCTTAATTGGTGCTGCAGGTGTCAACTCTAAAGTGTAGAAAGTGCTCTGTGGTTCTTACTTTCCTATATAGCCTTCTGCCTGTGTTTTTCCCTCTGTTTTGTTCATTTCTAGTGCCTGGGTATAAAGGAATAAAGAAAAATCAAGTGATAAAGTCTATGAATAGAGTAGCAACGATAGCATTTAAAAATAAAACTGACGTAAGAATAGATGTTATTATGTGCAGATGCTTTGAAAAAAAATACAACTTTTCTAATTTCATTAACTAATTAACCAACCAATCAATTAATTCCATGTGCTCTGCCATAGGTGGGGGAATAAAATAAATATAAAACATTGTCCCCACCCTCAAAGAGCTTATTGTCTTTTTTCCTCTAGTTCCCAATGTTCTTTTCCAGACCTTGAAACTACCCTATCACTTTTTTAATGTAATTTTTCTTTTTTTTTTAAATTATGAATTCTGAGCAGTTCTTCTCTGTCCCCTTCACTCCTTTGGCTCTTACCAGTGAAATGTCTTGTGTAGGAGCTGCTTTGTGATACATCATGGGATCATAGAAGTAGAGTTGGAAGGGACCTGGATTGAGAAGGGACCTTAGAGTTACAGGGACCTAGAGTGTCCTCTTTTCATTTTTACAAGTGACTTGGCAAAGGTTACCACCTAACAATACAAATTGCTTCTGCTCTTTCAACTTTGCAAAGTGCCTTTTCAATTAATTGATGAATCAATAAGCATACATAATACCATAACCTCTTCTCAGCAAGGGGAGGAGCTGAAGTTTAGTTTTACCAGGTCAAAGGAGGGACTGGTGGATCATGAGAGGGGGAAGCTGGAGAACTTCTGAGCCCCATGGAGTGAAAGATGATGCTACCCCAAAATGAATATAATCGTGAGCAGTCAGAGCCTAGTCTGGCTAGCTGAATCACCTAAGAAGTGATAAGCCTGCACAGAATTTTGTAGTTTCTCTGACTGTCACCACTACTGGGACCTGGGACTTCTTTCTCTTCTCATGCCTCATTGATGACTGGAAAACTGCCATCTTAACCTCAGGTGTTTCCTACTCTCTTTAGACTTTGTTTATTTGCTATACATATTTTTATAATGAGTTTTATCTCCAGATAAAAATAAGCTGAATTTCATTGCACCCTGAGTATTTGCTATAAATAAGCAGAATGTACAATGGGGAAGGATGAAAGGAACCATGGACCAACAGCCCTAAACTTAACCAGAGCCTATTTCTCTTCAGAGACACAGAGGAGCCTCAATACGGTATTTTGTTTTGCAGCAGCAAGGTGGCGAAGTGGATAGACCACTGACGGGATGGTCAGCAAGACTTGAGTTCAAATCTGGCCTCATTTACTAACTGTGGCAAATCACTTAACTCCAGTTACTTGCTTAAAAAGCAGTATTTATAGGGGCACAATGGATAGAGCACCAGCCCTGGAGTCAGGAGGAATTGAGTTCAAATGCAGTCTCAGACCAAACACTTGAGACTTACTAGCTGTGTAACTCTGGACAAGTCACTTAACTCCGGTTACTTCCTTAAAAAGAAGTACACACACACACACACACACACACACACACACACACACACATACACACATGATATATACATGTATATATGCAATATATACATAATGAATGATATGTAATACAATATAATTTAACATATTGTGATCTGAGCCTCACAACTCAATGAGATAGGCACTATTCTACAGATGAAGAGACTGAAGCTGAAAAAGGTTAAGTGACTTACCCAGGGTTACAGAGCTAGAAAGCTACCTGAAGCAGGATTTGAATCCAGGTCTTCCTGGCTCCAAATCCAGTATCCACTCCGTGATACTGCAGAGCTTGGATTTGAACTCAGTCTTCTAACTTGAAATGCAGCAGCATCATCGTGCTTCCCTTCTGTCACTGCCTTGCACCATGGCTTGGTTTTTTGCATAATTTGTCTCTCATATAGATGTGAGGTTCTAAGGCCAGGGGCCAATCACAACACCTTTCAGTATCTCCCACATACCTAGCCAGCTGAGTCACAGGTCTCTAATTAGAATTATTTTTGGTAACTTGAGCATTGCTTCTCTGTTTCATGGCATCATCACATCTCCCTTAATAGAAGTAAAGTTTCATATTCAACAGTTGACTTTTTTTTTAAAAAACTTAATCATTTGCAGAACATGTAGCAATAAATATTTTATAATAATTAATCTTATATAGGTACTTTAAGGTTTACAAAGAGTTTTATAAATATCATTTTATTTTATCCATGCAACTATCCTGGGAGGTAGGTGCTAGCTATTACAATCCCCATTTTACAGACCAGCAACTTGAGGCAGAGGTTTAGTGACTTGTCCAGGATCACATGGGGCAGCTAGTTGGCACAATGGATGAAGTGCCAGACCTAGAGTCAGGAAGACCTGTGTTCAAATCTCAGATGCTTACTATGTAAGTCATTTAATCCTGTTTGCCTCAGTTTCTCATCTGTAAAATAAATTGGAGAAGAAAATGGCAAACCACTCCAGTTTCTCTGCCAAGAAAACCCCAAATGGGGTCATGAAAAGTTGAACACCACCAACCACCACCAAGATCATACTGCTAGTAAGTGGCTGAGACCAGATTTAAACTCAGATCTTCCTGAATCCAAGTCTAACACTCTATGATTGAATGAAGTGGGAATATGAAAGATATGTCATTAACCAGTGAGAGAACCATTCCAAGCCGTGAAGGTGAATGTGCACCTGGGAAGAATCTAAATGGGAGGTGCAGAAGGAAAATATTTTCTTCTGAATGTTATTGAATTGTTTCTAAGAGAAAAAGACAAGGGGAATGGCTTGTTGCCTTGTGATATGGGGGACTATTCACATAGTTTGGAAAGTAGCTGAAAATGTGACTTCCTGACACTTATGTAATTTCATTTTCTTTCTACACTAGATGGAGATTAGACCAGCAACAATTTTGCTTTCCCCATTTTCAGTCACTAACCCTAAGGGGATGTTGTCTTTATGGTTCCAACCCAGGCCTTTTTTTTTTTAAATAAAGTTTACAAAATTTCAAGAGAATGAAAACTGTTGCATTAGTGCTTGGAGCTGGTCTTGGCAAAAGCTAAAGCTTAGCGTTCAATATCCCATTTAAGGTCAGCACCACCCTCTTATACTAAATGGATTTTCCATTAGGCAGCTGGCTTTGTTTCTTTCTAATGAAGTAGATGCAATTCATGCCATGGAGGAAAAACATAATCTTATAATTGACCATTTATTTACCTCTCCACGAAGCCACAAGCCTTTAGAGAAGTGTGGGGATGGTGGTTTTGCAAGTCTTGGAGTGAGAGAAAAGAGAGTTATCTCTTCCTTTATAGGAAGGGATACATTTTTTTTTCTTTTTCTTCCAGAGAGCTAAATTCTACAGGGACAACTGGTGAGTAACAGGCTTCTAATCCCATCTGGGATTTTTTTTTTTCCGATGACTTGAGCTTCGCTCTCACAGCTTATGGCATCACCATGGTTCCCTTGATGGAATTATAGCATCATAATTCACAGTTGACTGTTGTTTATTTTTATGTTTAATCATTTGCGGAACACAGAACAAACGCATTCAAGGGGGTGAGGTGGTTATGCTCCAGCAAAGCTTTCCATCTCATAACTAAGTGCATCACAAGTAATTCAAAGAATGTCACAATATTCCATGGTTCAGTTGGGATTGTCCATGAAAATGAGCAATGCTGACTCACCTTCTCATTGGGTTTTCCTGTTGGAAAAGTTACTCAACCTTGCTTAGCGTGGCTTAATGGAAACCAAACACCAGTTCTGGAATCAGTACACTTGGGTTTGAGACTAGTTCTACCCTTGTGACTCCAGGCAAGTCATCTCATCTCTCGTGGTCTCAGTTTCCTCATCTATAAACTGGGAATAATAATACTTGCATTCTCTACCTCATAAGATTGCTGAGAGGGATACAACTTTGGTAAACCTCAAAGTGCTATATAACTGAGTTATGTCTGCAACTGAGCCTCAGTTTCCTCATTATAATGCAAATTGAATTTAATAAATGAATTGCATGAATGTAAAATGAATTTAATAAAAGATATACCACCTACCTTATAGAGCTATAGAGAGGATCAAATGAGTCAGTGAATATAGCATATATTGTAATTATATTACATATATGAGATAAAACATGTAAAGTACTTTCCACTATATAAATGCTAATTATTGTCTGAGGTACATAACAACTTCACTGTTAGCACGTCTTTTTGTAACAGATCGTAGGTTTCAGAATTAAATAGTAATTCTTGTCATCCAATTTTCTATCTTTCCTGGGTCAGTCAATAAACATTTATTAAATGCCTGCTATGTTCTAGGCACTGTGTTAAGCCCTTAGATCTAAGTAGCTGTAGGTCAGAGGGATATGCTACACAGGACATAATTTAGAGGGAGTACATTATTCCCAGAACACATTTGACTGAATGGCTGGTTTGTAAAATCTTAATAGAAAAAGCTTTGGATAGCAGTAGAATCAAAATTTCTGCCTCTGTTGTTATTTTCCCTTTGAGTGTGAGATGGGTTAACAGTAAAAAAAAAATTCTGTCATTCTGATAACTTTTGGAGCTGAGATAAAGAGACTTTAATTAGAGGATAGCAGCCAGCACTCACCTCAAAAATCTGTAAATTGGTTGCTTGGAACTCAGAATTTATTTATTTTTCATTAACAAAAAATATTCTGGGCCAGATATTTCAAGTTGGAGGGAATCTGCAGCAACCATTTAATCTGACCTATTCATTTTACAGATGAGGAAACTGAGGCCCAAGGAAATGATATGACCGGAAAGTTCACACACTAGTGAGTGCAGTGGCAGAGCCAGGAACCAAGCCCAGATCCTCTGACTTCAGATTCATTACTCTTCTCCCTGGCAGGTCTTTATAAGCCTAGTTAATGGAAATGGTTGAGTGCTACTGGTACCAGTCTGAATGCTGGGTGCTGGGAATAAAGCACCATGTATTACAGGAAAAAGAGAATAAGAACTTCCTACCCCTTTCCTGGTTCAGATCCAATCTAGAGCAAAATTTCAAAATAGGTAAATTTCATCATTGGAACCCACCAACTCTCTTTAAGCCCCTTCCTCCCTTCTCCTGGTTAATCTCTCCCCCAGCCACCTACATGCTACCCAAAGCTCCTACTATATAGCTCTTATACTTTGGGGGATGGGCAGATAGCTCCTGAATTACTGTTAGTACTAGTACTAGTACTACTACTACCACCACCGGTACTACCACTACTACTACTACTACTACTACTACTACTACTACTACTACTACTACTACTACTACCACCTAGTTAACATTTATATAGCCCTTACTATGTAGGAGGCATTGTGTGAAGCACTTTATAAATATTATCTATTTGATCCTCAAAACAACCCTAGGTGGTAGGCGCTATTATCATTCCCATTTTACATTAGAAGAACTGAGGCCCACAGAGGTTAAGTGACTTGCCCAAGGACATAGACCTTAAGTATCTGAGGCTGGGTGAACTCAGGACTTCCAGACTCCAGGCCCAGCTCCCTATCCACTATACCATCTGAAAAAAAAATGCCTTTAAGGGATCTGGTCTCAAGAAGATGTTAGGAGTAAAGCCAATCTATTTGATTAAACCACCTTGAGATGTGATTGATACCCTCTTAACCTTAGAGACCTCTCGACCTAGAGATGCCCTTGTTTAAAAACAAAGATGTGTATTAATCCAAATATCTCCAATTGATGAAGTTAAGGCATTTTAGTAAACTAAAGAGACAGATAAATGATAGCAGACATAGTGACATAGCCTCAGAGTCAACAAGACCTTAGTTCAAGTCAGGCTCAGTCTGGCTGTGTTATCTTGGGCAAATCACTTAACCTCATAATAATCTAGGCAACTCTCTAAGACTGTCAGTTGCTAAGTGGTTAACTGTACCAGTGGAGGGAATTTCCTCACCAGGAGATCCCTATATGGATGAAATCACAGAACTATTTGCAAAAAAAGAAAAGAAAAGAAAGAAAAGCATTTCAGACAGTGGGGAGAAATCTATTTTGGGCATAAATACCAATCCAGATTGAAAAAAGAAATCCCAGGATCATATTCTTAAATGGTCCCTACTTTTCACACATTCTTCCTTACACTTAAGAAATCCAGTTTTCTCAAAGTTCTAAGTTTTCCCTCACAATAGCTTTCCTAGCAGCAGCTCCAACAGTCAAAAGGGAACACAAACAGCTGTTTTTAAGTCAGATATTCTTCAATCACAGATTGCTTCTATGTTCGTTGAGAAGAATGGTTTTGTTCTGAGGAAGAGGAAAAATGAACTCCGTGTAATTTAGCCAAACAACAGAACTAAACACTGCTGGAGATCACTATTCAAACATTTGGCATCTTGTTAGTTGCTCTTTTACCTCTATTCTAGTACACAATTAGGGAGGGAAATCTAGAATCTAGGACATGCAGATTTATGCAAATCTAAATACTCAAATGTTTCTTTACATATTCAAATGTTAATCACGTTAAGTAAAGCTGAAATTAGACAAAGATGATCTCAAAACAATATTTGCTGAGCATGTGTCGATTCAGTCATTTAATAAGCATTTATCAAACACTGGTGCTAGGTACTAAGCTGAGTGGTGGGGATACAAAAAAGGCAATCAATTAGCCAATTAACAGGTATTTATTAAGCACCTATTATGTGCCACTAACTTGGGCACTGAAGATTAAAATACAAAGATGAACTGTGCTTGATGCTTTCAGGGATACTATGGTCACTTATGATGATGACTTTGTTTTGTTTCCCCCATGATATTATAAACTCTTTAAAGGCATCATCAGCAATTAGTACGTAAAATAGTGCAGAATCCATTGCTAAACTGAATGGAAAAGAATAAGCATTCAAAGGGAGAAATAATGATGTCTGGGACAATTGGTGAAAGTTTCCTGGAGGATATAGGACCTAGCCTGGGTTTTCAAGTTTAGAAAAAGAAAAGCAAGCATTCCAGGGTAGAGGAGATGGAAAAGATCGCCTTGAGATTAGTTCTAGCATTTTTTTTTTGACTCTGGGAGCCAATTTCAGCTTCTAGGAAGATGGGTCAAACAGGTATGTGAATTTTATACCCTCCACAGGCTATCACTAGCATTTAGAACACTTCTAGAAGAAACAGAAGACTGCTGAACCTGGATTCTAATTCCAATTCTGCTTACTGTTTGTGGTGTGATCTCATAAAAATCACTTACCTTTTCTGGGCCCTGTTTTTCTCACCTATAAAATGGGAGGGTTGAATTAGGTAATCTCTAAGGTCCCTCCCAGCTCTAAATAGATGATCCCCTGTCGCATCACGGAAATTAGGTGGCAGCTTGTCAAATGCATTGTGGGTATCTCTCTTCATGCCAGCTGTTCTGTTTTTTTCTCAGTGCTCTAAGCATTCCACCCCCACCTAATTAGCTTCCCAAGCACTAACTGTGACAAATTTTACACAGGGATTATTCAAAATGAAAACATCCGATGGAGAACAATTGGCCACAGTTAGCATTAAGCCCTAGGTATGCTGGTGACTAAAAAGAGCCATGTGAAGAATATGATGTTTTGGAAGGAAAACTGAAGTTGGTTTAAACAGAACTTTAGAGTGAGATGACAAGGCATCCTAACCACAATTTGTGCCAGTCCGCATACAGTGTGTTCTTCTTCTGATACAAACCAAATTATCAATGTTCTTTGCTGAGTCCGGGAAGCTGGATGTAGGCCAGGGGGCTTTTCATCAGGTTTCATTGCACCCTCTGATGAGCCTTCTTTAACATTTTCATTAGAAATATTTCCGCAAGAGGGAATTTGGTTGGAAAGTGCCAACTAACTCCTTTATCATCTCTAGTTGTGTCTGAAATACCAAGTGAATGTATTAACATGGACTTTGGAGAGAACAACCGTGTGTGTGTGTGTGTGTGTGTGTGTGTGTGTGTGTGTGTGAGAGAGAGAGAGAGAGAGAGAGAGAGAGAGAGAGAGAGAGAGAGAGAGAGACAGACAGACAGACAGACAGACAGAGACACATAGAGATAGAGAGAAAAACAGAAAGAGAGAGTATGGAGAGTAGGGAAAGTCACACTTTTACCGGAAACACTAAAAACTAGATCAGATGGTATACTTTGAGGAGAAACTGAGAATACACGTTCTGTAATTCACTAAGAAAACTAGATACAACGTGGAGTTGTTTCTTTTTGTTGTTCATGAATAGTAATATAGACTAGACTGATGCAAAAGAAAAAAAAGATGATGATGGATATAAATTACATCTAAAAAATGGACCATTTGGTGAACAAGTTGGGCTTTTCCCAATTCTTCGTGTTCATGATTGCTTTGCCTTTGTGCTAGTTACTACTGGCAATTCTTTATAAAGAATTATGCAGTGATTAGCAGCGTTACCTTTCATATTACAGATCCAGAATGAGGACTGGAACTCATTGCTCTTGGATCTTCATTTTCTCTTCCAGTACTGTGTAGTGTAATCTCTCTGGGTGTAAATCAGATGATCATTTTAAGGAGGAGGGAACCCTGCCAAGCTGAAGAGGGAGGAGACAGTGGTACTTGCATTGCCTTTGGCAGCAGGATTTATCCTGGATTGGTTCAAGCAGACCTTCAGTCTCCAGGGCTGTCAATCTTGTACCTTCCACCAGCATTAAACTCATTTGAAAAATAATTAAAAATATTACAAAAAAAATCACCCAAAAAACAAAGCCAGCTTTATTTTTAGTTAAGTGTAAAAAATAAGTTGCTGTTTGTGTGCCAGGTTGCTCTCCTTTCCTCTCCCCTCCCTTTCCCTCCCTTCTGCTTTTTTCCCCTCTCCTCCCCTCCTCTCCCTTCTCCTCTCTTCTCTTCCCCTCCCTTCCCCTCTCCTTCCTTCCCTCTCCTTACTTCTCCTCCCCTCCCTTCCCCTCTCTTCTCTTCCACTCCCCTCCCTGTCCCTCCTCTCCTCTCCTTTCCACTCCATTCTCTCCCATCTTCATTTCCTTGCCCTCCTCTTTCTTCTTCTCTTTTTTCCCCCTGTACATATGTTTGGGTGACTGGAAGGTGACTACCTGAGAAATGGTAAACAGTCTGGGCACCAGCTAAAATGTAGGCTTGCAGGATTGCAAATTGGGGAAGGAATACCTGGCCTGTACCATCAAGTCCTGCCCTACTGTGCCTGTAGAGGGGCCAAGGTGGTACTGATGGGCTGAGAAAAATGAAATGGAGGCTAAAGAAGAGAAGAGGGGCAGAGAATTCCTTACTCACATAATTCCAGAGTTTTCAGCAAGGTTAAAGTCTGAGAGCTCAGGAATGCCTGACAGAGTGGGCCTGAGGAAAATGTGATTTGCCAAGGTCCACTGTTTCTGACTTTGCTTCCGACTCCAGCCTTAGGAGCATTAGCCGTGTAGTGAGAATGGAGGAGGAAGTCACCTGATGGCAGAACACTTTAACAAGGCTTGGGACTTAGAAGAAGGCAAGGAAGTGAGCAGTGCTAGTAGCCGGTTCAGTCACCAGTGGAATTGAAAGTCTCAGGAGACTTATAGTCATATCTTAATTTAGTGTATGAAGATTTCTCACTTCGTGTATGTCCTTTTTCAAGGTGTAAGTTGCTTTCCCTCCATTACCTAGCACACTCATGAACAGCTTCATCTCACTTCTAGATGCACATGCTTTGAGATTGAATGTAAATCTAAGGGAACCCAGCTAAGGAGGTACACCTGCAGGGAAGACCATATCATATAATAGGCCACAAATGGTTTCTGGGTCATTTGCTTTCATGGATTTTCCATATCACCATTTTCCCCCTCCCCTACCAGGGTGGACAGTCTGCAATTGACTAGACTTTTGCTAAAGTATGTTTGCTAAAGTAAAACTTTGCTAAAGTTTTTGTGTAATTGTACCTGATTTTCATATTGTTCCATAGTTGTCATTTTTAACCAAACAGGTGATTTCATCAGGGTATGGATCCCCTGGTGAGGAGCTCACTGTACCAATATAGTTCAGCATCTTCTCTGCATCTTGTAGGCTCAGACAGCACCTTTAAGCGCTGAACAAATGACTTGGCCAGGCTAACACAGCCTTTCTATTCCAGAGGCAAGACTTGAACCCATCTTCCAGTTTCTATTGCCAGCTCTCTATGACACATTGCCTTTCTTGCATAGGACTCAAAATATGATTTTTAGAGTGACATGAAAACAACTTATTTTATTTTTAAAATTCTTATTCATTTTGAACTTAAAGACAAAAAGATAGAAAAAAAACCAACCCTGAAACATTTCCTTGTGTGCAGCACAGCATTGAGGATTCAATACAAAACCCTGAATTTCCACTTCAGACTGTTTACTTTCTTTTGAAAAATTATATAATAAATACTATACATTGATTTCAAGGCTACTCTATTTTTCTGTGCTTCCTTCTAACTTTTCTTTTGTACTCTGATGTGTACTTATTATTTTTTTCTCCCTTTCTACCCACCCCACCCTAGAGAAGGCTACCATTAAACACAAATATATATATGTATATATGTAAAACCATACTGTATGTAATTCTAGTTATCATTTCTTTCTCTGGAGATGGATAGAATCTTCTTGACTGGGTCCTTTGTGATTGGTTTGAGTATTTATGATACTCAAGATGCATCAGTCATTCAAAATTGTTCTTAGGTCAATATTTCTGTTACTACGTACAATGTTCTCCTGATACTGCTCATTCTGCTTTTCATTATTCCATGAAAAATAACTTATTTTTAAAAGGTTATCTTGACTATGGGGTCAGCATATTGGGGTTTAAGACAATATAAATAAAAAATAAACAGATTAACAAATTTCCTATTATATATGAGAATATTTTGAAAGTAGTGAGGACAAACATTTGGCTATGTATATTGTCAGTGTGTGGAAAAGCCAGTTTGAGAGCCAGTGAATTTATAAGACTCCGGGCTTATCTGCTGTGTTCTCTAGCTTCAGAGCAGAAATCTTCACTGTTGTCCAGAGACTCCTTTCAGAAGGCTTATAAATACTGTGGGCCCTGTCTGGATTCGGACACCTCCTGCTGTGTTTTCAGGCACACAGTTTTCATCAAAAGGAGCAGGAGATTTGCCCTGAAGGAATGAATATTACACACTTCAGCAAATACTAAGTCCTTTCTCCATCATATCACCACTCAGTTGGTGGGTGAATTTTCTCTTGACATTTTGGCAAGCATCTGGAAGCCATTTGGTGTGGGGGTTCTTTAGGTAACTGTATGGAATCACCCCTAAAATGAATGTATACCCTTTGGAGATTTGTAGGTTCAGAGAGCAAAATGACCGTATCATTCAAATAAGGGCAGACTGAAAAGCATTATGAGAAGAGGGTAGACAAATAGTTGCTATATTGCTTAGAAAGATATCAACTATTTTTTTTTAATTCAGAAGCAGCATGAGAATCAAGGCCTTAAGAATCAAGTGAATTGGTCTATCCTGACAATTGTGGTATAATCCCAAGGAGACCATTCTTTCATCAGCAATCTGTGATTTCTTTCTTCTATATCTGTTTCACTTACATCCTAGAGATTTTGATATGGGTAAGACAATGAGATATTAGAAGGTGAAACATCAGATACAGCGTGTTACTCACGTGTACTATTCATGAACTCAGGTCCATATGACCTGGAATTACTCATGTTCCATGTCAGAAAGACACAGGATTTAGAGCTAGCAGGGACCTTGGAAGCCATGTCCTCCAATTCCCTCACTCTACAGATAGGGAAACTGAGTCAGTGAGATGGAGTGACTTGTGCAATATCACACAGGTTAAGTAGTGGAACTGGGAGAGAAACCTAAGCCTTCTGACTCTAAATCCAGTACTCATCCATCCGTTGATCCATCTATTCATCTATCTATCTATCTATCTATCTATCTATCTATCTATCTATCTATCTATCCATCCATCCATCCATCCATCCATTTATTTATTTTCTCATTACTTTCCATTGCTCTGACCATTTGATTTCTTAAAGTAGATTTTTTTCAATTAATATTACATGTACATGATCACAATAAGTATGGCCCCCTTTCCAATGTAACGATTTTTCTAAAATAAGAAAACTTTTATAGGGATTTTGGTATTAAGTACATAGTTGATAGTCATGTTTAGTCAACCAAAAAAAAGGGACCTATGATTTTTTAAGGGGCAGCTAATTGTGCTGGGCTTGGAGGCAGGAAGATTCATCTTTTGAATTCAAATCTGGCCTCAGGTACTATCTAGTTGTGTGACCCTGGGCAAATCACTTAACCCTGTTTGCCTCAGTGTCCTCATCTGTAAAAATGAGATGGAGAAGGAAATGGCAAACCACTTCACTATTTTTGCCAAGAGAAGCCCAAATAGGGTTATGAAGAGTAGCAACTCAGCAACAACAACAACAATAAATGATCTCGTATTTTAAAAATAAGATGTATACTTAAAAATGGTACTGGGACTCATTATACCTTATCTTCTCCTTGGCTTCAACATCTTACTCTTTGATTAACTCTTCACATTAATCATCTGAACACACAGGTTGGATCATTCCATTCTCCAGCTCAAAACCCTTCAATGCCTCTCCATTATCTAACAAATAAGGTCCAAATTGCTTACTTGGCATTCAAGGCCCTTGTCAGTCTGGCTACAGCTTTCTCTTAAGATATTACCTGTTGTATGTCCATTGCTCCAACAAAAATATTTTCCTGCTTTTGCTCAGTCTGCTATCTAAGACTAGTATATTCACTCCCTCACCCTGCCCCACATCTCCACTCTGAAGCACATTTCTATCATTTGAAATCATCCCCACTTAAAAAAACCTACCTCAAATGATACCTGCTTTGTTTGTTCCTACCAGGCAGAAATGATCCCTCTTTGAACTTTGACAGCAATTTGTACCTTTCATGGATCTTATAACAATAGCTACTATTTATGCAACACATTCAGGTTTACAAAATACAAATATTTTCTCATTCAATCTCACAACAACCCTGGGAGTTAGGTTATGATTATTATCCTCATTTTAGCAATGAGGAAATGAAGACAGACAGGGGTTAAGTGACTTGCTCAGGGTCGCACAGCTATTAAGTGTCTGAGTTCAAATTTGAACTCAGATCTTTCTAACTCTAGGCCCAGAGCTCTATGCACTGATGCCACCCAGATTCTATTTTCACTGCATTCATATTCTCCTTTGTACTAATTGTCTACACTTAATCCATGAGATGAAATTTCTTGATGACCTGGAATTACTCATGTTCCAGGTCAGAAAGGCATAGGATTTAGAGCTAGCAGGGACCTTAGGGCCATCTCCTCCAATTTCCTCACTTTATAGATAGGGAAACTAAGTTTCAGTGAGATGGAATGACTTGTATCACTATACTTGTATCACTAAACCATTGTGATATTTGTGTCACTAAAACATTCTATCTATCTTTATGTTCACCTGATCTTCTTGTGATCCTTGAATATGAAGGGAACTCAAATGATTGTTGAATTAAATGGTTGTTAAATTATTAGTATACACTATCAAATAAGATATTTATAAAGCATTTAGCATGATGCTTGCCACATAGCAGGTGCTATATAAATGCTAGCTATTATTACTACAATATAATATGACTGTTACATAGTCATATTTTTTAGGATTACATTCTACATTTTAGGATTATATTCATTACATTTAAGATTATATTACAAATTCTATCCCTCCAGATGATCACGTGGGCTGGGTTCTTTACTTATTTATTATTATTATTATTATTTTATTATTATTAATTATTTATTATATAGGGGAATTTTATGAGTGATTCTTAAGATTGATGAGAATGCAGCAAGCACTTTGTAACTGTATTGAAGCTAGCAGTTACATCCTTTGATAATGAACATGCAGTGACTATGTATATATGGATATTTACATTTATAAAAAAAATATATATATATATACACATGTGAATACACATGTTTTCTGCCCCTATATTTTTCAGCACACTGAGTACCATCTTTCCTAGCCCATTATATCTAATCAGTCTTAGACAACTGGACCAGGCTTTACATGCCATCTAGCTGTCTGTTCAGGCCATTTTCCATTTCCCCTACTCTCTTTCTCTATTCCCCTTCCACCTCTCTCTCTGGGCAAAGTAATCAAGCTAATGCTATCATACCTTCTGGAAAGAAGATTTTCACTGACCACCCTACAGGTCAACTCACCATCCCTGTGACTCCCTAGACTTAGATGCCCATCCCTGGTCACTTGTCCCCCATATGCGGTGTTGCCCCTCATTTTTTGAAGGCAAAATCTCAGAGGGTAGGGACTATCTTACTTTCTGAATTTGTAGCATAAAAATAATTAGCTATTAGTTGTACCTCTAGCACTTAGCACTGTGCATAACACACAACAATTTTGTAATAAATGCTTTTCACTCATTCACACATTTTATATCAAAACACTTTGTGACATCCATTGGACTGACTTTTCCAACTCAATTTATTTTAACAACATTGCAAATATGAAACTAAAGGTGAAAACAGAGTCTTATAGGCATATGGGATTGTGGGCTTTTTGATTATGCTTAGACTGTTGCTCTGTATTTCCTCCCAATGCCAGCACTTCATCAAGGATATTACACAGAGGAGAATGTGCCTGAAGACAGTGATACATTTGAGGACTGTTTGCGGAGTCACTCTTAATTTTTGTGAAATCATACCAAGAAGCCAGATGTTGGATTCCTTTCAGGGTCCTGATATTTAGTGGTATCGAATAAATCTTTGTACATTGCTCAGGTTTTTTTCCCCCCTCTTTCTCTTTTGGACAGTGGGTTTAAATATGGAGTGAAGTAAGGGGTCCACGGGGTACTACAGTTAGATTAAGTCATAACAGGTTAAGATGAATCATGTGAGAAAAAATCAAAAACAAATTCTTTGGGATTGAATCATCATTGTAGATTTGGAGAGCAAATGGGGTGTGTGTGTGTGTATGAGTGCGCACGTGTGCATACGTGAAGGACATGAATCAAACAATAGGAAAACTTTTTCAAATGTCAGTTGTATTCTGGCTAAGAAGAATTTGCTTCCCATTTCTAAATATGAAATAACTGATGGCATACACACATACATATGTATGTATATACAATTTTATTTATTTTATTCTGAACTGAAGAAATAAAACAAGCATTTCAATAGCATAGTAAATGTTAAAAAAAAGATGATTGTACATGAAATTGCCAATCTATTATGTACAATTTGCTATTCCTTTTAAATCTATAATACAGTTATCATGTACCTTTTCCACTTGTTGTCTTCCCTCTCCCCCACCTCACCCAGAAATGGCTATCATTAGACACAAATAGATGTGTGTGTGTGTGTGTGTGTATAAAACCATTCTATACATACTTCCAATCATCAGTTCTTTCTCTGGATGCAGACAGCATTTTCCTATGTATGTCGTTTGCAGTTGATTTTCACTGATAGCATGTAACACTTCCTGTAAAACTCCAAACAACTTAAGCAAGTCCCTTGCTCTTGCTGACCGTCTTGTGTTGAGAACCACTGGCACACAAGGACATGGGCAAGACATTGCAGAGGGTGTATCTATTGCCTGAATCATCAATTACTTCAATAACTCCTTAGGTCTGCGTTGTGGAAAGGGTTATTGTTCATGAATCTGCCTTTTTAGTCACACAAACATATTGACAGTACCTGTTATTAGTGATAGTATTGTATAATTTGAAGAACAGCTAAAATATATACAGTAAGAACATCTACACCCACAATTGATATGGACTTGCAGGTTATTCTGAATTAGTGGAAAAGAAATAATTAAAATGTATGTTGAATTTTTAAAACACTAATATTTTACCGAGGCAGAAGTAGTCTACTTGTTTTATGTGCCCAGTGGAAGTCCCAAAGCTATGATTCTGAAAAAGGAAATGGAAGAAGTGAATATATGTATAGAAAGATTGAGAGTTTAGCAAGCATGAGAAATGGGAGATGAGATAATTATATGATTTGATGCAGGTGGTAAGACTGCAGGGGTCACCAAAAAGAAATTTTATTAACCAGAGTAAATCCTCCAGAAAGAGCTTGAATATCTGCTTAAGGGATTTCACATAGTCAAAGAAATATTTGATAAAGATGTAATGAATTGAGTCCTGTATTAATCCCTAAGTTGGAGTTTAGACAAATGTAGAGAGAAGTTCCTTATTTCTTCCTTCCTTCTTCCCTTCCTCTCTTTATTTCTTTCTTTCTCTGTTTAGGGTGAAAGGGTGGACTAGGGCACTTTTACTAAGGAAAGTTTGGTCAGGAGGTGGTGTGGAAGTATTCCTTGTACTATTGCTAATTTAAATATATACATATGTTTACATATATATACATGCATATATGTGTGTATATATATGTATACATATACATATACATATACATATATATATACATATATATATGTATATATATATAAAACATTTATATAGCTCTTTAAAGTTTGCAAAATGTTTTACATTTGATTCTCAAAATAACTCAGTGAGGCACATTATTATCCACATCATACAGATAAGGAAACTGAAGCTGAGAAAAGTTGAGTGATTTGCCCAGGGGACACATGCCTAAAATGTGTCTGAGGTCAGATTTGAACTCAGTCTTCCTGACTACAAGTCCTGTGTGCTATATACTGTTCCACCTAGCTGCCCCAATAATTGTTGATATCCAACATTGTATAATTGTACAATGTAGGTATGATTGTGGAAAGTCAATGGATAGACCAGAACTGGACTGCTCAGATGAGCAAATTGTATTAACAGAGTTTGGCTATCATGTGGATCTTTGAAGGGTCACTAGGCCTTCCACAGAGGACTGGCTTTCTTGGCCTTAAAAGGCTATTTTGAGTCAGGTAAGAATTGTTCCATGGAAAATAGGAATAACATTCTTAAGGGCTGGATAATCCTTGTGAAATGGGTCTGAGAGATCAAATGGATGGTCTGATGCCCTGGTAGAATAATAGAATCCTAGACTTTTAGAACAAAGTTAGCTTAGACACCATCTAGTCAAACCACATTTTTCAAATGAGGGACTTGTGGCCAAAGAAGTGAAATAATTTCTCCAAAGCCACATTTCCCCCCTTCGTATTACAATGCCTTGGAAGCAGTTTGGAGAATTTTATTTGGAGAATTATGTGAAATCCTAGAGTTGGAAAGGACCTCTAACTCACTTAACCTCTAACTCACCTTGAGAGTGGGATCCTGTGGGCTTTAGTTATCCCCAGAAAGTGGATCCAGAGGATCAGGAATGGGGTTTCCACTTTTGTCCTGCTTTTTTTTTTTTAATTTGAAATTAAAGGGTCTACTGAGCAGCCAGTGAAGAAAGACTAAGTAGAGAAATGGAAAGACTGGAGTTAGGAATGTGAGTCAATGATCTAGGAGCAAAATCTGGAGCAATAGACTAAAGGACCTTGATATCAACTGCATGAAGTTGGTTTAAATAATGAGACAGTCGAAACATAGTTGATGCCCAAACAATTTCCTTACATGAAATAAAATAGTGATTCTGCACTCTCATCCACTCTGTATATAGGAAGGCTACTGGCAAAGGGGAAGGACCACATTCCCAAAGGAACAGACCAAAGGAGAAACCCCTCTCTTGTGCTTTTGGGTGATGGTGGCGGGATATTACGATTTCGCGACTCCTCTTATTTAATTTTATCACAACAACACACCTAATGCTTGTTTAGAGCTTTACAATTCACAAACACTTTTGGCATGATAGAGTAGAAAGGATACTGAATTTGGAGTTGCAAAGTCTGATTTCAAATCTCACATATTATATGTGTGACCTTGAGGGAATCACCTAATCCCTCTGGGTTTCCTTTTTTTCACCTGTCAAATCAGGAAATTTTACCACATGGCTTCTAAGTTGTCTTCCATCTCTATATCTATGATGCAAGATCTCATTTGATTCTTGGTGAGTCAGATGGGGGCAGGTGTGATAAGAAAACTGAGTCTCAGAATGGTCAATTACTCAAGATTATACAGTTCTACAGCTGACTAGTGGCAGAATCAGGACTGGAATTCTGGGCTACCGATTTAGATTGATACTCTTTCCATATCTATGCATCTACCTATCTGTATATCTGTTTATCTATCTATGTATCTATCTAGTATTTACCTATTTCTGTATCTTTCTATGGATATACACACACACACACCTAAACAATTCTTTCTATCTATCTATCTATCTATCTATCTATCTATCTATCTATCTATCTATCTATCTATCCAGTCCTAAACATGTGTAACATTTATCCTGATCTTTAGATCTTCAGGAAACAACATTCTAAAACCTCTTATTAATTCATTTCACTATTAAAAAGATGTCCACAGTCAGAAAAATCTTCTTGACCTAAATCCCTTTATTATAAAGTAAGAATATGGCTTCGTACTGATATATATATATATATATATATATATATATATATATATATATATATACATACACACACACATACATACATATACATATATATATGCACACATATAAGTATGTATATATGTATATGTGTGTGTCTATATACATGCACATGCACATACATGCATTCCCCCTTTTTTTAAACTAGAGGTACGGTTTCAACAATTTGGACTGAATTCTCATTTTAAAACGGCCAATCTTCAAAGAGACCCCAAGAAACACCAGGGAAAGGGTTGGTGAGTCAGTTTTGGGCACCTTTCCTAGAGTCACTGTTGAATTAGACTTCCAGCACACTTTTATGGGATTCTCTTCCATAAAATTGAACTGCTGAATCCATTTGGAGGAAAATCAAGTTCATTCCTCATTTATGGTCACTGAAGATTCCTTATGGGACAAATATTTGGTCCATTATGAGGATTTTCCAGTTATAGAATCCTTTACCTAATAATAGAAGTATAAATTTAGCTACCTAAGTTTGGAATGGGGGAGGAGGGAGGAAGAGAGACAGACAGAGATAGAGAGACCGAAAGAGAGTGACGTAGAGAGAAACAGAGGGACACAGAGAAAGAGACAAAGAGAGATAGAAAGCTGTGGAAAGAAATAAAGCAAGAGAAATCTCCCCTTCTCCCTCTGCACCATACAAACACATACCCATTTCTGGAGATGAGATCCCTGAAACTTAATACAGTCAAAGGATTTTCTACATTTGGCATATAAGGTTTGCCTGGGAAAATATCTTAGGAGCATTTCTTTACAACTTTCCTTATGTAGATATTTCATTCAAATCTGGATGACAGATGTTTTTTTCTGATAGACTTTCTTGGTTTTAATCACTCCTAAAATTTATCAAACTGACCTTCAAGCTAGTCCCCTTAGGCTTGTCAAATCATTCTTTTCCCTCTGTCTCCTTTGACCAAAGAATTCTGGGGGAACTGTTTGTGTGCCACTAGTGTTTGCTGCCTGAGTCCTCATGGGACAGAAACTCCAGGAAGGCCAAATACCATAGACTTGTTTTTATTACTAATCACAGGGACCTACCTTGAAGGAATGGGGTGTGAAGAGATGAAAAAGCAATAATAGATGTCTTGGAAAATAGAAAACATTGCAGAGAAGGCTAATTACTGTGGCTAAAAGTGGCAACAGCCCAACAATGTGATTAGGGAGCTGGGGGTCAGAGGGCAAACACTAGAAGATGGGTGCAGTTGGGGTCACTGTGTCCTAAAATTACTATGATGCAATTTCCTGACTACACCAGTCTCAGGGGTCCTGCTTTCAAGAAACAGGATATTGAAGATGGCAGCACTGCCTTGCCCTAAGAGAGGGATCAGGAAAGACCAACAGTTTGCTTACTCATTGGGCTGAGATTCCCTTTTTCATTTTCCTTGTTGCTCTCACCAGTCAACATCATGAGTAATTTGGAAATGTTTGTTTAAGGCAGAACCTGGTCAGCCTGTCTCTTAATTGGTAACTGAGGCCTAAGATGGCTTCCTGCTAAAAGGCCAATAGTGCACATACCTAGAGGGGGAAGGAGAAGACTGAGTAATAATAACCCACACTTACAAAGTGCTTGAGCGTTTACAAATCACTTTCTTCACAACAACCTTGTTGTGGTAAGTAGTATTACTACCTCCCTCTAACCGATGAGGAACCTGAGACATGAAAGGTTAATTGCCTTGCCCAAGCTTACACAGCTAGCAACATAAGTCTGAGACCAGACTTGAACCTAGCTCTTTCTGACACCAAGGGCAACTTGCTATATACCCTCTCCCCCATGCTACTTTTCTCATGGAAAGGGAGAGGAAGAGAGAAAGGAGAGGAGGAGGGAAAGAAAGATAAAGGAATGGGGAAAAGGAGAGAAGTAGAGAAGAAGAGGGGAAAGGATAGGGAGAGAGAAAGGAAGAGGGGGAGAGATCTTTAGAGATAAACCACTTTTGAGCCTTTTGAAAGAAAGGTGTGAAAATGCTATCATCAAGATTTCTTTGGTTTTATGTCCTAGAATCTCCTTTCCTTTAAAACTCTGATAAAATGACACCTTGTAAACGAAATGTACCTGTTTCTTCCCTCCCCGCCAGCCAGGTACTAGTGTTCACTCCTTCTCCCCCACACATCTTGTATTTATTTTTTGTATGCGCTTATTTTGACTAATAGAATGTAAGCTTCTTGAGGCCATGGAGCATTTAATTGTTAACTTTTATCCTTAGTGCCTAACATAGTTGCTAGAACATAGTAGCTACTTTATAAATGCTTGTTGATCCATTAGTCAAGGCTTTGTTACTATGTAGTTTGGTTTCTTTGTGCTTTCAAGTAGAGGAATACATCTAAAATTAATTGCTATAAGCTTTCAGCTTCTGACTTGTATTTGTGGCTTTGTCTTCCAACTGAATCCCACCCCCATAGAAGCATTTAGGAGGATCTAGGTCAAGGTCAATTTTAAAGATAAGATTTCCCCCCCCCCTTTTTAACAGGGATTTAAAAAATTGATATATTTTGGGTTTATATTACCTGGATTTTATCCCTCATCCCTCTCTCTCCTCCCTCTCAGAGCCATTATTTATGAGAATTTAAAGAGAGAGAGAGAGAGAGAAGGGGGGGGAGAGAGAAAGAGAGAGAGAGAGAGAGAGAGAGAGAGAGAGAGAGAGAGAGAGAGAGAGAGAGAGAGAATATCAGCAAAACTAATGAATACTTAAAAAAAAACTAACAACATATGAAATGTTCCACATCAACAGCACCCCATTGCAAAGAAGTAGGGTTAGGTGTTATCCCACATTTCTTCTTTGGGGCCAAGCAAGTTCTTTACAATTTCACAATGTTCAGCATCAATTGTTTTATGGTTGTTCTTTCCATTTACATTATTGTGCTCAATGTGTATATTGTTTTCCTGGATTTGCTTCTTTACTTTGCATCAGTTACTGTAAGTCTATATTCTGCTTTTCTATATTCATCACATACACACGCATAATTTCTTACAGCACAGTAATATTCCATTACAAACATATGCCACAATTTGTTTGATCATTCCCCAATTCATGGGCATAGGCTTTGTTTCTAGCTCTTCAAAACCACACACAAAAAAGTGCTGCTTTAAATATTTTGATGTATCTGGGGCCTTTCTTTTTGTTAGTTGCCTCCTTGGGAATTCCAGTGTAATCTCTGAGTCAAAGGGCATGGACATTTCAACTACTTTATTTGCATAACTTCAAGTTGCTTTCCAAAATGGTTGTATTCATTTAAAGTTGCCCCACCAACAATTCATTATTGTGCCTGTCTTTCCCCAACCTCTCCAACATCGACTAAAAGGAAAATGATAAATATATTAAGAGTAACTAGGAATAATGAAATTCTGAGTTGGGAGGGACTTTAAAGGTGATCTAATTTTAACTTCCCACATAGTGTAGAAGTCCCTTCTGCAGGATCTCTGAGATATGCTTGATCTGTCCTCTATTTTAAATCCTCCATTGCTGGGAAGCTCACTGCCTCTAGAAGCAGCCAATTCCATGATTACTTCTGAGTGTCTGAAAAGTTTTTTCTTACGTGACTTACAAGCTGTGCACAGATTAACCACTGCACATATCTGTTTTAGTATGTGTTATAGCAAATCCCTTTATATTATTAGCAGTGTGTAACTTCTTTTATAGAATCATACTATTTTAGAATTGTCAAGGGATCCAGCTCCTCACCTTATTCTCTTTGTTTGGTCCAAGCTAAATACTTCTCAATTTCTGGTTTTTGCTTTTCTTATTCTCTCTTCGTAGCTAGACCCAACCTGATGCTCTGATGTTAGCTCTACCATGTACCACCATATTTCACTTATGAAGGCCTGTGTTTAGGGACTCCTGCTATTTCACGATTACAGCAGACTGTAAATTAAACCTCATCGACCACCCCCCACACTTCCTGTAATAACTAAGGCAAATGCACTGAACCACTTGAGTCTAAAGAGCAGCAGCTGTGTGTGAAGTAATGTTTTCTTATAGATAAAAATACAACTACTGTAATATCTGAGAGACATTTTTCCAACAGTATTTCAATAAACAGTAATGAAATGGAGGTCCAGATATCGTTCTTATCATTTGTTAATAAAAAAAAAAGAATCAATATATGCATATAATAATTATATAGCTGTACAATAATATATTTATATATGTAACTGCACACCCTGTGCAAGACATCTTATGATGTCCACATGAGTTATGTAAGTGTACTATTATCCTTATTTTGCAGATAAAGAAACTGAGGCTTAGAGAGGGTAAGTGACTTTCCCTTGGTCATACATGTTAGTATGTGTCAGCCTTGAAATTCAGAATCTTGGGAGGCAGCACAGTTCATTGGAAAGGACCCTGGAGTAGAAGTCAAGAGACCTAATCTACCATTTAATATGGTAGATTAAATATTAAATGATAGTTTAAATTAGGCAAGGCACTTAAGTAGGTCTTTTCTACTCGGAATATGAACCAAACCTAAATATTCTGACTATCTGGGACAGGATTGGAGCTCCCCATCTATATCCTTTTGTGATATTTTTGAAAGTGGTTTTTTGAACTCTGGCCTCCTGACTTTGGAGGAAGGAACGAATGACAGAGAATGATAAATGAGGTCCTCAACAACGTGTCAGTCCTTCTTTTGCGATGGTTCCACTCAAACTGTCCTTGAACACAGAAAACTTTTGGAAACCTCCACATTTAGACAAGCTCTCCAGACATTCAGGGATTACAGGTCTCTCTTCTATCAGAGCTCCATACTTGCCTTTGTGCATTTCACATAGCTAGAAGCTCTTCTCCTGCCCTGGAGATGGATCTGGGAAACTGCATAAGCCCCTTGGGCCAGGAGCTGGCAGGGTTAAGTTGAAGTAGTTAATTTCATACTTACCCTTTCCCACTATCCAAAGCCAGAGATAAATAGATAGACAGACAGACAGATAGAAATCTAGATGAATTGATGGATGGATGGATGGATGGGTGGAAGAATAGATGAACAGATAGACAGACAGACAGATAAACAGACAGGTAGATAGATAGATAGATAGATAGATAGATAGATAGATAGATAGATAGATGGATGGATGGATGGATAGATTGATGGATGGATAGATGGATTGTTGGATCAATGGATCGATGGATGGATGGAAGAATAGATGAGCAGATGGACCAACAGGTAGGTAGGTAGGTAGATAGATAAGTAGACAGAGCTTTTATTAAGCATTTATATGCAACTGTATTAAGCGCTGGGGTTCCAAATATGGCAAGCAAGATAAGCTTTGCCCTCAAGGAGCTTACATTGTAATGGTAGAAGGCAACACATAAAGGGGAACTGGTAAGTTGATGGGGTTGGGGTTCCTGTCTGTGGGGTGGCATAACTAGGGGCAGGTGGGGAAATAGCATGGAAATCTGGGTCCTGGCAAAATAAGGCAAAAGTTATCACAGGTAAGGGACCCAGAGGTGGGGACATCCCTTGCATTTTCATGGTGCTTTTATTCTTTTCAAAGCATGGTACAGTGAAAAGGCTACTGGGCTTGGAGTGACCTTGGAGCAATGTCTTTACCTCTCTTAGAGTGTTTTCTTGCCTCTGCTCCCACTTCTTCCCACCCCCTTGCAGCCAATCCATTTTCTGATACTGTTGCTAAACTAATTGTTATTCATCAAGCTCATCATGTTACTCCTCTGCTCAGATATCTCTAATGGATTTAAGAGAAGTAGCATGTCACGATGGATGGAGTTCTGGTCTAAGAGGCTAAAGACTTGGAATCAAGTCCTACTTCTGACACAGACTATGCGACCATGAACAAGTTACTTAAACTCTCAATGTCCCCAGTCAAGCCGCTAAGACTATAACTTGCAGAGAAGGTACTGCTCTGCATTGCTGGAGGGAGTTTCCTTACTTGGAGTTCCCGAGACCAACCTTTTAGTATCATGACCCCCCTTATGCTCTTAAAAATTATCGAGGACTCCCCATGCCCAGATTTTATTTACGTGGGGTATAACTATCAATGTTTACTATTTTAGAAATTAAAATATTTTAATATTATTGTAAAATAGTTTTGACCCTGAAAGGGCTTCAGTGATGCCATACTTTGAGAATCTCTGTCCTATGTTAATGGAATCCCAATTTTGGTCCTCTACATAGCTACCTTTCTGTTACTGTTGTTGCCTTATCTTTCTACTTGACTGTAAACTCCTTGAGGGCAAGGGCTCTGTCTTATCTACAATTTGTATCTCTTACCTCCCTCCACCGCCTTAGTGCAGAGGGTAGTTGCTTTATAACTGTTCACTAAAGGAATGAATAACTCTATAAGGTGCTCCCCCTGTCCCCCATTTCTGTATTCCATCTTGTTTACTCTGTCTTCTGCTTTTATATTTTAGTTTTATTTCTTACTGTCTTTCATTTTGAAATTCAGTTTTCCCTTGGGCCTTTTCTGCATTCTCCATAGTAGTAGCACAGATCATCAGAATAGTTTAGGTCTTTTCCATGGCTATTCCCCCAGATCATTCCCAGCCTCCCCCTTCCCCAACCAGTCCCAACTCTAAATAGATAAATTGGATTGGACATGCTTAGTGTGGAAAGAACATAGCTGCAAATATCTCTTGGTCCAGGCCTTAGCATTAAAACAAAGAAGACAAGTATCAGCACTTGCTATTCCTTGGCCTTAACTTGAACATTATGTCAAAAATCCAGTGAAAAAAGACAGGAGAAACATGTGGATCTCACCTGCACTGGTCACTCAAAGTGTTAAGTAGAATAGGGGCCATGGGAGTGAATTACACATGAAAGGTCTCAGGCCATATGGCAGAAGGAAAAAACATGCATGAGGCTCCATGGCTATTTGAAGAGAGACTGAACTTTTCATTCAGTGGGAGTTATTCCCACTTCACAGGAAACAGCCATAGACAGACTTCATTGTGTGTATTGGGTATGGGTTTATTATATCTTTTTTTTTTTTTAAGGAAAATAAGCATCAGGAATTCCTAGCTATACTACGACATTCTTTTATGCTAAACTTTAAGGCATTTGTAATTCTGATGTTAATTTTACTGATTTTCATCTGTTTGTACAAGCTGACTTTTATGGAAATAAGGGTATTACTATGGATCTGTACCTTGGTTTGCATACATTAATGGGAGAATGGATAACTGAAATCAGAAATGATGCAAAAATCTCACTTTGTATGACATTCCCCCCGCCTTCAATTTGGTAAATCTTTATACATTTTTTTCTGTCAAGAAGTAAAGTTGTGTGCATTGACATTTGGCATCCAGAAATCATCATAACAATGACATATTAATATAGTTCCTCTTATAACCAAGATGCCATGCATACATTGTGATCCTCACAATGACCTCATGAGGTAGGTAGTACAATTATTATATAGCCCATGTTATAGAAGGTAAATGGAGGTTTAACAGGGTTCAGTGGATCATCCATGGTTATACATTTAGTAAATGTTAGAATGTACCTGAAGCCTGTTTCAGTCCAGTCCTTTACTATTATTCCAAGTTATGTGAGTAGTTGTGAAACCAAAGAGAGTCATATGCATATGTATATGTATATGCATATGCATATGTGTGTATATATCCCCATATATATATATATATATATATATGCACACACATATGTACACATGTTAGGAACACGCAAGCTAATGTGGGGAGACAACAAGCAAATAACTATGTATAAACAAGATATATATAGATTAAATTGAATATAATTGCAGAGAGAAGACAGTATCATTAAAAGAGACCAGGAAAATGGGGTAGTAGAGGTGAGGAGGGAGAAAATTACAGGAATAGGGGATTTTTTCAGCCTATACAAAGAATGCTTTGAACCAGGATGCTTTTCACACTAATAGCACCTTTAGAATTTCTTTTCTTTTCTTTTTTTTACATTTTAGCTCCCAGAGTTCCAGATCTGTGATTTTACTTCCTCAATGTGCCCATAAACACAGTAATCACAATCTGTAGCTCATAGAATCAGATTTAGAGCAGGAAGGGTCCTTAAAGGGCATTAAAACTAAACCACTCATTTGAAGAAGACAAAATGATACACAGAGAGGTTACAGGGGTCTTGCCTAGGGTCAAACAGCTTGTAAGAGTCTGAGGTAAGATTTGAATCCAGATCTTCCTAAGATCTCTAGCTCCAACACTCTATCTACTATTCCATATTACCTTTAGTAATGTGGCTTTAATATGAACTAACAATTTCTGAAGTCTCGGTATGACCTTTTATGTCTAGTAGATACTCATTCTATTTTGTGTACCAGTTGACATGAAATGACAAGGTAATGTGCTGGCCTGAGGTGGGGTGCCACATGGGATATGGGAAAGCTTTTTAAAATCTTTTTTTTCAGAAGGATACCTAAGTCACCGAAAGCTATAAACTGTCTTCTGATAGGAAAAAAAAAAAGCAAGCAAAACATTTTGCAATTTGTTGGGGATGATGGGGGAAGGGGTGTCTTTATTTACATGAAAATATTTTTAAGAGCTGGAGGGGAACCATTTTGAAAATGTATAAAATTTTAACCATCCCACTACAGCAGGTTAAACTAAGGAACTTTGTCAAATAAAATGAGTCCTCCTAGATGTGTTCTGAGCCCCTTTCTCTGAATATAAGTATGAGCTCTGTCAGAGGAAGGAAACAGTAAAGTTCTCACACACAGAGGGAGAATATTTACCACTCAGTAAACGGGTCTGGGGCTTGCAACATGAAAGCCCTAATTTAGCTCAGTGAGTTCATGTTGAGCATCAATAAAATGTGATTATTTTCAGACTGAGGATCTGCTTGGCACACCCTTCCAACTTAATAGAGCTAAATAAGGTTATTCTCGGAAAAGATTATCCTTAACTGGTAACTCTTCATGGACTCCACTGGGCCATTGTGGAAAGAACAAAAGTGTGTGCTGACTTCTGCAGTCCTGATAATATATACTGCAGACAGGACCTTAATGAGTAAGAATATGCTCTTATATACCCATCTCCACCAATCTATGCATATTCAGATGAGGTCTGGAGCTTTGATTTCATAGGAATCAGGAAATCCTGGTGTGTAGATTGATAATTTATCTGTAACTAAGATGAGTCAGGGCATTAAGTGACTTGCCCATGGTCTTGCAGCTAGAATGTTATCAGACAAAGGATTGGAACTCAAGTCTTCATGACTCTGAAGCTAGCCCTCTATCCACTGCTGCTCATACACACATACAAAGTTTAAAAGTCATAAAGTTCAAGGAATAAAAGTATTGCATCTTCTGGTCATATACCATCTAAGACACTAGTCATGCCATAATGCCATATTACTTTCATAATGTCATTTGTTGTAATGAGGAATGACTAAAATAACACCAGTGAATTAATTTGTTTTGCTTTTTATAGTGTCGAAGCATTTTCATGTGCATTAACTCATTTGATCCTTTTGAAGTAGATTGAACAGTTATCACAATTTCTATTTTATAGATGGTGGAGGAAAATGAGGCTGACAGAAGTGAAAGAAATTGTTTGAAGTTACATGGGGGGTGAAATTGACAGAGTTGGAACCAGAGCTCATGTGTTTTGACTCTATTTTCCATGAGTTTTCCATTCACTCACACTGAATTCAACTGAGTGATAAGAAAATATATAGTAAATAATATTAGAATAGTAATAATAAGTCACAATTTATAGCATTCTATGGTTTGCAAAACATTTCACTTACAAACCTGTGAGATAGGCAGAGTAAATATTATCCCCAATTCACAGATTAGGAAACAGAGTCTCTGAGAGGTTGTGACTTGCTTGTGGTCACACAACCAGGAAATATCTGAGTAAGGATTTGAACACAGATCTTCTGACTCGAAAACTTAATGGGAGAACCAATGCAATGTATCTATGTCATTTGACGGGGGTCCTCTACTTGAAAAATAGTAAGAGAGTATTCAAATGAATGGAACACATTGGCTTTGAAGAGCTAGAAGTGACCTCTCTATGTTCTGGGTTCTTAAACAGAGGTTCTTAACTTTTTTAATGTCAGACATTTTTGGTGTCCATGTCTGGTGTAATGCATAGACCCCTTCTCAGATTAAATTATTTTTAAAAAATAGTTGAGGGAAGTGCTACATTTCAGTTAGAAGTTAGAGAAAATAAAGATGGAATTCCCACTCCCTTCCAACTTCACAGGCTTTCTAAAATCTCTCCATGGACCATGACCTTGCCCCAGGTTAAGAACCCTTGACCTAAAGGCAGAGCTAGAGGGGAATGTCCATTGTACATTTGGAATTAGAGGACATGCGTTTGCTGCCTAGATTTACTGTTTTTTGCTAGTGGGCCTCAGTTTCCTTATCTTTAAAATGAGGGAGTTGGACTTAATAACTCCCAAGGTCCCTTCCAGCTTAAATGTTCTTTAGATTTATATAACCTGATTAAGCCTTCAGTGAGTCACTGAATATTAACTGCTTGCAGACAGGAATATTTCATTTTGTTTCATTTTGCCTTCCTATCCCCAGCACTTAACACAGTGTCTTGCACATAGTAGGTGCTTAATAAATGTATGTTGGATTGGATTAGATGAAAAGACTTGAATCCCCATCCTGTTCTTTCAAGTTTCTCTTAAAGGGAGAGCAAAGATCTTTCACTTATAAAAATCCATCCCCTGACCCAACACAAGCATCTTCAGATCATCCAGCTCAGAGCAAACGATGTCAACTAGGGCCGCAGAGAGGGAGCGAGCATGGCCATGTCTATTTAACTTTTAAAAGCCAAGCCCATAATTTCAAGTTTATCACCAGTGGGTGTTTATAGCATGGCTGGAGCCAATGGGAGCTATTCGCTTACCTGTCAGTGATTTGTTTTGACTGGTTATTCTTGAATAATGGCCATTTCACAAGGACCTAAGGCCCATGCTGAAAGCTTGGGAATTCACCAGCCTCTGTGAGAAGAGATGGAGAGGTGGGGGAAGGGAGCCAAGGCACTGCAGTGCAGGGTAAAGGAAAGGGTACGGGTATGAGGAAGGGTCGAGGTGTCTCTTGAGAAGGGTCCTGGGCTTTTAATTTCATAATCCTCCCTTCAGCAAGTCCTGCTGGCTGCCAAGAGGCAGTGTTATCCTTTTGCCGTGTTGATGGCCCCCTAATCCAGTGTCAATGTAATTGAGGGTGAAGTCTGTGCTTTTGCAGCTAATGATAAATAGGGCTTTTAAAGGTTGTAATTTCTTGTTTAACTGATGCCAGTTGCAAATACTTTGTGCTGAGGATTAATCCCCCATCCCTTGCTGCCAAATAAAATACAGTGGAAGTCTGGGGCCCATTTTTCAGCTTATTGTTAGTCACAGCTTGCCTGACAGAGTGCATTTTGTGCAGGAGATAAATGCTTAAGCAGTTGGCTGCCAATCTCCATACAGGAAGGGCTTCCCTTCCACCCTCCCCTCATACTCTGTTCTATGTGTTAAACACATTTATGTTTCTTCAGCAAACATCTAATAAACTGTATTAACAAAAATTATACACATATCAACACCAATTATAGGCTAGTAATTGCTGATTCATGGAGTTAAAGGGATTTTCTCCAGGTTCTCAAATACATATCCCAGGCTACCCTTCCAGCGTACTCCAGGACCCTAGTTTTCAGGCAGCTACTCTGGAGAAGCAGAAAGAAATTGTTCTTCTTGTTAACTTAGGTAAAACCAAGACTTTGGGGGCTAAGTCAGGGGCACTGACTTAGAAGATGGTATGTCTGACTCACGATTCTGGGAGGGGGAAGTTATACAAGGGGCAGGAGAATGGAGAGACTTAAGGAGGATGGGCAATGGTCAATGTGGAAGTAAGTGGAAATCACTTCCCCCAATCCCAGGACTGATCTGGGCTTGTTGTTTGGTCATTCAGTTGTGTCTGACCCTTTGGGACTCCATGGACCAAACTGTCCATGGGTTGTTTTTGGCAAAGATACTGGAGTGGTTTTCCATTTCCTTCTCCAACGAATTAGGACAGAGGGAGGTTAAGTGACTTGCCCAAGGTCACACAGTTAGTAAATATCTGAAGCAAGATTTGAACTCAGGTCTTCCTCACTCCATGCCCAGTGCTCCATCCACTGAGCTGCCTAGCTGCCTCTGGGGGTTACTACACAATTTTCCCAACCCCCCCACCCATATTTTCTCTCTTTTTCTGTCTCTCTCTTTGTCTCTGTCTCTCCCTCTCTCTCTCCATCTCTCTCTGTCTCTGTCTCTGTCTCTCTCCCCTCATAGAGATATTCCTTGCTTGATATAATGGGGTACTACTTTCCATTTACTTTGTCTATATTTTGCATTTAATTATCTGTGTGTGGGGCTTCCCCCCCCCCAGTAAAATATAAACTCCTTGAGGGTAGGGACTATTTTCATTTTTTCTCCTTTGCATCCCTATCACTTAATCTCATGCCTAGGACATAGTAGGTGTTCAAAAGGTTGTTTTTTTGATGCTGAATTGGATTCATAACCTACTGGAAACTTAAATGTCAATTTAATCCTATTTTAAGTTTGCTAGTTAAGCTAGTTGCTTAAAACAATCATTTCATTCAACTTTTGTGAAACAAAGAATCTTTTTTTTTTTTAAGAACATTGCATCCTTTCCCCCCTCCTGCTCTTGTATTTCCAAAGCTGGGTAGAAACAAATTTGCCTAAAATGAAGAACACCTATAGGTCACTTCTAGTTTCTGAAACAAGCAAGTCACTCTCAGCTTATGTGTTCACCAAGGACTTTTAGTGTGACCACTTTTCAAGGATGTTGAAGACAGGCTTCTTTTTCAGCTACCTTGGTCTAGGTGGCTTCTGAAGTCCCTTCCAACTCTGAGAGTGTGTAATCCTGGGAGTAGTAAAACATACTTGGGATGGTTTGGCAAAACCATTTCCCAAAGCCTATTCATTGAGTGAGTCACAAATTACTGTTGGTGTTCTATTTCACCTTTTGCTGCTTCAGTAACTTGGGTTCATGCATAGAAGAGCTTTTTGTAACCACAAGAGAGGGATGTATAGTGCTAACTGCTGCCCCAAGGAAAAGTGGAAAGTTACTATAGCCTTTATAGACTATGAGGTTCCTTATCCCAACTCTCACTCAAAGTTATGAGTCATATCCCCAGAGTGTGAGGTTGGCCGGCTACATCTTCCCTCTTAGGGTTCTAGGGGTACCCCTGAGGGATTGGGTGTATCTTTCTAATGCTATTAGCTCAAGCCCCCATTCTGGTGTGTTTCTCTCAATATCAATGGTCAGTTATCCCTTTAATACCATCTAACCAGTATCAGTTAATATATCTTCAATATCATGAATACCATTGATCAGCTCTCTGTTAAAGTAGCCTATTCCACTCGTGGATGATTCCAACCATTTAACTGTAGGTTTCTGGATTATGGTCAAAGTTCCCTTTCTTCTTAGTCCTTAGAAGAAGCAATATGGAATACTGTAAAGTGCACTTGACTAGGAATCAGGAGACATTAGTACAATACTCATTTTGCCAGATGTGCAATATTAGGCAGTTAATTTAATCTCCTTGGACCTGACTTGCTTCATCTGTAAAAATGAGACAATGGAGCTACATGTTTTTTGAAGCCCCTTCTTGCTCTAACATCCAATGATATATAAATCCAATTCTTAGCTCCCTTCTCAGGATGAACAAGGTCTTATTTCTCTCAAGGATCTCCAAGTTGTCAATGTCCTTTCACTCTGTAAAGTCTGTACTGTGAAGCTGTGCATAGCTCTATGTACAGGAAGAGCAGATCAGCTTTTTTGATAACAAATAGGCTACGTAAGGAAGTATCTAAATTAGTTTCTTTTTCTTAGGTAAGTGGCACGCTGAAATGAACACTAGGTCTGGGACAGAAGTCCTGGATTCAAATCTAGACTCAGACACTTTGTGTGTTCACAATAATTTTACAAGAGTTTGAGGAGTCTAATTCTCTCTCTTCTTTTTTTGGCAAGAAAAAGGATTGAATGTGCATGAAATGTTTGGTTCAAAATACTTTTAAATTCTTTTGTCTCAGAGGACAAAGAATGCCTCTGAGCACTTTGAACAATCCTTCTTTCTCTGTTCTTTTCATCCACCGAAAATAATTTTATTCAAATGAAACTTAAAATATTTCATTTCTTGTACTAACTTTTACTTTGTAAAAGTTTCTCTTGAGGATGAAATGATTTGATGCCTCAGAAATGGCCATGATCAATTTACATTCTCTTCCCAGGCCTCAGTTGCTTTAATTATAGAATAAAGGGGTTGATTGGACTTGGCTCCTTCCAGCTCCAAATCCTATTACTTCTAGGGTACCATCTAGCTCTGGAATTATGTGACCACATGATTTTTGTTCAAGGTTATGTGGTTAGTCAACGACAGAGTCAGAGGTAGAAGTCAGAAGTCCTGCCTTTGAATTGAGAGGTCATGTATTGAAAAGAATACTGAACTCAGAGTCAGCAGAGACCTAGGTTGGAATCCCACTTGTAACATTAGTTGTGCTTTCATTTCTTCATTGGTAAAAGAGGGATAATGGTACCTGTAATACATCATGGAGGTGAAGATAAAATATATATACATGTACACACATATGTGTATATATATATATATATATATATATATATATATACACACACATATGTATATATATATATATATATACACGTATGTATACACACACATACATACACATATAGTGCTTTGCAAACTTTAAAGAGCTATATAAATGCTATCACCATTATTCCAGAATCTTAGGATCTCAGTGAGGTCAAATATTTAAAAGGCAATTATTATGTTTCATTCTGTAAGCTAAACATCCTTCAATTCCTTCAACAGATCTGTATCTTGAGACTCTCCACCATTCAAATTGCCCTCTTCCCAATGTTCTCCTACTATTCAATGTCCTGTCTAACGTATTCATCCCAGAACTGACCATTATGTGGTCTGACTAAGAGAGAATAGAATGAAAAAAACCTTCACCTCTCTCCTCCTGAGCACTATATGTCTCATCACCTGCTAAGATCACTAAAACCACATCAGCTTCTTTTTTTCTTTTGGCTGCTACATCCTACTGTTGACTCATAACTGTTCTTGCAGTCCATTAAAATCCCCATATGTTTTTCAGATAAAGTACTAACTACACCTCCCTAACATTGTACTTAGGAGGCTGATGTTTTAAAGCCTAAGCTAAATTAGATTTCACATTTACCTATATTCTCAACATTCTATCCTGTCAAGCCCTTTTTTGTGTCTTGCTTCTATCCTCTGCTGTGTTTAGCATTTCCTCCCAGTTTGTATTAGCTGCAAATTTGATAAACGTGTCTTCTACACCTTTATTTAAGGCACTGATTAAAAAAAAAAGCCAAGCACAGATTCCTAGGGCATTCCCCTGGAGACCTTCCAAACGGATATCAATCCATTAATGACTACTCTTTGGATTTGTCCATCCAACCAATTTCTAATCCATCTGACTACATGATTTTCTAGATCATGCACTAATTTGTAGTCAGTCAGTCAATTAGCACTTATTAAGTACCTACTATGTGCTAGATACAGTGCTAAGTGCTGGGGACACAAAGAAAGAGGGGGGGAACAAATCCTTGTCCTCGAGAAATTCACAGTGTAATGGGGCAGACAGGGTACAAACAATATATGTACAGGATAACTTGGGGGGTAGTCTTAAAGGGAAGGTGCTAAGATGGAGGACTGTGAAAGGCTTCCTGAAGATGATGGGATTTTAGCTGGGACTTTAGGGACACCAGGAGGCAGAGAAAGAGGAGGGAGGACTTTCCAGGCAAGAGGGACGATGTGGGGAAAATTCCTGGAAGTGGGAGATGGAGTGTCTTGTGGGAGGAACTGCAAGAGGTCAGGTTTACCAGATCACAGAGGAAGCAGAGGTGGAAGGTGTAAGGAGAGTGGAAAGGTAGGAAGGGTCAGATTACCAAGGGCTTTAAAAGCCAGAGGATTTTGCATTCGATCCTGGAAGCACCTAGAGTTTATTGAATGGGGAGGGGAATGACATGACTAGACCCATGCTTCAGGAAGAACCATTTGAGGGCTGTGTGGAAGATGGATTGTGGTGGAGAGAGACTTGATGGAGGGACTCCTTCCCAACCTGAAAGACTTACCTTAATCCAGATGTGAGCTGATGAGAACCTGCACCGGGGAGGTGGCAGGGTCACAAGAGAGAAAGAGGATTTTCTAAAACCTCAATAAACTATATCTAAAGCATATCCATGACCCTGCTGAAAAAAAGAAATGAGATTAGCTTACCATTTCTGATTTTCTGACTCTTTTTGATATTCACTAGGCAGCTGGATGACACAATGCGGAGAGCATTGGGCCTGGAGTCAGGAAGACCTGAGTTCAAATCTGGCCTCAGGCACTTAATAGCTGTGTGACCCTGGGAGAGTCTGCTTCAGTTTCCTCAATTGTAAAAGGGGGGTCATAATAGCACTTACTTGCAATGTTGTTGTGAGGATCAAATAAGAAAATATTTATAAACACTTAGCACAGTGCCTGGCACATAGTAGATGCTCAATAAATGCTTCCTCCCCCCTTCCTTCCTTCACTAACTACTACTTGAATAACATGCTCCAAAATTTTTTCAGGTAATCAAAGTCAGACTCAGAGCACTAGAGTTTACAGACTCCATTCTCTCTCCTTTCTCGAGAGCTGGAACACGTCTTGATTTGCAAGAAAGGGAAGGGAATAGAGTATGCAAACTATGGCCCAGTTCATTTGACTAATCAGTATTCTAATCAAGTGCTCTTTCCACAACACTGCCCTGCCCTGCTCTGGTTAGAGAAACAAGACTCACAGACAGAAAGAATCAGAAAATGTTATGGGGTGATAGATACTGAAGCACTAAACTGGGTAGTGCCAAAGTGCTATTGGATTTTGGAAAAGAAAGAGCTCGGTGTGGGCTAAAGTATAAATAAATGTTTGATGAATGGAAATGCTTTGGTTTCAGAAAGAGGGTCCACTAAGGTAAGGGGTTTAATGAAAATTCTTCCTACCCTGATTTTGTGCAGAAACAATAGTTCTCTTTCCTATACCTTAGTAACCCTGTGTATAAAACGGGGACAAGAGTAACCTACTCCTTTTGTTTTGTTTTGAAGGCACATTTTGAGTATAAATGAGATAACACATATGAGGTGCTTCATGCTCCTTGGAAGAAAGAAGCCACATAAATTCAAAGTGTTACTGGAATTATTCAGATGTACCAACTCCTCCCAATCCTTAGAGGTTCAGACCACAATCACATGCCTTTCTTGAATGGAATTCTGCTTTCTCAAGCTGTCTGGTGAATGTAGTGGGAAACAGAGGCTTCCAACCCTTATCCTTAGGGCTAAAAAATCTCTAGGCTGTGGTTAAGTTTTGGCCTGATACCACGAAAAACAGATTTCCAATATCCATCATATCCAAAAGTTAAGGAAGGTACACAAGATGTAATAAATTTACTGACCTTTGGTCACTGCATTCATTCTATAGAATAGGATGAAAACTTGTCTTTAGATCTCCTATGGGTTTAATAGAACTTGGAACATCAAATAAATCTAGTGTCTTCCTTTTTCTTGCCTGATATCTCTGTGCCCCACTTGCTTAATTTCTTTTTATTTTTTAATTTAGTATTTTATTTCCCCCAATTACATGTAAAACAACTTTAACATTCTTTTTTCAAATTTTGAGTTCCAAATTCTCTCCCTTACTTCCACCTTTCTTCCCCCCACCCCTGCCATTGAGAAGGAAGGCAATTTGATATAGGTTATATATGTGTAGTCACACCATCTCTTTTTAAAGGGACAAAGGACCAACTGGTTTTCCCAAAGAGACCTGTACCCCTAGTGTCCTTGCGTCCATAGAAGGCACAGTGATTCACTCCCAGGCTTAAGGAAAGACTCTGCTCTGTCTGGGGAACACATTGTTTCTCTGAATATTCTGCCCTTGGAAGGAGCATTGGCCTGGAATCTACCTAACAGGCCCAGATTCTGTTGTTACTGGATCCTCTGTGCCATCATTTTTCCAGCTCTGACAAGATGTTCTTTTTTCTGGAGGGACTCATAAAACATACCTACTGGCCTAGGTCTACAACTGATTCCAAGATGGCCCACATACTATTTGGGTCTGAGTGGGATAGTCTTCATGTAATGCCTCTTGGAAAGTAATGAAAGGAAGATTCTTGCCACCAGTGATTCACCTTTAATGCCCCAACTCATTTTTCAACCCCCTTTCCGTTCTCTCAGCTGTGTGCAACATACAACAATTTATGGCCCTATTGATCCAGTCCTTGGTAATCACAACCAGAAGAACTTGGCAAAAGCCCTGAGCTGGAGCCTGACATTCTCTGGCTTCTTGATGTCTGTTTGTTTAAATGTTAAACATATGAAATATCTATTGAGAATAAGTTTCTTGTTTATGGCTGACTCCAGCTGGCAGTGGCATCTCACGAGCCATTGTCAGGAGTTCATATGTACAAAACTATATGTTGAAGTGAGTTACCAGATACAGTCAGAACCAGCCTAGGAAATCACAGCAATCCCTAGCTACCCAGCAAGGCTCTCCTGAGACAGCATATAAGCACTGAAAGAAATTTTATGAAAAATCCAAAACTCTAGGGAAAAAATCTTACATTTCAGAGAGGGCCTTGGGAATTAAAAATTGGCATTTGCATTTGATTGTGTCATCCATTTTGGAGAAATCACTAAGAGCCATGGTCCCCACAATGCCGTGGACATCTCAGCCAACAGCAATCTTGGTGGCCCATTCTCGGAAGGAGTTTGAACCTGTTGCCTGGAATGGGCCACCAGGAGTGCTGCTGGCTAAGATGTCCATCGCATTATGAGGACCATGACTCTTAATGATTTCTCTGAACTGGATGACATGAACATATACAAATGCCTCAATTTTTAATTCCCAAGCTCCTCTCTGAAATGTAAAATTGTTTTCTAGGGTTTTGGAATTTTTAAAATAAAATTTCTTCCATTTCTCCTTCCTCTTCTCTCAAATAGTTTACTTATAGAGTTTCAAAGTCCTGAGGTTTTCTAAAGGATTAATTTAAAAGAAAGTAAGTACTTGTATATTATTAGGAACGAATCTTCCTCAGGGCATAGTAATAATAAAAGAGTACAATGTAGATGGCACATTGTAACCATCTTCTATGGAGGCATACATGGCCACTGGACTATAGGAATTCTTAATCTGACCATGCATTAACTTTAATATACTTAGGTTTCCTGAGGCTGGTCAAACTATCGACTCACTCACTATCACTCAAATATATCCAAACCATCTTTTATCTTCAATTTGGAGCTCGAAGGGGCCCTAGAGGTTATCTGGCTCATCTTCCTCATTTTAAAGATGAGTAAATTGAGGCCTAAAGAGATTAAATGACTTACCCAAGATCACACAGCTACTAAGTGGCACAGCCAGAATTCCAGCCCGATTTCTCTTGTCTCCAGACCCAGTTTCTTTTTCCATGCCCATATGCTCTTCCAAACGACCAACATCATAGGCTCATAGGATTTAGAGTTGAGATTTTAGAGATTATCTAGTCCAAACTCTTATATTACAGATGAAAAGGTTGAGGCCCAGAAGCAACATGTCCCTGTGAACATGTAAATAAGACCTAGCTATAACAAACAGAAGGTGAGCTTTGGTGATTTCTGCTGCTCCAGATGCCATCGTCTCTTTCCTCTTGGTATTAGAGTTTCTCAGATAGACTGTGACAATCACTCAAAGCCCCAGCTAGGGTGAGGCGACCTGTGTCTAATTCCAGGGCACTGACATTATTTGCATTCTAGAAGAAATGATAGAGCTTTACACCTAGTTATCAAGAACATTTGGTTAAAATAGGAAGTTAATAGATGGGGAGCTAGAATGAGCTTTTCTTCTACTCCGCCCTTCTCTGTTCATTTATGCATGCAGTAGCCTACTTCTGATAATCCTCAGTCTCTTGCCCCCTCAGCATGGGGCCAGAATTTCCTCTTACTGAGGGCATACATTAGTCCACTTGTATTGAGTCCAGTTGTTCGTATTTATCATGGCTGTGAGCAATCCTATTACCAATTCTGCTACCATGTGAGATGGTACCCTACGGGAATACAGCCTAATAGTATAGTTAATATAATAAGTGTTTATGGCAAAACTTTTGAAACTAACAGGTGAATATGGCACAAAACCTTTATGTTTCCTTCTAGGTCCCAACCTATGGTTACATCAATGTGGGGAAACTCCCTCCATAGATGCAGATATCTAATAATTTGCATAATCTTAGAGAGTTTATAATAACCTCATAATTTTAGAGTTTCTTGGAACCAGCAAGAGGTTAAATGACTTGCCCATAGTCATATATTCAGTATGCGTAATAAGTAGGGTTTGAATTTAGGTGATCTCAACTTTAGAGTCAGCAGTATGCCAGCCTTGCTCTGGATCTTAGATGTTAAGAGAGGATAGTAGCCTTCAGTAGGAAAATGGAGCAGTTTGCTACAGTTGGGAAGCATATTAGATTCAGAGTCACAAGATTGGTGTTTGAGGTAAAATCTGGCCTCAGACTCTTACTTGCTGTATGACTCTGGGCAAGACTCTTAATTCTGTTTACTTCAGTTTTCTTATTTGTAAAATGAGTTGGAAAAAGAAATGGCAAACCACTCCAGTATCTTTGCCAAGGAAACCCCAAAAGAGCCAGACATGACTGAACAACAACATACATTTATGTATAAATATATTGTGAAGCAGTTAGGTGGTGCAGTGAATAGAGTGCTGGACCTGGAGTCAGGGAGACTGGAGTTCAAATCCAGCTGCAGAAACTTACAAGTTGTGTGATCCTGGGTAAGTCATTTGACCTCTCTGCCACAGTTTTCTAATATATAAAATAGGGATATAATAACACCTACCTCATAAGGTTGTAAAGATCAAATGAGATAACATATCTAAAGTGCTTTGCAAATCTTAAGGTGCTATAGAAATCCTAGCAATTGGTATATAGTAATCATCTCTTAAAGCACAGCCTATGACCTATTCATCTAATGACAAAGCTATTTTTAATATTTTTTCATAAAGAGACCTCCTAATTCTTAACATTGGCAAATTTCTCCCTAGGAGGTACTATGAAATATGTAGGGTCGAAAGGGAATTCACTTCATTGCTATAAACTTGTGCATTGTACCTGGAACAGAAGAGGAGAAAAGAAGAGAAGGCATGGAAAAAAAAGAAGTTGAATGTCTGTATTTTTGTAAATGAAGGTGTACTGATTTTGAATTTGCAGTGGTGCCATGGTATCTCTGGCCAGCCTTCCTTAAAAGAAATGATAGCAAGGTGTGTGTGTGTGTGTGTGTGTGTGTGTGTGTGTGTGTGTGTGTGTGTGTGTGTGTGTATGTGTTCAGGGGAGGAGGGCAGTACTTGGGAAAACGTGAGAAATCTGGAAGAAAACCAAATAGGTCTCAAAGGAAATGTGTCTAGATGTATAGGAAAGTATTGCTGAAAGCAAGGCCCTGGCTGGCATGATAGACTGAAATGATGGAGGTGGTTGGTTTGAATTATAGCTCTGTCAAACCACTCTCCTTATCCTAGAATAAACTCCAGTCCTCATTATTTTTCCTTTTATCTTGGGTAATTAACAGGCATTTTTAGTCCTTTCCTGTGTCCTTGCTACTTCCTGTCATGAGCTGAGCAATGTGAATAACTCTTGCGACTTTCAGGTTATGGGAATATGGAGGCAAGAGTCATGACATGAACAGCCATGACATGATGATTACTCATACATTTCCATTGCAAGCAGACAGAGTTTGTTAACAAGGAGTCCTTTTGGGCTGCTTCACAGAAGTGACATGAGTCAGTGGAATAACATTATTCCACAAAGATATTTTGGGGGTTTTGCTTGAAATGAACACTTTTGCTTATACGACCTTTGTCCATTGGTTTCTTCCTTTATTAAAAAACCGTCGCATATCCCTAGAGAGGAAGTGGCTGTCCAATTAAGACTGAGTTAGGTGTGGTTGGCAGAGAGTAATGTTCCCATAGATTGGAGAATGAATTAGCCAGGCTTTGGCCCAAGTTCCTTTGCCAGTCAAAGTGAACAGAAACCACTGTGACTTGAACTGACTCACTAGAAGAGAAGACAGACTAAAAATGAAGGTTATATTTTCCCAAACATAGGATTTTTTTTTTTGGTCCCAGACTCGGTCTTTGAGGGCTTGTGTCTTCTTATGTCAGGGGTCAAAAATAAGTACTCTGAATATCTCATTCACACCATCAACATCTTTTTTTTTTAAATTATTATTACATAGGACACTCTACTAGAGGCTGGGGAATAAGAAGAACTAGAAGACACAATTCCTGTCTTTGAAGGGATTACAATCTAGTTGGAGGAATAGGGCATCTATTCATTTTCTAATTTTAATTTATTTTTTCACTTAATAATATTTTATTTTTTTCCAATTATAGGGCATGTATTCAGAAAGGATAAATATCAATACAAAGTGTAATATGCCAAGAGCCAAATGAAGGACATAGATAGATGGATAGATAGATAGATGGATAGATAGATAGATGGATAGATAGATAGATGGATAGATAGATAGATGGATAGATAGATAGATGGATAGATAGATAGATGGATAGATAGATAGATAGATAGATAGATAGATAGATAGATAGATAGATAGATGGATGGATGGACAGATAGATGGACAGATAGACGTCACAGGAATTCCAAGGAGGGAATAGGTCTTGGGGACTGATATGGTCAGGTTTCCCAGAAGATATAGGCTCCATAGGATGAATTTAGGCTAGACTTTTGGAGGAAATAATATGGTCTAGATGGTACAGTAGATACAGTGCTGGACCTGGAGTCAGGAAGACCTGAGTTCAAATCCAGCCTCAGAAACTTCCTAGCCTTGTGATGCTGGGTATGTGACTGAACTATGTGACTTTGTCTTAGTTTTGTCATCTGTAAAATGGGGATAATGATAGCACCTACCTCCCAGGTTTGTTTTAAGGATCAAATGAGATAATGTTTCACTAGACTATGGGCTCCTTTAAAGCAGGTACTGTCTCTTTTGCCTTTCTTTGTATCCCTAGCATTTAGCACAAAGCCTGCTACATAGTATGTGCTTAATAAATACTATTTGACTGCTTGACTCATACAGAGGAAATAACACCTACCTGAACTTAGAATCAAGGAGAGACTAAGGGTTCTATCTTCCCTATATCTGTGTGAACATGGGCAAATCAATTACTCTCTTTGAGCCAAAAGAGGAATGGAAAGCAGTAGTGGGTCCTCCCTCAATGGAGGTCTTTAAGAAAAAGGTAAATCTCTTGGGCATGATATAGAGTAGATTCTTTTCCAGGCATGGGTTAGACAAGATCACCACCAAGATCCCTTCCAAATCAGAAATTCTATGACTTTGTGAGTTGATAGCAAGAATGGTCCAGGCTAAGGTCAAATCTAATGTGACTGGTGGGAGTTCTTGGAATTTGCTCCACAGGGTTCATAAAGTAAGCATTTGCTGAAAAACTAAAGGAAAGTGACACAAGGGTTGGGGACAAAATGACAAGCAACTTGGGTGGGTGGAGTCTCCTAAAAACTCTTCTGGTAGCATTTCTCCAGATTAGGGGTACAGGCAAGCTAGTTTTTCCAAAATACCATTCAATAGCAATACGAAATTCAGCATCCCTGCATCTGGTTGGGTGTGCAAGGCCATCATGCTTGTAGCCGTAAACTTTTAAGAGACCTCTAAGATGAAATGCCTGCAGTAGTATAGAGAGGCTGGGAGTACCTGGCTTAGGTTAGAATATGCCATCTCTTTGTCAAAGAGAAGAGGTTTTACAAGTCATTCATTGGTTAAGGTGAGAATTCTGCTTACTAGTTAGTCTTCCCTGAGCACCAGGAATACTCTAATCAAGCAAAGGCACAAGTTTTCTCAGGTGGACTTATAGCCTAACAGTCTCATATCATATAGAAAATGCTACCATAGGGAATAAGATAGGACTAATAACATGGTTTATCATAGACTTAGCACTAGAAGGGACCTGAGACAGACCTGGTCTGGTCCAACACCCTCATCTTACAGATAGAGAAACTGAGGCCCTGTGAAGTTAAATAACTTGTTAAAGGTCACATATGTAGCATCAGAGATGGGATTTGAACCCTGGTCTCTGATTCCACAGCCAACGAGATTTCATCTGGGAGAAAAAAGACTGAGGATCAAGTCTTAATGCTTAGCAATTTTGCATACAATCTGCATATGGACAGGCTGTTGCTGTTTGTCCTCTCAAAGAAGTGAATCGGGGTGTCACCTTTGCCTTTGTATTCTCAACACTTACTATAGTGCCCGATACACAATTGATATTTAATAAATGCTTATTGATTGGTTAGAAGGAAGATCAAGAGAGAATAAATCATATGATAATTTGTATTGTTTTGGAAGAATGCATGATCCCAGAATGGCTAAAGGGAGTAGGTGAAAGTAAAAGGAGAAAATAGGAAAAATGGATCATATTTAATTTATTCTTATTCAAAACCATCAGGTTATTTTATGCTTAGGGTAAGCTCATTGCTGGAAAAATAAAATTCTGTGAACTTTGTCATTCATATAAAACCACTGGGAGGCATCAGGTTTGCTTATCTAATGCCTTGATTCAGCTTCTGAGTTAAATGTGTCAATGGATTTATTTTTAAATGAAAAGAGATCATTATGTTCGTATATGTCTTTCTCAAGGTTTGGAAAGGTTTCATACTTACTCAGAAACTTATTTGGTATCAGTTTTAAGCCTATCATTTGATAGTTAGGGAAACCAAGGCCCAAAGAGGTTAAGTAATTTGATCATGGTCACCTAGATCATAAGTGATAGAGCTAAGACCAGAATCCATGTTCTCCTTAGTGCTGGATCAATGCCCTTTCCACTATACCACATTGGCCCCAGTATGTGTTTGAGAGAACAAACAAAACAAAACACTTTCATACTCTACAGACTTTTCTTTCCCAAAGGAGTGTACAACTTCCATGTTCAAATATGGTCTTTCCCCACCAAGTAATGAGTTCAGTCCAATTTTCAAAGATTCAGGCAGGCAGATTCCTTTGGTTAGAAAAATGGTGTATATATTTCATGGAAAGACAATAAAAGAAGAAAAAAAAACTATACACATCAAGGACCACTGAGCCTAATTCCTTGTTTGGTAAGCTATAAAAGGGCTCAAAAGAATCTCAAAGTGAACAAGGACTGCACAGTCGGAAACATATAGTTTCAGAGACCTGGTCATGCTTGTATACCACTGTGATTTGATGGTGGAGAGGGCCAGGTGTGCTGTATAAATGGCACTGGAGGTGCTGCTAATCCTGTGTTTGAGGTCACTAAAATACACTAAAGCCAAATCTGTGCCCGTGCAGTGGTCTCAATTAAGGGAGCAACGTGCCATTTATCAGGGGGCCCATTAAAAGGACGCTGCCTTAATTGCAATTGGAGCTAAGTATGCACAGAGAGACCCAGATGAATGCCATAGCCTCATTTCACTACTTTTCATTGGGCTTCCAGTAAAAGCCGTACACTTTTTAGTGGCTTTCGCAATTATGCTTCCCTTCAATTTTCCAAAGGTTACGGGGACTGAACCACACAAATCCCATTAAAGTAAGTAGCTGTTGTGCAATATAAATCTCTTTGAAAACCTTTGCCAGGGCCTATAAAATGATCAGCTGGCTGGACATAGATGCCCCTTGTCTGCCATGTTTGCAACTAAGATTCCAATGACAAGCTTTGATGTGGGGATAGATTTCTCCTACTGAGGCCAAGGTTTTTGGGTCTTATTGCATCAGATTTCTCTGAAAACTGAAGTGATTAAGACTTATCAAGAGCATTTGTCTTTAAGCTTTATTCTGAAAATATGCCTCCATGTACCCTGAAATTAGGTTCGCCTGACCAAAGATTTGGTTATATTCCAGCATTTGCCTACAGGAAGTTAAAACAGCATGGAGGTGTTGATACATGTAGGCTGTTTACATAACCCAGTGAATGAAAAGTAGTGATGGGGTTGACAATGACGTAGGTCCCACTCTTGAGGATCTTACTTTCTCTCCCTTTCCACTTTACTCTTCTTCCCTATTCCTCATTCCATTTCTTCTACTCTCCACTGCCTTTCACTCCTCTTTTTACACTTACATACCCAATCATCGAATCAATTAATCTACAAATGTTAATTGTGTCTGTTATGTGCTAGGCATTAAGGTAGGCATTAGAGATGTAAAGATAAAAAAGTCTCTTCTTAAACAACTTGCATTCTGTAAAGGGAAACCATGGTTAAATGACCAAGAGTAGGCAGCAATGTCCTAACCATACGTATGATGTAAAGGCTACTAGATCCACTTCTATCCTCATTAAGACAGAGTGATCCTTCCATCCTTTCATACGATAAAATTTGAAGGCTGGGGCATGTATCAGGCTAAAATTAGAGCAGGGCTATTGATTATTTGCTCTGTTGTTTCTACCAATCTTGAATCAGAATGAGTTGTGAAACCTTAGTTCCCTGAATTTGTTTTTCCTCTCAAGATCTCTGCTCATAGTTTGAATTATCACCAGCTAACGGAAATACTATTCTGTTAGGTGCTGCATGCCTTCCTCCACTGGCATTTCTTGGTTGTTATTTTGAAATGTCATTTTTGGGGTCATACATCCTTTGTAAGAGGTAGGAAATGGAATGATGTGTCCAGGGAGCAGAACATTAGAAGGCTTCATGTACAAAATCAGACCTATCTCTAAAATCTGAGAGAAAAGGCCTCAGAGCTGCTTGCAACATGCAAGAGAGTTGATTCCCTGGCTTAGCAGTAAATCAGTTCAGGAGAAAAAAAAAGATTCTCTTTTTCTTGCTTCCATCATGATCAGGTTATCAATCCTAGCACAAAAGATGTTCAATCTATTATTTGACATTTACTCATCATAGCTTTTGATTAGCATTTAGAAATTGCTCAGTCCCTTTGACATTTCTCTCTCTAAATTACTCTCTATACATTTTTGATTTTGCGTAAGTACATGTTGTATTCCTCCCCGACCCCAGTAGAAGATATGTTCTCAGAGGTCAGAGACAATTTCATTAAAATGATGTTTGTATGTCCCACATCTAGCAAAGGACATTGTACATGATAGATATTTAATAAATATTTATTGAATTGCATTAAATTGAAGGTTCTTAACTTCCCTAAGTTGATTCTGCCCACCAGGACTAAAATATTTCCCCTACTGGTTTAAAGGTTACTGCCAGTTATTGTTATTCTCATTTCATCAAGGGACCATCATGTTTGTAATTATGCATATTTAAGCCTTTATCATTGTTCTTGGCTAAGTACTTCTAGTTTTGGACTTGTCTGTGATTCCCACTTGTGTCTTGAGCTATCTTGCTTCCCTTTTCAAGCTGCCTCATTCTCAAATTAATAATAAGTGTACAAAAATCACAACCAGCTGAAGCAGGGTCAAATTATTTAAATTCTTTAAAATCAGTTCTATGATATAAGAAAGAGCTTTTTTTTTCATGAGAAAATACTGCAAGTATGTGCACTTTTTCCAGACAAAAAGTTTGGATTCAAAAATATGCTAGGATATTACATTTTGAAGAAATCTCTGAGTATTTCTTTTTAAAATATTTTGTTGATAATCTTTTGTTTTTATATCTTCTAGATTTCCCTCTGTATCTTTTCTGCTGTCCTCTCACAGAGCTATCCCATGTAACAAAAATAAAAGGAAAAAAAATTAAGATTAAAAAAATCGCCCAAATTGATCAATACATTGAAAAAAAAATCTGATATATACAACACTATGGAATTGTTTCCCTTCCCCTCATCTTTGCCCCTCACATGCATTGTGTGCAAAAAAGTAGGGGAAGGTGCCTTCTTGCATTTAGTCTCAATCTGGCTCTTTATAACTTCAGAACGTTCAGTTTCTTTTGCTTTGTAGTCATCCTTTCCATTTCCATTATTGTAGTCATTGTGAACAGTTTCCTTTACTCTCTACTTATTTCTCTTTGTATCAGTTCACATCAGTTTTTCAATACTTCTCAGTATTCACAATATTGCTATTTCCTACAGCACTAAAATATTCTATTGCCTTCATGAACCATAATTTGTTTAGCCACTCCCCAGCATCTATTTCTTTCTAGTTCTTTGCTAACACAAGTGCTGCTATAAATATTTTAGTGTATATTGAACCTCTTTTTTCAATGTCCTCTTTGTAGTATATACCCTTACCTCTAGATCAAAAGGCATGGACATTTTAATCACTTTATTTTTATAATTCCAAATTCCTTTCCAGAAAGCTGGTACTAATTCATAGTTTGACCAACAATCAGTTAGTGTGTCTGTCTTTCTACCTCTCCTCCAATATTGACTATTCCTGTCTTTTGTAATCTTTGTCAATTTACTATGTGTGAGGTGAAATTTCAGGGTTATTCTGATGTTCATTTCTCTTATTAGGTTTTTAAAATTATTATTTCACATGGGTTTTAATTCTTTGCAAATTTTCATCTGAGAATTGTTTGCTCATAACTTTTTATCATTTACCTATATGTTTGTATGATTGTCTATTTGATGGAAAGATTTTTCCCATGTTTTTGTTTCCATTCTTATCCTAGATGCATTAGTTTTATTTGTGAAGAATCTTTCCAGTTTTGGGCAATCAAAAGTACATTAACTTTTCTAAGTGTCTCTATCCCTTATTTGGTTGAGAGTCTTCCCCTCACCCTTTGTTGCCCAGGTATTACTACTGTCTCTGCTTCTGGGCCAATGATGTAACCTATTCCTAGCTCTGAAAGGTATATGATCTTCTACAAGTCTATTTTTTATGGTATGATCTTTAATATTGAGGTCACATTTCCATTTTGAGTGCATTGTAGAATATGGTATAAGATATTGGTCTAAGCCTAATTTCTGCCAGAATATTTTCTAGTTTTCCCTGCAATTATTATCAAATAGGGAATTCTTTTCTAGATAATTTGTATGTCTAGGTATATGAAGCCTGCTAAGGCTCATACTAAAAATATAATAAATAAATCCAACTTGTATCCCTTCTAAGGAAGTGTATGTGAGAATCAGTGTATAAAAAGCAATCCATGCAGCAGAAACTCTCCAAAGTAGTTTTTTTAAAGAAGGTCCCAAGTCATGCACCTCAAGGACAATGTTACAATGAAACTTTAGGGTGTTTTATTTTTGGGTATTAGGGTCTTGAATTACTTGAAGAGTTTCAAGGTTCTGTTAAATCAAAATATATCTCCAGAATATTTACAATACCTTTCAGCAGTGATTAGCAAAAGAAGTTAACAAAAGTATGATAATAATGATAGCTAACATTTATATAGCACTTACTATATGCCGAAAGCTTTATGGTTATTATCTCATGTGATCTTAGCAACAATCCTGGTAGTAGGTGCTATTATTATTCCCATTTTACAGATGAGATAACTGAGGCAAACAGGGCAAAGTGACTTACCCAGAGTCATCTAGCTAATAAGAGTCTGAGGCTGGATTTGAATTCAGGTCTTCCTGACTCTAGGCCCAGCACTCAATCCACTTTATCATCTAGAATGGGCATTGGACTTTGAGTCAGAAGGCTCTTATGTTTACTACCCTTGTGATGGTGGCAAATTATTTAATTCATTCTTTTGACAAGCATTTATTCAGTGCAAGGTACTGTTGTTGTTTTATGAGGGTTGGATATACTAAAGATTTGGGCCCTGCTCAGTAAACGCGTGACTTTGCTGCGTTGGCGGCCACAGACGTGGACTAAAACAATGGTGCTGAAAAATATTTATACAGTGTTTGTATAGTCAATTACCCTTGAAGCAAGATGTCAATCCTTGCTCCTTTCTAAGTATTGCCTTGCTTGGAAGGATGAGCTATAAAGATGCCCCAGAAGGAGGGGCTGTGCTGGAAGAATTCTGTATCTGTAAGACTTACAAATAAACTTAGTTTGTTTTTTTATGACTCCAAAAAATCATAGGTTGTTTCTTTATTGGCAAAATAAAGTATGTCTGCAGAAACTCAAGAAAAATATAGAGCTATTTTGGTAAATAGAAGCCAGCTTAAACAAGAGAATGGTAAGAGCTCTGAGTTAGGAGTCAGGAGTGTGTCCAGGCTTTGCCTCTGACTTGTGGTGTGACCTTGGGGAAATTACATCATCTCTCTAGACTGGATTTTTTTTTTCATCTGCAACATAGGTACAATAATCTTTTCTCTACTTAATTGAGAGGGTCGTTGCAGAGATCAAATAATCTGATATATATTGGAAGAACTGTACAAATACAGTGTGGTCAATATTTCAAGGACCTGTGACTTCAATAGTTTGGCAACATCCTATGTCGAGAGACTGATAATATATATCCATGACATATACACATATACACACAATATATATGCATATAATACATGCAAATACATAATGCACACATGTATAGATATACATACATTACCCATACCTATACATACATATACATAAAGTATGCCTTAATCTTTGAAAGTTACCTGAGGTTCAGAGAGATGACATGATTTACTAGTGATTACACAGCTATCAAGTCTCAGAAGAGAACCTTGAAGAGAATCATCCAGCACTGTGGATGATGGCCCTCATGGGTTTTTATTAAATAATGATAATAAGGTAGCAATGTTTTTCAGAATTCTACCATGCCTAGGTTGGAAACACTTCATTTAAGTTTCTATAAATACAGTCTCTTGCATTTTGCATAAAACCATGACTTACAATTCAGAAGAAATGGTAGTTTCCATTTTTGAAAAGAAAATCTCTACCTTGGTTATAGTCAGTTTTCATGAATCAGTTGGGGAAGACCTTTCTATTTTTAGGTGTAAGTACCAATGTGACTCAAAAATTTAGTTGAGGTGGTGGCCCCGTTATGAGTTCTTCTAACATATTCTTGGTGCCAACAGTAATGTAACCCTTCTGGCTAAACAATATAACCTGGGTGGTTATAGTTTGTTACAAGATTTGTTTCTGATGTACATTATAAACTAGGGCAAGGAACTCTTCATCTTTCTACTTGGAATACCAGTTTCTGTGATCAAGGAAAAAAGACATGTCTTCATAATGGAACTAAATCTTCCAATGGTCTGTTACTTTTAGTCAAGTAGGGATGCCACAGAAGACATGTGTTTACACTGGGACTTGCTACTCAGTTTCCCCCACCCCAAACTCTATAAAGCAGTCCAGATATCACAAGTAGATAAAGTTTTACTTTGGCTGAACATAACTTTTTGGCTTAAAAGAGCAGTCAAGTATGAACAGTTGTAATAGGAGTGCCCTTGAGTGTGGCCAAGATCATACACACACACACACACACACACACACGCACATACATATACATACACATATACACATACACATATGTGTATGTGTATATGTGTATGTATGTGTGTGCGTGTGTATGTATATATGTATGTGTGTGTACGTGTATATATACACATGCAATTGCTGCTACACGCAACAGTACCATTGCTGAGCAGGGACAAATGCAGACCCTTTTCTCCATCTTTCTTTTTCAGTTATTAGATTACATTCCTTCTAAATGGGCTCAAAGCTTCCAGCTTTGAAGAGTTTTGAAAAGCATCTTTCCTGGAAACACTTTTCTTAGTGCTTTTTTCATTTACTCTGATGATGTGGCTCTTCAGTGTTACAGTGAAGGCATTGCCAAGTGGCAGGATGATCGTGTCCATTTATGTATGAGACAGAAGGGCAAACATATCATGTTCAAAGGAAAAGGCACTGATTTTGGAATCAGAGAACCTGGGTTTAAATACACTCTTACAATGTCATGTTGAACAAGTTGCCTACCTTGCCTCAGTTTGCTTTTTTATAAAATGAGATTGGGCTTAATCATTTCTAAGATCTCTTCCTGATCCACAGAACAATTTATTTTATTTTATTTTTTAGTAGGAATTGAAGCCAGTGGCAAGATCTACATGGAAATAATTAATCTGATCATTCAGGGAAATAAAAACAAACCGGAAATGTACTGAATTTGAAGGCAGGACCTGGATTTGAATTTCGGTTCTCCCACATACTTCTGTGTGACATTGGACAAGTCATTTAACTCCTCTGGGTCTGTTAGCTCACTTGTAAAATGAGTGAGTTGAAATAAATAAATTCTCAGGTCTCTTCTAGCTCTAAGTCTTTTTATCTATCATCTGTTCACTCAAATGTTTGATAAAATTAAATTAATCCAATATTCTTTGACTATGTATTGTATACAAGGCATTGTGCTAGGCACTGAGGATTCCTAAATGGGCCCAAAGCTTCCATGCTAAGCAGAGAAATAGCAGGCATGGCCCCTGCCCTCGAGAAGCTTATAGTTTGGGAGGGAAGCAGATAAAATAAGGTACACAAAAAACTACAACATTAATTGAAATGTATTAAATCCATAGGAAAGCTATGAACTGCTAGGAGAATTTCGAGAAGAGAGAGTCATCTCTAGCTGAGAGGAATCGGTGAAGGCTAACATCTCTTTATTTTGGATATCTTGACTTGCCCTATGGTTATTCTGAGGTTGGATAAACACTGCCCAGTTCAATGTCCCAAAGACTGAGATGTCCTGTGACATATTATAGGAAGTGAGCATCTTTGGGCAGGATGTTCTAAAGACCAATACGAATTAAAGTTGTTTTCTCTGGAAAGCTGGTCAGAACAGCAAACTGCAGTCAGAAAACGTACAGTTTAGCTCCATCTCTTTTCCTACCCTTCATTCAACCTGATAAAGCCGTTTATTACAGAGAAGGGTCCCTCCAATGCCCAACGTTTGCAAACCTCTGTAATGTTTACATTCCCTCCGGTGCTTCTAAAGATGCTGGGCCGGATCATGATCTCCCATGTCAGGGGCAACAAACAAAAACAAGGAGCTCACAGTCTGGATACCGTGAGCAAAGACAGACGTGCTATGAGGCTGAAGGGCTGCCCCTGCTGCCTGCTGGTCTTCTCTTCCCATTACACCTTGCCCCCCCAAGGATGTGTGCCAGAAGGGAAATTGCTGGGCTCTCTTTATTTGCGTGGTTTTTTTCATACCCAAACTCATCTGGAGGGGTGCTATGATTTGTTAAAACAACAACAGTAACAGCAAACACACAGCAAGGATTTCACTCGGACCTACTGCCAGAATCTTTCAAGTCATAGTTGTCTGCTCCCTGTCATATATTATAATTCTCCATCTCCCTCCCTCCCATCTTAGGGGAGCTGGTGGTTTATGGTGGCCAGCCAGTGGAATTCGGGTTAACGACAGGTTTACTTAAAAAAAAAAACAAAGGGAGTACACTTGTAGTTTTGGGAATAGGACATAAAAAGTCTCATTAAGCCCTAATTGTGTGACTGCAGTTTAGAAGAACAAGAGAGAATAGGTTTAAATGTCAGCACAGATGAGTTAGAATTTCACCTGAGGAAGAAGTTCCTGACAATGAGGATCACAAATTGCTGGCACCGCTTCCCTAATCTCCTTTTGGGGAGGGTCTAAAAGAATTCATCTCAGTTGGGGGTAAGGAAGGACCGACTAAAAGGCAAAGTAGCTCCTGAAGCTCTTTTCTAGACCTTTGCTTTTTTAACTGGATCTTCAAGTTTGGTTGGTGACACCTGTCATCAGGGCTCAGACCACCTGGAGAGACCTGAGCTGCCTTATCCCAATCAGGGAGATAGGATTGCAGATGCCAGTAAACCTAAGGATGGTACCAGCCTCTCTCCTTCTCTGAGGGTCTCTCTGGGGAGCTTGTGAAAGTAGGGAGAGCCAAGCTTTAGGGGCTGGTGTTCAATAAGCCCTAGTAATCGCTGTGGAGCTAAGTGTTTTAGGAAGGGCAGTAAGAGACCACGTGAGATTTCTTTGTGGCACAACCACATGGTTACCTGGACGATTTTCCCAGTGCGTCTATGCGTGTTCCCTTACGTGTCTCTGGGCAAAGTCTTGAGTATCAGGCCATACTACAGATAGCCTGAGGGCTTAGCCACATTATGGAGACTAAAATACTGCTTAATTATGATGCCAAGCTACAAGGTCAGAGACAGCTGAATCCCTGATGACACCTTCTGAATCTCTTAGCCGGTGCTTGTGTGTCAAAGGTCATGGGACCTTTGCACTCAGAGGTCACAGTGTCCTGACAGGCGTGACAAATAGAATCATTGACTGAAAACAGACCTGGGGATTGAGAAGAATGTCTGTGGCACATTATAAATGAAAAAACATTGCACTTGCTTTACAGTTGCTAGAAGGTGGCACTTTTCCAAAGACATTAAAAGGATCAAAGGTGACTACTTTTATATTACTTAACCTTTATCTTGCTTCTAAATAGCGGAGTAGATGACGGTTTTTTTTGTGGAATATCTAAGGATAAATTAGACCTGGGAAACGGATAATAAACTCACAGTGGAAAAAGCACTGAAGTAGGAATCAGGAGGGAGGCAGCTAAATGGCTCAGTGGATAGAATGCTGGGCCTGGAGTCAGGAGGGCCTGAGTTCAAATATGACCTCAGGCATTCACTAGCTGTGTGACTTTGGACAAGTCACTTAACCTCTGTCTGCCTTAATTTGCTAGAGAAGGAAAAGGCAAACCACTCTAGTATCTTTGCCAGGGAAAACTACACACAGGGTCACAAAGAGTCAAGCGTGACCGAACAACATCAAGGAATCAGGAGGCTTGAATTCTTTCTCTTGGATCACCCATTTACTAGTGGTATGAATTTGGCCAAGTCGAATAGGATCTCTGAGCTTTTGTTTCCTCTCCTGCATAATGGAGATAATGATATTTACTTTGCTTACCTCATAAGGTTGTTGTGAAGAACAAATGTGACAATAGACAAATGGTAAATTGTAAAGTTCGGGATAACTGCAAGACATTAGGTTAAAAAAAAGAAGCTTGGTAGAAAAATATTCAAGGTTAAGAAAACCATCCCTACTCTTGGGTTATTGAGATAGGTTCTAGTAGTTATAATAGATTTGCATAGAAAAAGAAGACTCTTAACAAATGTTGAATGAATGAATGAGACAGTATAGTTAACTGAGAGTCCTATTCAAATTCAATTCAATTGGAGGCATTTATAGCTGCACTTACTGTCACAGCACTGTCAAGACCTCCTTACTTACATGTTGCACAAATGCTTAGTTACCTGCCTAGACTTTTCTCTTGGTGGTTTGCTATTTAGGGAAAGGTAGACCTTTGGGAATGGAATCCAAAGTCTGGTTCAACAGGCTGAATGTATGATTTGGGTTGTGATAGCTTACTGAGTTATAAATCTCGGAGAGATCTATGGGCTAAGTGGCCAGGCTTTGTGGCTGGCCCCATGCAGTAGTAGGTTAGCACAGCTGGTATTCTGCTCAGCTTGATACATCCATCATTCCTGACTTGAGCTGGGTTGGGGAGGTGGGGTTGGGTGTACACTAATCACTACCTGCAGACATGGAAGATGGAAGGCTGGATAATTGGCTTGCCAGGTTTCCAAAAGTAGATTATGAAAAGAGGTTACACTAAAGGCAATTGTGGACTTAGTTAGTACTTGGGAAAGTCTCAGGCTTCACACTCTCAGAGTCCTATTTTGGGGAGACCTTTTACAGGAGGTCTATCAGTTCTACTCCCTTTTTCTGGGGAGTCTTAGAGTCTCCCAGATGCAGAGTTAGCTTAGCTTGATGTCGATGGTGTATCTTTGGTAACTCCAATCTGTTTTTGTCATTTTAAAGTTCTATTGTTGCCTTTTGTTTTGAAGTCATTTCATTTCTCCTTAAAAAATCCCTTTGTTGAATCCTTTCTTGTAACAAAGAAAAAACCTTTCAGCAAATCTGGTACTGTGACCATTGATATCATATAGAAATTCCACATCCAAGGTCCCTCATCTCTCTACTGAGAGGAGGAAGGAATGTTTCATCATCAGTTTTTTTAGGATCAAGATTGTTCATTGTTAATTCTGACCAAATTAGTTTGTCTTACAGTATTGTTATTGCTTATGTTGTCACAGTGCCAAGAAAACTCAAAAAATGGGGTCACGAAGAATCAGATATGACTGAAAAATGACTGAATGACAAATATTGTCATAGAGAAAAGCAGGGGAGCCTTTGATCTGCTCCCATTGAGGGGGACATTCAAGCTTTGACCCTGTGGGTGGTACCCTGGCCCAGTAGATCTGGGGTTCTTCTGATCACGTCTGTTAACCATTATTACGGTGGTTGTAGATAGTGTTCACTTAGTTTTTATTTCTTCACTCTACACCATTTAAGTGTTCCCATGCTTTTCAATTCCTCGTACTCATTGTTTCTTTTATTATTGTAAGGGGTGGAAGGTGGGGTAGAGGTGTGATTTCTGTACTTTCTTAATGTGGGGAGATACTAGTATGGATTCCCCACCCCCCTCCACCTTCATGCACCAAACTCATCTTTTAACTGACAGTCTTAGAGAGCTGCTTAGAGGACCAAGAGGTTAAGTGACTTTCCCAGGGTCACCTAGCTAGTGTTCTTTTGTATAGAAAAACCTCGTCCATCAATTTATCTTCACAGAAGTCAGCAAGACATCACCAAGGCTCGAATACAGGTCTTCTTGATTCTAAAGCTGGCTTTTTATCAACTGCATCATGTTGTCTCTCTCATCATTTCTTATGTTGCTGTAATATTCCATTATGTTCATAAGCTACAATTTATTCAACTGTTCTCTAGTCAAGGGGTACCTATTTCTTATCTGTTTTAAGGACATTTAGTTACTGCTTCAGTAGCATGGATCTTGGATGGGAGCCTTGGCCATTGAAAAGTGCGGGTCCCATGCTACTTCCAAGAGGCTACAGGATAAAAACTAAAGAAAATTCCCAGGGGGAACAATTTTTTTCCCCTAGCTTCCTTCTCTACCATAGAAGGTCAGGTTGAATCTGCCAGGATTCTGAATCACATAGATGAAAACACATGTGTTACAGGGCTTCCTGGTTCGTTCAGGCTCTACCTCAGCTATGCTGGGGTATAATCTCAAAAATGACAATGATATCTATTCAAATCAAAGACAAACTGTTCAACACCATAGCAATGCAAGTCTGTGCTCCAACCACTGATGCTCATGAGGCCAAACTTGATCAATTATGCAAAGACCTACAACATCTTCTAGAAATAACAATGATAAAAAAAATGTCCCATTCATCATAGGGGATTGGAATGCTAAAGTAGGAAATCGAAAGGTAATTGAAATAATGAACATGTTTAGCCTTTGAGTACAAAATGAAACAGGGTGAAGACTAATAGAATTTTGTTAAGATAATTCACTGATCATAACAAACACTCTTTTTCAACAGCTCTATACATGGACATCACCAGATGGTCAATATAGACATCAGGTTAATTATATACTTTGCAGCCAAAGGCAGAGAAGCTGCTATACAGTTAGTTCAAATGAGACCTGGAGCTGACTGTGGATCAGATCATGGGCTTCTTAGTGCAAAATTCAGGCTTAAATTAAAGAAAGTGGAGGAAACCATCAGACCATATAAGTATGACCTAAACAACATGCCTTGTGAATATGAAATGGAAGTGATGAATAGATTCAAGGGATTAAATATGGCAAATAGAGTGCTTGAAGAACTATGGACAGAAGTTCTAATATTGTATAAGAGGCAGCAACAACAATGATAATAAAACATTCCAAAGAAGAAGAGCAAGAAAGCAAAATGCTGTCTGATAAGGCTTTACAAACAGCTGAGGAAAGAAGGAAAGCAAAAGGGAAAGGAGAAAGTGAAGGCAGAATTCTAGAGAATAATGAGAGATAAGAAGGTTTGCTTAAATGAGCAATGCAAAGAAACAGAAGAAAACAATAGAATGGGAAAGATAAGAGATCTCTTCAAGAAAATTTGAGATATCAAGGGAATGTTTCATGAAAAAATGGACATGATAAAAGACAAAAATGGTAGGGACTTAACAGGAGAAGAGATTAAGAAGAGGTGGCAAAACAGAAGAACAATACAAGAAAGATCTTAGCATCACTGATAACCTCCATGGTGTGTTTACTGATCTAGGATGTCTGTCCTGGAGAATGAAGTCAAGTGGGCTTTAAGAAGTATTGCTAACAATAAAAAGTTAGTGGAGGTGATGGAATTCCAGATGAGCTATTTAAAATCCTAAAAGATGATGCTGTTAAAGTGTTACACCCAATATACCAGCAAATTTGGAGAACTCAACAGTGGCCACTGGATTGGAAAAGATCAGTTTATGTTCTAATCCTAAAGAAGGGCAATGCAAAAGAATATTCAAGTTACTGAAAAATTGACTCATTTTACATGCCAGCTTAAGATTCTGCAAGGTAGGCTTCAGAAATATGTGAACCAAGAATTAGTAGAAGAGCAGTCTAGTTTTCAAACATGTGTAGGGAGGCAGCTAGATGGCATAGTGGATAGAGCACCGGTCCTGGATTCAGGAGGACCTGAGTTCAAATCCAGCCCCAGACACATAACACATACTAGCTGTGTGACCCTGGGCAAGTCACTTAACCCCATTGCCTAGCCAAATGGAAAAAAAAACAAACCAAAAAATCAAAGATGTATAGGAACTAGAGACCAAATTGCCAACATTCACTGGATAATGGAGAAAGCCAAAGAGTTCCAGATGAACACCTCCTTCCACTTTATTGTCTATACTAAAGTCTTTTATTGTGAAAATCACAGCAAAATGTTGCAAGTCCTCAAAGAGATGGGAGTACCAGATCATCTTTGCTGTCTTCTGAGGACCAAGAAGTGAATGTTAGTACTGAACATAGAACAACTGATTGGTTTAAGATTGGAAAAGGAGTACAACAAGGTTGTATGTTGTTACCTTATTTATTTAACTTATATGCAGAGTTCATCATGTGAAATGCCATGCTGGATGAATCTAAAGCTGGAATTAAGGTCTCCACAAGAAATAGCAGCAATCTCATATATGCAGATGATACCACTTTGATGGGAGAAAATGAAGAAGAATTAAGAAGCCTCTTGATGAGTTTGAAAGAGGGGAGTGTAAAAGCTGGCTTGAAGCTATATATATATATACATATATATGTGTATATATATGCATATATATATATATATATATATATATATATATATAACATGTTTATACACACACACACACACACACACACACACACACACACACAGATCTGGGCAACTGATCCCATCACTTCCTGGCAAATAGAGAGAAAAGAATTGGAAGCAGTGTCAGATTTTATAATCTTGGGCTCAAAGATTTTACAGATAGTGACTGCAGCCATGAAATAAAAAGATGCTTGTTCCCTAGAAGGAAAGCTATAGCAAATCTGGATGGCATACTAAAAAACAGATATATCACCTTGCCAACAAAGGTTCATATAGTTACAGCTATGGTTTTTTCTGGTTGTGTTTTGTCCTTCATTCTTGTTGAGGATCATGACATCAGGGAGATGATGACATGACTTGCAATTGACTTTGATCTGAGTGAGGGAGGGCTATGCAAAGTCACCAGTCTCACTTTCTCCTCCTGACCTGTCTGGGTCCAGTGGCCAGATATTCATCAGGATGACTGGAGGTGGCTCAGGATGCAATGGGAGACCCTGGCCCTTTTTGGTTTTTCTAGTAGCAATGTGTGGCTGTGAGAGTTGGATTGTAAGGAAAGCTGAGCACTGCAGAATCCATGCTTTGAAATTGTGGTGCTGGAGAGGTTTTCTGAGGGTCTCTCGAACAGTAAGAGATCAAATCAGTCAATACTTAAGAAATTAATTCAGCATATTCACTGGAAGTTCAAATACTGAAGCTGAAGTTTAAATACTTCGGTGGCAAAATGAGAAGATGGGACTCATTAGAAAAGACCCTGATGTTAGGAAAGATTAAAGGAAAAAGGAAAAGGAGACAAAAGAGGATGAGATGGATAGATAATGTCATGGAAACAATGAACACAAACTTGGACAGACTTCAAGAGATCGTGGAAGATATAGAAGGGCCTGGCATGCTATGGTCTATGAGGCTATGAAGAGTCAGACACAACTGAGTGACTCAATGACAACATTCCCGTCTTTGTTGCCTTCTCTATTCTTGGGAAGTTAAGATGTCTCATCCTTTTTCTCCCAAAGAGGGCTCTTAGATCATCAACCCAAGGCCTTCTGACTACAGACAGCCCCAAGTTTCTATACATAACTGAGCAGTGTCAGTGAATCCTTGCTGTCCACATAGGGTTATGGAAGGCTAGAAAGTAGATCAGGGCTGCATCTCAGTATGTCAAATCATTTAAACTTTCTTAGTCTCAGTTTCTTTGGCTGTAGAATGGGGAGAAAAACAGCCACTTCATAGGGTTATTGTGTGGCTCAAGTGAGGTACCAAAGCAGAAAAATGGAGCAGGAGAATGATGATAGTAGAATGTAATTGACTTGAGGATAGTGGCATTTTTGTTTTTGTTTATCTTTGTATTCTCCATGCCTAGCAGAGTGCCTTGTTTATAGTAGACATTTAGTACATGTTTGCTGGATTAGAAGTATAAAGAGAAACCATCAGAGTCTTTACCATCCTTCATTCTTTTCTCTTACAGATGATCAGCTGAACTCAGAGGAGAAGAAGAAGAGAAAGCAGAGACGAAATAGGACCACCTTCAATAGCAGTCAGTTGCAGGCATTAGAAAGAGTCTTTGAGAGGACACACTACCCTGATGCTTTTGTACGGGAAGACCTTGCCCGCAGAGTTAACCTCACTGAAGCCAGAGTTCAGGTAATAAAATGCTTGCAGAAATCCAGACATAAGCCTTTGGGGAAGCACCTCCCTGAACCAGAAACACCATCTTGAGATTTCAGAATGGTTGGAATGTTGCAATAAAAATAGAATCCAAAAAAATATTAAGATGTTCCTCTTCTGCCTCTCAGTAAGAACATGGGCAAACAGTTTAAACTTATAGAAACAAGATAGGGTAGAACTTAGCAGGTTGGTTGGGTTGAGGACATGAGAGGAGGCATAGGAAGAAATAAGGAAGCTATGTTATAACAACAAATACGTTAATGGATCAAAGGTCCATGGTTTCCTTAGAGTAGGAATTCTCTCCCAATCTATAACTTAATGCCTTAGAAAGTTGTTTGATTGGAAAGAAAGCAGGTCCAAGCTTTTGTGCCAGTCAGGGTGGGATGGGGCCCCTGAGTATCCCTTGTATTTCCAGCCTGGGCAAGATGGAAAGATATGGTCTTAAAAATTGGATTTTTCTTTTCTTTCTTTCTTTCTTTCTTTTTTTTTTTTTAAAGAAAGTTATCTGTGGGTAGAGCTACATGGCATAGTGGCCCTGGATTCAGGAAGACCTGACTTCAAATATAGCCTCACACACTTGACATTTACTGGATGTGGGACCTTGGGCAAGTCACCATTGCATCACCAAAACAAAACAAAACCAAAAAAAAAAAAAGGAAGTTATCTGTGGTTGAGAGAGGGAGGTGAATTGCTTGTATAGTCTCACAGCTATCAAGTGTCATGGACCCAAGAGGTCTGTAAATGATATTTCTGAACCTAGGTCTGCCTGTATCCAAATTCAGCATTCAATCCAATTCAACAATCATTTCTTAATTACCTGCAGTGTTCTAGGTCCTTGAGAAAAAAAAAAACAGACAAAAAATGAAAATAGTCCCAATGCTAAAGAAGCTTACATCTTGTTGGAGGGGAAACACCATGCATAGAATAAGTAAATACAGAATATATATTAAAAATGAAAATAATTTTGGGATGAATACTGGTGAGGGAGAGAATCAGGGGATGCCTCCTAAGGGAGGTGGCATTTGGGCCGAACCCTGCAGGGAGCTAGGTAAAGACAGAGAATATTTCCGGCAAGGGAAACAGCCAGTATGAAGGCATAAAGACAGGAGATGAAGGAACAACATGGCAGGGTAGGCCAGTTCAGCAGAAACGTAGGCTCACGTTTATACAACATTTTAGCACAGACAGTATTATTTATCTGTATTCCATTCTAGTGATGTAAGTAGGGCAAGAGCAAATGGAAAAAAGAATCTCAGACCAGTAAATCCTTCAAATGCGAATGCAACAAATCTTGCTGTTGCAGAACCCCTCTGATGGAGTCGGAAGCAGCTTACTGAGACTTAAGAAAATGGGCAATGTTGCTTAATGAAATCTGTGATTCAAATAAGATTCTCCAGGACAAATGCCTCTTTCAAGGGAGTGATTTGTGCTCTGTTCTGTAAGCCAAAATATACAAGGAAGTCTTATGTCTCCCCATGTCTGGCTATGATATGTACATACATACATACACACACAATTATTCTGATGAGGTGGGTAGGGGCAGGTTCTTGAGCAGGAGGGGCTGAACTTTGAGGGGTATACACACACACACACACACACACACACACACACACACACACACATGCATATATGTATTTGGTGAGGTAATTGGGATTAAGTGAATTGCCCAGAGTCACATAGCTAGTAAGTGTTATATGTCTGAGGCCAGATTTGAACTCAGGTCCTCCTGACTCCAGGGCCAATGCTCTATCCACTGCGCCACCGAGCTGCCCCCAAGGTCTGTAAATGGTATTTCTGAAGTGACACGGGTAGAGCTAGACGGGGGATGCAGTCCACTCTCTCCTTGTATCCTTGCAAAACTCCCATTCTTCCCCGTCCCTGTTCTCATCTAAGCTGCTTCACAGGGCGTGAGTTCAAGGGATATAATTATAATTTATAGTAAAGTAGAAGTGATGGATAACAACTAAATGCTGTTATTCTCTCCTAGGTCTATTTTGAAAGGAGTTGTTAATAACAATATTTCAGAAATAGTGGAAAGTGGTAAAGCAAGATATGTCAGGGGTAGGGGGACTTCCAATCATATCACAAAGGCAAAAACCCATTCTGCATGAAGCTGGTCTTCTCTCTACCCTCCTCCTGCTCTGCCCCCCCCCACCTACGTTTTAGTCACTGCCAGAAGAGCAGAACATATACTCCATTATTAATAGCTGCTAAAGAAGCAGGATAGAACCTTTGGCCAAGCTGCTATGCATGCAGAAGCCAGAACATCTCTGCTTGTAAAATAGTGCAGCACTTAGCCCTAAGATACACATTGAGACATGAAAGAAGGGGAAACTGTTTAGTTTGGCATCACTTTCAATAATACAGAGATGTTTCTTTAATCACTTAAAGGGGCATACAGGAAGTGTTGTGAAATGAATATTGTGTTTCAGAGACACAGATGGTTATGGGGAAGAAAAATAAGAGCTCTGTGTATGTAAAAATTCCTGAGATAGCCCTGATCAAGATTCTACCACTGGTTGGCATTCGACAGGAGTGAGATGTATGCTGGCACTTTGTAGGAGGGAGAGAAAGACAGTACAAATAATTCCATGGTTCAAAAGTCAGTGCAGAACTGCCTCATAAGCCAATAAATTGATTGACATGCACTTATTAATCCCCTACAATGTGCCAGACACCATACTAGGTGCTGGAAATAGAAAAGCAAACATGAAATAGTATCTACCCTCACAGAGGTCAATTCTACTGGGGGAGACAAAATGTACATGAATGAGAATGTACAGAATAAATAGATACAGAATAAATATGAGTCAACACTAGGAGCTGGGAAGGGAGAGCAGGATTAGGAGAGACTTCCTGTAGATGATGTTTCTTGAGCTGAGTTTTGAAGGAAACCAGTGATTCCTGGAAGTGAAGAGGTAGTGTATCCCAAGAATGGGGGTAAGTCAATGGGAAGGCACAGAGATGTAAAATAGAATATCGCATGTGGGGAACACCAGAAAAGCTAGTTTGACTGGCCAACAGAGTGTAGGAAGGGGCGTAGTGTATAATAAGGATGGAAGGGTAGGTTGAAACCAGGTTGTGAAGGCCTTTGAATGCCAATCAGAAGAGTTCATATTTGATCCTAGACAATGTTTTGTCTAAGGAGAACCTGGAGTTTATTAAGTAGGCAAGTGCCATGGTCAGACCTCTATTTTAGGAAAATCGTTTTGGTAGCTTTGTGAAGGATGGATTGGCAAAATAGAGCTTTGAGACAGGGAGAAAATTAGGAGGCTGTTTCAATAGTCTGGGCAAGAAGTAATGAGAAGCCAAACTAGGGCAGTAGTCATAAGGGTGTGTATTGGTACGGTTCGAATCAAGAGATGTTGGGAAGATAGAAATAACAAGATTTGGTTATTAAATGTCTCTATGTGTGTGAATAGAGGAAGAATGAGAGTGAGGAGTTAAGAATAACACTGAGGCTGAGAACCTGAGAGGTTAGGAAAATGCTGATACCCTTTAAAGATTGAGGAAGAATTTGGAAGAGGGATGAGTTTGGGGAGAAAAATAAGCTCTGTTCTAGACATGTTGAGTTTGAGATGCCTATAGCAAATTTCAAATCGCTTGCCAGGCAATTTGTGATGTGGGATGGGAATTTACGAGAGAGACTGGGGTTGGAGATGTAGGTCTGGGTTTTTGTTTTTTTGTTTTTGTTTTTTTGCATAGAACTGATTATTCACCCAGTGGGAGCTGATGAGGTCACTGTGTGAGAAAGTGTAGAGAGAAAAGATAAGAAGGTCCAAGGAGCTGCGGAAGAGAGGATGGAGACTGAGAAAGAAAGGCCAGACAAGAAGGGGAGGAATCAAAAGAGCAGTTTTGCAAAAACTCAGAAAAGTGACACTATCCAGGAGGAGGTCATGCCAAATGCCACAAACAAGTTGAGAAGAATGAGGGTTGGGAAAGGTCAACAGAGTTGGTAATGAAGAACTCATTAGTAATGTTACCTGAAACTCAGCAACAGTTTCAGTTGAACAAGAAGGCCAGAAACCATATTGCAAAGGATTGAGAAGCTAGTGAGAAAAGAAGTGGAAGTAATGAAGGCAGAGAATAAGGGAAGGAAAGTTGGGACAGAGAGTGGTGTTTCCAGCCTGTATGGACCCTCTACTGAGCTATACCTCAGGCTTCCAAAACAGACGGCTAAGAATTGGATTAAATAAGCAAGCTCTAAAGTTCCCAAGTTCTTTTCAGTTCTTTAAATGCTGTAATTCTGTATTTTATGTCGTCTAAAACATCCATCTAAAATTTCAGGTTTTCACATTAGAAAAATGACACTGCCTTTGAGGGAAAAAAATGAAACAAAAAAAAATCTTACTACTCTCCCTTTTTAGAGATGATAAATAAAGCTCGCATTTATACAGCACTTTAAGGCTCACCAAAGTGTTCACAGGGCTTATCTTATTTGATCCTCACAACAACCCTGTGAGAGAGATGCTTAAAACCATATCCATTTTACAGATGAGAAAACTGAGACTAAGGAACTTTCTAACGCAGCTCCTAAGTATCCAAGGCAGAATTCCAAGTTAGATCTTCATTGTTATTTAGTCCAATACTCTCTCCATTGCACCACCTAGCCACTCATATAAGTAGGAATGGACAAGTCCTGAATAACGTTAAAAAAATTATTAGTCAGGATCTATGATTTCATTGGTGTGTGAAACCAAGTGAGGCAACTTCTTCTGTGATTGAATATCTGCATTTATTTTGCAGTTCATAGTCTTGGAACATTTCCTGAGGCAAAGGGAGATTAAGTAACCAGTCCATGATCACACGACCCGTATGTGTTAGTGGCAGGACTTTAACCCAACTCTCCTCCATTCTGAGGTCATCTTGCTATTCATTACTCCACATTGCTTCTCTGACTCATGGGACATTAAATCAAAAATTGATGACTATAACATAGCTCACCTTCTAAGTTATAGGATAATAGGATTTAGGAGTTGGAAGGACCTTTGAAGATCATCATTCTATTAGAATGAAAGCTCTTTGTGGGTAGGGATTGGTTCATTCTTTATATTTGTATTCCAATCATCTAGTGCGATATTAGTCACATAGTAGGTATTTAATAAATATTGTTGATTTATTGATGCTTGTTGATGTAGCCTAACTTTGTTATTTCACAAATGAAGAAACCAAGGCTTACAAAAGGGAAATGACTTTCCCAAAGACATTCAGTAAGTAGCAGGGCCAATATTTGGACCTAGGTCAAATTAATTAGTAATTAATGAGATCCCCCAGTGGTCTTTCCACTATACTGGTTAGGATCATGCACTAGGCAAAGAGCTAGCCTTGGAGTCAAGAAGACTGCTATTTAAATCCCATCTCTGACACCTTCTGGCTTTGTGGCTCTGGGCCAGTCACTCAATTTCTCGGGGCAACTCTCTAAGACTCAAGTTACAAGACTCCAAGACTTAACATTATAGAAAAGGTACCCACATGGCTCCCGATACCAATGACATCACAAGTCTGATCATTCTCCCTGACCCTTAAGAAGCCTACATTCTATCGAGGAAGGGATTGTACTGACATTCATGAAAGCATGTGCAAGTGCAGTAAATACAAAATAGTTGTGGTTGGGACCCTAAATATTTGATAACAATAATGCAAAAGGAAATATGAATCTAAGGGAAAATTGAAGGATTTAAAGATTACAATAAGATTATAATAACTAGAGGACTTCTTAATACAATGTCTCATTGATCACACAATCAATCCTTCATCATGGATTGCTGGGGATCCACGGATCAGATCTCTAGGGTAAGAGGAGGAGAAAAGTTGCAAGCTCTCAGTGTTTAAAGGAAAGCAGGAAAGAGTAAGCCAGGGAGAGCTTCATGTGTGTAACTATTTTTTCCCCCTTGCTCTCTGTCTTCCTATCTCTGTCACCTTCCTTCCAGGTGTGGTTTCAAAACCGAAGAGCCAAGTTTCGCAGGAATGAGAGAGCCATGCTGGCTAATAAAAATGCTTCCCTCCTCAAATCCTACTCAGGGGATGTGACTGCTGTGGAGCAGCCCATCGTACCTCGTCCTGCTCCAAGACCCACCGACTATCTTTCCTGGGGGACAGCCTCTCCGTACAGGTGAATGAATGAATGAATGAATGGCACACTCTCCCTTGCTCCACTTCCACATGCTTTACTGCAGTTGTTCCCATGCTGCCGGTGCGGCTGACCGAAATTTCTTTCTGGGTTAGCCTCTCCAGAGACATTCATCTTATTGGCACCCCCCCCCAGCTTTCTGCAGGAGAATACTAGTTGCCCCAGGAGCAGGGTTTGGGGCAGAAGAGAGAGGGTCAGGTCAGCAGCAGTCTCTTCTTGAACTCATGAACACTGAAAAGGGAGAGAATGGGGAAAGGATTCCACAGAAAAGATGATTAAGACTTGGCCAGTTTCCCCTCCTGCAACCGTACTGGAGCAAACTTTCCCTGGCCCACCTCCCCACCCCCATTTACAAATCCAAGAGATTCTTGTATTATTGTGGTCAAATAGGAACCTGCATAATGTCAAGGTAGTTGAGGCTCCGAGTGCTGTATGGAAGGCAACTGTCATATTAAAAAAACAAATGTTTTAGAATAAAAAGAAAAAAAAAAACAAAAAAAACCTAAGCTAATTCTGACTGGTTTCCTGACCATAGTTCCTTTCATAGTTGATGGGGATGGCTATGTATCTAAAGTTAGTCTCCTCTACTACTCTTAGTTCTCATCTAGTTCCCGGGGAGCTCTCATGATGGGGCATAGTTATGATGTGGGGTGTTTTGTACATAAGAATGGGAGGAGCTCCTCTCCAAATTTTCATCATAGAACTCTAATATTCCAGAAGAGCAATTTCTGAAAGCGTGCGTGCACACACACACAGAGACAGAGAGAGAAAGAGAGAGAGAAAGAGAAGAGAGAGAGAGAGAGAAAGAGAGAGAGAAAGAGAGAGAGAAAGAGAGAAAGAGAGAGAGAAAGAGAGAGAGAGAGAGAGAGAGAGAGAGAGAGAGAGAGAGAGAGAGAGAGAGAGAGAGAGAGAGAGAGAGAGAGGGAGAGAGAGAGAGAGAGGGAGAGGGGGAGAGAGAGAGAGAGAGAGGGAGGGAGGGAGGGAGGGAGGGAGGGAGGGAGAGAGAGAACCAGATCTAGTCAATGGTATGCAGTTTCCTTTCTTGTGGAGGGAACATCAGCCTTTCCACATTTTGCTTGGCAGCCACTGTTAATTAATGCTGGGAGGAGGGGGAAGGATAGGGCTGCAGACAAGAATCACTTTCCTTATGAACTAAATCTATTCCACATGAATCATGCTGCTGTGTCACACACAGCCAAAAGTAATTAATTAAGGACAAAGTAGAGACCAGGTCTGAGAACAGTAGGCCTATATTCTCTTAGGTGACTTCTTGAGCTACTTGGGCCTATACCTAGGCTATCAATGTAAATATGTGACGGCTGATGACCAAACCAAATCTGTTTGCAACAAAGGAGGAACAAGTAGCCCATTAATCTATTATGCTTCTTTTTCTCCCATTTCTGAGGCTAATGTTTGACTTAAACAATAATTTCTGCTTGATTTCAGGTTCTAACGAGCCTTCCAGTTCTAAATCCCATGATCCTTTGTTTTTCTTTTTGCAGTTGAGGGAACTCAAGGCTCAGAGAGGTTAATTGACTTAACCAGACTCACATAGCCAAACTCAAACACAGCTTTTGACTATAGATGATTATCTGCAATCAAGGCTTTTTCACAAGTTTAGAGAAGGAAAGTGTATTTGCTGAACTTAGCTCTCTGATGAAAAATGTCAGGATTGATATGAAGATAGGTTTTCATAAACCCACACCTAAACCAATAAGAATAATCCCCAGAAAGCTAAACAGACATGTGTTCAATGATTTCCTAATTTTCCTTCCTTTGTTCTGGACATCAGCCAGAGTTTTGAGCTTCAGTCTTCCATGTATAAAATGCACACATAGGGAAAATCCTATTAGTGACTACCTCTGCACCCAGAGGTGGCATCTAAAGGTATACTACCTGGCATAAGTGAGGAAAATCATGTCCGATAATTAAGACAAAAATCATTATTCAGAACCCAGGTTTTCCATTGGCTATTTACCATAAAAGTCTTTCAGATACTTTTTGGAAATCATACATATACGCTCAATATTTTCAAACCATATCTGGCTTTTCCATTACTCAAAAAGAATGAGTAGATTTTAGGACCACTGTATAACTGGGGAACTCAATATGTACCAAGACCTTATTAATTGATAAGGTGTTTTGAAATTGGCCCAAATAATAACATAGTATTTCATGCTAAAAAGCCCTTAACACAGATTATATCACCAAATCCTCATAATCGTCCTTTGATGAAGATGGGACAAGTGTAATAACATTATCTAGAAAAGAAGAGGGTGGACCAAGATCCCATTCTCACTCTAATTCTTATGATCCTCATTTTTTGCATAAGGAAAAAGGGTCGATGGAGGTTAAGTGACTTGCCGAGGCCACACAGCTTGTAGGGGTTAGAGCCAGGACTCAAGGTCAAGTCTTCTGACTATAAGCCCTGTGCTCTTTCCATTATATCATACCAGCTCTGTGTGCAAACTATGTTTCTCTGTATGTATAATACATATAGATATAGATATACACATATATGTATCTCTGTCTTTATACACATATGTGTATCTCATCCAAAACGATCACAAATCGCATGCATTCAAGGCCAGGTAAAAAGCTGAGGACAATAGAATGGGTGGGTAGCAGGGACTGAAATCCCTCCTAGGGTCAAGTTGAAGTAGATGAGCAGGGAAGTAAAACAAAAGCTCACATCCCTGAGCGTGTCCTGAGCATGAACATAAGACTTAAATTGATAACAATATAGGAAGGGTGGCCCAAAAGTCTCAGTGCCCTTTTAAGTTATTTTATTATCAAAGATTTAAACTATGTTAAGACTTTTGGTACATCCTGTATAATGTAAAGGAAGGGTCATTTTAAGATTTTTTGCTAGTACATTGACTAGCACCCCTTCACTTTCCTGGCTTTCCTCTTGAAATACTTAGTGCCTGGAAGGAGAGCACATGGAGGTTGGTGACATCAGATGCAAGGCTGACTTGAACTTTTCAAAGTGCAGAGAGGAGAGGGAGACATGTTGCTATGTCAGGACATCATCATAATGCCAATGAACCTTAAATGCCATCCCTAACTTCTTCACATTAACAATAGTATTTTTCACTAATAATCTCATAGCATCCTTTTGGGTAGTTCCTCTCTCAGATACATAGCGAGTGATAGTATAGAATTGGCCAGATCTTGCACAGGAAGTAGGTCCCAGGACAGAAGGATGAAGTCAATCTTTCAAGTAATTATTTTATAAAAAAGCATATTTTTTTAAAAAGCATCAACACATTTTCCTGAATGGCTGATTTGTGCCTGGCATATTCTTACCCAATATTATATATGGTGTTTACATGACTTATTGTCTAATTTTCTAACGCTACTGATTTCCAATGTTGGCAAAGCACTGGTGTAATGAAGGCAGGGAATATAACCCCAGATTGATCTCCCAGGTCAGATATAAAGGAAGTGCGAAGGAAGGAAGAATGGTGGAAAGACAGTGAAGCATTAGGATCTTTGTGTATGATGGGGACTGGAGACACGCTTACTACTCGTACTAAATACCTAGTTACTTATCTGATTTTTCACAGTAATCAGGAGATGTTTTCCTTGGGTATTGTTCATGACACTTCTGTGGGGTGGTAGCTCATAGTCATTTCTCCCATTTTCTAGAGTTGGGCGCTGAAGACTTGCCCAAAGTTCCATGGCAAATCCTCAGCAACATCAGAACTAGAACTCATTGTCCCTAACTCCTGTCCCCACTGCTTAACCTCTTGCCTCGAAGTGCTACATTTGCAGTTAAGATATAACCTCGCCACTTGGACCAAAATGGGAAGGGGTGGAGTATAACGATGGGAAAAAACCTCTGAAGTTTTTCTTGTCCTCTTATCTTTCCTATAAATTAAATGGTCCATTTTTCTGACCAGAAATTATGTTCTGATAGCTGGAGGACAATATGTTCACAACCTAGGGTATGTTAGCAAAGAGATAGAAATGCTGAGGTAGCTCAGGATAATTATCCAGCTCAAGGCCAGCAAGCCTTATAGAGACCTCCAGAGCCTTTCTAAATCCCCTATCCTTTCTTTAGGAGAATGTAGAATAAAACCAGAACACCAAAGCCTCTAGCTTTTGGTCAGGATTGAGATGGAGGTCATAGGTAACTATAGAATAGCCAATATACCATGTTGCTATTTTATCTTTCTAGCTCACTGAGTTCTATCTCAATCTGATTCACTATCTGGAGAATTGCAGAGTCACAAAGGGAAGAAAAACAAAACCTTGTTATCAATCACTAAGTGAACAGTCACTTATTGATTTGCTGTGTTCCAGTCCCTGAGCTGCAGGCAATAGGAACACAGAGACAAAAATGGAATAGTCCCCACCCTCCAGAAACATATTCTAATGGTCCTCACAAGATTTCTTTTTCTAGCTTTAACAAGGTTCTGAAGACATCTGCACCATGGTAGGAGACCTTAGGATCATAGGATTTTTGAGATTTGGAAAGGACTTTAGAAATCAGCTAGTCTAACACTCTTATTTTACTTTATGACCCAGCTTAGAATTATTTGCCTAGGTAAATTGTGAACTTGGCAAAAGGGAGATGGTCACTGCTGTGGAACTCATTCTCAAAACCCCCTGATGGTTTGTCTCCCAGGGTGGTAGATATTGGTAAGCCCTGGGCTCCTGGCTTTCACTTGAAGAGGAGTAGATGAGGGACAACTGTCTACAGTCAGTCTCTCCTGTGGGGGAATGCTTGTCTTCCATATGCCTGGCTTTGGCAGTCATTCACAGGGGGAAGGCTTGGTGTGCCAAAGCTTCCCAGAATGACAAGTAAAAGAGAGGGCTTGACACTTTTAATTGTCCACCTCGTCCCTCCCCAGTTTTTCTTGTCCTGCTCCCTGTCCCCTCATGGGATCGTGGTCACAGTGCTGCCTGACATCTGCTGAACTCGTTTGGCTTATTTTTCCCTTTCACACTTTCAAAAATAGATCTTCGTCCCTCCCAAGATGTTGTTTACACGAGGGGCTTCATAACGGATTCTAACGGAAGACACTGAAAAGGTAACTTGTCAGTGGGGGAAGGGGGGGGTATCTCGGGCAGGGTTTGAATGCGGAGTAGCATACTCAGGAAGAGGCATATATTCCCAGAAAATTGAGCAGTGAGGTGCTTGGGTGGGGAATGCCATTAACAAGCAAAACAAAATATGTCCTCCCCATGGCTGTTAGAATAATCAAAGCAGGGATAGTTCTCAGAGGAGTCTTGGTGAGACGATGCTACCTTAAAAGACTGAACTTTTAATCCTTATTCCTTGCTTGACCTTAGCCAGGTCAGACCATCAATCTGTTCTTCAGTCATAGAATCATAGCTTCAGAGCTGGAAGGAACTTTAGAAGTCAATTGAGTCTAACCCCTTCATTTTACAAGTAAGACAAATAAGACCCTGAGATGTTAAGTGATTTGCTCACGTTCACACATGTAGTTAGTTAATGATAGAGCTAGAATTTGAACCCGGTCCTCCAGGTCCAAATCCAACAGTATTTCCATTAAATGATGCTGTTTCCCAATTTCCATGACCTATTTTACAGGAGTGTTTGAAAGATTAGAGAGGTTATGTTCTAAACATCTTGAGAAACAAAGGAAGATGCTAGGCAACTACACGTTTTTTTTTCCTACAGCAAGTGTCTACATGAATCAGATTATGAAAATTTTCAGATATTATTTCTAAGTGAAAAAATTAAACAAAGAAATAGTGATATTTAACAAAGCATGGTACAAGTGTAGCCTGTTTTGGGAAATCAGATTGAAACATTCATTCAATTCAACATGCACTTCTGAAACTGTTGTGTTAAATGCTAGGTGAACAGGGAACAAAACAGAACATTCTCTGCTCTCAAAGAGCTTCCGTTCAAATTACAAAATTTGGAAAAACAAAATTAGAAGGTGACTTTTTCATTATGAAAGACATAAGTAGAAGTCGTATTTTAAAGGTAAGATTGTCTAGTGTATTTCATGAACTTGATTGAGCAAAATTTAATTTACACACAACTTCTCAAGAAGCCTGGCTTACATAAAGTAAGCTGTAAATGCATAGTCTTTGCTACTATTATTGTTCAAGCAATGGGATCACTCTGCAAGTAAGTCACCCACCCTTATGCGTAACATTTTTGGACATTGTTACACATGTGAAGAGTGATTTTGGGGAAAAAGACAAAGGACTGAATATTATTCTTTGTCAAAAAATTAGGAGACAGAATTTTTGAATCTCAGCACAAACCCTAAAATTTTCTTTAAGCTCCTTGTCTGCAAAATTGGACTTGGATAGGGATCATGGGATGACTTTATTTTTATCAGGTCTTTATTTTGGGAAACCTACATGTGATCTAAGTCCCAGTAGCATTATGGTATTTTTCAGTTCTAATTCCCATTGAAGTCCAGAAAAACAATAGGAATCACTTAACTTTGAGCTTGAAGCTAAACTAGGGTCAATCAGAATGAGATAAAATTATGTAGTTGGGATTATTATGACTCGTTCCAATTTTTGCTTTACTTTATTATTTTTAGCACTGTATATACAGGAGGTCAGAAAAACTTGGTTCTGTTTCTGCTTTCCTCTTTGATCTCACACAAGTCAACTCATTAATCCAGTCTTTCTACTCTAAAATGAGTTGAGACTAAGAAATAAAGACTCATTTCCATAAATTACATATGCAAACAAATTTAAAGACTTGATAGCTATGTTAGGCATCTCTTTTTCCCATGTGTATATTGATGGTTGTTTACACTAGTTCCTTCTCGAAACAATCTGACAAGTTAATGTGATTCCATTGAACCAAGAACCAAACATAGTAAAGGTACTGTATCTCTTGCAAATACATGAATGTGAAGGAGATACAGCTTTGACAGCGTAGGCAATTTCTTATGAGCAAATTCTCTCCACCAATGCAATTGGCAAGCCTTTCTATGCTTTAGTAGCTGGCTTAGTGAAGTCCTGGAGACACATGAAGATTGACTAAGGTCACACAGTAAGGGCCAAATGCAGTATTTAAACCCTGGTCTTCCAAATTCCAAGTCATCCCCTAGACTATATTTCAAATAAGTGACTAAAAAAAAAATCAGACGCCAAGTGCCAAATAGGCAGCCAGCTGTCTAATCTGCTCAGCTGAATCACTTCTGCCATTAGCTTCAACCTAAGAACTTCAGGCTTGCTCCACTTTAGTCTAACCTTCAGCCTTCCTTTTTCCAGAGCAAATTTGTTGACTCAGGAGATGCAACCTACATAATTATTCATTCTCATTTCCCTAATGCACTCTTCAAGGTTAAAAAAAAAAGAAATTCCTGGGTATAGTTCAAAAGAAACTATAATCTCAGAACAAAATTCAATTGATGCTGTAGCCAAGGCCCTATAAACGCAGTCTTTCTCACCGAATTCAGTCATGTGTTAATTCTACAGGACAGAGGAGAAAAGGGGAATGCACTAATGGCTGAAATCAAGAGAAAGGCATGGTTCTTATTAATAAGGCACGACGAAGACAAGCTCAGCCTCCCAGTGAATATTAACCAAGGATTCAGCTGTTTTCCTGAGGTCTTTTAAAGGCTGTTTTCAAACAAAACACAAAAACAAAACCAAAGCGACCTTCAAGTTTCTTCTTGAATTCTTATCCCAGGAACTTTATATGTAGAAAATGGTTATGTTTGGCTCGGTTTGGATAGTTCCGTAGCATAGGAAGACAAGATGAGAACATCAGTAGTCATATCTGTACATTTTCTGCCTTGAAAACAAGTAAAATAAAGTTAATCTCTGAAGCACTTTTGTTTTCTTTCTTGAGAAAAGCCCATAGAAGAGGTGATGGCTTGAAAATCCAGTGGTCTTACGTAGACCCTCTTGGATTGGTGAGCATTCTGTGCCTTCTCACCTCTAGCATTTTAGGAAGCAAGCTGTTTCCTCTCTACCCTTATCCCCTTTGTTGAAGTGTCATTCAGTCAGAAGCCTATCAAGTATCCTACAGACACAACACACATACTACCCCCCTTCTGTGGATTAAGAGTGTTCATAAGCAAGTCAGGAGTCTAAAGGAAACATTGCTGTTAGCTAAAGCGGAGATGCAAAACCCTGTGGGTAAGACAGACTCTTGTAACGTATATACAAAATGCCACTGGAATCCATAGGTATAGAAAGAATAACTGTTTTCTGGTGACTTAAGCAGAAGCTTGGTATTTCAGACTCTCTGATGTTCATTGGGGAGGTGCTATGAGATGTCCAGAGAAACTGGATCACTTCTTTTAACTCTAGTTCATGAATTTATAAGCCTATTTTGGTTGGTACCTGTGATTTCATTGATGTAAGGAACTTCCAGTGTGGAAATTCTCCCATGGATGTAGATCAGCAACCCACTTTACCTTAGAGTCTTCTAGAGTTGCCTGGGGACACTATGAGGTTAAATGATTTGCCCATGGTCACATAGCTTGTGTCAGAGGCAGGAAGTGAACTTAGCTCTTTCTGACTCTATTCACTATGTCATGTCTGGCTTTCTAAATAATAGGAACAGAATGGAAGTTATACCATCTCTCTACCTAGTACAGAATTCAGTTCACTAACAATTAAAAAATCGCTTTGTGAACACTAACTACTATAACCAAACAATACCCCAGAATATCGCAGCCCTTGTAAGTCACCTATGGTTGTCATTCCAGAAGTAGTAGCTATAATCAGCCACCATGATGTCACTGTTTTGAAATATTATGGAACCTACTGCAATAAATTTTTGATGAAAGTGTGCTATTTAGTAGTATTCCAGTAGTATCTAGTACTATTTGGATGAAGGTGAACTCATGAGGCCATATTCTCCTGATTAAAAGATGCACTTTATTGCCATAATTTTCCTCTAAGATAAAGAAGTGCTGGTCAACTTTCATGTTGAAGAAAATTTTAGTGTGATACTTTACTTAGAGAGCACCTTGGTCCCATCAGAAAATTTACTATGGTAGTATCTAGATACTTAGATGAAAATATCCAATAACAAACGTAGCCAGTAATAAATCAAGCAACTTTGCCAGTTAGTTTTCTATCCAGAGATCAAAATCTTCATCAAAATTTTAAAGCTATCATCATTTTCCAACAAAACTGTTTCCCTGGGGTCATTGAAAGACTCTTCTTTCCTCCTCTTGATAGAGAAAAGGGCCATGCTTTCCTCCCGTCATTGAAGGCTTATCTCCTGACCTCCCTCCCCTGCCAACTCACCCCATTAGAAAATGAAGTTGAAATGATCAGGACAGATAGAATGAAGGCAAAAACAATAACAAAGCAACCAAACCAGACTAAACCAAATAAACGAATAAACAAAACAGGAGAACTTTGACCTGTTTAATTTATTCCTGACTCTCAGAAAAGTAGACTGGTATTCGTCAATGCTACATAATATGAAAGTTCAAATCTATTAGAAAGTCTCCTTTTGTGTGATTTGTATGAGGTATCAGCCACATTTTTTTCAAACTCTTTTAACTTTACCCTGAATAGTTTAAAAAGAGGCTATATAATTCAAAATTTAAACCAATATTAGGCTGACCACACCACCTATGATGAGTAGAGATCTCAAATCCAGGCACTTTCTTGTCTTAGTCCCCAGATGGTTACTTAAGTGTATGCTAGATGAAGATGCTAGCAGTTCCAATAGCATCTGGTGCTGAGATATACTGGTTCACATGGGGATTCAAGGCTATATGTTTGTAGAATTTGATTCGATAGGATTCCTTGGCATGCTTGGAAAGGCATAGCTTGAACAGTGGAATGAGGACCTGCAATTGTCTTTTAATAGTCAATTCTTTCTGAATGGTACAACTACCCTTGTAGTTATCATGATGATACACAGCAGTGATGGATGAGAGGGAAGAAAGAAGTCTTATCTTCTACCACATGTCTCACTAATACCTATTACTTGTAAGATAATTGTCTTTCCGTCTCTATGTATAATTATATGTGTGTATATATACATACATGTATACATGTCTATATATATATATGTACACATATATCTATAAAATGTGTGTATATGCACACACATGAAATGGGTTGAGAGCTTCTCAACCAAAAGAAAGCCAGTTACTCTATAAGCAATTATTAGGCACTTACAGGCACTATGTTAAGTACTAAGGCTGCAAAGGAAGGTAAAAATGCTATCCCATGTTCAAAGACCTCACATAGGAGAGACTACATGCATGTCAATAAATAGGTACATATAAGATGCATGAAAAGTAGATGAAAAGTAATCTCAAAGGAAAGGGCTCCAAAAGTTGTGTATGGAGGAAGGAACCAAGAAATGGCTCATAGAAGCCACAGGATTTGAATGAAGTTTTGAAGGAAGCCAGGGGTTCTAAGAAGTAGAGAAGGGGAGGGAGCCAGTACAAAAGACCTGAACTTGAGAGTGGGAGATTTGTATGTGATGAATTGCAATAGGCCTGTGGAGCTGCATAGCAGAATTCATGGAGGGAAATAACATGTAAGAAAAAGTAGGAGGAAGAGGCCAGTTTGTGAAGAGCTTTACATGCCACATAAAGGATATTATATTTGATTCTGGAGGTAATAGGGAGAGCTGCTGTCACCTTGTGAGCCCTCTTCCCCTCTCTGCTGTCATGTTACAAGTGAGTATTGAGGATATATTCTGTCTGTCTTGGGGTAGCAGCCTCAGTTTTCTCTCTTTTTTGGTCTTACCACTCGAGCCTTGGAACAATAAACTCTCTGGTGGCTGACAGAATCCTGTCGGAATGTAAGGGACAGAAAAACACATGTCATTCCATATATGAGCATCCTTTCCAGTTGAAAGGAATTTTGTTGGATCAAAAAAAATTAGGAGCATTTTCATTGAATTTAAATGTCTCTTTTTGAAGAGGTTCAAAGTGATGAATATTCTATAGCAAACCGTATAGTCATTTGTGTGGTGTGTTTGTGTGTATTTTCTTCTTGAGGACATGTAAGTGCATACATGGGCATTCCCTAAAGCTAACCAAAAACCTCTAATTACAAATTTCAGCACACTAGCTTTGAGGTCTTGAGATCTTAATTACAAGTTTTAGCAATGAAATGCAACTTCCTATACTTCTCAGTGATGGGTGTAACTAGAAGAAGAAGAAAAAAAAAGCCCTTGAGACTTTGGTGCCTGAATTCAGAGCTGTTAGTGCTAGAGGAGACCTCCAAAGGATTTGTTCAAAGGGAAGAAAGAGGCTTGTTAGTTTCATTAGTAGCTGGGAAGAGTACTTTATATATCCCCGAAGTGGTGATAGCCTTAGGCCCTGGTCCTGGGTACAATGAGCTATGTGGACCCATCTTCTAAGGCATGCAGAGCTACCTACAGCGTAGTTCTGAACTGTTGGGTGGTGTGGCTCATATTTTTGGCCCACTCATTGTCTAGAGCTTATTTTTAAGTGCTTGCCTTCCCCCAGTGCTGATTCCTAAGATCAGGAGCATAGGCAGGAAGGGAGGTTCAGGAGTGTTTTGTAAGGTTAACTGATGAAACACATTTGCAAGTTTTCCCTCTTGGAAATTAATCACTGCTCACTGGAGCCAACACAGCAAATGCCTTTCCTTCTTCTCACCCCACCCCCACCCCATCTGTTCTTTCCACTGCCCCCACCCACCCCCAACCACTGAAATTGGTTTCCAAGTGTCATACGGCAAAGACTTTGAGCTTCTTGAGACTAATGCCTCCTTTCCCTGTTCTCTCCTTTGTCCCTACAGTGCCATGGCTACTTATTCTGCTACATGTGCCAACACTAGCCCTGCGCAGGGCATGAACATGGCCAACAGCATTGCCAACCTGAGACTGAAGGCAAAGGAATATAGTTTACAGAGGAACCAGGTGCCAACAGTCAACTGAGAAAAACAAACAAAAAAACATTCAAAAACAAACCTAAGAAGAAACCAGAAACAAAGTAAAACAGAAAACCACCATAAGATACCTATCTTGCTCTGTCTACTGCTTCGTCTGCTGGGGAAAACAAACAAACACAAACAGACAGACAAAGAATGCAGAACTTAAACATTGGGACCATAGCAGAGAAAAGCAAGAGAGGAGCAAACTGAAAAAAAAAAAAGATTAGTTAACAAATGTTTCCTCTCCCTTTGGGATATCACTACCATTTGTTCCTGTGTTTGATTATTTTTATTTTCATTCATCTATGCTTTGCTCAGTATAATGCAAGCTTCTTCAGCTATGTCCGCCCCATCCCTCATTATTCTAAGTTTTTTTTTAATTCATAACAGCAGAACTATATAGACATGCAGAAAAGAGTGCCTAATGTCATACCGCTGACCCATCTTGAGCCTTAGTGCCTTCCCTGTCCTTCTGCCTAGCTCAGTGTCTAAAAAGCTCAGAGGGCTCTCAAGATTGCCAAAGTCTTTTTAAAGTGCCTGTCTGCCTCCCCAGAAACCTGATTTGCTCCCTGATTCTCTCTCTGCAATGTATGAGCAGGTTTTGAGGGATAGCTTCGGGAAAACAGCAGCAATGTCCAAAGCAGGTCACTAGCCTGTCCTGATCTCTTCCTACCTGGTTCATTCAGAGCACTAAGCCTTATTTAAAATAATAGCAACATAAAACATGACCCATCCACTCCCCAAAGTACCAGCCATTCTGGGTTTAGAATGATCCATACCTTCACCATTAGCTATTTTGAAGGGGGAGGGGAGTACCCTACATTTAAGAGAAATAGAAAACTAGTCCTATGCACAATCAAAGACTGAGATCTGTAACTGGTGTTGCTCACTGCTTCCTTGGTGCCACGGGTAAAAGGATAGTCAGATGCACATTTATATATATATACTGTATATATTTATATATATATATGTTATATATACATATATAATATTCTTACGAGCTTGGTTAGATGGTTTCTCAAATGTAATGCAATGAAGATGAAAACATCAGGATTGTCAGTGGGCTACCACCACTTTGTGTATCTCTAGTGAAGGCAAAAATTACTAGTAATTAGGCTCCTGGTTTATTTTCTTTGCTGATATATAATTCCAGTTAAGGCCATATAGGGCAACCCTTTCAAAATAGATTTTGTTGGTGCACTGTGACTTAAAATGGATCATAGCTTGATCTGAGGGTATGGAAATAAGGCCCTTTTATGAAGAGGTTGGTTTCATATGGTGTGATGAGAAGACCTGCTTTACAGTGGGAGTTATTTTAAAGAGAAGAAAAGCCATTTTAATCATCTGTCTTTTCTTCAATCAACAGTAATCTGAAAAACATTTTTTGGAAGTCAGCTCCTTAAAAAAAATAGAATAAACCCCCAATTTTAAAAGGCCATTTCTTTAAAAAGTGATTTTGAACCAATTGTACTTGCAATTGGGAGCATGGATACTTTTATGGTTTTGTTAATTGATGTTGATTTTCCCAACTGTGCTTTAATCTTACCAGGAAACCTCAACCGAGTTCTATCACCATGCTGTGCCTTAGTTTACCTGTTTGCAAAATGGGTTTTGTATTACTAATCTACCTCACAGGGGTGTTGTGAGGTTCTAATCATTTGTTCAAGTCATTCCTTCCTTGACTTTGTGGCACCTGGGAGGAAAGATGATGTCCTCATTTTCTAGCAGGAAAGTGCTGCCTTGCTATAAACAATTGCAATTGTGTATTGGGAAATGGGGAAACTGATATAAACTCACAGATTTCTCAACCACCATGTCTTTTGGCCAAAAGGTTAATTTACTTTGACTGCATGAGAATCAACATGAGAATACCGAGAATGCATGCCTTCTTTTTGACAACCCTTGTTTTTCATTCATACTTCTTCTCCTGAACAGCTTGGCTCTAGCATTATAAATTGCAAATCATTAAAACACTTGAGATTGATCTGCAGATTCCCTGGTGAGGGCCAAAGTGGTGAAGACCACGTAGAGGATGCAAAGTTCTGAACATGCCCCATGCAGATCAGTCATGTTCTTTACACAGCAGGTTGAGTTCATCATGACAATCTTTCATTTCTTCACATGGACTGCCATCCAGCCAAATATGTATTCCCTCATGCTGTCCCTAAATCTCTGTTGTGATTACATGTGTATTCTGGTGGATACAAAAGAAGTTCATATTACATCATCTTGTTTATGACCAAGTACTTTCCCTCCTCTCCCAACCTACTTGAGAGAATTCTCACTGGACCCCTGAACTATATGCTAAGGGATGTCGAATGTAAGGATCTCTATACTCATTTCCTACTTGGCCTCTTGGTTTTCTTTCTGATAGCTCATGAAAAAATACCAAGGTCCATGAATTAGAAAGTCACGATTTGTCTTGTGAAAAGAGTATGGTCTTGAACATTTTGAAATCTCCAAGGAGAGTAGAGGACTAAAAGTGTAATGAGGTAGGGTGTGTAGCGAAGGTGTTGGAAACACCGTTATTTCTAACAAGGTGCTTAGGTTTCTGAGGTAGGGAGAGAGGACAGGATCATTCTTAAATGAGATTTCTCTAAAACAGCTTGATATCCCTTGCCAGTCAAGAACAGAGAGTACTAAACACACGACCAGAGTTGGATAAATCTTAAGACTGGGACTACAATTCCCAGACACCTCAAAGTGCCACCAATGCTAATCAACCATGAGGATTTTTCCTGCTGGAGAAACCAAAGCACTGGCATCCATTTTCCTTTGCAGTTCACCAAGAATTATAGCACAGTACAAACGCTATGGTCTTGTGCATTTCTTTTCTGTTCTTTTTTTAAATGCAAGTATTATATGGAATTTAGAGGAGTAGCCCTCTGGCTCCTGGGTCAGGTGCCAACTGGGAACTTGGGCACTACAAAGCTTGAGGCATCTCCCTGTTTCTCACTCTTACCATACCCAAATAATGATAATAATAATAATAATATATATAGACTATCTATCTGCCAGCCTCACCCCTCCACATAACAAGATGCTGGTCCATAGAGGATTTAATAGGTGAAATAAAACCAGGAGAGGTGATGAAATGAAAAGGGAACAACACTGAGGGGTAGAAAGACCTCATAAGAAATGTATTATGTAAATTATATCTTGCTTTATGTTGTAAAATATACAGTGTTTGCGCTAGAATAGAAATGATTCCTTTTCAATAAAAAGAAAGAACACTCATATCTCATCTCTTGTTTCATGCTCTTGTGTCTATTGCCTCTTTGATGTCCAGATACCCTGTTCTACAAAGTCTGAGATGGATATTGAGGGGAATGGGATGAAGGGAAGAAGGGGCAATGAATAAGAGAATTGTAGATATATGGATTAGGATCTAACATCTGGAAGGCGCTTCAGAGGTCATTCTCATTTTACAGGCCAAGAAACAGAAGTTTCCAGTGGTTACTTGCCCAAGGTCACACAGTAAATGTCAGAGGCAGGATTTGAACCTATGTCCTCTGACTCTGGGAGCAGCTAGGTTGTGCCATAGTCCATCGAACAGTGGGCTTGGAATCAGGAAGACTCATCTGATCATTAAATCCAGTTTCAGACACTTAGTAGCTATGTGACCCTGGGCAAATCACTCAACCTTGTTTACCTCGGTTTCCTCAGCTGTAAAATGAGTTGAAGAAGGAAATGGCAAACCACTTCAGTGTCTTTGTCAAGGAAACCCCAAATTGCATCACAAAGAGTCAGATACAACAGAAACAGCTGAACTCTGGAAGCAAGGCTTTTCCTACTGAACTATTGTTTTCCTTGAAAAAGGACCTGAAAGAATTATTGATCTTCATGAGTGGTGTGGGGAGAGAGTAGAAATGTTATTTCTTAGAGGAATAAGAAGCCATGAAAAGAAACTGATCTCCAATGTTCTTTGTTGAGCTTACTATTGTCACCAAGATCTCAAAAGCCCTTTCTCACCTCCCCCCACCTGCTGCCCCCAAAATACTCTTAGATCCAGTGACACTGGCCTCCTTTCTGTTCTTCACACAAGATATTCCATCTCTAGACTCCAGGAATTTTCACTGACTATCCCCATGCCTGAAACACACTCTCTCCTTGTCTCTACCTCCTGGCTTCTCCAACTTCTTTCAAGTCTCAGCTAAAGTCCCCTTGAATGCTGATCATTTAATTCTGTTGATTGTCTCTAATTTATTCTGTCTACATCTTGTTTATATATAGTTGTTTGCATGTTGTCAGGCCCATTAGACTGTGAGCTCCTTGAGGGCAAGGACTGTCTTTCGCTTTTCTTTGTATTCTTGGTGCTTAGCACAGTGCCTGACATGTAGTAAGCTCTTAATAGATTCTTGTTAACATACTGACATTTTGTTTCCCATTGACTTTCCTAAACCTTTTCAGTCATCCTCAAATCCTTTACGACTCCCTGACCTCCCACACAAGAGGGACATGGCTTAGCATACTATTTCAGTGAGAAGTTTGGAGTCATTAGATCAACACCCTTTACTCTCACCTTTACTTGTAAAATCTTCTCAGCACCATCACCCACTACTCATCCTTCCTTTCTCTTTCAGAAGAAGAGATATCTCTATTCTTTGTTAAAATATGCTCTTCTGTCTCTAATTTCATCCTTTCTTTCCTTTTTCGGTGTCTTGGGGCAGCAGCATTTCCTCTCTCATGTATCTTTAATCTCTCCTTCCTCTCTACTGACAAACTTACTCAGGTTTCCATAATCCTCAAAAACAAACCAAAAAAGTTCTTAATCTGCTATCCCATTTAGCTAAGTGTTCCTTCTCTTTCTCCTACCCTTCCTTGACAATGTTCTTGAGAACTTTGTCTACATTTGATATTTCCACTTTCTCATTGTCCACTTTCTTCTCAATGCCTTGCAATCTGGTTTCTGCTGCCATCACCCTTCTGAAAATACTCTCTCTAGGGTAACTAGTAACTTCTTAATTGCCAAAAAACAATGGTCTTTTTTCAGTCTTCATTTTCTTTGACCTCGCTGGAGTATTTGACAACACTGATCACCCTTCTTTTTCTACATACTTGTCCCTCCAACTATTATCACCAGGTGGTAAGCAAGCAGTAGTCAAAAGGCAGGATGCAAATGCCAAGCCCAGACACTTGCCATTAGTGACAGAGTGTCAGAATCAAAAGAACAAAGTGGGCAGATATGATCTGGTTAGCAAAGCAAAGTATTGGAATCCAAAGACCAAAATGAACAATGAATGTCTAAGGTCAGGGAAAAATCCAAGAACCTGCCATATGAATTCCATGGAGGTTGCCAAGGGCAGAGATGAGATGGAGGATTGATGATTTGGCCAAAATTTGATCTCTAGATTCCATGATGGCTAAAGGGCACAGAGATATGCAACAAGGAATTGTCTGGTTCAGGGATGGGGAACCTACAGTCTTGAGGCCACATGTGGCCTTCTAGGTCCTTAAGTGTGGCCTTTTAACTGAGTCCAAGTTTTACAGAACAAATCCTTTTCTTAAGGGTATTTGTTTGGATTCAGTCAGAGGGCTGCACTTGAAAACCTAGAGGGCTGCATGTGGTCTCAAGGATGAAGGTTCCCCACTCCTGGAGTTAGTGATGGTTTTAGTGAGTTTAGAAGACAAGGTCAGATGGTATACAGTTGAACTTCAAACTTCCATGTACATGTTTGTAGAACATGTGTGTTTTCCTACTGAACTTTGTAGCTTTAACTCAATTCAATAAACATTTATTAAGGACCTATAAGTGCCATGCTGAACACTGGGGATATAAATAAGAAAAAGGGGGAGGGAGGGATCCCTGCCTACAGGGAGTTTACAATCTAATGGGAGAAGACAACACACAAAAAGAAACTGGAAAGAAGGGAAGCTGCCTTGAGGGCATCTTGTTCCATGGAACCAAAACCAAGTAGAGTTACATATGAAAGTAGGGTAGCTGCAAAGTCTAGGTTCTGACTTCTATTAAAAAAAAAAGTCTTTGGGAAGAGTTCCAGCTCTCCAAACAGAGGAGAGAGGAGGCTAAGGGATGTGGACAGGAGTTGGCTTTCTATGGAGTTAGCAGCATGTTGAAGAGATCTGAGGTGATCAGTTTATCCTGGGAGGGTCATCTTGTTCCACAGAATTAAAAGCAAGCAGAACTGCTGATGGAAAATAGAAAACTTGTCCTCTCTCTCAACCCAACTGTCCTCCCAGAATTTGTGAGTTTCTGCTTTTGACCCTGTTTCTGTACTGGACACCATTTTATGCTTCTGGCCCTTTCTAGGTTACCCAGTTCCATTTGCACAAACTCCATCTCTCTAGGAATTTCAATTAACCAGTTAGAAATTGAAAATCATTTTTAGGTGCCTACTATGTGTCAGACAGTGTGCTGGACACTGGGGATACAAATGCAAGTAATGAAACAATCCCTAATCACAAGAACCTTGCATTCTAATGGGAAGACAATACATACACACATATGCACAGAATAAAAATGGAGATATTTGCATTTCTGTAGACAGTTCCCATTCAATGCAATTCAATTGACTTCAACAAGTATTTATTGAACATCTCTGTGTGAAATACTATACTAGGTATTGTGAAAGGTATGAAGATGGATAAAATGCCATCTCTGCCCTCAAGAATCCTGTAATTTAATTAATGGAGGAGATAAGGAAGGCAGTTATAAAAATAAACAAAACAAAAGGCAGAACTTCTGAGTCATATGGAAGAGGTTCAAGAAAAGAATTATGGGGGCCTTGTTGTTGTTTGTCCTTCTGACTATGACATTGGGAAGATGATGTCATGACTTGCAAGTGAATTGGATTTAAGTGAGGCAGGGCTGTGCAAAGTCACCAGCCTCACTTTCTCCTCTAAAGGAGAGATCATAACTAGCTTAAGGCATCAGAGAATGCTTTTTGGAGGAAAGGGCATCAGAGCTGGACCTTGAAGAGAGTACAGGGTGTTCCAAATGTCTTCGTGCTGTTTAAGCTTTAATAAACAGCTAACCTGCAAGACTTTTGGAACACCTTGCATTTCAACAGGTAGCAATGGGAGAGGAAATGGAGGTGGAGGGGAGAATACAGGTGGGAGGAAACCACAAAGAAAGACCTGGAGGTAAGAGACCTACTGTGTATTTTGAAATGGACCAAGTCTAGCTGGGCTAGAGCACAGTGTGCATGAAGGGAAGTAGTGAGTGATAAAGTTGGAAAACTGGTTGGTGTCAGATTGTAGCAAGTCTTACATCTCATGTAGAGAAATTTGGACTTTATTCTGCACGTAGAGGAGCCATCAAAAGTTGTGCCATGATTAGGGTAGGGCCTTAGGGTCTTAAGAAAATGACTGCCTCAGCATTGTGTAGGGTGCCCAATAAATGATTATTGGATGGAGTTGAATAATAGAGGGGGTTTGACTCTGCATTGGTGGTAAGATTTAGGGAAAACAAACTGATGAAATGGCTCATCCTTGAAGTATTGAAGCCAAATACCTATCTTACTAGGTTGTGACAGGGCAACTCTAACCTTAAAGAGCCATAAATTGTGGTTTATTGTTATGGTTCAAAATACATGTAATCTTCAAATATTGGAAATCCAGGGCAACTAAGAGATCACCTAGGCAAAATTAGTAACAATCACCTACCAAATTTAGTACTGTTCTCATTTTATTTGAGGCAGGGTTGTGCATTGGATAGAGAGCTACCTTAGAAACCAGGAAGAGCTAGGTTCAAGTCTAGCCTCTAAAAATGCATGCAGGCTATGTTGCCTTGGGCAAATTTGTAAACCTACAAAACCTAGTACACTAAGCAACTGTCTAAAGCTATACATTGCCGAGAAGGTGGCAATCTGTAATCACAGAAGAAGCTACATCGTCTAGGAATTCCTTACCAACAAAATCACAAGTTCTCTCCCTCTCCCTTTACAATTTAAAAACATGGGTCTATATGGAGTTTAGAGATCTACTAAGAACTAAGGGACTTAATTTCTATTTCTCACCATCCTTTTCTTTCTAGGTATAGGTTGACCAACCCGAATTGCTTAAAACAACGACTATATTTCAAGTAAATCTTGAATCAAACTCATGCTAATTGCTTTGGGTGTGATTAACTTTTAAGTGTCTTTACCTCATTCTAAAAACCTTGGTTTAGGACAATTCCCAACTTGATGATGGGAATTTTCAGTTTAGATTTGTCTGGAAAGGCATCACTCTTTTAAAGTACACTTTAATGGGATGGTTCTCGGGCTTCATTTTGGATTTCTCTAAATCCAAACTTGGTGAAACCAAAGGCCCAAACTAAAGGTTCACATTTCACTTGGCTTGGCTCTTGGGAATCTCATTTTCTATCCCAGAAATGCAAAATGTGACTTGGGTCTGTTAATGTTCAAAGTTCTGAAGAATCTAAAGTTCAATTTGAAAGTCATCAGTGGAGTTTTCTGCTCAACTTAAGCTCCAGATTTGTGCAATGACTAGATGGAATACCTCCTGGCCTGGCAGGGAAATATTGCATAATGTCTATTTTAACATTTCCTGGGTTTTTTGGGGGAATGCACTGTAGAATTCCTTTACAAGACCACTAATTCCTAAGAAGAAAGTAAAGGCTTTTTTGCCAGAACAACTTTTCTTCTTCCTGGTCATTTAGTGGGAAATTTGTGAGTGCTTTCATAAGAACAGTTGATTTGGTGGAGGAATTTGGCTTAACAAACAGAAAGAGGGAATTGTCTGCTGAATGCGGCAGAGTAGGAATGGATTTCTAGACCGCGTTATTTGAGGAGTGCTGGTAGGCTCTAGAGATAGCTTGATCTCTGTGGTGCTTAACTAAATAAAGGAAAGCACTGCAAGATTCACACATTACTTCCTTTTCCAGGAACAAAGGTGGACTAATACAGAATGGACTTTCCTTCAACAGTTTTTTGTCTTTTCAAGTGAAAGGAAACCAAGTTGGGAAAGACCAATTCAACACTTTTCAGAAATCTCTAGTACAAAGACATATTTCATCCATTACGGTAATGTTTTCCTCAGGCTTGTCCAGGAATAAATCCCAACCTTCTCCCCTTAAGATCCCAAAGATGCAACTGATTTGTTTTCGGTTGGGACAATGAAATATCTAAATGAGAACCACATGTCTATATGGTCCAGAGAGGACACATTAGGAGGCTTCCTGTTTATGAGGCCCCCACTCAGCAATAATCTGACAGCCGTGGAAAGACTAAACAAGAAGTTGACAACTAACTCCTAAATAATAAGAGTTCTTTCTGGGGAGCTGGGGTTTTCATTACAAGTGAAACACCACCTCAAGTAATGTTTAAAGGTCCCCTTGCCCTTGAAAGAGAGGAAATGCCAGTGAAGAACTCTGGCTGAGACTCTCTCTTCCCTGTCTTCAGAGCACCCATCACTCTACCTACAGCTTCTCGTCTATCTGCGCTTGGTGTGTTGTCTGTCTGGAGCAAGGTTAGATGTATCTATTTTAGGATGGAGTACAAACTGCTTAAGCTCTTTTACAGATGCCAGTGACCAAATTCCCCCAATTAAGCACAGGATCTTATATCTGAAAATATAAGTAGTTGTCATAATAACAACCACCTGGGGAGAAATGATAGCTTTCAAAGCTTGCAGGCGCAAGTATCCCCTTTTTGGCCAGTAAAGGGGAACAACATGGGATTGCTATTTCTGCCTGAGAAGATAAGGATTCTCCTAAAGCAGAGGTTCTTAAACTTTTTGGTTGTAGAACTTCTTTATATTCTTAAAAATTATTGAGGACCTCCCAAAGAGCTTTTGTTTATGTGGGGGTTTTTTTGTATCAATTACCAAGTTAGGAATTAAAGCATCTTATTGTTGTTCAGTCAGTCATGTATGACTTTCCATAAGCCCATTTGGGATTTTCTTGGCAAAGATACTGAAGTAGTGTGCCATTTCCTTCTCCAGCTCATTTTACAGACAAGGAAACTGAGCTAAACAAGGTTAAGTGACTTGCCAGGGTCACACAGCTAATAAGTGTTTGAGGTGGGATTTGAACTCAGGTCTTTCTGACTCCAAGCCAAGTGTTCTATCCACTGAGCAACCTAGCTGCCTCAAAAGTATCTCAGTATTTATGAAAATTGTTTTGAGCTAATAGAACCCCTTAAAAGGATCTCTGGGATTTCCACCAGTCCCTGAATCACATTTTGAGAATTGGCACCATAAAGGAAAAGCCACAGAACCACCTGGGAGGATTCAGTAGCTGAAGACATAATGTACCAAAAGGGCCCATGTAGTGGTGATTGTATTTTTTTCCTCCTTTCAGCTGAATGTTTTTCAACTCATCTACAAGGATCAATTGATGACCTACCATGGTGCTTGGCACAATGGAAGAAACAAAGGAAATGTACTGTACAGTCCTTGCCCTCAAGATGTTTATAGTCAGATAGAGGTGTGGGTGAGCAGGAGGAGGAGTAAGTCTAATAGACCTGAAATAATTAGAAAGCCCTGTAAGATGGAAATTACATTTAATGAAGTACTAAATTGAATGCATGCTAAGTGCTATGTGAAATCTGAGAAGAGAGAGATTAGGGTGGCGTGAGGTAGTCAGAGATGACTGCAGAAAAGCAAAGGGACCTGATTTAGACCTCAAAGGATACGTGGGATTTGAATAGGCAAAGAGGAGTGAGAGTTCATTCCAAGTGAGAGAACCAGCATAAGCAAAGTCTCAGAGGTATAAATGAACATAGGAAAGGATAAGAAGGAAGGAGGTAAGCATTGAACTTAGTGGAGCATTTTAGCAACAAAGACGTTTCACTTCAATTAAAATCATCCCCAGTGAATTAGGGTGATTGCCCCAGCCCTATACTTTGGGGGTTTTGCTCTTATGGGTTGTGCAGCAACTGGGGGAGGCAGCCAGGGAAAAGAACAGAGCTCTATAAGATCTGAGGCTAAAATACAATTAGCTCAGAATCCTTCATCATTTCTGAAGCAAAAGAGTGAAATTATTCAGTCTCTCCATTACCTCTCTTCTTACTTCTACATCCTTCCCCAAGTGAGCCCTGCATAGATGAGAAAGAACAGGATGGTAGAGGGTAACCTGCTGCTGACATAAAAGCAGGGCTCAGATGAAGACATCATGAGACAGATGGTCTTTCACCAATGCTTTGAGTAGCTACCGCCCTTATTTTTCCTAGGCTCTGGACTGCTTCACAGATCTCTTTAAAATCTCCAGCCTAGTCCTTTCAATTTTTTTAACCTTAGCCTGAGCCTAGCATGGCATCTTAGGTAGCCTTTTGGACTATTAGCTGGACCTTTTGTCCAAGGCAGGTCCTCTCCATCCAGGCCTATGACACTGTCCTTTATCACCGGCATACATGGATTCCATCTCTCTGACATCTTCCTAGCCAGCAGGGTCTGACCTTTCCCCTCCTTCAACATTCAATCCTCAGGATGATACCCTTCAGTTCAGTGACTGATTTTCTGAAGCTTAATGCTCATTTTAGCCTAATTTCACCCACGTATAAATAAATGATGGGGTCAGAAGGCCCACATAGTGTGATTTGACTCAGCCTCACATTTGTTTAAGGATTGGCTCTGCCTTTACCTTAGATAATAAGGGCAGAAACTGGTAGGACTCATTTAAGTCATGGGGAAGAAAATGTTGGAAGCCTCTCTAATGACCCTGAAGGAAAACCCAGATCTAATAAGAAGTGTTGGGAATAATTAGAAGTAAACTTCTGAGTAACTCTGACAATGAAGATCACAGACCTTGAAGGAATTCTCAGAGCACATTTAGTTTATCCTCCATACTTCTTAGAAGGATTACACCTAGGTTCCCAGAGGCTCTGAAGATTATAGACTCTAGACTCAAGCAAGAGATTTGAATCCAACCTCCTTGTCTTCTAAATGTAGAAACTGAGGTACAGGGAGCAAAGTGGCTTTCTAAAGGTCACACACACAAGAACAGGTAATAAAGCTTTGGATTCAAACCAAGGTCTTTTTAGCTCCAAATCAGGTGTTTTCCCCCAAAAGGACCATACTGTCTTCTTCAGAGAAGGAGATTTCACCACTTCACCTAAATCCCTACTCCAATATCTCAAACATTTTTGAAGGAACACACTGGTGAGGCTAAAGGTTAGTCATGTCAGATCTAGACATCTGAGAGGAACTATCACTTCACAAGAGAGGCAGAGTGGAATTGGTGACAGTGAGCCAGCCTCAGAACCAGGAATAGCTGGATTCAAGTTTTATCTTTCACACATTGTGTGAAGTCACTTAACCACGCAATGCTCTAAGCCAGAGGACTCAAAATCAGATAGAAACAGATCCCTGTGGACCTTGTATCAATGACCATATTGACTCAGAAAACCACATATTAACATTATCTATGTTCTATTACATTTTTACTTATTTTGTTAAATATTTCCCAATTATTTCTGGTTCTGGTTCTGGCCCAATTTGGAAGTTTGGGGAGAAGCATGGGCTATATATTTTATACTTCTGCTCTGGGCATCTCTCTGAAATTAAAAATTGCAAGGGAGGCACTCTCATCAAGGGATGTTCACTCTCAGAAGGAATTTACTCTTCTAGAAGTTCCCTAGACCAATGACATCGCAGGTCCAGTCCCTATCCTTGATCTTACAGATTCAAAAATTAAATACAAGACACATTTGTTGAATACTTACTGTATGAAATGCATTGTATTCCAGGGTGGGAACCTGTGATCTCCAGGCCATGGGTAGCCCTCTAGGTCCTCAAGTGTGGCCTTTGACCAAAGCCAAACTTCACATAAAAAGTTTGGATTCGGTCAAAAGGCCACACTTGAGGACCTAGAAGGCCACATGTGGCCTGGAGCCTGCAGGTTCCTCAACCCTGTTAGATATTTAGGAGAATATAAAAAAGGAAAACACAGAATCCCTGCCATCAAAGGGTTCACATTTTCATTGGGAAAATGAGTTATGTACACCAGAGATGTCAATCTCCCTGCTCCCGAGTCACCCTTGTGACTGCAAACCCAGCCAGATTAAAATACAATTGGGAAACATTTAACAAAATAAATAAAAATACAATACCATATTATTTTAATTTGTGGTTCTCTCTAATTTGTCAGTATGCTGCTGGCAGGGAGCCATTTTTATTGGAGTGTGACGCCACTGATATACACAAATAACTATAGATTGTACTTGCTTAGAAGCAGTCAAGCAAAGAGGGGTCAGAAATTTGGAAAGGAAAAGGGAAGAGAATCAAGGAAGCATTTAGGATATACCATATACTGGCACAAGAAACCTGCTAGATGGTTTAGTGAGTAGATAGCACTGGGCCTGGAGTCAGGAAGTTGAGTTCAAATCTGGCCTCAGATTCTAGCTGTGTGACCCTGAGTAAGTCACTTAATCTGTTTGCCTCAGTTTCCTGAAGTGTTCAATGCAGATCATAATAACACCTACCTTGAAGGGTTGTTGGGAGGTGCCTGGCACATAGTAGGCACTCTGTAATTGTTATGTATTGTTATTAAATTTCAGAGCCAGTATTCAAACTCAGGTCCTGTGATTCCAAGCTGAATGTTGCTCTCCTTCCTGCCCCTCCTCCGCACACTGGCTTGGGCAGTTGAGAAGAAAAGAAGTCTAATAGGCATTGAAGATGTAGGATGGAGTCTACCCCCAGCATGGAATGGGGCTAAAAGGGTTGGAAGGTACAAATCCGAAGAGATGGGAGGGAGAAGGTTAAGAAAAGGGAACATGGAATAATTAAGTTTGACTGCTGTACAAAAGGAGTTAGTGTGAAATGAGGCCTGGAAGGTTGGTCAAAGCCTAGACCAAGAGATTATATTTTATCTTACAGTACCAGTAGTAGAGTGCTGGACCTGGAATCAGGAAGACATGAGTTCAAATATTGCCTAGACACTTACTAGCTCTGTGATCCTGGGCAAATTACTTAACCTTTGTCTGCCTCAGTTTCCTCATCTGTAAAATAGGAATTAAATAATAGCATCTAACTCACAGGGCAGGTGAATCAAATGACATATTTGTAAAGTGTTTTGAAAATCTTAAAGTGCTAAATAAATATTGGCCATCATTATTGCTATTATGAACAATTAGTATAATTATTAATATCAATAAATATTATTGCCACAATAATGTTAATAATATTCATATAAGTATATGTGTAAAACATACAAAATTGTCATTATTTCCTATTACATGGGGAAGATACATGGGAGTTATTAGTAAAATGTTTGCAAAATCTTAAAGTACTAGATAAACACTAGCCATTATGATTGCTATTATTAGTAATAATTAGTACAATTATTACAATCACAAACATTATATAGATAATGTTAATAATTATCATTACATGTAATTACATTGTAAAATATAATAATTGTCATTATTATTACATGAGGAAACAGTGAAGTTTCTTTTAGTAGGGAATGGCATGATCAGACCTGTGTCTGTTGAATGCCTCCAAGAAAGACATCCATTTGGTTTCTGTCTTGGATTCCTCATGCTTAACACAATGCCTTGCATGTAGTAGTGGTAAGTAAATGTTTGTGGAGTTGTTGAGTAGATTAAGGCATCTACACGGCGCCAAACATTCTGATGAAAACTGGAAACATTCCACCCTCCAGATGTTTGATGTCACGTAGACAGAATCTCTCGATGATTGACTGAATATTTCAGTCTTTATCTGGATGAGTGACATTGTGGAGGCATAGCCTTGTAGTGTCAGCTCTTAAACCCCTTCCACATTGCTGTTGAAAGAATTGTTATTATGGCTCTAAATACTTGGCCTGCTGTTAATTGGACACAGCATCCTTCACCTCCTTCTCTAGCACACGATGCTCATGGGAAAACTGACAGGTTCTGTGCCAAAGGTGATTTCCATTCACGGGGTCCTCCTGGTCATCCTCCACAAGCATTTAGCAAGCCCTCACTTACACGTGCATGGCACATTTTCAAATGGGAGACATCATGCAAACATTAGCTGTCGATGCCGTTATTATTGGAATTGCTAAATCAAGTCTTCCCCCACCATGAAATTACTTAATAACAATTCTTTACCCAACACCTGCTGAGAAGGAGTTCAAAGCACATCCTCCACGTGGTGCATTAAAAATCTCACCCATTTACAGCCGTTTTCCTTTTCTTCCCCCTCTGATTTTAGTTGTGATTTAGCTGCTCCCCAAACTGCGCTTACCCACCATGCGTTTGGTGTCATGATTCGACTATTGATCAAAGACTTTGGCTAGTGCATGCACTCGACTAACTTGTTTGGAATCGTGTTGTCTACCTCGTTGGTGAGTTCAGAGGACAGGACTAGGTCTTTGCAATACTCAGGGCCAATGCCTTAGGCAGAACTCTGAAAATCATTGAAAAGCAGAGTTGGAAAGAATCTCAGAGGCCATCTAGTCCAATTTGCACCTAAGTGGAAATCCCTTGGAACACATAGATGTCAGGTGGTCATCCAATCTTTACTTGAAGACCTAGAGTGAGGGGGAAACCAATACTTCATTACATTTTTGGTTAGCCTAGAGGTGTTAGCTAGGTGACAGAGAGGAAAGAGATCTGGCCCTGGAGTCAGTAAGTTCAATTGTTCAGTCATTATTCAGCAGCGTCTGACTCTTCATGACACCGTTTGGGGTTTTCTTGGCAAAAATACTGGAGTGATTTCCTTCTCCAGCTCATTTTATAGATGAGGAAGTTTAGGCAAATGGGGTTAAGTGACTTGCCCAGGGTCACACAGCTAGTATGTGTCTGAGTCCAGATTCAAAATCAGGAAGATGAGTTTTCCTGATTTCAGGACCAGTACTTTATTCATTGTGCCACCTAGCTGCCCTGGAGTCAGTAAGACCTGAGTTCAAATCTGACCTCAGATACTTATTGTATTATCCTGGGCAAGTCATTTAAATCTATATGCCTCAGTTCCCCCACCTATAAAATAGAGATAATAATAGCACCTACCTCCCAGGGTTGTTGGGAGGATAAAATGAGGTAATAACTGTAAAGTACTTTGTAAAATTCAAAGTGCTACATAAGTGCTAGCTATTACTATTAATCATTCCAAAGTCTTTCTTGATATCAAGCAGAAATTTGCCTCTTCATAGCTTCCAGCTATTGTTTCCAGTTCTGCTGTTTGGGGCCAAATAGAACAAGCCTAATCTCTCTTCATGGGACAGCCCTTCAGATATATCAAGATAACCATCATGTTTCCTCTAAGTCTTCTCTAAGTGAGAAGTGAAGCAGTCATTTTCTTCCCTTTCAGATGGGGAAACTGAGGCACGGAAACTTGCTAGAATTAGTCAGCAAATATTTGTTAAGTGCCTTCTATGTGTCACTCGCTATACTACCATCCTAGACACCAGAGACATGTCTACAAACCATGAAGCATTCTCATGAGAAACTCACATTCCACATACATAACTATATGCAACGTAAATGTAAGTTGATACATATAAGTATATACAAAGTAGTTAAATACAGTGGGGAGGGCACTAGCATTGGAGGATCAGAAAAGGCTTCATGTGGAAAATGGTTTGCTAAACTGCTCTGTATTTCTAAGAGATAGGAGTAAGAAGAGAAGGATTTCCCAGGGTAGAAGTTACAAAAGTAAGTCAGAGTCTGATACAGAAGAGATCCTGAATCCAATTCTGGTGATTAGTCAGTCCACTCAACCATATTGCTTTCCCTGACATTTACTTCAGAGATTTTATAAATGAAGAACTGCTAGGACATGACTTCAATGAATCTATAGTCTCCAAATACATGGGAGTAGATTAAGCATACTCTTAAAGGCTGAGTGGTAAGGTGGAAAGTGTGCCGGATTTGGAGTTAGAGGGCCATGTGACTTTGGGCAAGTCATCTCCCTGGGCCTCAGTTTCCTCATCTGTAACACGAAGGCCTTAGAAATGTTAGAAGAGAAACAGATTATATGCTTTTCACAGCTATAGGTAAGGGGTGAATTCTTAATTGAACAAGGGATAGAGGCAATTACAAAAGATTCAACAGATTCATTTGATTACGTCAAATTGAAAAGCTTTGGCACCAAAAAATGAACACATCTGGAATAAGAAGAGAAGCAGTGGACTGATGTGTGTGTGTGTGTGTGTGTGTGTGTGTATACACAAAAATATACAATTTTATGAATATGGCAGATAATGGTCTGATATTGAAGACATTTAGACGACTAAGAGCAACATTCCCAACCAAAATAAGGGGATTGGATTAGATGCCTCTTAAGTCTCTAGCTCCATGTGGATAATACCATGACTATTTTGGATACTACAGTATTTCTTGCCCCTGACTAGTATCTGAGACAGAATAGAGTCAATGGTTTCCTGTGAAACTTTTGTTGAAATGAATATAGACATATTTCTTTTTCATGAGGTAATAAAATCAACAAATCTGCCCTATTTTTTTCTACAAATAAATATATTTGGTGAGTAGTTATCTAAATGTGTAATTGAATGTGTTCCTCCCTTGACCTCTTGGGAAATATCAGGACACAGCTTTCCAATAGCTTGTTTTCTGCTGTTGTTGATATCCTAAGCTCTCACTGGAGGTTTTCACTAAGATTAGAGTTTGGAAGAGAACTCCTAGACTTGATCCCTTTAGATCAGAGTGTTTTGAGAAAGTTGCAGTTTGGGAAAATGCACTAGTTATTATGGACTGTGCAACAATACCACATGGTGGTTCTGAGAAGAACTGCACTGAGGGTTTAAGCCTCTTTAAAAACAGCATTACTGATTTCACCCAGGGGTCTCTGAGCATTTTACAAAAAAAGACAGAACACTTTCCAATGATTTTTTCAATTGTTTCCTGCCTTGAGAGGAATTTTTTAATCTAAAAGAAATGTTTCAGATCACTTTGTCTCAAAATATTCAGCCTTCTGTATCTCCTCCTTTCTGAAATTAACCTCTCCACTTTCTGAATGGTGGAGAAGCTGTTGGATTTGGAGTTACAAAATTGGGCTTCTAATCCTGGTTCCTGAAGCATTTAATTTCTCTGATCTTCTTTTGATTCTTCATCTGTAAAATGAAGGCGTTAGACGGAGTGTTCTCTAAGATCTCTTCTAGCTCAGAAATTCTATGGTTCTGTGCTCTCTTAAACAAACTCCATCCTCTAGAATAGAAGTTCTTAACCTTCATTTTATTTTATTTTTGCCATGGACCTCTTTGGCAGCCTGGTAAAACCTATTAATCCCTTCTCAGAATGTTTTAAATGCGTAAAACAAAATCCATAGGATTATAAAGGAAGCCAGTTTTATTGATATGCAGTTATCAAAATATTTGAAAGAAAAACTAAGTTCATGGATCCTGGGTTGCAAATCTCTGCTTAGAACTTTGCTTGCATAGTTATTTTCCATTTCCCTACTATTCAACCCCTCCCCTCTCACATCTCTTTGCCTACAGATCTTACCATCTTTTTTTTTTTTTAAAAAAAGATGAACAAAATCAACTTCCTCATCCTCAGAATCTCTCTTACCTTCCTTTCAGATTCTTAAGCACTATTTCCTTTTCTTCAACAGGAAATAAATCCTTTACTTTTATTCTCAAACTTATGCCTTGTTCAGGCCACGGATATTTCCTTCTTGAAGGTTACTAGTGACTGTCTAATTGCTAAATTTGATTCAAAGACTTTCTAACTCTTCCTTCTTCTTGATTTCTCAAAAAAAGTAATGGAAAAAGTGCTGAATTTTGATTCAGATGATCTGAAATCCTAGCCCTTTTTATGCCACTAGTTACTTATGTGACTTTGGATAATTCACTCACTTCCTCTCTTGCAATCGTATTTTCTTCACCCATAAAATGGAGGTAATACCTGCCCTGTCAACTGACAGGATTATTTTAAAGACCAAATGGATGTTTAACTGAAAAAAATACTTTGGAAATTGTCAGGAATCATAATGATGCTTTAGTGAACAATTATTAAGCAGTGACTCTGCACAGAGCCCTCTTCATCATGATGGTGATAATGATGATGATGATAATCAGCCACTCTTACAATATTTTTCTCTTCTTGCTTCCCTGGTATTACTCTATCGTGGTTCTTTCTACATTCCTGACTACATATTCTTTGGCTTCTCTTCCCCCTTCCCTCCTCTACATGCAGATATTCCTTAGGATCAGTCTTTTCTCTACCTTTCCTTCTTCATAGACATTCCATTTTGTGACATCAGCTATAATCTCTTTAGTGATTTAAATGCATTTAGGTCCACAAAGATTAGGCACTGTGCTATGTGGTATGCAAACGTGAGCAATGATACAATCTTTGCCCTAAAGGAGAAAATACCTGTAACCACTAGGTGTCACTATAGAGAACAAAAGGGCTCTGCCTTGCGGCTGAACTCATCCTCCCTCTTCTAAACCAAGACAGGGTCAGCAACAAAGATCCTCCCACCCAGACCATGCCTATTTTCACCCAGAAGCTGCTACCTCCACCATAGATCAGCGCTCTTATTTAAGCTTCTGGAAGGGATGCATCACCTCAGATAATCCAGTCAAGGGATAGTGATATTCCCCCCAGCCTTTCCTGGGCTAGGAAAAGAAACACACTCAGAGTACTTAGATCCAGATCACTTAATACCAGATCACTCTGTAGCCAGGAAAGAAAAGGAATCTACTCCAAAGGGTTATTACACATACATGCCAATACATTAAGCAGGGATCTACTTACTATTGTAGGCACACCAAAAAGTTCACCAAAAAAAAATTGCATGAGGCTCAGAGAAGTTGGGCAGCTAGGTGACACAGTGGATAGACTAGAGTCAGGAAGATTCATCTTACTGAGTTCAAATCTGGCCTCATACACTTACTAGCTGTGTGACCCTGGGCAAGTCACTTCACTCTGCTTCAGTTTCCTCATTGTAAAATGATCTGGAGAAGGAAATGGCAAACCACTCCAATATCTTTGCCAAAGAAACCCCAAATGTAGTCACTAAGAGTTGGGTATGACTGAACAACAACAACAACAGAGAAATTATGTGACTTGCCCATGGAAATATAGTAGTAACTCTCAGAGAAGGGTATTGAGAATGAGGTCTTTCTGATTCCAGGTCCAGCACATTAGATATGTAAATAACAGCAATGCGAAGTAGAATTTAATAATGGCACAGGAGATATAATCAATGTGACATTGAAGAAAGAACACTGAATTTGGATAGAGATGACAGTTTCACCGTTAACTATTAGTGTAGTTTTAGGACAGGAGCTTTATTTTACAGAGCCTCAGTTTCTATATCTGTAAAAAGAGAGTTTTGTACCAGATGATCTCTAAGGGCTTTTCTAACTTTAAATACTAGGCCTGAAAATGGAGAGTTACCACAGTGGCATGAGAGACTCAAAAAAGGAGAGATTAGTTTGAGCAGGGTCACTTAGAGAAGGCTATGGAGAAGGTGGCCCCTTAATTGCACTTTGAAGGAAGAGAATAAATTATCAGTTATGTGAGGAACATCCATTCTAAGCATGGAAGATATGTGTATCCCACAAAGGTAGGAGAAGACAGGATAAAATTTGGTAACAATGAGCAGCAGAATTTGGCTGAAGTATTGAGGATCCTAAGGAGAAGCCTGAAGAAGGACACTGAAGTCAAATGGTGGAGGACTTTTAATATTAGGAGTTTTCATTTATTTGTTTGGTTAGTATTTTACTATTTGCTTCCTTTTTTTCAGTTATCAAACATCTATTTTTCTCCTTTCCTTTTTTTTCCTCCCCCCAATGGAAAAAAAATAAAAAGGAAAACAAAATCCTTGTAACAAATATCCATACTCAAGCAAAACAAGTTTCCATATTGTGTGTCTCATTCTGTATATTTAGGCTGTCATTGGTCCTCTGAAAACATGGTTGATCATTGTATTGATCAGAGTTCTTAAGTACTTCTCAAACTGGATGTCACATAGACATCTTAAACTCAGTATGTTGCAAACTTTGTCCCAAAATTGTTCTCCTTATCTTTCCCCCCCAAACCCACCCTTCTTCTTCACTTTCCTATTACTGTTGAGATATTACCATCCTTCCGGTCACCCTGACTTGCAACCTGAGTTGTCATTGACCCCTCATTTGCACTCATTCGTAATATCCAATAAGATGCCAAGTTGGGACAATTTTGCCATCTCTCTTACATGCCCCCTACTTCCCTAAGATACTGCCAACACCCTGGTGCAAGCTGTTGTCACCTCACACCTGGACTCCCACTACATAGCCTTCTCTTGGTCTTTCTGCCTCAAGTTTTCCCCTCCTCCAGCCTGTTCTCAGCTGTCAAATTTATCTTCCTAAAGAACAAGTTTGACTGTGTCTTCCCTTCAGGTCCTGGTTAAAATTTCACCTTTCTACAAGAAGCCTTTCTTGGCCATTCTTAAAGCTGGTGCTTTCCCTCTAAGATTATCTCTCATTTATCCTGATTATCTCCATCTTATTTGCACAACTGTTTGCATGTTGATTAGACCCTGAGCTTCTTGAGAGCAGGGACTAGCTTTTACCCTTTCTTTCTAACCCCAGTGCTTAGCTTGCTGATGATGACTTTTAAAATTGTTCACTTTGTTTTAGAGTATAAATTGTTCTCCTGATTCTATTCACTCTGCATCATTTCATAGAAGTCTTCATTGATTTCTCTGAAACTCTTATATAATTTTTTACAGTAAATACGATTCCATTAATCCCATAAACGGCATATTTTGTTTAGTTATTCTCCAAATGATGGACACATAATTTTCAGTTCTTTGCAAGTGAAAAAAACCTATAAATATTTTGGGACATATTGAACCTTATTGCTCTGTCAAAGGCTATTAACGGTTTAGTAATTTGGGTGGCAATGTTCCAAATTGCTTTTTGGAATAGCCAGATTAATCACAGGTCTGCTAGTAGTGCCCCTTTTTTCCTAAAGCCCCTCCAACATTGGTCATTTTCTGTTTATCACCTTCACCAATCCGATGGGTAAGAGGTGGAACCTTAGAGTTGCTTTAATTTGCATTTCTATAATTATTAGTAATTACTAATTACCAGTTAGTAATTAGTAATGTTCATTCAGAGCATTTAAAATTTAGTTACAGATAACTCAGATTTTTTTTCCATTGAGAACTACCTGTTCGTATTGTTTGATCATTTATCAATTTGAAAACATTTTTTTTTCAGATCCTGTAGGCAATAGGGAGCCATAATCATGGGAAAGACTATGCATTTGGGTGATTATTTTGGCAGTGATGGGGCAGATAGATTGGTCAAAGGAGAGAATGGAAGCATGGAGACTAATTACGTAATAATACTGGGGAAAGATAATCAGGGCCTGAACTTGGTCAGTGGCAACAGGAGTAAAAAGGAAAGAATATATGTGAGTGATATTGTGGGTGCAAAGCCAGAATCTAATTGGAGAAGAAGGAAACAGAAGAGTCAAAGAGGATTCCTAACCTTGATTACTGAGAAGATGGCGGCATCATCAAAAGGAATAGGGAAATTAGGAAAAGGTCTTTGTTTGGGGATGGAATGAGGAGGGGTACTTCAAGTTTAATTTTAGTGGCCTCTCTGGGAGTTAACACCTCACTCTAGACCTGAAGATTGAGTCCAGGGTGGGGAGGGATGACTTCAGGTTCAAGGTGCTGTGTGGGTCCACATTCCTAAACCTTCTTGGTGAGGTGTCTTCTATTAGGTGCGGAACTCCACTGAATGGATCATGGCTGATATTTCTTCATATTTCTTCATCACTCTCCCACCCTGAACTATATAGTAGAACAGAAAAAGAGGATTATATGTGAACTATGGGCTTCTATTACATACAACTTGCTTTTCTTTTAAAATATGTAATACATTCAACATATAACCTTCAAAACTGCCAATCAATTAAGCACCTACTATGTGCCAAGCACTGTCCTACTTGTTTGTTATTCTTTCTGGCCTTTCTTCTGTTCTTTTCTGTGCATTATTTTAAAAAATACATTTCAATGACCTTTCTTTCTTTTCTTTTTTCTTTTCTTTTCTTTTCTTTTTTTTTTTTTTGTTGCTGTGCTGTGTACTATGTGTGAAGCAGAATTTTGGCTCAAAAGAAATGTGAGATGCTTGATCTTAGAGACATTTCCACTCCAAATGTTCACTTGGATTATTTGTGCCCAACCTGTGGTGGAGCCTTCTGAGCTTATATTGACCTGATCAGCCACTGTTGGACATACTGTACCTTGACTCCAACATTCCGTGAGAGTAAAGGACAACAACCCACCAATCCTCTTCCTATCCTCTGAACCCTTCCATACCTCCCCCTTCCAATTCATTTCTCTGCCAGGAGGTGGGTCAAAAGCTTCCTCACATATCATCTGAATTGTGGTTGGTCATTGCATCGATCAAAGTGCTTACATCTTTCAAAATAGTCTCTTTCTTTATACTGCTGCTGTTGTTGCATAATTTTTTCTCCTGGTTCTGTTTACTTAATTCTGCTTTATTTCATTTATGTCTTCCTAGATTTCCCTGAAACCCTCTCTTCAAGAATTTTTAGGGCACAATAATATTCCACTATATTCATATATCCCAATTTGCTTAGCCACTCCAGAATTGATGGCCACACTCTATCTGCTAGAAAAAAAGAACTATTACAAATGTTTTTGTACATATAGGTCTTTTTCTGCTTTCCTTGATCTCTTTAGTGGTATAAGCTTGATAATGGTATCATTGAATCAAAGGGTATACACAGTCTAGTAAGTTTTTGGGCATAGTTCTAAATTGCTTTCTCAATTGTTAGATAAATTCACAGTTTCACTAAAAGTTCATTAGTATGCTTGTTTTCACAGGACCCCTAAAATCTGAATTTCCCATTTTTTGGTCATCTTTCAAAATATGAGGACTAGAATCTCAAAATTGCTTTAATTTGCATTTCTGTAATAGTTTGTGATTTGGAACATTTTTATATGGTTGTTGAAGTTTGCATTTCTTCCTTTGAAAACTGTTCATGTCTTTTGACTATTTATTTATTGGAGAATGGTTCTTGTTCTTGGGAATTTGAAACAATTCCTTAAGTATCTTGGATATGAGATATCTATCAAAGAAACTTTCAGCAAATATTTTTCCCAGTTGCTTTTTTCTCATCTAATTTTAACTGCATTGATTTTGTTTGTGCAAAAAGGTTTTTAATTTTACGTAACCCAGACTGTCTATTTTATCTTCTGTAATCTCTATTCCTTGTTTGGTCATGATACTAACCTCCTGGAGTTTCTGGGAAGATTAAATGAGATAATTTTTTATAAAGTGCTTTGCAAACTTTAAAGTCCTATACTTTACTACTACTGTTGCTGCTGCTGCTGTTCCTATTACTACTATTACTGCTGCTACTACAAAAGTTTTTTTGCAAACTTTAAAGTTCTGTACTTTACTGCTGCTGCTACTTCTCCTACTGCTATTGCTGCTGCTACTGCTATTGCTGCTACTACTATTACTACTACCACCACTACTATGATGACTACAATGACTATTATTATTATTATTATTACAAAGTGAAATGGGCTGCCTCTAGTAGCAGCAGGTTCCATATCACTTAACATTTTTAAACAAAGACTGGCTAACTACTTGTCAGGAACATGGTAGAGGGGAGCCTTGTCCCACTGCACTTGGGACTCAATGGTCTCTGAGATCCCTTTGAACTTAGAGATTCCATGATGCTATAATAATAAATACAATAATTACTGACATTTAGATATTACCATCAGGTTTAAAAAAATTCTTTTCCTCACAACAACCCAGTGAGATTAGTACTGCAAGTAGTATTATACTCTTTTTAAAGGTAGGGAAACTGAAGGACAGAGAGGTTCACTTGCCTCTGGTCACATAGTCAGGAAAGTAATGGCCCTAGGTCTATTGAAACCCAGATGTATTGAAAGCAAAATCCACTGCTTTTCGTACTATTATGTGTGTGTATATATGTGTATGTATTGTATACAATGCTGCCTTATATGAGAATATAGAATTATATACATGTAGAAAAAAATATGTACATTATAAATTTCTAATCAACATTTATCATGTACATACACACAAGCACCCAAATGCTTTTCCACTTGATGTAAAATAAACATGCACAGATTTCTTGGCTTTACCAACTTGTGCTTTTCCTCTAGAAATGAACAAAACTTTACCAGCAATGTTTTTCTGCTCTTTAATTGGAAGTCCACTCCTTCCCCTGCCCCAGTTCCGACAATGGAAAATGAAAAAAAAAAAGAAAAGAAATTCAGTCCATTATCATGATTGCCATTTCACCTCTTCCGAGTGGGAGACCATAAAGGGTCTAGAGTTTCATCTGGGAAAAGTTCCTCTACCCAGAATGGTTTGAATACTTCCCTGAACTCTAACTGGCTTTTGCAATCCCATGACATGTGAATAAGTTTGTGTGATTTCCCATAACTTTGGTTATGGACCTTGGAGAAAGGGTCACAAAAACATCTCATTTCAGAATGTGAGGGCAGTGCCAATGCATTTAGAAACTAACAAAAATAAGGTAATCCTGGAAATTGACCATCAAATAAAGTTCAAATTTGAGAAAAGGATCAGTATTTGTATCACATTATTATTATACCTTTAGGCCTAGCCTTTTCCCACATTTCAACTGTCTGATGATGATGGTGGTGATAGGGACAGGCACTGAGTCTGTGATTCATTGGTATAGAACCAATAAAAATTAGTTCACCTAATATTGGATTCAAGTATATTGGAACTCCCAGTATGTCAGAACTTCACTTCAGTTGGTTCTGGGCTTTGAGAGAGTCAACTGACCAATAATCATTTATTCAGCCTACTGGGGGAGCCAGGCACTGAGGATATAAATACAAAGAATGAAGCAATACCCACCCTTAATAAGTTATGTTCTAGGGGCAGCTAGGTGGCATAGTGGATAGAGCACCAGCCCTGAATTCAGAAGAACCTGAGTTCAAATCCGGCCTCAGACATATAACACTTACTAGCTGTGTGATCTTGGGCAAGTCACTTAACCCCATTGCCTAGCCAAAAAAAAAAAAAGTTTATATTCTAACAAGGGAGACAAAAGTATACAAATAATAGATAAGTATAGATATAGTTAGATATCTATATAGATATAGATATGTATATATAGTATGTATATATTACATATACAAATATTATACATGTAATGTATATATGCATTATTTACACACACGAGAGACAAAAACACATATGAGAGACAAAAGCATATATATATATATATATATATATATATTTAACATGTACAGAATTATTATAAAGAGAATCAATGCAAATAAATACAAAGTGGTTAAAGATGAGGTCCTTTGGAAGGAGGGCACTAGCAGTTGAGGTGAATCAGGAAAGGCTTCTTGTAAAAGGTGACATAAACTAAGTCTTGAAGGCAGAGGGCTTCTCTGAGGTGGAGGTGCAGAGGTAGCACATCCTAGACACGGGAGACAGCCAACAGACAGGCACAGGAATAGGAAATAGAGTGTCATCTGTGAGGCAAAGAGAGAGGGCCAACTTGTGCTGGATCGAAGACTTTGGGAGAGGGAGTAAGTGTACAATTAGGCTGGAAAGGCTTGGAGGCAATAGGGAGCCACTGGTCTTTATTGAGTAAGGTAGTGGGATTAAACTCAAATAGAAAACTAATCCCTGTGGGCCATGTATTAATTTAGAAAACAATGCATAATCTACATAGTATTGTATTTTTATTTATTTTGTTGAATATTTCCCAATTGCATTTTAATCTGGGTCCAACAGCACTCTGGGACTGTGGAATAGAGGATGCCCATGGGCAGATCTGTGTTTAGGGAAAATCATACTGATATCCACATGGAGGAAGGGCTGGCGAGGAGAAATTATAAAGAAGAATCCAGTGCACAGTATTCATCTGGCATGGCCCCTAGGCCCATGTGAGCCACTGGGAAGATGCCAAGAATGCCCCTCTTTTTCATTCATCCAGGCACTTTTTTGTACCCCTTTCTTTTTAGGAGAAGGAGAACATTAAATTTTCCTCTATTATTTCCCTGTTCCAGAGATTTATTCACAAGTTTCTTCCTGTCCAGCAGGAAAGTTTAAACTTCAGCAAGTTTTTCTGGTGTGAAACACAGTGTATGAAAAATAAAAAGAAATCTGTTCTTTATGTTTTCTATTCTTGCCCCTAGCTTTGCTATCCTGGACACTTTCCTAGTAACAACGCCCCTCTCCCGACTTCCATTCTGATAGGACTATGTCCAAAGCCAGCTCCAGCAGCAGGGCTTTCCCTGGTGCGGAGTAGAAGGAGGAGATGCAGCACTGGTCTGGTACCAGCCCAGGAGGGGACTGCTCCAGACCTCACCCAAAAGCTGTGAAAGGAAATGTTTCCTCCAAGTATGTTCCACATTCACTTGGAGCCTGTGGAGGAGGCCAGCCAGTTGAATTTGGGTGTTTATGCCCTATCATCACTCTGGGCACAAAGGAGTTCACTCTAAACAGTGATTTTTGGGAAGCCACAGAAAGATGACTGGCTGATAGGACGCTAACTATGTAAGCACCTGGAAAGACCCGAAGAGGCCACATGGTACGGTGGGAAGAACAGTGGACTTGATATCTGAAGACCTGGGCTGGGCTCCTGGCCCTGCTTGCTGTGTGATCTTGGGTAAGTGACTTCATCAAATCAGGTGATTGATCTAGATCAAGGTTAGGAAGATAGGAAAACAAGTGTCCTGACTTCATAGTCTAATTGAAAGCAGCTTAGACTAGTAGGTAGTGATGGACTCAGAGTCAAGAAGACCTGAGTTCAAATCCAACCTCAAACACTTACTAGTTATGTGACCCCAGGAAAATAACTTAACCCTGATTACTTCTCCAAATACACACACACACACACACACACATATGTATATGTATATATGTATATAAATAAATAAAATAAGCAAGTTCCAGTAGATAAATGTTCTTTCTCATCATTAGTTTACAGGTCAGGACATTGAATCATTTATAAGGCCAATGAAGTGACTTGCCTGGTCCTATGATAATTCAGCAAACTTCCTAGGATTTCCGAGTCTCACTTTCCTCCTCAGTTTGGAGACATCATAGCTGTAGAGTCAAAAAAAAAAAAGAAAAGAAAACTGAGCCAACAACTGTATTGTAATTTTCACTATTTCTATTGAAGGAGGCAGAAGGAAATGAACAGATGGGAATGTTGAAAGATATGTTTCTTTTGTCTTTTTAATAGGGTAAAGAAGTGTTTAATGAAATAAATGTGCATTTCTTTGCCTCTCTGTCAGGGATGTGCAAAGATGATTGGAAAGGCAAGGCCTCAGAAGGCCGGTCGATATCTGCCCCATGAATGGACTGGCCACGAAGGCTCTTCTAAGGTAGTAACCGCATCGATGCTTTGCAGGAGCTGTTGGCCTTCCTCACTTTGTTTTTGGAGTCAGCAAGAAATTTGGCACCAACTGAGTCGCTCCATCCATAGGGATTGCTTCATTTTGGCAAGGGGCCTCTGCAGCTGCTATGGTCAGGCTGGAGAAGATGGAGCCTGAGTCAGATGACTTGGATTTTAATCCTTCCTCTTCCCTGGAATCGTATTTGATCTTCTTAGGATCTTTCTGTTGCCCTCCTTTACTTTCTCCATCCATTTTAATAATAACTCAAATTTATAGGGTACTATAAGGCACTTTCCTATATGATCCTCATGATAATCTTGGGGAAACCATGCCTCAGAGAGGTGAATTGATTTGCCCAGAGTCACATAGGAAGTGTCTGAGGGAGGATCTGAACCTAGGTCTTCCTGCATCCAAGTCTAGTGGTCTATTCCCTATACCAAAGGGTTTCTATAAATCAGAGTTAACAATATAAGAATGACCTAATTAATTCATTATTGAGAAAATGAGGCAATTCAAGTACTTTGAGCTATTAAGGGAATATGAAATAAATTCCTTTAACACCATATACATAAATGTAGCATAATGTAAATGTAAAAAATAGCAAATACATAAACACACACAAACACACATATACATATAGGTATGCACATACATACATGCACTTGTGTGTATACATACGTGTATGTACACACGTGTGTGTACGTATACAATACATATATGTGTATGTACATGCATGTGTGTATGTACACACACACATAATTACTCTATATGAAACAAAAGGGCAGCTGGTTGGCACTGGAGCTGTAGTCAGGAAGACCCAAGTTCAAATCTGGCCTCATATACCTACTACCTGTGTGACCCTGGGCAAGTCACTTAACCCTGTTTGCCTCAGTTTCCTCATCTGTAAAATGAGCCGGAGATGGCAAATCACTTCAGTATCTTTGCCCAGAAAACCCAAATGAGGTCACAAAGAGTTGAATACAATTGAAACTACTGGACAACAACAAATATGAAATAAATTCCAGAAATAATTTGTAATCAATTATTGAAGTCACATTGCTTCAAATTGTACTTTAATGTGTCCTTTGAGCACGCTTGCTGCCAATTTTTTATATGATTTCCTATACAATTCACATATCACAGCTGTTATGTCAGCAACAAGAATAAACTTAATTTTATTAAATTCACCAAGTATTTATTAAACACGTACTAGGGTGCTCCAACATGGGCCTGATGGACTGACATCTGGCCAGAAATATGGACAGATGCAGTTGAGCTAGGGTTGTGGAAGATACAGTCGAATCAGGAGGACCATAAGGAGGCATTGACGATGGGATCAGCTCACAGCAAGTGTCAGCCTCTGATTGGCAGTATGAGACAAAGTAGCTGGTGGGAAGGAATACCTAACGAGAACCTGGCACAACCCTTGGGCTGTGGCTTCTCAGACCTAATTGAAACTTAGCTCCATGCTAGGATGCTGTCACCCAAGGGTCACTGGTGTATTTTTACTGCTAGGAGATTAAGAAAGATGCTGGGAGCTGCATTCAATCAAAGCTGATTCTTTTGCTGTGCTGCATCTGCAAGGATGTTAGATTATACAAATATTTTCTAATTCCAGTTGATCTAGTCTATCCTATTCTTTGAGAGGTTTTGTGAATTTTCTTTTTTTACTTTCAAAATGATTCAGCAATTACTACTAAATACAGTGAAGATGTGAATTATTCAACAATAACAAAACAATAAACTATTGAAAACATCTTTGTATCCTTTACTAAACCATCTAGATGGTACTTTAGAATTGCGTCTTCCTTGTGATGGCTCACTGGACCTGACCTGGGACAAATTCATGTGTACCAGATGTTATGCTGGGTGCTGGAGATAACAGAGACAAAAATACCTTCAATCAGTTCACATTCAATTAGAGGGAAACACATAGGCAGATAAGTAAATGCAAAATGTATAAAAATTTAATTAAAAATAATTCGTGTTTATGTGTATGGTAGTAGGAGAAGGAAGGGAAGGTGAGCAAGAGGAAGAGGAAGAAGGGGAGAATAGAGAAGTGCTATCAAGCTGAGAAGGAGGAGGGTGAGATCAGCAAAGGCCTCAAGTAGGAGATGACCCTTGATCTGAGCCTTTAATGGATTTTAGGAGATTAGAAGTGAAAGTATTCAAAGTATGGGTGGGATGAGACCAAGTCAGAGTGCCTGGCACGAAAGCCTGATATCCTACAAAGGTGTAGAGGCCAGAGATAAAATATCTCATATGGACAACAGAAAGCAGGATGGTTTGGTTTTTGTGGTGAGAAGGAAGAGGAGGAATGTAATGTAAGCCCAGCCAGGGAGGTTGGAAGAAGACTGTGCAGGGCAGTAAGTGCCAAAAAGAAGACTTTGTATTTTATCCTGGAGGTAACAGGGAACCACTGAAGCTTCTTGAGAAAAAGAATAACATTGGTCAGAACTATGTTTTAGGAATATCAATTTGGCAGCTATTCAGAGATTTCATTATGGAGGAAAAAGACTGAAAATAAGGAGACTATGAGGAGGCCATGGCAGTAGTCTGGGAAAGAAGGAATGATGTTTGGAACTAGTGTAGTAGTCAGATGAGTAGAGAGATGGAGATAAGTGGTCCAGAGGAAGAATTCATAAAACTCAGCAGCTGATTGGTTATGGAGAATGAGGGAGAGTGAAGAGGTGAGGCTCAATCAATCAGCTGAGAAGTATATAGAGACAGCAAGTGGATAGAACGCTAGGTGTGGAAATAGAAAGACTTGAGTTCATACTTGTCATCAGACACTTATTAGCTGTGTGGCTCTGGGCAAGTCAATTAAATCTTTGCCTGTCTCAGTTTCTTCATCTGTAAAATGGGGATAATAACAGCACCTACTTCCTAGGTTTGTTACGAGGGTCAAAATGGCATAACATTTGTAAAAGCACTTAGCACAGTGCCCGGCACATAGTAGGTGCTTAATAAATGCTTGCTCCATTATCACTCCCACGGACACTGTACTAAGTAATATAGATACAAATACAATGAATGAAACAATCCCCGCTTGCAAAGAGTTTACTTTTTTTTTTTTGGTGGGGCAATTGAGATTTAAGTGACTTGCCCACGGTCACACAACTAGTAAGTGTGTGAGGCCAGATTTGAACTCAGGTCCTCCTGACTCCAGGACCAGTGTTTTATCTACTGTGCCACCTAGCTGGCCCCAAAGACTTTACATTCTAATGGAGGGAATCAGTAAACTATGTATAAACACATGCATAATTATATTAGCATATGTGTATGTATATGTATATGTGTATATGTGTGTGTATATGTGTATGTACATGTGTATGTACATGTATATGTGTATGTATATGTGTATATGTGTATGTGTATGTGTATGCGCATGTGTATGCGCATGTGTATGCGCATGTATATGCGTATGTATATGCGTATGTACATGCATATGTACATGCGTATGTGTATGTGTATGTGTATGTGTATGTGTATGTGTATGTGTATGTATATGTGTATGTATATGTGTATGTACATGTGTATGTGTATGTGTATGTGTATGTGTATGTGTATGTGTATGTGTATGTATATATGTATATGTGTATGTATATGTGTATGTACATGTGTATGTACATGTGTATGTACATGTGTATGTGTATGTGTATGTGTATGTGTATGTATATATGTATATGTGCATGTATATGTGCATGTATATGTGCATGTGTATGTGTATGTGTATGTGTATGTGTATGTGTATGTGTATGTGTATGTGTATGTGTATGTACATGTGTATGTACATGTGTATGTGTATGTGTATGTGTATGTGTATGTGTATGTGTATGTATATGTGTATGTATATTATATATAATTTTGGAGGGAGGGCTGCTCAGACATTTTAGTTGTGTCTGACTTTTCACCACCTCACTTGGGGTTTCTTAGCAAAGATAGAATGGTTTGCCATTTCCTTCTCCAGCTCATTTTACAGGAAAGGAAACTAAAGCAAACAAGTTTCAATAACATGCCCAGGGTCACACACTAGTAAGTGTCTGAGGCCGGATTTGAACTCAAGAAGAGAAATCTTCCTGACCCCAGGCCTGGTACTCCATGGACTGTGGAACCACCTAGCTGCCCTATAATGTTTAGGAGTAAACAATAAATGCTTGTTGACCTCAGATAGCTCTACCAAGTTTATTGGCATCTTTCAACAACCCCCCTAACATTGGCTCTCCCTCCCATCTTTTATCATTTGTTTCCACTTTGTTAAGTGTGAGGTGTTTTGATTTGTTTTCTGTTGTTTTGATTTGTTTCTGTTATTTTTAAGTGATTTGGAACATTCTTTCACAAAGTTGTTAATAATTTGCAGTTCTTTTTAGAACAGTTTATTACTTCCTTTGAACTCTAAATCTCTTGGAGAATGGCTTTGGGTCTTACATATATCAACTAGTTGCTAATAGTTGCTGATGTATCTTGGATTTCAGATCTTTATCATACTCACTTGATATAAAGACCTTTTTCTCAGTTGACCATTTACCTCCTTATCCAGGTAGCATTAATTTTATTTTTGCAAAAGCATTTCAATTTCACATAATTGAAATTGTCCATTTTATCATTTGTAATTGCCACTATCCCTTATTTGGTGAAGAATTCTCTCCCAAGCCATGGTGATGAAAGATTCCCTCCTCTTCTTCTGGATGTTTTATGACATGATTTTTTGGTATTCAGGTCTCATATTCACTTGGACTTTATTCTAAACTTAAATTCTGTCAGTCTAGTTTCCTGTTTCCCCAGAAATTCTTGTTAAATAGGGAATTCTTTTTTAGGTAATTGAGCTTGAGAGTTCATTGTACCAAGTTAGGTTGAGTTCAGTTACTTCTGATTCTTTGTTTTCTATTTTGTCCCATTAAGTTACTTTTGTATTTCTTTTTGGCAAGGCGATTGGGGTTAAGTCACTTGCCCAGGGTAATATACCTAGTAAGTATCATGTGTCTTGAGGCTGGATTTGAACTTTGGTCCTCCTGACTCCAGGGGTGGGGCTCTATCTACTGTGCCACCTAGCTGCCTCTTACTTTTGTATTTTTTAACCAGGACCAAATAATTTTGATGCTTACTGCTTTATAACGTAGTATGAAACCTGAAAGTGCTATTCCCTCACTTTTTTTTCATGGTTTCTCTTGATGCTCTAGACTTTTTGTTCTTCCAAATAAATTTTGTTATTATTTTGTCTAGGTCTATGAAATTCTCTTCGGTAGTTTGATGTAACTTTAAATCTGTAAATTAATTCTGGTAATGTCACTTTTATGACATTGTCATGGGGCTTTGCCTTTTCTAAACAACTCTAAGTTACTTAGATCCTATAGAAATGGAAACATAACCTATTCTCTGAATTAGATGGATAGTTCTTCTAATAGCTCTTCAGATGCTACTTTTTGATGAATAATTCGCTTAATCGTGATGTGCCAACATTCCTCAGGCATTTCTCATGGTTGCCAAAAAATTCTGTGATATTATGAAATATTCCTCTTCTCTTTGCCTCTAAGGCAGTACCGCCAAACAAATAACTTTAAGGGTCGAAAAATGATTTGTTGACTGAGCATAGACTGTCCCTGAAGTTCCACAAAACATAGGAGAAAGAATCTCAAGCCTAATTGGAGGTTCAGAAGGAGAGAAAAGTTGTTTTCCATGTGTGAGTTTCATTTGGAGAGTGGCTAGATACTTTATCTTCTCCCTTTGAACAAACAAATTCTATTAAAAAATATGGGCTGGCAGAGCTGTAACTAGGGTGGGAGTGACTGAGGATTTCCCCAGAGCACCAAAATTTAATGGGTGCAAAAATTTAAGACATTCATACCAGAATAATGGAAGCCACTATATTTGTTTATTCCTACTCAGTTTCTTAACTACTTCTTGTATTATTTTATATCATGAGTTATAAAGTTGATTCAAATTCAATTCAAAAAGCATTTTCCAAGTGCCTGTTTTGTGCCATTATGCTAGGCATTACAGATACAATGACAAAAATTAAAACAAACTCTCTTCAAGGAGCTTATATTCTCCTAGGAGAAACCACATATATACAGATAAGTAAATGTGAAATATAAAAAAAATGAATAAAAAAAGTAAATTCAGGATAACATGCCAGGCACTGTGCTAAGTACTTCACAAATATTATCTCATTTGATCCTCACAACAACACTGGACAGTAGGTGCTGTTATTATTCCTGTTATAGGTGAAGAAAGCTAGGCAGACAGAGGTTAAGTGACTTGCCCAGGGTCACACAGTTAGTAAGTCTCTGAGGCTGGATTTGAACTCAGATCTTCCTGACTCTAATTCCAGTGTTCTATCTACTCTGCCACTAGCTGCCTCCTTGAAGGAGCTTTAAATGCTAAATGGATGAATTTGTATTTGAGCCAAGAGGCAATAGGTAGCCACTGAATTTTCAGGAGAAGGGGGATGGAATGGGCAGACCAGATTTGAGGCTATATTCCACGCTGATTTATACTATCTCATTTGGTGGTCCCATCAGTTCTGATGAGTTCAATGATCATTTTATGCAGATGATTCTCAGAGCTGTTTTTCCAACTTTAACTTTTCTCCTGCTCCTCAGACTCATAATACTAACTGCCTCTTCGATGTCCGATACTAGTAGACATCTTAAACTTGACTGTCCACAAGAGAACTCTTTACCCCCAATCCTCTGCCTCTTTACCATTGAAGACACCCCCTTCTTCCTCCCAGTCGCCCAGGCTCACAACCTCCGTGTCATCCTTGAGGCCCCACTTGCACTCACCCCACATAGTTAATATGTTGCCACATCTTGTCACCTACCTTCATACCCCTCATATCCATCCCATACTACCCTGAGGCAGGTCCTCATCACCTCGCACATGCAGTGGTACAACTTCTTGTTGGTCAACCTGCCTTGTCCCTCCATACTACCAGAGGTGTCAAACATCATTAATCAGTAAACATTTATTAAGCACCTACTATATGGTAGGCACTTGCTAAGTGCTGCATTGCCCACAACACTCCCAAGTGGGGTGAGAATCAGATTAAAATGTAATTGGAAATTAGTTGTCAAAATAATAAAAATATAATAATCATGGATAACATCACATTAAAAACTAAATCAACTTGCATCCCATAAGTATTTTTATGTAAGGATCATTGACCTTCATTTCTATTTGAGTTTGACACCATAGGTATATTTTATTCTCCCATCAGCTGCCAAAGTGATTTTTCTAAAATACAGGTCTAACCATGTTACCTTCTCTTCTCAAGAAATGCGCCTAGTTCCCTCTCACCTTCAGAATCAAACATAAAATTCTCTAGCTTTTAAAGCTTTTCACAACCTGGCCTATTCCTACCAATCTAGTCTTCTTATATTTTATTCTCCCTTCCCCCACTTACTCTTGACCCAGTGACACTGAATCTCCTTGCTGTTCCTCTGATGCTCAATCTCCTAGCTCCTTCCATTTTCAGGCCCCTTCCCTACTTCTGGCACTCTCCCTTCTCATCTCTACCTCCTGGCTTCCCTGACTTCCTTCAACACTCACTCCAAACCTCACCTTCTGTGAAAGGCTTTTTGAGGTCATTCTCTCCTCCCTCCCCAACATACCTACGGCTAGTGTCTTGCCTCTGAGATTACCTCCCATTTAGAACTTCTAAGTCTATATCTATATCTATACGTGTGTCTGAGTGTGTGTACTACATGTACATAGTTATTTACATATTTCTCCCCCATTAGAAGGTGAGCTACTTGAGGGAAGGTGTCATGTTTTTATCTTTATGTATCATCAATGGTTAACATAATGCCTGACATATAGTAAGAATTTAATAAATGTTTGTTGACTGATTGACCTCTTCCCCCAAGTTCCAAAATTCCTATCTATGGCTCTATAGGCTGGGTTCCTATCCAAGCTTGTTGTTCATCCTTTGTTCTGAAAAAGGACCAATGTCAGTCATCATGAGGTGACATCTTGACTTGTTCACAAATTGGATTTAAGTGAGGCAGAAGTGAGCAATGTCATCAGCCTCACTGTTTCATCCAGAGTCATCAAAGTACTTGAGGTACAGAGTTTTGGGGTAAACCAAAAATGCCTGTGTAATGCTATATCTTTCTAAACTATCTTCATAAAATGTGTGGCACAGAGCCAGACACATAGTGAGCACTATGTAAATGTTTAATCCTTTGCTCCCTCCCATATACCATAAGCCAGCTCCTACCAATATGTTGTGCTACTCATGCAACTTGGAATCCAAAGACTGTATTGGAATTTTCATGGCAGTTTATGGGGGTGTGTGCACGTGTGCGTGTGTGTGTTTTAAACAAACAAAAAACCTGGGTCTTCCATCAAATCCACCCCAGCATATTCCACAAAATCCCAACTGCAAAGTAGTGAGGACCAGTTCTCTGCAAGCTACTTCCTTTTGTGGAGTTTGTCACACTTAAGAATGCATAAAATACATATTTTTAAGAATACTTATAGAACATTAATATAAAGTGAATTCTTAGAAATAAAAACTCAACTTCTCTTCAGTTTCTATCATAAGAATGATGAAATATTACCAGATAAAATATACGGTCCCAAGATGTTGTAAAATTATAACTAGAATGTAGAACTTATTTTAATATTTTCTTCTGTTCATTACTCTACATTCTTAATTTTATTATCAATGGGTAATATTCATAAAGTATGTTTTCTAACACCGTAAAGTAGGTGGTATGAGTACCCATTTTACAGATAAGAAACTCAGGTCAAACAGATAAAGTAACAAGCACTGTGCCAAACGAGATCACATTAGAATCTTCCCAAAGTCTTGGAAACTACCCACAACCACAATTCTTTGGTCAATCAGCACGTAGCATATACTGTTACAAAACAGGACATGCAAGAAAAGATTGAAGGAATTCCATCTTAGCCTGAAGATTGAAATTTAAACTTACTCTAAAGCAAACTTAGGAGAAAATATTCATAGAGAAAGAAATTGTCTTGGCTAGTATCCTTGTGGGTGGCTTTTTCCTCATATCAGGTATGTGGTGTGGGCTAGTAAGCAGGATGCATTTTTGTAATATTTTGGTTCCCACAGGTTAAATTGTAGGCAAGAGACATTCTCCTCCTCCTCCTCTCCTCCTCCTACTCTTCCTCTACCTTCTCCTCATCATTATTTTTCTGCTGTAGTTGTTGTTGCTTTCCTGAGAAAAACTGGATTACATAGGCTGGTTTTCTATGTCATTCAGCTTATATTCCTGAAAATGAATAGTATTACCTGTTGGGAGATACAGTGAGCCACACATGATATTCTTATTCATGGAATCATTTCCTTTGTTTTTGGTCAGAATCTCTGGAAATTAACTGAAAACAAAGAGACCACTGAGTCTGGTTCACAAATTCCATAGTAGTGAGAGGAGAAATCTGGTTAAAACCCAATTCCATATGTGTCCTCATTGACTATAGTCCTTAAATCAGGGTATGAAATTCCAGTGTCAGACAACTCGGAATATTCAATCCAAGCAAAGCAAAAACAATGGGGTGATGTTGCAATGAAGAATGTTACCAATCAAGTGACTAAAAGAATCCCGAGCCACAAGTTGAGGAGCTGAAGCTGGAGAAAGTCACAGTTGGTAAAATTCCATGACTGTTAGTGAACTGACAGCATTTGTCAAGCATTTGTCACTATCAGTATGCCTCAACTTTCCTTGCAAATTGAGTTCGGCTTGCCTATGCCTGTTGACAAAGCTTGAAAATTGGCTAAAGATCCATCCCTAATAGGATCAACTGCAGAGCTCAGGGAAGATTTTAAAGGCTGTATCAGAGATCAAGACTGGATCCAAATTTATTTGTTATGAGAACTTTAAAAGAAGCAGCATGTTGATATATGTGAGCTCTACCAATACTGAGAAATGAATGTTCGAATAGTGGTGAAGAAGGGCTATAGTGAATAGAATATTGGACTTGGAATCAGGGAGACCTGAGTTGGAATCCTGCCACAGATACTTACTACCTGGGTGACTCTGGGAAAGTCACTTGATGTATCTCAGCCTCAATTTCCTCATCTGTAAAATGTGGATGATACTATCACCTGTCTCCTAGGGTTGTTGTGAAGATCAATGAGATAAGAAACATAAAACACTTTGTGGACCTTAAAGAATGATAGCAATGCTAGATGCTAGTATACTATTCTCCTCTTCTTTTTTCCCTCCTTTTTCTTTTAATGCAGAGTGATAGTTACCTTCCATTACCTTGTGGCTCCCCAGCAAAGAACTCAAAATGTGGGAAGAATATCCCCACAGAGCAGAAAATTGCAAAGATATGTTGCACAATTGTTCAGTTGTGTCTAACTCTTTGTGATCCCATTTGGGATTCTCTTGGCAAAGATGCTGGAGTGGTTTTCCATTACTTTTTCCAGATCATTTTACAGATGAAGAAACTGAGGCAAACAGAGTTAAATGACTTGCCCAGGATCACAAAGCTAGTAAATGCCTGAGGCCAGATTTGAACTCACAAGATGAGGCTTCCTAACTCCAGATCTGGTGTTCTATGCACTATGGCGCCACCTAGTTGCTGTTGTGGTGCAATACAGTAACTTTAAGAAGAGGGAGTAATTTTGATGACCCACAATGTCACAGTAGCACACCTCAGGGTCAGTGTGTTAAGCATATTATTTATAACTATATTAAACAATTACCATTGTTTAATAAGTGCAGAAGATAGAGGAATTAGGGAAGAATTCTGCCCTCAAAGCAGCTTTTTTGGGTGCTTCTAATCAATCATTTGCTTCCTTTTCTGAATCAATGCCTATTTATCAAGCATTTAATGGATGAACTGTGTTGCATTCTGTCTCTTTTGTCTCAAATCAACAGCTAACAATTAAATTCATTAGAATTAAATTCATTTATATATGCTAGGATGGAATTTAACAAATACTTTAAAAAAAGAGGAATCAATATAATTAGTATGAAAAAAGTATTAAGAAAATACAGCATTTTTCTGCATTCTCAAGGTCAACCACCTCCAGATATATTTGGTTTTCTAATGTTACATGTAATCTTATTTTTTTTCAGGGAAAAATGGAAAAATTCTATTTATTTTCTTCTAAAAATTTTTATTGATTTATTTTAAGCTTAAACTTATATACTAAATACACAATAAGGAAAGAAAAAGAAACACATTATAAACTTAAATACAAAAGGAAAAAAAAAAGCACTTCCCTGTGCACAGCAGAACATAAGAGAGGATTTAAAATATTCAGCAATAAATTTCCATTTCAAAAAAGCCTATGTAATAAATACTAAATGTGTTCAGAGCTGTCCCTCTTTTCTTTGCTTCCTTGTGAATTTTCTTCTGTTCTCTGCTGTGCACTTTTTACTTTGTTATTTTTCTCCCTTTTCCACCCTCCCCCAAGAAGGCTACAATTAAGCACTGATATATTGATATATTTATAGTAATTTTATTTTAAAATAATTATATATGCGTATTTAATAGCTTATTTTTTCCCTATATCTCTGCCCAACCCTGTCCTTTGGAGTCATCCCATAATATCTTTTAAGAAAAAAGAAAACAATGAAAAAATCAGCCTAACCAATTAAAACAGAAAAAAAAATCTGGCAATATAGGCAATGTTCAATACCTATCAGTCACCCACCTCTGCCAAGTAGTGAGAAGAGATGCCTTCTTATATCTCTTCGTTGGGGCCTGCCTTGTTCTTTGCAAAATTGTAATTTTTGCTGTTGTTTTATAATTGTCAATCCATATTGTTATGGTCATTGTGCATATTGTTTTCTTGTCTCTGTTTACTTCATTTTGTGTCAGTTCACGATTTTGCATCGTGTTCGTGTCTTTCCGGGCTTCTCTGTATCCATCATATTCATCATTTCTTACCATGCAGTGATATTCCTTTATAGGCATGTACCACAATTCGTTTAGCCATCCCCCAGTTGATGGGCATCGCCTCTTTCCAGTTCTTTGCTACCACAAAAAGCATGCTACACATATTTTGGTGAGTATAGGGTCTTTCTTTTTATCAGTGACTTTTTTTTGGCTCTTTGGGTCAAAGGGTGTGGATGCCATATCTAATTTTAAACAACCAAAGCTATACTTTTTAAAAAAGCAAGTGGCTTAGTTGTTTGAATATTGTTTGCTCGTAATAATCTTCTGCCTAGGTCTATAGACACAGGCAACTCATTTAGCCTTTCTGGGCTTCAGTTCCCCTATTAGTGAAATTAATGGATTAGGTGAAATGAACTCCAGAGATTGGTTATGTAAGCTCCAAAAATAATATTTCTATAAGGGAGGTGATTATTATAAATCTTCTTATAAATCACTGTGGACCCAACATCAGAGATGTTTGAGCTTTGAATATTTTCCTGCTATGGAGATACATACAAATTAGAAGAAATTTATAGGTAAACAGAAATTAATTGGGAGGGAAGAAAAGAATTAGAGATTAGAATTTAAATATAAACAGACTATCTACATCACTGTAATTTAGAACCCTCATTTTACAGATGAGGCTCAAAGAAGTTAAGTAATTTACTCAGTATATATAACTATATTTTTATATAGTTGGTTGCCTTTGTAATACTATGTATTTTATCTTATTCACTTAAAACCTTGTTCTGAAAAGGGGTCCATAACCTTTACCAGATTGCCAAAAAGGTCCATGCTACAAAAAAGCTTAAGAATTCATGTTGTCAAATAATCATAATCAAATGTTTTGATACTTTTTAAATCCCATGGAGAAGGAGGTAGACTTAATGCTCTCAGAAATAATAAATTCAGATTAATTATTAGGGCAAAACTTCTCAACAGAATCAACTTGGTTTATTTCAGAGATAAACTACATGTATTCTTTCTGGGGTTGAGGAAACGGGAGATGTTAGGAAATAGACTAGCTTGGTTAAATAAGCATTATGACAGGATATTGGCTCAGTGCCTAAGACAATTTTAGCGTTTGGAAAATATATGTACTTATGTATGTCTTTTACATATTTACATATGTGTATATGTGCATGCTGTACATACATACTTATAGAAACATATAGAACTGTGTAACGCAGGGTTGTTCTGGGTCTAATTTGCATACCTGATCCTGGGCACTATGGGTGACATAGAGTTCTTGAGGTTATCTACAAGTCCATTAGTGATTGAGGCCAGACCCTACAGAGGAATGATGGTGGCTGCTCTCTTACACTGTCCTGAACAAGCACTAATCAGGAGCATAAGTCAAAGGAGACTTGATGAACTAGTGATCTCTCTAGCTTTCAGGCAGCAGAAATCCCAAAGATACTAAGAGTTTAATCATACCTATTCTCACGCACAGTGGTATGCTAAAGTCATTGCAAACCAAATGTAGAGACCCAATTGTTAAATTTTCAGAGACTTTGTGAGCTGTTGTTAAACAGAACTAGTGTGCAGATCAATCAATTCCTGCGTATGTGATGTTATTTGTTGTTTTGAAAAAATGGTATCAATCACAACAGAGTATATTTTCAATATATTATTTTCTACTTTAAATGATAATGTCTTTAATAAAGAATGTTGTTGTTGTTCAGGCATGTCTGAGTATTTGTAACCCATTTGGGATTTTCTTGGCAAAGTACTGAAATGGTTTGTCCTTTCCTTCTCCAGCTCATTTTGTATATGACGAACTGAGACCAACAGAATTAAGTGATTTGCCCAGCATCACCCATCTAGTAAGTGTCAAAGGCTGGATTTGAAGTCAGGTCCTCCTGACTCTAGGTCCAGTGTTCTATCTACTGGACTACCTAGCTGCTTTAATAATGAACATTTGAAAACAATCTTACCTGCATTTTATTTTGATGGTGCCAATATAACACTGGGAAGAAAGTCTGGAGTAGCTATGAAATTGTTAGAAAATTTTCCTTTAGGGGGCAGCTAGGTGGCAAAGTGGATACAGCATCAGCCCTGGATTCAGGAGGACCTGAGTTCAAATCCAGCCTCAGACACATAACACTTACTAGCCCTGTGACCCTGGGCAAGTCACTTACCCCCCAAAAAAAGAAAAATTTCCTTTAAAAATCATCATTTAGCATTGTTTAAATAATCAGTTATTACTTGATGGTTCAATATCTGAAATAAAACAAGTTTACCTTTTAAAAATATTTCTGGATAAAATTTATTCTATTTATAAACAATCTAATAAAAATCAAACTGAAGTAGAAACTGTATCTAAAGAGCTTGAAATTGAAATTATTAAAATTGATTGAGTACTGGACTTGAGGTAGGTAGTGTGTAATTTACAGGCTACCACTGCTGTATGGCCACGTATCCGATATTAAGTATACATTTTTCTCCTTCTTCTAGTTTGGCAATGAGATTTGCTAACATTAAATTATTGCAACATTTTACTTTAATGATTAACATTCTTGAAGAATTTTCATCCCTTTCAACTGCTTTGTAGTCAGGATCAACTAACATTCAAAAAAGTGCAAAAATTAGTCAAGTGCACCCTAAAAGCTGTGGAAAATTTAAAGATTGGCACTGGAAAGCATAACTCTGAAATTGAAGATTTAAGTCAGATAAGTTTAAAGACATTCCATTTAATAGAAAAATCATAAATTTAATGCTCTTCCTAGAAATATGGTACTAGAAAATATAATTCAACACATGAACTTATGTCTTTTATTGGACAGACACAATGAAATCATTTTTAGTTATTTTGATTTATTAGAAGCATCTACTTGGCCTCCTGAAGAGCAAACTTCACCACGGTTAGCTGCTGAAAAAAAAATTGTATCATTTAAATGAAATTTTAAAACACAGAATTAATTTAGACCATTTTCTGGATTTTATAGATGATGTTATAGAATCAAATGATAGTCTAACCTTACAACTGTACAAAAAGCTAAAAAGTTAGCATCATTGTAATCAGTAGTGCTGAAGGTAAAAGATGTTTCAGTTTAATGAATACAATTTGTGTGAGGATGAGAAATAGTTTAACAATAGATAATGTATCTGATTGGGCTACAACTCCATTTGTCAAATCAGAGTGGAACTGTAATCATAGTTCACTAAGAATAAAAGAGTTTGGCAAAAAATCACTGAAAGTATCATGTGAGAATCAATTGGTTATATAGAATTTATGTTAAAGATGATTAGAATGCATTTTATAAACTGGGCTACAATCCTTTATATCAGTGAAATTAAAAATACATTTATACGTGTAAACACAATTTTCTTTTTTTGGAGAGCCAATTGTTAAACATTCACCAGAGCACTATTGGATGAGTTGATTTCCCTTATCATGGGCACAGTGTACTGTAGTGGAAAAATCTGGGACTTAGAGTCAAGAAGACATAGGTTCAAAGCCCCACCTCAGACTCTCGCTAGCTATGGGACCTTGGGTAAATTACTAAAGCTCTCAGAGGCTCAGTATCTATTCTGTCAAATGGATGTAATAAGAATATCTATCAGGGTGATATGAAGATCAAATGGGATGGTGTATGTAAAGTGCTTTGTAAATCTCAAGGCACTATATAAATGGGAGTTATTGTATGATAGCTATTTTCAGGTATTTGAAGAGCTGTCATGTGAAAGAGGGATTAGATTTGTCCTGTGGAACCCAAAAGACTATATTAGAAGCAAGGGATGAAAGCTTTAAAAAAGGGCAAATTTAGGCTTGACATAAAGCAAAACTTCTTAACAATGAGGGCTATCCAAAAGGGGACTGGGCTGCCTCAGCAGGTAATGGGTCTCCCCAACAAAACCATCTGGAAGTTTGCTAAATGATCACTCTTCTGGTAGGTTGGATTGGAGATTTCTGGTGTGTGGGTTAGGATTGCTTGGTCCCTGAGGTCCCTAGAAATTCTAAAAGTAAATAATTGAAACTCAATACGCCATCATTCAATTCTCCACACGTTTTAGATAGTATGAACTTTATAGAAGTTTTCATTTTTTGGTGGTGGCGGTGGTGGTGGGGAATCTTCCTTCACCATTCCTCATGTCCCACTTCTCCTTTCCCCAATGCTGTTACAAAGGAAACTGTTTAGTACTGGCCTCATACCCTGGAAATGGAAGTATCTTATCATATTGTATCCACATACCCATAGAGAACAGAGCTACCATAAGTGTGTCTCTCAGCCCTCAGTCTCATTGCACAAACTAGAGTATAACTGAACATGGATAACTAATTCTACATGGTAATTTGCACCTGGGTGTAGTAAAGACAGGGCAGGGACTAATCTCTTCACTTGGAGATTCTTCATTGAAAAGCCTTAGCATATTTCATGGTGTAATACTGAAATCCTATATGAGCACTGAGAGAATTGGGTGAGTCTTGGTTATTTAAGTGACATGGATGAGCAGTCATCTTTGGGACAATCCTCAGTCTTGGGATACCTACAAAGTCTGCTTTCTTTACTCTGCACCCAGAATAATGCTGGAGGTTGGTACAGAAGTGCGCAGCCCCGATTCACCCTACATACAGATATCAAGCACAACCCTATCCTTGTTCCTCCTTGGCAATCTTTTATTTTCATTATGGGTTCCTATAAACACTACCAGTGTGACTTCTCCTTAGTGCCTTAATTGTATCTCAACGATCCCTGTACCACCTCACTCTCATCATCTATTTTTACACTGAAGCCATTAAATATGAGCTTCTTCATCTACACTCTTCTCTACCTCAGTGTCTCTCTGACTATGTATACAGCTGTTTTGGTATTCTTCCCTCTAGTTCCAAAGGAAGAGGTATCATGCCTCTTTAAACCTCGGGCCACTGTAAATCTCTCCACTTACAGCTTACAACTGGCCTTTCTCAGCTCCTGAGAGACCATGCTGTTCATCACGCACCAATTTCTGATTCTTTTTGTCCTCCCTCCTTTCAAACGCTTATAGTTCATTCTCATTTTGAAAATAAAATCTTGACCCTGTCATCCACTTTAGGTACCACACTATATCTTAGTGGCATGCCTTTGGAATTAATATATTTCCCTTCATTGGAAGTCTTCATATAAAGGTTGGATGACTGTTTGTTGGATTTTTGGAGAGGGAGGAAATTCATATTCAGGTATTGAACCAATGACTTTTTCCTCTTGAGATTCTGTGATTCTTGCCTTCCTTTCACTGCCAAATGACTCTAATTAGTGATCCAACTCATTCTGTTCTAGACCACCTTCAATCTTTCCCGTGTCCTCCTCATATCTATGACCCTTAATGCAAAGTAATTAAATACAAGATAGGTTGGGAGAGAGGACTCTGAAAGTTGAGGGGATCAGGAAAGACTTCATTTAGAAGCTAAGGCTTCTCCTCAGAGGAAGAAGGATTGTATGAGATGGAAGTGAAGAAGGATTGTAAAAAAGTTGGATTCAAGAGATTTTTGTGGAAGTAGAAACAACTGACTGGGTATGTGGGGTGAGGGAGAGACAAAAATTGAGGACAGCTTATGTTACTAACTTGGGAAATTGGAACAATGGATGGTGCTTTTGACATAAATAGTAAAGTTTACAAGAGGAGAGGGCTTTGGAAACGGACAATGAATTCAGGTTTGGACATAAATAAATATAATCAAAGTGTAATGCAACTAATGCAAACTAAACCATTTGGTTATTTTTAAAACATCATGTGGAAAAATATTATGGGTTCTCCTAGAACTCTTTGCATTCCAAGTCCCTTCTTTTATTATTACTCATTCTTTCTCCATTACATTTCTTTCCTTTTCTATCTTCTAAATAAGCTTCTTTTAATTCTTCCTCTGGCTTGGCATTTTCTCTTTTGGGGTCTTTCCCTGCCTGAAGCTTTCTTAGGTTCTCTAAGCTAAGGGTCCACACATCTGAAACCTTATGTTCAATAAAAGTATATGTATGTATGTGCAGGTGGGCACATGAGTTGGGGCGGGGCAGACAGCATGGGAGTGAGGGAAGGAACAACTGAACATATGATTTGACTGAGGGAAGGGAGGCAGTAGGAGCTATCTGTGAGCTTTAGAGAGGGTGGGTTGATCAAGGCCACTATGACCACCTTCCCTTTCCTATACTTCCCCAGAATTACTCTTATTTAGGTTGAACATGAGATTTTTTTTAACTTTAGTGGTAGAAATTCAATAAACAGTGAAGTGGGCTCTGACAGGAAAGAAGAAGAAGGCTGTTTGAGAGGAACGGATAGATATAAGCAAAACAAATTATAACTATGGAGAGCAGAGTACAAAAAAAAATAAGACTCGATTTAGTTCTGGACTAGTAGGAGAGGAGGAGGGGAGAAAACTGAACTTTGATCATTCCAAGAAATACGAATTATAGATACTTATGCTGATTTAATTTCTTGTTTATCCCCTCTCTTTTTATCTTCAAAGATGAAAGTGGAAGAATAAGAAAGAACATCATTTCAGGATTTGGTAAAGAGAAAAACAAACTTAAAAATCACAACCATGAATGTGAATCAGATGAACTCGTCCATCACACAGTGAAGGGCGAAGAATGAATTTGAACGCAAAAACTAACCATTGGATGTTTTATCAGAATATTCAGACAGCATTAAAATGAGAGATTGGAGAAATTATTATGCCTCATATTAAGTCTAAAAAGGTAGGAATTCCAATCATCTCAGATATGGAAACAGTAAAAAAGGAAAAAAAAAAGATGGTATTAAGATACATAAGTAGGGAAATTCCATTTTAGCTAAAGGTACCATAGATAATTAAACAGTACTCAAGTGGCTTTTGATTTCATTGATGTGAATATTCCCTTCATTGATGCAGATCATAACTCATTCATGCTTGCCTTTCTTGTGAAACTCTTGTCCCAATGAAACAAATCAGCATTAAACATTTATTGTACCAAATGACATAGCATCTAAGAATTTAAAGGAAAGGCAGACAAAATACAGGAAGATCTGAACAGTAAAACTATTACTGTTGGAAACTTCAGTGTTCTTCCAGATCTGGACAATTCTAACTGAAATATTAACAAAAAAGAAATGAGATATGATTGGCCTTCAGCAATTAAATGGGAATCCTAAGGAGCACACATATTTTTCAGTATTGAAAAGCACCTTTACCAAAATTGATCAAGCATATGAGTATAAGGAACTCAAATACTTAAAGGCACAAATATTAAATACATATTTTACAAACTTAAATATAATTAAATTATATTCATTTAGGAAAAATATGAATAAAAAATTAGACAAATGAAGACTAAAACTAACAGAGAACCCAGAAGGAAAAATAATCAAAGCAATATTTTAACAAAGCAACAGGTTATGAAATTATGCCCAGAAAGAATTAGCTTTGAAGTCTTAAAAAAACAGAGGGAAGAAAGAAAAATTATATCCATATTAACCACAAAATCCATAAAATGTTGGAAGATTAACCTATGAAGTCACACAAAAGACTTACAAACATAAAGTGCTTTGCTAACCTTAAAGCTATATAAGGAATTAATGCAAATATATAAAACCAAGAGCAATCCCCTATTATTATTTGCACTTTATTTTTGAAGAGACTACTTAAACAAGGTAAATGACTTTTCCAAGGTCACCTAGATGGTCTGTAGTACAAGGGAGAGATTGAGAAGAACCTCTAAAGGTTAATAATGATTAGGATAATTATTTAATTATTCCATTATCTAAAGAAGCAAGTGTGTCTTTAAAATCAGGAAAATACTGTTGCTGGAACTTTGCCCATTTAAGCTAGTTTACCCTTAGCTTCTGAGTCAATGAGCCTGAAGGAAGTAGTGAAGTTATTTGAGGTAAGGAAAGTTTGTCATTAGATTTTCCAGTTTTGCATTCCTTCTCCCTACTACTCCCTTCCTTAGACCCAGGAATCACTCTTTTCCTATCAGATTTTGGCCTCAGAAATGATCTATGACTCATTTACACTAAAATGGAAATATTTGCTATTACCTTCTTCAACATAACATTCACATTTTAACAGAAACCAGAGCCTTAAGTAGTTCATTTCAAAAGCTGTAGGTTGTAAATGGGGACAGGGAGTAAAGATATCGACTCTGTCATCATTTGTTTAGAAGTTTGCTGTTGTAAAATAGTTGCCACCAAGATCAGAAAGGCCAAGAGAACCCAGACACCACCTCAGCCAGCAAGCATTCAATCTCCCTGCCAGTTGCCTGAATGACACAATGTTCGGTGGAAATACTTTACAAATTATAAATCTCTATAAACAAGTAAAGTATAATTAGTGTTAAGATGTTTATTACTTCTTGGTACTATGAAAAAGGGGACACTTTCCTAGCCTCCTACATCATTCCTCCCACCTCTGTATGTGTGTGGCTGTTGTGGACTGAAATGTCACTGGGTGGAGAATAGAAGAAAAGGCTTTGGGAACAATTAGGAACTCCAGGAAGTAGTTTCTTCTGCCCTTTCATCTTTCTTGACAATTGTACTTTGTGTAAAAATCATTTAATGTTAGCACAGAAACATACAATTCCTACTTAGGTCTGTTAAATGAATGACCTACCCAGAGATGGAACATGAAGAAACTTTGAGAAAAATAAACCAGAAAATCAGCAGGGGAATGTAAATTGCATTTAATTTGAGCATTTGCACTTTATTATGTCACAAAATAGAATTGAAAATTCCGTAGAGGAATCATAGCCTGAAGCGCAGGGGAGACTACTTATTTTTCAAGATTTACAATACTATTACCCAGAAAAGAATGGGAATCCATGACTCTTTAATGACATCAGGCTGACATTCAGAAATCCCTGACCGATGAGAAGAGAATAAATTTTCTAGATTACAGTTACCATTTTAGTAAGAGAATTTTGAGGTAGCCTGCTTTGACAGATTTGCTGACCTACCCATTAAATTATCCACCCAAACGGCAGCTCTGGGAACTCTATTTAGTCCTCAGAATATCTTAAAAATGGGTGTGTTTGTAGGAGTGGAATATGTGTGAGAGTGTAGCTTATGATGTCTCAGTTTCTTTTTCTTAGTTTGTCAGTCACATATCAATTGTACATATATAAATGTTATATACGTATATATACATATATATACACACACATACATATATAATTGTTGGCAAACAAACTAGATAATGTGTGTAAATTTCTTTGCAACTTTCAAGTGCCATGTAAATGTCAGTTATTATTATTGTTACTATGAAAGTATAAATCCTGTGATTTTTAGTTTATCTAGGAATGACTAGATAGTTCATTGACAGGAACTATGTGATTCCTTCCATACAGACTTTAATGTGCTGGACCTTGAGTCAGGAAGTCTTGTATTTGAAATTCAGTCTTTGATGCTAGCAGAGTGACAAAGACTGGATTCAAATCCAAGTCTTTCTGAGTTAAGGTCCAGCACATTAAAGTCTGTATGGAAGGAATCACATAGTTCCTTCCAGAAGCAAGTCGCTGGAACCTTTGGGAGCTTCAGTTTCCTTATCTTTCTAGCTCCCACTAGGTGTCACTAATGGAACACAAGGAGAGTAGCCTTGACTGAACTCACTCCTCCTCCCACTCAGGAAAGCAGTAGGAAAGTAGGTGATTTCTGAAGAATCTACTGGGTTTTTTAGGGGACTTAGCTTGGGGAGGGGCCTTCACTCCGGGCATCTACTTTCTCTCCCCTTTGTCTCTCTCCGAAGCCTGGAGGCTCCCAGGTCTGCCATTTAGAACCAATAGAAATAAAAGATGGTATCCCTTGGTCTAAGAAGGTAGACATAACAAAAGCCTCAGGTTCCATTTCGATTCTGTTTCTAGAAAGTTATAAAACTATGAAAACTGCTCATAAAGTATGGCCCCAGGTGCTCCACTTGACCACCTATGAATCAGTTCTGAGCTTGTGAATTCTATCTATTCAGTGAAATGACAAAAGCTCTTCAGAGCTGCAACATCTCTCCCAATTCCACTCTCAACTTCCTCCTTAGCCCACAAGGATGGTATTTATGGTCAAATTGAACAAAATATGGAAGAATTAACTCTTCATCTAAATGAATTGTGCTTAATTATAATAGTTATCCCACTCTATGCCCACGCCAACCAAGCAGTGCATCGCGAAAGATTTATGTAAAGGTAGTACAAAGGTTTAAGTGAAAAAAAAAATCCTCTCAGGAAGGAGGATGGAAAAGTGGAGATGAGAAATAAGAGACCCTCAGCTGTCACCCTTTGTAGCCAAGAGGAGAAGAGTCTACCACTGCTGTAGCTCTGATCCCACTCTGCTCCTTCTGCCTTGTCTGCCTATGGTGGACATTTTGCCTCATTAGATCAGCATCAGTTTCTGTTTTCTCCTGCTCCTCAACCACAGCTCCCATGCTCTCCTCTCAAACTTCCTCTGGCTGCAAGATTTCATCACCTGCAGTCCTCAATCCTGGGAGGCTGTCTGTCTGGAATTACCTCTTCCCAAGGGGCTGCTCTGCAGTCAGGCCCTGGAAGCTTGTGGGATCACAACTGCAGAATGAGGATCATGCCACCTCCCAAGGTTGTGGAAAGGCTCAAGTGAGACAATGGACGTATGAAGAGCTTTGCACACTATTTAAATGTCACCTAGAGTTTTTGCTTTCCCTATCACATTCTTCTTCTTTTTATTTTTGATAGAGTTCAAATAGAAATGGCGTTGGGGCAAATCACTAACTCTCACCAGCCATTGAGCAGGTACCCAGGATGGAAACTTAGTGGGAGGCAGGATGCAAGGCATGAATATGCCTGAAGAACAGCTGTTTGATAGTTCTAGTTCAAGCCAGTTATGGAAAACTCACCAATCAGAACACAGGATTGTGTGTGTGTGTGTGTGTGTGTGTGTGTGTGTGTGTGTGTGTGTGTGTGATTATCTTTCTTTCTCTTTCTCTGTCCTTCCTCTCCCTTCTTTCTTCCTCCCTTCCTCCTTTTCTCTCTCTTTCTCTCTCTCCTTCCTCTTTCTTTTTTTCTCTTTCCTCTCTTATCTTTCTCCCTTCCCCCTTCTTTCTACCTCTCTCTCTCTCTTCTCTTTCTCTTTTTACTCCTCTTCCTCCCTCTTTCTCTTTTCTCCCCTTTTCTTTCCTTTTTCTCTTTTCTTTTCTCTCTCCCTCCTCTTCACTTTCTTTCTCTCTTCCTCATATATATGCATATATGTAAGCTTATGTATATATGGATGAAATATCTTTCATAATACCTCATCTGAAGCCATTTAATATTAACTACACAGTATGATTCATGCATAGCCCCATTTCATTTAGCCCCACCCACAATAACTGGCATAGAAGCTACTCTAAAGGTACTCATTCTTGAGAATCAATCAACGAGGTTTTATTAAATGATTATTGTTTGCTAGGCACTGTGCTAAGTGCCAAGGATACACAGGAGAAAAAAAGAAAAAGCTACTATTCTCAAGGACTTTACATTCTTTAGGGAAGACAATGGATAAACAAATTGTCATGACCCGGATAAATTGAGAGTAAAATGGGAGATAGAAATAGAGGGGAAGGCGTGAGTAGCTGTAGGGAACAGTAAAGTCTTCCTGGAGGAGGTTGCCCTTGTGATGAATTTTAAAGGAAGCTGAAGAGTCTAAGAGGCAGAGGGTTGGTGGGAAGAGCATTCCAAGCATGAGAAACAAGTCAGTGCAAAGGAATGAAAAGAGAGGTGAAGTATTCTGTTGGAGTAACAGAAAGCAGGCCAGTATGGTAAGATTGTACAGTGTGAAGGGAAGTAATGTATTAACAGAGTAGGAGTTTGGAAGGAATCAGGTTGTGAAGAATGTAAAATGTCCAAGGAGTTGATAGTTGATCCTACAGGCAACAGGGAGCCATAGAAGTTTACTGAGTAGCAGCAAGACATGGTCAGACTTGCACTTTAGGCAAATCATCTTGGCAGCTATGTGGAAGATGGATTAGATCAGGGAAAAGGAGTCCAATTAGGAAGCCCTTGGAATAGCCCAGATGAGAGGTGATGAGGGCCTGACCTAAGGTGGGGTCTGTGTGAATGGAAAGAGACATATATTAGAGATATTGTAGAGGAAGAAAATTGCAAGATTTAGCAACTCATTGGATATGGGAAGTGAACGAGAAAAAGGACTCAAGGATGACACTAAGGTTGCAAAACGGGGTGACTGGCAGAATGGTGGTGTCCATGACAGAAATTTGGAAGAAGGATGGGTTTGATTGATGCCCATGATATTAATGTTGATGTGCTTTTATTTGCCACTGTGACAGAGAGCTAAATATAAGATCTTCTACCCATCCCATCTCAGCAAATGTGCTCCTTCCAAATCTGTTATCTAAGCCTCCCAAACCCCTGATGGAAATTTGTGTCCTATAGACTCATTGAGGATCTCTTGGCATGATAGTAGCCTGGCTACTATTGTTGGACCATGCCTTTTCCTCTTTCTAAGTCACCAAATAACAAAATATGAGAGTTGGTGGGGACTTCAGAACTGTAATGTCCAATCCATACATGAAACCTCTTGTTCACTCTTGTTATTTCTTCCTTCACAAGTTCTGTTGAATACATCTCTTTCTGTCCGTGGACACCATGTGAGCCCTCATCATTTCTCACCTGGAAATTGCTTTAGCTTTGTCTCCCTGCCTCAAGCCTCAATCATTTGTTAAAAAAAAAAAAAGAAGTAAAAGAAAAAAAAAGACTTCCACTCCTAAAGTGAAAGTCTAACCATGTCATCTCCCTGCTCAATAAATTTCAGTTGTTTTCTGTTACCTCAAGGATCAAATACAAGGTCCTCTATTTGGCATTTAAACCCTTTCACAATCTAGCCCCAACACACCTTTTTGGTGTTCTTGGATTTTACTCCTCTTCACATAATTTATTGCCCAGCTATGCTGACTTACTTGCTGTTCCTTGTACAGAATGCTCTATCTCCTATCCTGCGTCTTTTCAGTAGGCTGTCACCTGGCCTACTTCAACACCCAACTCAAATATGACTTTTTGCAAGAGGTCTTTCTCAGTCCCTCCAGTTATTAATGTCTTCTCTTCGAGATTACCTCCCATTTATATTGTATATATCTTGTATATTCATAGTTATTGTCATGTTTTCTCCAACATTAGAGTGCAAGTTCATTGAGGGCAGGGAACCATGTTTTGCCTTTCTTTGTATCCATGTTGCTTAGCATGGTGCCTGGCTTATAGTAAGTCTTTAATTAATTCTTATTGTCTAAATGATTAGTCAGAAAAGTGACCCAGAATGGCAATAGGAAGTTCACTAAGACCTCTGACATCAGTTTCCCCAAAACTGAGCCTTTTATGTCTCAGGCAGCAAAGAAGATCACCCCAATGTTCCTGGCCTCTTCATTTTCTTAAGTGGAAGTCATCATAGCCTATACAAAAGAAGTATTTCACCTACCATACCCTTACCCCAACTGGCCAGAGGAAATCTATTTAAGGACTCTATAAGAAGCATTTGTAGAGACACTGACATGAAATATTTAAAAACAAACAAATGAACAAACAGGTTCTCAATGGGATATACTTTTCACTGTAGCACTCAGTGGCTAAGATTATTGAATTCTGCTTTTATTTTCCATTATAATTGACAGGTTAGGTAGAGAAAAGTGGGAGGCTGGAAAGCTAAAGACAAACCACTTATTTCACAATTAGGCCAATGACTGACTGTGGAAGGAGGCATTTAAGGGGATTTGTAACTCTTATACTTTACAGGTAGGCTAAAAAGCCTTTTAAAAGGTTATGTGGAATGGTGGAAAGAACCTTGGCTCTGGAATCAGAGGAAGTATGTTCAAATGATACTAGCTACTTACATGAGTTTGTGTGAATTATTTAATCTTCCTTGGCCTCAGATAATCTTTAAAATAAGTGGGTTGGGTCACATAGCCTCTGGGTTTTCTCCTATTTCCACATCCTAGTGATCCATGGATCCTATCCAAAAGTGGAATATTCTGCCTTTGGAGACAATGGGTTACTCTAGTGAAGACTGAAAGATATTAAGCAAAGACCAAATGACTACTTATTGGTGAGGTTGTGAGGGTGATATTTTTTTTTGGGGGGGGGGATTGGGTTGGGCTGGATGTCCTGTAAGATCCCTTCTTACTCTGAAAGTCTGTGAAAGGAGCAGCTATGGTAATGACTGACTGGAGTGTCATTCTTTACTTGGGTAAGCCCAAACCTGGGAAAATCTTTCCTCTAGGCAACATCAAAAACTTGGCATGGGCTCTGTACTTATAAACACATTAGTCACAACATGAGTGGAAGGTTATTAAAAGAAAAAGAATCCATGAGCATGACACACTCTATAATAAGTATAAGTAACTTACTGTAATGTAATCTCGAAGGTCCCATAATGAATATCTTTTTTAAAATTTATTTTTAGTTTTCAACATTCTCTTCCAGAAGATTTTGAGTTTTAAATTTTCTCCCTTCCCACTCCTTCCCCTTGCCCTGAGACGGCGTAAAATCTGATATAGGCTGTACATATACATTCATGTTAAGCATATTTTCCCATTAGTCACAAGAACAAAACAATAAAACAAAACAACAAAGGAAAAAGAAAGCAAAAATATTTATAGCAGCTCTTTTTGTGGTGGCAAAGAATTGAAAATTGAGGGGATGCCCATCAATTGGAGAATGGCTGAACAAATGGTGGTATATGAATGTAATGGAATACTATTGTGCTATAAGAAATGATGAGCAGGCAGACTTCAAAAAAACTTGCAAAGACTTACATAAACTGATGCAGAGTGAAATAAGCAGAACCAGGAGAACATTGTACACAGTAACAGCCACGTTATGGGATGACTGACTTTGATAGACTTAGCTCTTCACAGCAACACAAGAATCTAAGACAATTCCAAAAGATTCATGATGGAAATTGCTATCCACACCCAGAGAAAGAAATATGAATATATCTTAATGTTACTTTCAGTCCTAAAGATTCTCCTGGGTCCTCCACTCCTGTAATATGAATGGCATCAGGTCCTCTAGATCTCTAGGCAGTCCTTAGCTGGTGTTTGCTCTACACCTTCAACAATACCTCTGGCATAATCTTGCCTTTATTTCTTACCCAGAATTCATCTCATTATCACCTCAGGACATGAGTAGGGCACAGGGGGTTCAGAGAAAGAACCTTCCTTAGCCAGTTTCTACTGCATATATATTGAGATTTTCACATAGGGATTTGTGGGGCACAAGATTTTGTGTGTTGGTTTCAAACAGTAGCTCATTCATCTTCTTTTAGCATTTTCTATTTAGAGTCTTGTTCCTCCATGTTTGCCCACATCTACCACTGACTAGGGTGAGAGGAAGCAGTGACAATCGCTGAGCTGACTCTCTCTACTCACCATGACTTATTTCACACAATTCACTTGTTCTTCTAAACTGATTTGAAAGAAAATGGTAGCTCCTTCCTAAAAAGATTTCCAGGGTCTGCCAGACAATCTCAACCAATTCTCTCTCCATTCCCATGAGACCTTGGGTCACATTATGCAAATTAAGCACATGCACAGGAAACAGAGAGCCCTCAATAACTACCATGTGTAACGGATTCACAATGTATGCAAATATAGGCAAAATCAGCTTTGAAACAGGCGTATATCCCTATTAGAAGAGAATTGTCCAATAAAACAGCTACTTTGATGAGAAGAGGAAAGGATATAGCTATTTTTGGCTGTGACCTTTACTATTGCCACTCAATGTTTTATATTTAGAAATACACAGTTTTGCATATGGACCTGATGCTGTATCTACATTTCTACAGCAAAATTAACCTTTTTTTCTGTCATGTGAGGGAAGCAAGCTGGCAAAGACCTGTTTCTTATTTGCTTATAGTAAGTTTTATTTGTTAAACATTTGCAGAACAAAGCACACTTGTTTCAAGGAAGTACAGCACCCAGACTGTAGCTGCCTACTTCATCTCTGTCTCTATATATAGTCACTCCATCTACCAGAAGGGCCTTTGGGGTATATTTGTAGGTAAAATACAAAAAGAGCAATAAGTAAAAATATAAAATGAATATATCAGAGTATCTCTAATCTTTCTCTTTAAACACATGTGCGTAGTGTGCACATATACACATGTGCCCACATACATGCAATCACATCTGAATACACTTAGTATATAAGTATATATTTATGTGTATGTAAATATATGCATATGCATATACTTATGATATACATATTATATAATATATGAGAACTTAAGTTCTCATATACAATGGATATATAAGGTTCTAATACATATGCATGGGGAAGCTAGGTAGCTCAGTGGAGAGAATGTCAGGCCTGAAGTCGGAAAGACCTGAGTTGAAATCTGGTCTCAGACACTTGCTAGCTGTGTGACCCTAGGCAAGTCACTTAACCTTGTGCCTCAGTTTCCTCATGTGTAAAATGAGCTGGAGAAGAAAATGGCAAACCCCTCCAGTATCTTTGCCAAGAAAACCCCAAATGGGGTCATGAAGAGTTGGACATGACTGAGCAACAACATATTTGTATATATACACATACACATATACATGCATACACATATATTTATATGTATCTATATCTATGTGTATAAAGCCACACACTAAAGGGTTACATGCATACACATGTGCATGCATGTATATATGTGTGTATATATACATATATACACACATATATATGTGTGTATATGTGTGCGTGTGTATATATATACATATATATGTATATATGTGTATATATATATACATATATATATATATATATATATATATACATGTGTGTGTATATGCGTATACATGCATATGTCTCTGCATGTCCTGGGAAGCAGACAGGAAGAAGATCTTAGAGCTGACCTCATGCAGCCTTTTTTTATGTTTAATAGACCCAATACTTTTTCAGAAACTAGATCAACCAAGACTTACATCTGTTCATTATACTTTAAGCGGAAATGAAGTCCAATGCCATAGAATCAGGACTGGTTCAGCCAAACCTTTCAGACTACTCTTTGCCTGTCTTTTTAAAAAAGTAGTTTGGGTTTTTGGCAAAACCCAAAAGTGTTTTACTTTGGGTTTTTATTTAAAAAAATTTTTTAATGTGCATTTCAAAGGAAATGTAACCCAGCTGTTTCTAATTCATTTGCACTTAACACAAAGTGACTTTGTAAAAGCCATTTGATGTCCAAGAAGCCTTGAGCCCCTTAAAAAAGTTTAATCCTTGCTTTTCTTTGAACCAAGAATTCAAGCCTTGCCAGCATTAAAGAGCTGGAATCAAGAAAGTCTGGGGTTTGGTTTAATTTAAATTTAGAATTTGTAAGTGAGAGAAAGATTTGAACCATGGCAGGATGTGGGTATTTTCCAGGTAACTGGAGTTTAACTCTTTTATTTATGAGCCCTGACCACATTCAATAGTAGAACTTTTATGGGCCTTGCCCCAAGAATTTCCTAGAAAAGAAAGGCATGTCTGTTGGGAAGGGTGACCCTGCATTTGCAATCTTCAAAGTAAAGCAAGTGCGGTCAAACATCATGAATTTGAACTCCCATAAATGGAAAAGTTGTGACAATTTTGAATTTTGTTTTTTCACTATCTATGCATAAAGGGTTGCTTAAGTTAGTGATGTAAATCAATGAAGTTGTCAATCAGTCAACACACTTTTATCAACTGCTTACAATTATAGAGGAAATGTTTAACCTCATTAAAAGACCAAATATTTTGAAACTTTCTACACAAATATAAATACTGGGAGTTGATTTAACGCTATTCTTTGTTAACTAAGCTATATCAATCAATCAACAAGCGATTATTAAGCATCCAGTAAGTTTCAGGTACCTCCTGTTTTTAAACTCTGTCACTCTAGGTGGGTAGAGTGTTTTGTATGAATCTGCTGAAGGATTTTTCCCCCCAACACATGTCATTGATCAATAAAGTATAGAAGCAGAAGGAACTTAAGACATCATCTCCTCCAAACCCCTCTTTTTATAGTTGAGGAAACTGAGTCTCAGAGAAATGAAGTTATTTACTTATGTTCATAATGTAGTATAATAAAACTGGTTTACTATTCCAAGCTTCCTGAAAGTCCAGATGCTAGTATATTACTCCCTGTGAAGGAAGGGGAATAAGATATATGACACTCCATCAGAATAATAAAATGGTTGAAACCAGTAGTTGAAGAAGAATAGATATCCAGAATCCAATAACCATAGGTTTAGCCCATCATCTCAGATCTTTCAATGACCTAAAAGCAGGCCATGGCCACTAGGGGGAGCACTACCAGGTCAAACAGGACAGAAAGGAAGTTTGAACTAGAAACATGAGTGAAGTCCCATTTAACTGTTGCTTGTCCTTCATTTTAGAAGAGGACCGATGACATTATGGGTGATCTCTTGACTTGCAGGTGAATTGGATTTAAGTGAGGTAGAGTTGCACAGAGTCCTAAGCCTCACCCTCTGTTCTAGGGTCATTGAAATTCAATGACAAGATAGAAGTCAGGACAGCGGGCGATGACTTGGGATGCAGCGGATGTCCTTGGTGTCTTTGATGTCTGACCAAGCTGTAAGTGCTTCAGTTGCCTTCGTGACCATCGGAACAAATTGTTATCGTCTCCCCATTTCTCCAGGGGAAGTCTTCACATGCTTGGGGTAGACATCCCCCTAATTAGCCACTGCATTTGAGGCCTGTCATTACTCTCAACCTGCTTTGGCCTGTCTTCTGAGACAAGTTACTGAGGCATGGCCATTGCGCATGCTACAGCTTCTTGGAGCCACAGGTGAGAATTGAGTGAAGGTGGACACCAAAGGCGGATGAGTAGCCCTGAAAAGGGCTAGTACCAGAGGTGCTAGATCCCCCTGAACACCCCATATACCATTTAGCTATTGGGACAATGGAGGAGTGGAACACGAGGCTCAGTGACAGCTTAGGGTAGTAAATAGAAAAGGCTCAGACACAGCTCCCAAAGATATCGAGGTAATTGTTGAGCTGCAGTCAGTGATCTTTGAAAGATTACAAGCCTAAGTATGGTAGTTAAAAAAAAGTTCCCAAAATGCATTTCCCAGAAAAAGGGAAGATGGTAAAGTTTTAAAACTATAAACCAGTGAGCTTTACTTTAACTCCTGGCAAAATCTGGCATGTTTTGTTAAAGGGATGGTTTGTGAACATGTATGAGGGGAAGCAGGGATGTTTAAAGAGTAAGCATGGATTCATCAAGCAGTGATCATGCCAGACTAACTTAATTTCCTTTGTTGTTAGGGTTACTAAGCTGGTAAAGTGACATGGGCACAATGTGCCTGGATTTCAGTCAAATCAAATAGGACAGAGTGATTTTCCCCTTAATATTCCCAAATATCAAGATACATTCAGGCACTGATTATGGTGTTATCTGTTTATAGAGGAGAATCTACTGCCAAGAAGCAGTTTCTCATTTAGATACTGACATAGAGTCAATCAGTAAATATTTATTAAGCAATTAAATTTACTTCACTTTAATTCAGTTCGACTCTAAATTTCCATCAACAGCTCTGCTAGGCTTAGACTCCATGAATACCATACCTCCCCCAGGATAAGTTGATCACCTGAAGTCTTGTTACTATGCAGATTGACCCAGAGTTAATACTCTACCGATTCTCGGTTCCATTAGCTGCCTTTCCTCTCTGACGGAAGGGCTTGGGCCATCACCAGCTGTCTTGTCTTTTTTGTCTTGCTGCTAGACTCCAGTGAATTCTGGAGGAGAGAATGAGGCTGATGACTTTGTGTAGCTCTGCCTCACTTAAATCCAATTCACACATAAGTCAAGACATCACCTTCCTGATGCCGTTGGTCCTCTTCAGGAAGGAAGGAGTCACAACATGTGTTATGGAAGGGCTGGGGGGCAAAGCAATAAATTTCTCTTAAACTCTTTGCTTATACAGGGCTCAGAAATTTCCAGGTAACTCTTCATTTTCCACCAGCAGCACCACTTGGTTTCGACTCTATGAGCATCTTGCCCCCCACCAAGTATCCCCGGTCTCTCTCTCTCTTTTGGGGGGTTTCATTTGTTTATTGTTTTCCTCCATTCAATTTAAGCTCTTTGAGGGCAAAGGCTTTCTGTTTCTGATTCGCATCCCCAGAGCTTAACTTAGTACCTTACAGTAGATGTTTAATAAATATTGATTGAATTGAAAAATTGACTTGAGTATAGTACTATCATACTATAGTGAATAATAATGATAAAAATTCTAATAAAATATTTTATAGCATTTTAAAGTATTCGAAGTGCTTGACATCTTAACTCATTTTATTACAAAAACCCATAAGCTAGATGCTATAATTATCCTCATTTTACAAAACAGGAAACTGAGGCAGAAGGCTAAATGACGCACACAGCTGGTAAGTATCTAATGTAGGATTTGAAATCAGGTCTTCCTGACTGCAGGTCCAACACTCTATGCATTTTGCCACCGAATATACTATTGTCACATAGTTTCCAATTTTCCCATCAATTCCTAACATTTAACATGGTGACCCAGAGGCTTTGGCCATTCACCGTTTAGTCACAGATGCAGAGTCAGCTCAAAGAGTTAAAAATAATGAGTCCTACTACTAAACATTATCCGTATGGAGATTAAATTTGAAGAAACGGGGAATCCATTTCTTCATAAAGATTAGATGAGTAAACAATCTAAAGTGGTCAATGTGGGGGGTGGGGGGTACCATCATGTTTGCACAAGAAGTATAAAAGCTCTGACTTTTTTTTGTAAAAGTGAAAAAGGCTAAGTTCTTGTTGGAAAGTAGTTTAAGAGTGCTCAGCATTCTAAACAAATAAAATATTGCAACTGAATGTTGCTGATTGGGGAGTTAAGTGAATACCTTGGTGAAAAGGAAGACAGGAGTGGTGGGAAACCAGCAGGCTCCAAGAAGAGATTTGGTGACAAATTATGTGCATATGGGAAGTATCCAGGTCAAAATCCAAATGAAAAGGAAGTTAAATATTGGTATCTTTTTGAGAATGGGGAAACCTGCTAAGACCACCTCATCCACTGGGGGGAATCAGGCAAAGGAGGCAAGCTGAATCTTTAAACTTTTCAGCCAAATGCTGCAACTGTGGAACCCTAAAGACAAAAACCCTCTTCTGTATCTTTGTCATTTTGAATCTTTCAAAAATGATTTTTATTGTTAGCTTTTGCTTTTATACTCCCTATATTTCCCAATGAATCCCTTATTTCTCCATCTCCCAGAGAACAATTCCTAGGTGGGTCTTGTTTTTTCTTTAAAAAAAATTAATTTATATTGAAATCTATGGTTTTATATCACTGACATTTCTCCATGAATCTTTTTACTTTCCTTCTCCCTGACAACTTTTCCTTAAAACAAAGAGGAAAAAAAATACATCAGCAAAATGAACCAACATATTTTTTAAAAGTCTCACATTACATTCCTTGTAGCTCTATCATAATCCCCCACTTTTGAGGAGAAATGAGAAAAGCTATTTTCTGACATCTTTTCTTTATGGGCAAACTTGGGCATTGGCATGATGGATAAAATGCTGGATTTTGAGTTAGACCGAAATTTGAAACCTGCCTGAGATAATTATTAGCTGTGTGACTCTAGACAAATTGCTTAATCTCTCTGTGCCTCACTTTCCTCTTTTATAAAATGAAAGGGAAGGGTAATATTAGTATGTACTTCATGAATTGTTCAGGATCAGATGAGATAGTAAAAAACAACAACAACAACACTTTGCCACCTTAAAGTGCTAGGTAAATGTTAGCTATTTCTATTTCATGACATTCAGTTTTTGTTGTTAATATTTCCATTTCTACTATTTTCATCTTTGTATATATTGTTTTCCTTATTGTTCTGCTTATTTACTTGTGCATCAGTTCATATGTCTTCCTATGCTTCCCTGTATTCATTATTTCTTAAATCATGATAATATTCCATATTTGTGGAACAATATTCATGTATGACAATGTGTTTAGCCATTCTCTAAGCAATGGCCATATACATTATTGTATATTGTTGCTGCTATACAAAAATGCTGTTATAAAAATTCTGGGCCTTACTTTTATCCTTGATTTTCTTGGGGTATATGTGTAACAGTGAAATTTCTGGGTCAAAGGCAGCAAACATGTTAGTCACATTTCTTGCATAATTCTAAATTGCTTTCCATGATGGTTGTAACAATTCACAGCTCTTCCAAGAATATGTTAGTGTGCCTGTCTTCCCAGTTCCTCTCCCAGATGGACTATTCCCATCTTTTGTCATTGTCAGTTTGCTGAGTATAAGGTAAAACCTCAGAATTGTTTAGATCTGCATTTCTCTTACAGGTGATTTGAAATATCCTTTAATATGGCTGTTAATTGCAATTCTTCTTTTGAGATCTCTTAGTTCATATTCTTTGACCACTTATCTACTAAGGAATGGCTTTGGGTTTCACATATTTCTGTTGGCTGCCTATGTATCTTGGCTATTAGATACAAAGATTTCTTTCTCATTTGACCGTTTTCCTTCTTATACTAGTCGCACCAATTTTGTTCATGCAAATGCTTTTCAATTTCGTTATCGAAATTATCTATTTTATCTTTTGAAATTACCTTTGCTCTTTGTTTTGTTGAGATTTTATCTCTAGCCATAGCTATGGAAGGTACCTGATATAATTACATTAATTCTCTTAGGATTATTATATTAAGTTGTATATGAGTTACTATATATATACGTTACGTAACTTATTTTTATATTTTTTTCAGTGACATGCTTTTAACGTTTCCATTTTGAGTCTGTACTTTCTAAATGGCAGAACAAAAATGGCGGATCCCAATAACTACTTTCAAAGAATCTGGGTATTTTTATTTGATGAGTTAAACTCAGCTGCCTCAAAACTCCACAAATTAAAAGTTAATGAAAGTTTTGATTGGATTAATTTGGTCCAACTTTCTTTAACTAAAATTTGGTGTTCATGTTTTTGGACAGAAAAGATATGATAGGGATGATACCTATGATTATGTTTTCAAAGAACTGTCATATGGAATCAATTAATCAAGTTACTACTATGGACTGAGCAAGCAGCTGAATGGTACAGTGGATAGTGAAGGTCCTAGAGTCAGGCAGACTCATCTTCCTGAGTTCAAATTTGGCCTAAGACACTTAGGAGTTGTGTGACCCTAGGCAAGTCACTTAACCGTCTTTGCTTCAGTTTCCTCATCTGTCGAATGAGCTGGAGAAGGAAATGGCAAACCACTGCTCTATCTTTGCCAAGAAAACCCCAAATGGGGTCATGAAAAGTGGAACATTACTGAAAAATGACTCAACAACAATAACCACAACAGCATAGACGAAGCAGAGTTATAGGTGCTGGAGATACAAAACCAAAATGAGAGAGTCTCCGACCTCAAGGGATTTGCATTCTATGAGGGGAAACAAGTGTATACATACATGCATTTGTAAGGAGAGGCAGGATACCTATGAAGTAAAATACACAAGTAACTTCAGGGGAGGGTGCATAAGCAATGAAGGATCAGGAAAGGCATATTTAGGGCTAGGATGTGGTATTTGAGCAGAACTTCGAAGGAAGCTAGAGATTCTAGGAGGTAGAAGTCAGGAAGAATTGCATTCTGGGTCATGGGGAACAGATGGCAAATGACAGGGATGAAGGGTGTGAGCAAAACCAAGAAGGCAAATTTGGTCGGACTATAGAAAATGTCAAGAGGAGTAATGCATCAATAAGCCTGGAAAGGGGGAGGCTGCTGAAAGTGGTGATGGGCTTTAACATTAGAAGCATCAGCTCCATCAATTGGCAAAAAGAAGATCTGATAACCTGGGGCCAGGATGAGAATGGACCATGGAGGTTCCTGGAATATCAAGGGTTGAAAGAGTTAGAAACAGTATTTATGGGGATCATGATGATGTCTTCAACTATTTGAAAGTTAGTCATGTGAAAATGGTATTGGAATTGTTTTGCTTGGCTCCAGAGAGAAGACCTAGGTCATAGGTGGAGATTGCAGAAAGCCAGATTTAGATTCCATGAAAAGGAAAACAAGTTAAGGAGGGGAGCTATCCAACATGGTTTGGGCTGCCTCAGAGCGGGCTGAATTCCCCCTCAGGCAAAGACTGGATGACCAGTTCTTGGAAATGTTGGAGAGGGGATTCTTGTTCAGGAATTAATCAAACTGAAAGGTCTTTGAGATCCCTTCCTTCTGAAATTTGATGATCGTGTAATTGTGTGAGCCAAAGGTAAAAGCAAAACCAAACAAATAAAAAACCTACTAGGGCTCAATCAATTTCCCAAAAGGAGAGAGAAATTTATTCATTATATTAGCAGAAAAAAACATCTGTTCACAAGTCAGCAAACCCTAAGTTGAAAGCAGGTTAAGCTGAATTTCATCATTATTGCCAAAGTCATAGATCATTAACAGGAATATATATATATATATATATATATATATATATATATATATATATATATATATATACATATATATATATACATAATATATATATACATATATAATATATATATATATACATATATATATAACATATATATATATACATATATATATATATACATATATATATATATATATTTATATATATATATTATATATATATATATATATATATATATATATGTGCAGGATAGGAGCTAGGCCAGGAATATTGAAATTAGTAGCCATTGCACGGATTTTCCTTAATTTCAGGCTGGACTAGTGGACCTTGCTGCCTCAGTGGATGAAATGCTGGACTTGGAATCAGGACAGCCTGAGTTCAAATCTTGCCTCAGACAGTTACTAGCTGTATGACCCTGGCCAAGTCATTTCTAATCTCAGTTTCTTGGTACCTACATTACAGGGCTGTTATAAGTATCTAATATGTGAAGTGCTCTGCAAACCTTGAATAATAAGCCTTATATAAATACTAGCAATTATTGTTATTTTGGCCACTGGAAGGGGTACTCCCTACAACCTCTATCCTAGGCAGGCCTATCCCCTTGGCTCAATGTGACACAGTTGTAGGTGTGTGTTAGAGGTAGTTTAAACAGGTTCATGGGAGCCAATTATTAAATTTTCAGTGTGAGTATTTGTACCTTGGAATTTGGCAAATGCTACAAACCAAGGCTTCATTTATTATTTTGTTGATTGTCTAGACTTAAAGAAGTGATGAATAAAACATTAATAATGCAGATTAAACTTAAAAGTGTGTCCTGTATACATGCTATACCTTCCCTTCCAAGAGCTGGCTGTTAAACATTTACCTGCGCACCTTTGCCCAGCTACTAATTCATACTGCAGCAGCTTGTAAACCTCTTTGTTAAATTGACTTGGTATCTTCATGCATGTGCTTCCCTACGATGTGTTGATATAAACCCTTTTAAAAAAAGTATCCTGTGCTATTTTCTAGTTGGGCAAGGACAGAAGAAAAATGGTTTGGCCTTACTACAGAATGATATAATTTTAGGGTTGGAAGTGACCTCAACGACCCATAGTTAGAGAATAATCCTCTCCCTAATATCAGTGACAAATGTTCCTTCAGCCTTTGCTCCAGAGTCTTGATGAGGCTACCCATTTCTCTAACCCTTGTTACCTCTCTATTCTACGGTCAGGACTTATCCCCATTCAACTCCAAAACTCCTGCCCTCTGGCCCGCATGATCTTACGGGTAAGACCCCCTCATGAGGAAAACCGTATCAGGCTGGCTGCTTCTGCCATGATTCATTCTACTCCTCTGTTCATCTCATCTCCACTACATGGCCTTAAAGTGTGTCCTCTCCTATCTCCACTCCTTCCCCATATTTTTCCCCTCTCAAAGACATCACAGGCGGAGATACAACTAAATCTTATTTCCCTAACTAGATCATAAACTCTATGTCACATCCTTGCATTTCTCTGTCTGTATGCCAAGCATTCAGCAGGGGCCTTCATTAATTTTAGACATGGATCATACTACAGGAATGGCTGTTATTGACCCAGGATCACTCCCTATTTCAGAGGATTACTACTTATTATTCCTAATCCAATTTGTATACTATCCTTCCATTCTAAGGGAAGTCACACTCCTATTTAGATTATTAAAACATAATCGGTGACTTTTTTAACTTAAAAAAAAACTTTGTGTCCCTTTATTCCCTTTCTATGTTGCTCAAAGAAAAAATAACAGTAATAAGCATTTATATCATGCTACATAAATATTTTTATTTGATCCTCACAACAACCCTGGGAGATAGCTGCTTTACATTTTACAGATAAGGAAACTGAAGCCAACAGAGGTTAAGTGACTTGCCTAGAGTCACACAGCTAATAAGTTTCTGGGGCAAGATTTGAACTCAGATTTTTCTGACCCCAAGTATGGCACTCTATCCACTGTGCCACTTCCTGAGATGATAGGTAAGTATCAACTTTGAATATTGTCTTAACTAGAAGTAGAAAGCCTCAACCTAGAGAAGAGGTAGTAGGAGAGGGGATGGCTATCTTCAGTTATTTGACAGGCTGCCATGTGAAAGGGAACAGACTCATTTCACTTGTTTTTAGAGAATGTAGCTGAGAGCAGTGGGTGGAACTTGAAGAAAAGTGAATTTAAGTGAATTGTAAGGGAAACCTTCATAATAGGTAGAAACATGTAGAAGTGGTGGCCTCAATACACAATGGGGTCACTGGAAGACTCCAAGTGAAGATTGAATGACTATTTCTTAGCTCTGGCCAAGGTTCTTTACAGCTCTAAATCTATGATTCTGAGTCATAGAGGGGTTTCTTGTTCAGATATAGGTTAGGCTAGGTGAACTCTGAAGTCTCTTCTAATTTTGAGCTTCTGGGATTCTGTGTTTTAGCTAACATTTCCCCTGTATACTATTAGCTCCTTGGCAACTTTACACATCATTGGGTATTGTGCTGTGGCTACCTAGTAATCTGTCACTTAGTAAATGAATTTCATGTCATCAATTTAGAGCTGGAAGCCACCTTAGAGATGATCTAGTCTGGGGTGTGTTGAAACTAGCTTGAACTGGAGCACTAGAGCTCAATGTTAAATTTTCAGTGTAAGCATCTATACCACAGAAAGTAACAAACACTACAAATCAGGGCTTGGTTTATTGTTTTGATGATTGTCTAGACTCAAGAAAGTGATGGATAAAATGTTAATAATTGATACTTTAAAGTGTGCCATGCCTTTTAAGAGAGCTAGTTGGAGTTTTTTTTTGTTTAAAAAATTACTGAAGCCTTAAATATATTTATTGAAGTGTAATTTTGTCTTTTTAACATTCATTTTTTAAATAAAATTTTGAGTTCCAAATTTTCTCTCTTACTTCCTCCCTTTCCTCCCTAACATGGTAAGCCATTTAATATAGGTTATATATGTGCAGTCATGCACAACATTTCCACACTAATCGTGTTGTAAAAGAAGAAACAGAACAAAAGAAAAAAACTATGAAAAAATTAAGGAAGTACAAATATTATGCTTTGATTTGCATTCAGACTTCATCACTTCTTTCTCTGGATGTGGCAAGCATTTTCCATCTTGAGTCTTTTGGAATTGTCTTGGATTATTGTATTGCTGAGAAAAGCTAAGTCAGTCATAGTGTTATGTTACTGTGTACCGTGTTCTGGTTCTGCTCATTTCACTTTGCATCAGTTCATGTAAGTCTTTCCAGGTTTTTCTGAAATCCACCTGCTCATCATTTCTTATAGCGCAATAGTATTCCATTACATTCATATACCACAACTTCTTCAGCCATTCCCCAATTGATGGGCATCCTCTCAATTTCCAATTCTTTGCCACCACAAAAAGAGCTGCTGTAAATATTTTTTGTACAGGTGGGTCCTTTTCCCTTTTTTTATAATCTCTTTGGGATACAGACTTAGTAGTGGTATTGCTGGATCAAAGAGTATGCACAGTTTGGTTGCCCTTTGGGCATGGTTCCAAATTGCTTCAGAGAGCTGGTTGTGAAATATTTATTAGCACTCCCTTGACCTAGTCCAATTCTATTATTTTATAGATGAGAAATACACCCCAAGAAGTTTAGCAACTTGCCCAATGGGAACATGGAACATCTGGGGGCATAGTAAATAGAATGCCAGGCCAGGAGTCCAGAAGACTCATTTTCCTGAGTTCAAATCTGATCTCAGACACTTACTAGATGTGTGACCCTGGGCAAGCTACTTCACCCTGTTTGTCTCAGTTTCCTCATCTGTGAAATGAGCCGAAGAAGGAAATGGCAAAAGACTCCAGTTTCTTTGCCAAGAAAACATTAAATAGGGTCATGAAGAGTCAGAAATGACTACAAAATGACTGAACAAGAATCAATGGAATTACACCAAGGGAGTAAGTGGCAAAGCTGTGATTTGACCCTAGATTCTGTACTATAAATCTAGGAGTCTTAAATATCGTAAACATATTAGAAAAATATTGGGGAAGATACTTGATAAGATCTATAAATAGAAAAATAGCTTATGGCCAAATGAAACACAGAGAGGATCACAGAAGATAAAATGAACAACCTATATTACATAAAATTTAAAAGATTTTATGCAAAAAAAAATCTAATAAAGCTAAGATTAAAAAGGGAAATAACTAGGGAAAAATCTTTGCAGCAAGTTTCTCTGTTAAAAGTCTCATTTCCAAGATATATGAAGAAGTGATTCATATATAAGAGCCATTGCCCAAATGATGAATGATAAATAAAGATATGACGAGACAGTTCTCAAAGGAAGAAATCTAGACTATCTATGGCCATATGAGAAATTGCTGCAAATTACTACTAATTAGAGAACTGCAAAGTGAAGCAATTCTGAGATTCTACCACTTACCCATCATTGTGAGAAAAATGACAACAAAAGGAAAATGATGAATGTTGAAAAGGCTGTCAGAAAAAGAAAAGAGCACATTAATGAACCATTAGTAGAACTGTGAATGGGTAGGACCATTCCAGAAAGCAATTTGTGATTATACACAAAAAAGTTACTATAAATTGTATGCCCTTTGACCTAGCTACAACACTGCAAGACCTATATCTGAAAAAGGAATAGGTTGTATATGTGCAAAAATTTATAACAATTTTTTTGTAGGTGTAAAAAACTGCAAACTAAAGGAATGTCCATTAATTGAGGAATGGTTGAATAAATTGTGGCATATGAATGGGTTGGAACACTAGTGCGCTTTAAGAAATGAGGAAATAAATTATTTGAAAGACTCACAAAAAGATTTACATGAACTGATGCAGAGTGAAGTAAGCAGAACCAAAAGAAAATTTATACTGCAATATCAACATTATAAAAATGAACAATTTTGAAGATTCTAACAAACTGATCAATGAATTTAAGCAGAACCAAGAGAACAATTTATACAACACTAACCGTGGTATAAAAACAAAGAAATTTGAATGCTGCAAGAACTCTGATCATAATGCCAGAGGACCAATGATGAAATCTATCATTCATGTCTCGACCAAGAAGTGATAGATTTAGAATGCTGAATGAGACACATATATTTTTGTAAACAGTTAATGAGGAAATTTATTTTACTTGATTATGCATATTTGTCATGAAGAAATTATTTTTCCTTTTTCTTTTTTCCCCCAATGGTGTAGGAGAGTGGGAGCAGTGAAAATGGATCTCTATTAATTTTACACACACACACACACACACACACACACACACACACACACACACTCTAAAAATAGTGTTGGCCAATGGGGCTACAGATGTGGAATATTACATACACTTTTAGATGAAATCCCAGTATTTTACTTGTGCCTAACTGCTTTATTTTGTTATAAGAGACTTTTCATGGAGTAGGTATAATCTGGAAATGTTTGTAATATAAAAACAAAACATATCATGAAACTTAAAAACAAAACAAAACTTTAGTCCTTCCTCTGTGACATAGCTGGTTCATCTGCATTTTTTTTTACCAAATCTGTGATTTCATTGCCTCTACCAAGACAGATTAGCACTGGTCTGCCCTTTAAAGTCTTAAAAGAGTTGCCTAGGCCATTGAGAAATTTTGTGACTTACCCAGGGGCAGCAAGATTCTAACTCAGGTCTTCCAGACTGTGAACCAGCTTTTATCCCCTACCCCATTTATCCACTCATCTACCTAGGCTCCCAAAAAGCAACTAGAAATAAATGTACTAATTTCAATAAACTTTACACGATATCTGAGAATATTTGTCTCAGAAACACAATCTTGAACACAGAATAGTGAAAGTTAAGCTTACCTTTTGTAAGGCTTAAGTTTACCTGGCTAAGTCAGAAGTATTATGGAAGAATTGGAGAAATTGACTGGTGTCTGAGTATCTATGATTGCTTTCATCTTTTCTTCTGGTCCAAGAAAGATTTGGAATTTGTAGAAGTCACTAATGGAAACCAGGGTGATTGGAAACTTTTGTATTTTTTCCAGAGAAATGGGAGTCTGTTCAGACTTTTAGCTTTTCCTAATGAAAAACTAACAAGGAAATATGTCAGAGATCGAAAATGTGCCATCTCTCCTCCACCCCTAGTGGAAAATAAGCCAGCAAGAGACACTTTTCAGGGCGTCTCAGCATTCTCTCATAACTCTACCATTGACATCGGGCATAAATCATGCACAGATTGCCGATCCGGCATAAATCTTTCTAAAACCACAGTACTCACTAAATGTTATTGTATTATTGAGACATAAATCCTGTGTCAGCTCAACAAAATGTCTGTGGCCATTGAGTTAAACAAGCCAAGACGACTACTTAACGATTCCCAAACATTCGTTTATTAAAATTCAGACCAGAGGCTCAAGAGGAGGCCCATATTAGAGATGGGATTTGAAAAACCATCTATCACATTTGCACAGTAAGCAATAATAGCAATGTCTCTGAGTTCTGCTCAGCTTCCCAGGAGGATGGGAATAGTGTAGAAAAAAGTGAGTCTTCTGAAAAGAAGCCTAGAGATCAAAGAGCTTTTCTCTGCTTGGACAGCATTCCATTTATCGCTTCATGCCAGGATTACTTTTTATTAGTCTCTCCTTTAGCTTTTTCTTGGGTCAACTTTTGGAAGGGAGGGAGTATGAGAAATTGAATGGGCTCTTCACTCTATACTAAAGACGCTTCTCAGTGTAAGCCGCTCAGTCAATGGAAGCAAGGTCCAGCATCATTTCTTCCTTCCTTCCCTCCCACTGCTATGAAAAGTCCATGGAGGAAGCTGGGGGCACAATGTGCTGGGCTTGGTGTGAAAGTTAGAGTTTGTCGCCTCGGATATATACTAGCTATGTAACTTTGATCATGGGCAGCTAGGGGCTGCAGTGGATAGAGTGCCCAGCCTGGAGTCAGGAAGACCTGAGTTCAAATCTGGCCTCAGACACTTACTTAGCTGTGTGACCCTGGGCAAGACACTTAACCCTGTTTGTCTCAGTTTCTTCATCCATAAAATGAGCTGGAGAAGGAAATGGAAAACTACTCTAGTGTCTTTGCAAAGCAAACCCCACAGAGAGTCAGACATGACTGAAAACAATGGAACACCACCACTACCAACAGCAACTCTGATCAAGAAATGTTACCTCAGTTCCTTCAACTGTAAAATAAAGAAGTTGGATTTGGTGGCTTCCAAAATCTCTTCTAGTTCTAAATCCAGTGATATGCTGCTAAATATTTAACAATTGGCTCTCGGGGGGGGGAAGTAGGTCAACACATTTTTAAGTTTAATCTGTATTAACATTTTATTCATCACTTTCTAAGTCTAGATCATCAACAAAACAACAGATCAAGCTCTGATTTATACTGTTTGCCAATTTCTGAGGTATAAATGCTCACCATGAAAATTTAACAATCTACTTGGTGAGCCAGTTCAGCTGGCTATGCAGCATACTCATTACAAAATGCAGCAACACAGAGAAGTTGTCAATAAAGGGTATGGGTATAGGAGTAAACATTCAGACTGTGCAGCAGTGGCTGGACACAGCAGCTAGTGAGAGCTACCCCCAGTTGCTACCTCCTTTACATAACTCGGAAGTCATACGTTTTCTGGAAGGGGAAATTTAGAAGCCATTTAGTTCGAAACCTTCATTTTACAGATGACAAAACTGAGGCCCAGAGAAACTGATTTTTTCCAAGGCCACACAAGAACCAGGTAACAGAGTGAGGATCTCAAAATCAGTTTCTATGACTTTCAACCTCAGTACCATCCTGACAGGGCAGCTTGGTGGCACAGTGGATAGAGTGCCAATCTTAGAGTCAGGAAGACTTTCTGGGTTCAGATCTGGCCTCAGATACTTACTAGTTGCATGATCCTGGGCTAGTCACTTAACCCTGTTTGTCTCAGTTTCCTTGCCTGTAAAATGAGCTAGAGAAGGAAAGGGCAAACTGCTTTCTTTGTCAAGAAAACTCCAAATGGGGTCACGAAGAATCAGACATGACTGAATAACAACACCATCTTGACAGTATAGAAAGACTCAGGAATGGGTTCTTCTGATGCTGATAATCAGTAAATTTGTAATATGTTCATGGCAAAATATTCTCTAGTATTATCAAATTGTAAAAAGTCATTTTCCCTCCTGGGGCCACATTTTCTTTATCTATAAAATGAGGATATTGGATTAAGAGATTGATAGGTTTGCTCCCAACTCTACAATCTATGGTGTATAGTCTCCAAATTCATGAACAGCAGATTTTGGCCATGGGTGAATTCTTGCCCTTGTGATAATTTCGGGTTTTTATCCATTGGTTCCCTATTCTGCAAGTATGTTTTTAATCTTTCTAGTATTCCTTCCTGTGGAATTCAGGCCTCAGGAAGGTTGTCCAGGCTATTCATTACTGGTAGAGCAGAGAAATCTAGAGATTTCCAGTTGTAGAATTGCACAGATTGAAAAAAAAAAGAAAAGTAAAGGGAGAGACATAGGCTGACCAAATCATGCATAGAATTAGCTTTGAATGAAAGCTAGCTCCAGATTCAGTTGTCTGAACCTTCACCTGAGAGTTCTTTTCTCAGGCTTTTCTTTCTTCACTCATAAGAAATATTCCCGAAAATATGTTTAATAGGAATGTAAATGTATAGCCTATATCAGATGCTGCGCTGTCTTGGGGAGGGTTTTGGGGAGGAAGGGGGAGAAAAATTTTAAACTCAAAAGCATATGGAAATGATTGCTGATAAATCAAAATAAATTAATAAAATTTTAAAAAAAGAAGAAAAAAAATAGAAATATTCCCTGGGGGCGGACAGACAACTTTCTTTACACTGAGAAAGTATTTGTAAATTTATTTTTTATAAATCTCTGCCAAAAATTTTGTCTGATAATTTCAGAGATCAATTTCATTTCAGTTACATCTTAATTTGGCAGTAGCTTCTATCTCCTTCCAACCTTTCTAAATTGTTTTTAATCTGAGGGGCAATACTTAAATGCTCAAGACAGTACCATTTTAGGAGCAAGGATTTCTTTCTTAAAGGAAGGACTCCTTTCATAATTTAAATATTCATTCTTTAGTTCATCTGCTTCTTAGGGAGGCAGCAATGGTACTCTGAAAATATTGATGGATTTGGAGTCAGAAAACCTATATTTGAATCCTAGCCCTGCCAATTTCTACCTTGGATCATTCATTTCATCACTTTGAGTCTCGGTTTCCTTATCTATAAAAGGAGGAATTTGGACTAGATGGCCTTTTCAGCCTCTTCCAACTCTAAATATATCATCCCAAATTTAGGATATGATGAATTAAGATCAGGGCTGGGGCTAAAACTCAAGCAGGATTTTTGTAGATCACTGTGGTGATTTAGTGAGCTCTGTTCAATAAATAATTTTTGATTGATTATATTGCTTTCTTAAAGCAGGGGTACACCTGTATCCACTCACCAAAGAACCTATACCACACCCTAGTTGCCTTAATTTTTTTTAAACATTGACTAAGGGTTTTTATTCCTTTAGTTGCCAAGTATTCCATGTATGGATACTGTAAATAATTTCCGTCAATCTATGCCTTTGCCTTCAAGGTATTTATAGCCCTTTGCAAATGTTCCCTGGGGCTGCTGTCTTTCTAGGTAATACAGATTGGTCTTAAAATTAGAACCCTTTCTGTGAGACTGGCCTTTCATACCTAATTTCCCATCAGAACTCTAACTCATGTTTGTAGTTGACTTAAAGCTTTCCTTTGGGAACATGAAAGTCTTTGAAAATGGTGTGGCCTTGTGACAGGAAATCCCACTGACCGTGTTTTTAGCGGGGAGTCCTAAATCAGTTATTAAACACATATATGTGTCTGCATGTATAAAGATACATGTACTTTTATTTTATATACATAAAGAAATATTTTATACATGTGTATAGATATGCACATGTACATATACATATATGTTTTAATAATATATTTGTATAAATATATACATCGTGTATATACATGTGTATACATACATGTGTATACGTGTACATATACATTCACGTGTATGTGTATACATATATACATGCATGCATATGTGTGTGTATACATACACACACACACACACACACACACGTATATATTTAACTGCTAAGACATTCCTCACAGTGTAATGGATGAACCTGGAAAAATTTGGAGGTTTTGTTTGACTATGAAATCGTATAAACTCAGATTCTTAGTAGTTCAAAGTCATGCTGCTTGAAAAATTAATCCGTTTTACTTGAATTCCATGCTGTATTTAGTACTGACTATATACCAAGCACATAGACAAAATCCCTGAGAAAGGGGAAAAAACTGAAGCTAAAAAATGAATGTAGCACCTGCCCTCAAGGAGCTTACATTCTATTGCAGGGCTGAGGAAAAACACATATATCGTGATTTCAGAAGACAGTTGGTGGGTGGGGATGGGAGAGGGCCGACAACAAGAGAGATCTGAAAGGGTCTTTTGTAGGAGATAGCAGTTGGGCTGAGTCTTGAAGGCAGCTCAGGATTCCAAGAGGTAGAGGTGAGGAAGGAAAAGATTCCAGGTCCTGGGCACAGCCTACAGAAAAGAACAAATAGGGAAGATAGAATATCATTTTTAGGGAAGGACATGTAGGTCCGTCTGGCTCTAAAGCAAAGTGTATAAGAGATCATACTGTCATGGGAAATCAATCCGGAAAGATAGGTTCATGTCTGAATTTTATCCTAAGTCATCTCATTCTTCTGACTTCTCCATATCCTCATCAGCTTCCCTCCTAATGTGGAAAAACCTGTACTCTGGGCCTGCTCTCTGGATTGATGAGTCCCTTCCCCAGACCCCCCACTTCACAAGAGTTTCCAGACATCCTTGTTGGACTTCTGGCTCTTTTGGGTCTCTTGATTTTTTTCTACCTCCTTCCCACATTCTTCGGTGATTTCAGTCCTGGGCTTGTAGTCCTCCTCTCCTTCCCCTTTCCTCCCTTTATCCTTGGCCATTTTCATATTCAAATTAATTACCCACCTAACACTGTGGCCTCTCAATTCCTTACTCTCAATTCCTATGATCTTCATCTCTACTCTGTTTCAACTAGGCACAGGGCAGTTGTTCAGTCAGTCAGTTAACAGCTGACATTTATTTAAAAGTTACTATGTGCCAAGAACTATATTAAACCCTATGTAACCTATTTGCTGATGATATGATGGTATATTTGGAAAATCCTAGGAAATCAGCAAACATACAAATCTTGACATTTATAGCTTCAGTGAAATTGCAGGCAGCAAAACAACCCCTGAAAAATCAACTGCATTTCTATATAATCATAACAAAATCCAAGAAGCAGTAATAGAAAGGGAAATCTTATTCCAAGTAACTACAAAATGCATACAATATATGGGGATTAATCTACCGAAGCACACAAAAGGCTCGTAAAGATTTAATTGAAAAACGTTCTTAAAAAAATAAAGAACAACTTAAATAGTTAAAGGAATCCTCAGTGCTCATGGCTAGGCCATGGCAATATAATAAAATTAACAATATTACTAAAATTAATTTATAGTTTTAATGCTATACTAATCAAATTACCAAGGGGATGCTTTAAAGAACTTGATAAAATGATAACAAATTTCATTTGGAAAAAATAAAAAAATCTAGCCTATCAGAGGAAATGATGAAATAATCTAGGGATGAATAGGGAATGGCACATCCAGTCTCAAACTATATTATAAAACAAAACTCATCAAAACTATCTGACATTGGTTAAAAATAGAGAAATATCAATGGAACAGACTAGATAAGAAAGAATAAGCAACAATGGATATCAATAAGCCAGTGTTAGATAAAATGGAAAACATAAATTACCTAGGAAAGAACTTTTTTTGATAAATATCTGCCTGGAAAACTGGAAAGCAGTGAATCAGAAATTAGGTTTAGATCAACATCTTATACCATAATCCATAATCCATTCTAAATGGATATGCCACTTTAATACTAAAGATCATACTATGAATGAATTAGAAGAGAAACAGATCATATACCTCTCATAGCTGTGAGCAGGAGATGCATTCTTAACCAAAAGAAGGATAGAGGCAATTTGAAAAAAATAAAAGAGATAACTTTACTAACATGAAACTGAAAAGTTTCTGCACGGACGAAATTAATGTACCTAAGATAAGAATGAAACAGTTGAATTGGGAGAAAAGCTTTGTATCAAATTTCTCTGGTAAGGGTTTGGTAGTAAAGATTTATAAACAACACATGTAAAGGTGCACATGTATACATATACATATGTGTACATATGTACACACAGGTATTTTAGCCATTCCCCAATAAAGAAGTGGTCAAAGGATATAAATGAACAGATCTCAAAAGAATTTCAGAGTACTGACAATGACATGGAAGAATGCTCTAAATCGCTAAGAATAAAAGAAATTCAAATCAAAGCAACCCTGAGGTTTTTCCTCATAACCTTCAAATTGTCCAAGATGACAAAAAAAAAGCAATAGTCTTTGTTGGATGGGTGATGGTAGGCACACTAATTAACATATCATTAATGGAGCTGTGAAATAGTATGATCATTTTGGAAAGCAATTTGGAATTAATTATGTAAATGAAGTGGCTAAAGTGTCTATGCCCTTTAACCCAGAGATTCCATTACTGGGCTTATACACCAAGGAAGCCATTGATAAGACGAAAGTCCCTATCTACACCAAAATATTTATAGCAGCACTTTTTGTGATAGCTAAGAATTGAAAACAAAGTAGTTGCCCATCAACTGAGGAATGGCTAAACAAATCGTGGTACATAAATGTAATGGATTTTTACTGTGCTGTAAGAAATTATGTATGTGTGTGGGGTGTGTGTGTGTGTGTGAAAAGCATGGAAAAATCTAAATGAACTAATGCAGAATAAAATAAGAAGAGTCAAGAAAACAATTTACATAATGACTAAAACAATGAAAATAGAACAACCATACCCAAAAACCAAAAGTGAATGTATCAAAATTATAAAGCTGAAGCAGGACTCAAATGAAGACATATGATAGGAAAACCCCACCCCACCTCTTTATGTGAGGGGAGGTTCACAGGTGTTATACATTACTCATGATTCTGGATTTTTTCAGTGTATTGTCTATGCTGATTTTTTCCTCTTCTTTTTTTTGTCTTAAATTACCAATTGTTATATGGAATGACTCTGTAGGTGATGTGGAGGGATCCTAGAGAAAGCTATGACGGCATAAAAAACAGAAGACATCAGTAAAAACTTGTTTTTTTTTTTAAAGTGCTGGGGATTCAAAGGAAGACAAAAACTTGATCACTTCTATTAAAGCTCAAATTCTAATGATGGAGACAATGTGAATGGAACTATGGAGCTACAAGATATGTACAGTATAAATGAAAATTTTAGAAGGAAGGGACTGGCGAGGCAGGGGGGATTCATTAGGAAAGACCTCCTGCAGAAGGTGGCATTTGATCTTTGAATGCAGCCAGGAAAGCAGTATAGGTAGATTGTAGATTGTGTGGAGTGAAGCATAATAAGACTGGAAATATGGGAAGGGGGTCAGGTTGTGGTCATAGCTGAACTCTCATCATCGCTTGAAACTGGCAAAAAGTTTATAGTGGGAATAATGTTGGATTTGGAGAGAGATCTAGGTTCAAACCTCACCTCTGTGACTTCCCAAGAGTAGCCTCAAAATGTACCAGGGTCTCATTCTCAGAGTCAGTGTCTTGAGTCTTTGCCCCCAATAGGAGTGGATCTCCCACTCAATTAGTTTCCCTTCAGTCACTCAGCCAGTCAACAGGCATTTATTATATGCCTACTGTGTGCCAGGCACTGTGCTTAGTATTCCAAGGGTTCCTCTTTTGACTCAATAAAATATTCTTTACATTATTTTCACATCATAAATTACGAAATTGTTTTGAGGGTACATATCTTTGCCCGGCACCAAAATTAGTGGTTACTATTCTACTGAAATTATATAAGTAAAGTTTCATATTTTTTTTTGCTCAGAGTCTCTTACTATTAAAATGCAAATATTCTTGGAAGAATAACATGTTAAGCCTCATTATTTTATCATTATAAGAATGTGTTAATTAAGACCTTTCAGAAGGGTATGGTTTTGATAGGTGGAGAAGTGGAAAAACTTATGGGCATTGGATGCCTGCTGTAAGAGGAGAGATTTGGGGCAGGGGACACATCCAGGGGGAAGGAGGGCACAGAAGTCAAAGATGGGGAAGAACAAAGACAAACTTTACCATGATGTTTCCAAGGCTGGCTCTTTACAGGGAAAAGCTTTTGACTCCAGAAATAATCTGCTTAATCTTAGTTACTGGGGACTTTAAAGGCATAAACTGAACACATTTTTGTGTTCAAAGACTTATAGGCATCTGGGAACCATTCTCCAATAATGCCCTTTTGTCATTGTGTTGGTGCTTTTTTCAAGAATGCAAAGGAGCAGAACCCCTCCCCCCCCATACTTGGTATATATATTACACACAGGCTCTTTTCTTAGAGTTGACTCGTGTAGCATGCATAGGGTAGTGCATGGAATGCTATATTACCTAGGAGACACACAACTATTTCAACTCAACTAATAACTTTAATGATAAAGTACCGTTTTATGGCTATTCATTGAGTTAACTGACTTTTCCTTACAACATGAGACCTTGTGTTCTGTCTACATGTGAAAAGAATCATTCAGCATACCGATTGATGGATAATCTCTAATTTTGAGAGCAGTTTTTCTTTTTACCAGATCTGCTACTCTAAGGTCCGGTCTACCACTTCCTTGGTTTAGGGAGTTATTTATTTCTAGCAATGTCTTTCTAAATTTGAATTTATTACTCTGAGCAACCCAAGTAAAAAAGTTACCTTTTTTCTTCCTTTGCTGAATTAGGTATTTATTCCCCTGTATACAAATTCTGACTAATTATAGCTGTAATAAAAATATGGAGTTTTGAAAAAGAAAAAAAAATACCCTTTTAGCAAAGTGGACATTAGCCATACAGAATTTTTTTCTTCAGACCGCATCATACTTCAGACCAGATGTGTGAATGGATTCAAACTTCCTAACAGAAGCTTGACTTGGAATTCTAATACATGGGGCAAATTCATTTGAGCAGAGTTGGAGAGATCTAAGCTAAGACCACTTTTGTGTATGGCTGAGGTTGACCAGTGATAAAATTTATGGGAGCTGAGGAAGCTAAGGACTTGGAAATCCAGAGTATTTGAAGGGAGAAGGATATGGGGTGGAAAAAAGACTGTCATTTACATAATGAAATTCTGAGGATGAAGGAGAATGCCAGGAAAGTGAGGAAGACCTCCAACACACTGGGTGGATCCTGTTTTAAACTAATAAAAGGATGTGGACAGGAGTTGCACAGGAAGGCAAGTATAAATGGATAACAATCTGTATCATTGTAGGGATTGTCCAAATTGATGCAATCATGGATCCATTTGAGTATGACTATTTGAGACGGTTAATGACCTGGAGGTCTGTAGGTGCCGGCACTATGTTTACTGAAGATATCTGGAAGTAGCATATAGGAGTTCTGAAAGAGGAAGGGTGCAGGAAGACCATTGATAAGATAGAAAGTGCCCAGAGGAGGAAAACCAACATAAAGGGCTTTGAATTCATGCCACGTAAGGATTGGGTAAAGGAACTGAGGATGTTTAGCCTGGAGGAGAAAAGACTTAAGAGATAGGATAGCATCCTTCAAATATTTTAGGGAGTGTCAACTAGAATGGGGCAAAATTAAGAATAACCAATGGAAGTTGTAAAGAGCCAATTAAGATATAAGGAAAAACATCCTAATAATTGGAGCACCACAAAAGTGTAATGAGTGGCCTGGGGACACTGTGAATTCCTCCATAGTGAGAGTGAAAGTCTTCAATGAGTGACTCTTTGACCAGTCCATAGGAATTTTAAAAAGAAAACAGATTTGCAGTTTCATGTGTGATCATATTTTTTATTATACTATGTCATAAAAATGCTTGTTTTATTCCATTAATTAAAGTTAAAATAAATAAAATAAATATAAAGAAGATATAAGCATGATTGTGTGGCAGCCAGATCCAACTGGCTTCTGAGAACCAATCGTTATATTTTCAATGTGAGCATTTCCACCTCAGAAATTGACAGGTGCCACAAATAAGTGTTGGATTTATTGTTTTGTTGATTGTCTCTAGACTTAAGAGAGTGATGGAAAAAAATGTTAACAATGAAAATTAAGCTTAAAATGAATTCTTTATTAGGTGTTGGTTAGACGTCTTGGTCACTGAGGTTCTTTCCAACTCTGAATTTCTATTATTCTATGATTCTGGATTAGGAGACAGAATGAGAGCATCCTGACTTAACAAGAGTGAAAATGTGAGAACAAAGTTCAATGTCATGGAAGGGGATGTGGCCAAATACTCTTTTTGTTCCTCTAGTGATAAAAATCCAATATATTAAGAAAAAATGAGGTTAGCCCTGAACATCAAGGTAGACTTTGCTTTGGGCACTCAACGATGATGAAATATTTCATAACGGAGTAGCTTTAATATCCCTTTGCCTTCACTGGGTATTTCTTTGATGTCTTGACAAAGGAATTTGGGGAGTCAGGCTGGGTGTCTCAGAAATCTCTTGGCAGTTCTGGTGACTTAAACTCTGATTCACTTAACTTGTCTCCAACACTGTAGACCCTCTTGTTCCAAAATCAATATTTCTAAGCATTCAAAGGCATCCCAGAGGAAAGAAAAACCCTCCCCAACCTGACCCTCTACCAGCATTGAAAGTCACTCAAGCCAGTCAAGAAACATGGTGCTTTTTAATGACATACTTGGCTCCTTTTCCTTCAACTATGCTTTTGTCCCTGTGGAAATCCCAAAATAGTCACTGAGTACTCCAAGGTTAAAGTAAAACTGGCTAGTCTTACTGTCCTTCCTTCAAAGTTCTTATAAAAACATAATTTTGGCTTCCCTTCTCCTTCCACTATTTGAGACCTTTAATCATGGCCCATACAAAACTCTATCCCTTCTTTTCTTATGTTTGAGCCTTTTTTATCCTTTCCTAAGGCTTACTTCAGTCTTTCTTCATGCATCCCACAGAAGATACTTCCTTCTAGGTCTATAACATTTTCTGATGAGAAATTTACAGCAAAACTGTTAAGGCTGTTTTGTTAAAATGTGGTGGTTCCTAGTGGTTGAGAAAAAAGAAAAAAAGCTCAGTGAGAAAAACTATTGTCTTTTCAGGAAGCAATTACTTATAGTTTTCACTTTCATGGAAAGCTGGATATATCTTGCCTCTCATAAAGAGAAGACACTGGACTTACAGTCAGAAGAGAGCAGGGTTCAGCTCCTACCTTCAGCATTTACAGTGTGCACACAGGCAAGTGGCCACCTCTGAACCTGAGTTTCTTAGTGCCTACCTCCCAGGGTAATAGGGAGGATCAAATGTATTTAAAATACTTTAAGGACTTTGTAAATATTAGTAGTTGTTATTACTTACTGCTGCTATTGGCAAAATCCCGGAAGAACAGTTTGGAATTACGGTATGTATAGATTTCTTTGCTAACTCTACCAAGAGTTGTTTCAGGTGGAGTTCCCCACCTTTCTGTAGAATAGGTGCTAGGTGACTAGGGAGTGTGATGATTAACATTATGCTTTGTTTCCATTTCTCTACTCTTCCCCCACCCCTTTCCTTTGTGAAGGCTGGGCCTGGGGATGTCCATAAGTCTTGATAGGGTAGCACCTGGGACATCCTTCTAAATTTGTGCTCCCCCAACCCCCCATCTCGATCCAGAGATTTCTGAGTCTACATTCACCCAAATCCAGAGCTCATCAACCCCTATCAATATAGCTCTTCACATACACACACACAACACACACACAACACACACACACACACACACACACACACACACACACACACACACACTTTTTCTCCCCTAGTCAGCCAGAGAAGCAGCATAAAATATTAATTGGTGGAGTCAGCCTTGGAATCAGGAACACATGAGTTCATGTTCTATTTCTGACACCTACTGGCTGTGTGGCCCTGGGCAAATCGCTTAATTTCTCAACACTCTGAGCAAATTTTTAACAGCTAAGTTTGTAGAGAAGGTTCTAACCTGAACTGTTGGAGGACATTTCATCATCCAGGGAATTTCTAGCATGAATGAAATCAGAAGGTTAATCTCCACCCCTATCCCTATCCCAACCAAAAACCACAATTACCTCAAAGCAATTTAATGAAATGGCATAGTCAGAAAGGTTCTAATAGAACATCCCTCCCACTCCATAAACCTGGGGCCTGCTTTTCCACAAATACACACTCTGTGAGTGGGGAAAGTAGCAACCATACTTAAGTAGCACATACTTAGGGGACATGTGTATTCAGAACTCATGTGTGGAGGGACAACCATGCTTACATGCTGCAAGGTCGCCAATGTCTGTATGGTGCTCTCCTTGCTCCACCAGCCCTAACTATTGTCATAGCCAGGAAGTTTTAGCTGATATTGCTCTTCAGGAAGTCTTCTGGTGGCTTCTGAGTGTTTAGTTTCTTCTGGGTGTTTCTCCCCGTTAGAAGCTTCATCTCTCCAACTCTTCAGGGCCATCTTAACTTTAATCTCTTAGGGCACAGGGGCTACAAACTCTCTTTGATAATGGCAGATGAAGAGTTCCTTAGTCACAGCCACTGGACACAGCTAAGAAGAGCCAGATAAAGTTCCCCCAGACAAGATTGTCTTTTCTTTTTAATTTCTATGTCTTGGTAGAGATCCACGTGCCTCTGTTCCAGACAAGACAACTATCTCACTTAGGATTAGACATTCCCAAAGAACTCCAAGATCCTCTCTGGCTTAGCATGCAGTTGGATTTGAATCAAAACAAAAAGTAGATGAATGAGGCAAGATCATTGTTCACCATTCACCTAGTCCATATTCCTGCCTTTATTGTACATATCCTTTAATAGCGGTTTTGTGTTGTTAGTTATGCTAATTTTTAAAAATTTCCTTTTATCCCTGTATATTCCCAAATTCGGGAGTAACCCTCCCAAATCTCCAATCAAATTTCTAAGATAGGAATGAGGAGTGGTGGCTACTGGAATCCCATTGTAGGCATCCTATTGTAGTCAGAGGCTGCCATAGATATCCAAAGTTTACTGATGGTAATTATAGAACCATTGTCTTCCCCCTCCAACACACCTACAAACCCACTATTGTTCCATACTTTTCTATGCATGTTAAGAGCAGCACTCTCCTTCCTGGGAGTGCATTCTGCTTTTATCTCTGCCTCTCATTTTCATCTTCCTTCATAGCTCTACTCTATACTTCCTCCCTTCCTCCTAGAGGGAACCTTTCCTTATCATCCTCCTCTCCATCAGTTGTTAATCCTCTGCCCTTCCTTTAATGAACTTGTATTTATTTATCTATTTACATGTTTTATCCCCAGCTAGAATGCAATCTCCTTCAGAGCAGGAATAGTTTTTTCATTTTTGACTTTATACCTTAAGCACCTAGCACAATGACTTGTATACAAGAGGTGCTTAATAAATGTTTATTGAAATGAGTAGGATGCTATTTCAGTTGGCTCTGGGGCACTTTTTGCTCTTCCAGGACTTACTTTATAATGTCTCAAGATGTAAGGAACCATGGGAATCATAGGGCCCAACCCCCTCATTTTGCAGAGGGGAAAACTGAGACTCAAAGAATTTATGGGCAGCTAGGTGGCACAGTAGATAAACTGCCTGGAGTCGAGAAGACCTGAGTTCAAATATGGATTCAGACACTTACTAGGTGTGTGACCCTATGCAAGTCACTTAACCTTTGCCTCAGTTTTCTTATCTGTGAAATGGAAATGATAATAGTACCTACTCCAGGATTTTTGTGAGGATCAAATGAGATATTTGTAAAGGGCCTAGCATAGTGCCTGGCCTAACATAAGCACTGTATAAATTTTAGCAAAGATGATGTGACTTGCCAGAGAACAGATGGAAACCCAGGCACTCCAAATCCAGTGGTCTTGCCCCTACGCTTTTCCCCTTCAATGCAGCTATTTGCAGATGACTCATTTCCAACTGAAAATGCTCTACCAGAGCATCGTACCCACGCTGACCTTGACCTGCATTTCTCTTGCTGCTACTTTTTCTGAGCTGATCTTCAGCATCCCAAATCATCGCTAGTAAATGGAATTGAGAAATCAGGATTTTTGGTGATGGTGGTGGTGATGGTAAAAAGGGGTGAAAACTGAAAAAAGCCATTTTTGTCCCTGGCAGGAATGTAGAATGTCTTCTAGTATAGTTAAATGAAGTTTTGGGGGTAATTTGAATGGAATAATTCTATAATCAAATTAAACAAGATCAAAATAAGGAGGGACATCGAAACATGCTCTGGTCCATTTCCTGGGCAGAAGAACTTTAAAAGCAAGGGTAGAAAACCTATGACCTGCATGCTGTATTGCTCTGTGTGCTTAATTTCATGGAGTCCACAGAGCTTGTACCAAACAAATTATGTGGTTCCATTTATGTCTAAGGTTGGGAAAATGCAGTGTGGATTTAAAAGTTATAGAATTGCCTGAAGGGCCAGACTAGGGTGATGTTACTACTTCATGGAAATTAAACTATTTTTGTAAAATGAGATGCTATTTCCCATTTACCCATGGCACAATGTTAATGTTTTACATCGGTGAAAATGATGAAAAGAAAGGCATTTGTTCAAGAATTATTGTCTTTGCAAGTTTTAAGTAGGACAAAAATATTTTGTTAAAATCTGGCAATGCTTTCAAATCTGGTTAATTGTATTATTTGCTTTCTCCCTAAGACGTTAAGTCTTTTTCCCCTGGCGTTGCTTTAAAGGTCTATGTCTTTCTGTGTCAATTTCTCTTGGTTTCTGACTTTCCTTTTCTGCCTCTCTCCCTTAACTACCTGCAAACATAAAGCTGAAGTATAGTTTTATTACTTATTAGAGTTAATGATTGTAATTTTATGTTCTGTTCTTAAAATAGCAAATGAGTGGAATGATTTCTATGTCTCTCTAAAACAAACAAACAAAAAGAATAAAAGAAGCCATATGAAGTTGCTTTTTACTTATAGGGCTCTCAGTTGAAAAAAAATACATAACCACATTTAATCTAAGCTATCCAGGGCAGATGACTGTCCCTTCATTAAAAAAAAAATACAACCCTAGGAATAAGGATTCTGCAGCTTACATTGGTAGTTGATCTCAGCGCTTTATTATTCAATTGTACTTTCATATGGATGAAGATTCTATTAAAAATAAAACAAAAAACCAAGCATTTATCAAGCATCTGCTATGTGCCAGGCACCATGCTAAGTGCTTTACAAACATTTAATACTGACAACAACCTTGGGAGGTAGGTGTTATTATTATCCCCAAGTTTTACAGAACAAATCCTTTTATTAAGGAGATTTTGAAGTTTGGATTCAGTCAAAGGGCAGCATTCGAGGACCTAGAGGGCCACATGTGGCCTCAAGGCTGCAGGTTCCCCACCCCTGACCTAGAATAAGACCTGAGTTCAAATCTGACCTCACCTACTTACTGGCTGTGTAACCCTGGAAAGTCACTTAACCCTGTTTGTCTCAGTTTCCCTGTCTGTATAACGAAGGAGGGCTAGAACTTATAGGAATGCAAAGGCTTCTTAAGTTCCCCTCCAGCTCTAAATATATGATCCTATTTAATGCACATAACCTCTTAAATACTCTCCCCTTGTCTTAGAGAGCTTTTGGAAAGGGAAGGTCATCTGGAATTAATGGAATACTCTTAAATTTAATCCTTCAGTAGAAACAGTAAAGTATTAAGTTCCCTAGGAGTTGATTAGATTTTATAGTCACCTGTATTTATGGAGAGGCTTAATGGGACTGATCATTGGCATAGAAGCAAGAAGATTTGCTTACCTTAACTGAGATTTACTGAAAGCACATGAGGTGTTAGACTTTGCTTTAAAGGCTAATAGAGCAAACCCCGGTAATTAAGAACACTCATGTGTTTTAACACAGTTTTATCATTTATTAATTGTGTGATTTTTAACAAGTCAATTAACTTCTCTGGTATCAGCTTCCTTGTCTCTTAAATGAGGAGGCTTAATTGGATAGTCTCTGAGGCTCCTATGTGGAATGCCCTATGACTCTATGGTCTCCTCCATGAAACGCTGTGCTGGGTCATCTCTGAGGTGCTTTCAAGGTCTTACATTCTGGGATGCAAACCAAATTCCTATGCTTGTTCCTTGTTACTTCCACTGTCATCATTTAAGGGATCAGTTGGGGTTTCTTTTTAGACTTTGAAACACTTCCCCCCCTCCACTTCCATAGTAAGTGATATTCCACAGAGTATCACGTATCAATCAGTCAATAGGCTTTTCTTAAGCATGCGCCAGGCACTGGGAATCCACATATAAAGAATCATAGATTTAGAGTTAGAAGGAGCCTTTTGTGACCCAGAACCCTCATATTACAGAAGAGGAAACTTCAATGGAGTTAAGTGATTTGCCCAAGATCACAGAACTAAGAACTGTTTGAGCCAGGATTTGAATTCAGGTCTTCCTGATTCTAAGTCTAGTGTTTTCTCCACTATCCCACCAGGCAAGGAGCTTACATTGTCATGGAGGGAACAATGTGATGTATATGTCAATGTCAATGTATAAAGTATAAATACAAAGAAAATAAATACAAATAAATAATAAGATATTTAGAGCCCACCAAACTCAGGATGCAAACTAAGGCTAGTCAGGCAAATTACAAATATGTGGTATTTACAGAAATGATCTTTGCCTCACGTAGAACTTTGGCTTCTCTCCTTAGATCTCCCCCTCCTTCCCCTTCTGGCCAAGAAAGTGATACATGGTGAAGCTTCCTATCTTTTAGGGCAAGAATCTTCTTTCTGGTTGTTACTTAGATTCAATACCTACTTGCTCTCTAAGGCAATTCCTTTTTACCACTAAGGTGGATGTGGTCTTCTTTGGATCCTGACACCAGCAACCGACCCCATGGATCTGATTGAGTCAGTCCTCTGTCTACATGTCTTCTGTAGCCTTATTATAAACAAAATACATACAAACTGATTTATGTACATGGTCAACAAACATCTATGAAGCGCCTGATATGTGCCAAGCACTACACTAAGTGCTAGGGATACAAATTTACAAAGACAAAGATAGTCCCTGCCCTCAAAAGCTTACAATCTAATTTGTTCTTGTTGTTCAGTCATTTTTCAGTCTTGTGCAATTCTTCATGATTCCATTTGGGGTTTTCCTGGCAAAGATACTGGAATGGTTTGTCCTTTCCTTTTCTAGCTCATTTTACACATGAAGATACTAAGGCAGAGTTAAGTGACTTGCCCAAGGTCACACACCTAGTAAGTATCTGAGGCCAGATTTAAACTCAGGTCTTCCTGACTACAGATTCTATACTCTATCTGCTGTTCCACCTAGCTGCCCTATCATTCATATTTCATAGGGATATTTTTCCTAACAAAGCTTTATGATACAAAGCATTTGGATGATGTATTCTTGCTACTTTTAGTGCTTCCATTAAAATATTTCTATTGAATTCTACTTTGGAATCACAACATTGGAATTTTTAAAATAGGCTTTTATTGATGCCTTTCGTTTATTACATCACCATAGTTTCCCCAGCATCTGTCCCCTGCTCCTTCCTAAAGAGCCTTCCCATGTAACAAATGGTATTTTTTTAAGACAAAAAAAAGAAAAAAGGGAAAGTCAACAGAACTGATCAATACATCAAAAACATCTGAAAACATGTGCAACATGGAACTCTTGTGGACCTCCCACCTCTGCAAACAGGTGGGATAGGAATGTCTTCTCATTCTGCTGATCCATGCTTGTACTTCCACAATTTTGCAATATTCACTTTTTTATGATTATCCTTTCCATGTATATTATTGTAGTTATTGCATAAGTCATTTTCTTTGTTCTCCGTACTTCACTCTGCATCAGTCATTTCATGGTTCTCTCTATTCATCTTGTTTCCATTATCTCTACTAAACTGCCCAGTACATCTCTGCCTCCAATTCCCCAACACAGACACATACACGAAGCACAGGTGTCCTGTGCTTTCCAGGGTTACAGTACCGAAATACCTGTATCTACTTTCCACCAACATTACACATTATTTCAGTTTCTTCTTATTTTTTGATAGCCTTATTCCCTTCAATCAAGAATACTCACTGCTATGCATCCTATTGCCACATCTAATCATTGTTGTTGCTACTGAATATCAGTGGCTACTTCCTTTAAGATGCAAACACATTTTTTTCCCTTCCATAAACCTGTGCTCTTCCTTAGTGAATGTTTCCTAGCTTTGTTCACACCTGGCTGATTCCTGGTTTTCCTACTGTTTCTTCTAGTATCAACATCTGAAGGATTCATTTCATCCTCATTCTATTATTCCTGCCCCTTGCCTTACCCTCCTCCTTTTCTGGACTTTCTGCTGTACAGCTGCTGTGCTCTTCTGGGAATCTTCCCTTCAAGCCCTTTGCGGAAAAGAGCTGAGCTCTCTGGGAAAGAGTCCATTCCAGGATATCACACCCATGACGGAACTATCCTTTCCACTGTCGCCCCATGCCCCACAAATATTTTGCCTCAAGTGACAGAATTCTTAGTTATAGCTTTGGGAGCAGCTGCTGAGCTCTAGGCAGCTGTGCTGTGGTGGGAAGACCATGGCTGCTAGTCTTCAAGCCTGGTGTCTAGTCATGGCTCTGACACTAACTTGCCCAAGTCACCTAAATTTTTGGGACCAGCTTCAGTTTCTTCACAAATAAAATGAGTTTAGACTAAATGATTTCCAATATCTTTTCTAGCTCTAACATTCTGTGACATCTGGATGTAAAAAAGGAACAACTTCCCCTTATATTGAAATTTTATTAATCATTAAATACATTATTTGTATGTTTGTCTCATGCAGTTGGGTTATGATTGACTTTTCTTTTTTTTCTTTTTAATATGGAGCTATTCATGGATTGGGGGCTAAAAGGAGCCTTGAAAAGAAGAGAATGCTATTGTTTGCCAGATTTCTAATTTTTAATTGTCTAAATGGAGAGGAGCTATTTTGGGCAGCCCTCCCCAGTTAATGGCATTCAGCCAGTCTTCCTAGTGACAGTGTTTCATGAAGACAATGGTATTTAGTATATTCTTACATGGAAGAGCAGACTGATGATCTTTGGAGATCTGGTGTATTATTTTGAGCCCAAAACACTCTGGGCTAGAAGAATCACATCTGGAAATATCATACCTAGAAGGATCCTTTAAAAAGAATCTTCTAAAACACATATCAGCAAAGGTCAACCAAATTGAGTAGAAAATGTTACTGGTCACATATACATGGAAATATTTAACTGCCATGATGGGAGTGATAATGTTGTATTGTTTCCTTCCACTTTTCAGTCAGTTATCTTTCCCTTTTCTCTATTTGTTTCTAGTAGTCTGAATTTCACTTTACATGGATGGAGGCAGAGAGATGGATGTTTATCATCTCTCTAGCTCTAGAACTCCCTAATGAGACTTAGTTTTCATATTGTCAGTAATAGCAGACAGCAGGCTGTGATGGAAATCATAAACAGCTGAGAGTCAGGGGAGCTGGGTTCTGGTCCTAGTTTCACTACTAGCCAGCTGTGTGAACTTGTAATATTAAGTTAACTACTCTTTGCCTCCATTTCCTCCATCTGTAATGTAATATTCAGTTCACAGGATTTTAGATTTGGAGCTGGAAAGGACCTCAGAAGGCATTTCATTCAATTCTCCCCCCACTCTTAAGCATTTTTTAGATGCCAAAACTGAAGTCCTGGGATTATATGTGATTTGCCAGACAGATAATGTTAGAGATGGATTTTAAACCCCTGGTTCTCTGACTCCAGAGTCTGTGCTTTTCCCATTCTACCACACTCATTAAGCATCTGCCATGTGCTGGGCTCCAGGTATGCACTGACAAAAATAGGGTAGTCTCCGTCTTCAGGGTGTTTCTGTTCTGTGGGGGAATAATACTTTTCTATATGTCCCACAGGGATGTTTTTCCAGATCAAATGAAATAGAAGATTTTAAAACCTTTTGAATTCTTATTTTATGCCTTTCCAAGATAGCATTGATGACTAAAATGCTGGTCATCTACCTAAAATTGCAGCCACTTATTGTAATATTTTTGCCAATTAGATTGTTGTGCCAGTGGGTGTTATAACATCCAGTGATGGTACTGGGTCCTCAGGACAGAAACAATGTCTCTAGTACTTTCCAGCCATCTCAGAATCATATTGCCCAGACCTGAATTCTTCATCCATCCTGAATTCCTGTGAAGGCTGCCAGAGAAAGGTAAACCTTGCCAGGAAATTCAGACCCATTAGTGATGACTGAAATGGGGAACCACTTTTGTGATGGTTGAATTATTTTTTGTTGCCTCCTCCATAAAGAATCCACGTGAGGCTTTAAGGACAGCTATATACCCAAGGCTGGAGGTGGATTTGGTCAATTTGTTGTTTTATTTACTTTTTGGCTGGGTTTTGTCATGAGTACACAGATTATCACCCTGTCCTCCCTCTGTTTAGCTAAGGCTGCTGCTCACTCCCCAAACTGAGGAGCCTGTGTGATATAATCGATATCAAATCAGAGGATCTAGCTTGGAATTCCAGCCCTGCCACTTCCTATACTGTCTCTGATCTCAGGGGGAAATTTTCATTTCTATAGGACTCAGTTTCTTCATCTGTAACTTGAAGAGGCATTTGAACTCTATGATCTCCAGGCAACACTCTAGATTTTCTGTGCCATGCCCCTGCACTGGGTACCTTCAATTTCCTCCCCTCCTCTTCAACTTCTTTTTATGTGTTGTCTTCTCCTGTTAAATGTAAGCTTCTTGAGGAGAGACGTTGTCTTTCTTTATGCTTGTATTTGTATTACCAGTGTTTAGCACAGTGCTTGGCACATAGACACACTTAATTAATTGTTGACTTCATTTGACTAAAGCCACTTCCATCTTTAAATCTTTTTTTTTCTTGGGGATATTATAGAATTTCAGAGTTGGAAAGGATCTTAATGGCCATCAGGTCCAAGCCATATCTGAAAAAGAATTCCCTGCATAGTATATCAAAGAAGTGGCCGTTCAGATTTGGCTTGAAGACCTCTACTGAGGGAGGAACTATTATTTCCAGAAGAAGCCTGCTCCATTTGTAGGAAACTCTAATTGTTAACAAAGTTTTCATCACAGCAAGTCTAAATTTTGTTGTCGAGTTGTTTTAGATTGCTCGTGACCTCGTTCAGGGTTTTCTTGGCAAAGCTGGAGTAGTTTGCCATTTCCTTCTCCAGCTTATTTTACAGATGAGGAAACTGAGGCAAACAGGGTTAAGTGACTTGCCCAGGGTCACACAACTAGTTAAGTCTCTGAGGGCTGGATACGAACTCCTGATTCCAAGCTCAGTACACTATCCACTGTACCACCTACCTGCCCAAGTCTAAATCTACTCCTTTGAAATATTCAGCATTGAAACTTTCACCTAGGTCTACTCTCTGAGGCCAAACCGAAGTCTCATTCCCCTCTTTCCTATGATAACACTTCAAATATTTGAGTATAGCTACTGTGTTGCCCACTGCCCACCAGTCTTCTTTTCTCTAGGCTAAGCAATCCTAGTTTCTTCAGTGTATTTCTATATGGTATAAACCTGAGGTTCTTCATACCCTCAGTTACTTTCTTCTGGATATGCTCCAGCTTTTCAGCATACTTTCTGTTAGGACTGTGGACACCATTGATTATCAGGTGAAAATTAGAAACCCTTAGCCTTCTTTAGTTTGCCATGTAAGGAGGCTCACTGAGAAGGCTGACAGTGACCTCTCATTGCCTTTTCATAGTCAAGGAGAGTGAGTTATTTGCTTATGTCAGACTGAGGACATTTAAACATCTCTTACCTGCTGTTGGGGGCTGATCATCTCCTGCCAAAGACTGTCAGATGGCTAAGGGTGAAACCTAACAAGTTCTATGTAAAACAAAGGTTCAGGTAGAGTCTTTGCTGCCTGATAACAATACTAATACAGTGACATTTACAGCACTTCCTACGCGCCAGGCACTGTGCCAAGCACTTCATAATTATTATTTCATTTGATTCTCACAATAACACTTGGAGGTGGGTGCTTTTATTTTTCCCATTTTACAAATGAGGAAACTGAGGCAAATAGAGGTTAAGTGATTTACCTAAGGTCACACAGCTAAGTGTACGAGGCCAGATTTGAACTCAGGTCTTTCTAACTCCAGGCCCAGCACTCAATTCACTTTGCCAATTCACTCAATTCACTGAGTGCCCTAGCTGTACCCTTACCTTCTTGATTCCTCTAAACCATATAATTTAAACTATGAAAAATAATTTTTGAAGCAAATTTCTCTGAAAAAGGCCTCATTTCTCAAATACATAGAGAATTGAGGCAAATTTATAAAAATAGGAGCCATTCCCCAATTGATAAATGATCAAAAGATATGACCAGTTTTCAGATGAAGTAATCAGAGTTATCTATAGCCATATGAAAAAATGCTCTAACTCACTATTGATTGGAGAAATGAAAATTAAAACAATTCTGAGGTACTACCTCATACCTATTAGATTGGCTAATAGGACAGAACAGGAAAATGACAAATGGTGGAGGGGATGTGGGAAAAATGAGACATTAATGCTCTGTTGGTGCAGTTGTGAACGGACTCAACCATTCTGTAGAGAAATTTGGAATGATTCCCAAAGGGCTATAAAACCATGCGTACCCTTTGACCTAGCAATATCATTATTAGGTCTGTATTTCAAAAGACAGAAAAAACAAAAAAGGAAAAGGACCTATGTGTACAAAAATATTTATTGCAGCTCTTTTCTGGGGGCAAAGAATTGGAAATTGAGAGGAAGCCCATCAATTGGGTAATAGCTGAACAAATTGTGGTATGTGACTGGAATACTTGTGCTATAAGAAAATGATGAGCAGGATGCTCTCAGAAAAAACTGGAAAGACTTACATGAGCTGATGCAAAGTGAAATGTACTATGTACAAAGTAACAATAATATTGCAGGATGATCAGCTGTGAATGACTTAGCTATTCTCAGCAGCACAATGATCCAAGACAACTCTGAAGGACTTAAGATGAAAAATTCTATCCATTCCCAGACAAAAACTGATGATGTCTGAATACAGATTGAAGCATACTTTTTTTACTTTATTTTTCTTGAGTTTTTTTTTTTGTCTGTTTTCTTCCACAACATGACTATTATGGAAATGTTTTGCATGACTACATATGTGTAACCTATATAGAATTGCTTGGCTTTTCAATTAGGAGGGTGGAGAAGGAGGAAGGTAGAGAACTTGGAACTAAAAGTTTTAAAAATGAATGTTAAAAATTGCTTTTACATGTGATTGGGGGAAAATAAAATACTAAATAAACATTTAAAAAAAAATAAAGTATATACTTTATCTGATCTCTACAGGCAGATATAGGAAATGGCTTAGCTAGGTTTATCTACCATATGTAAACTAATTAATGTTATTTGTCCAGGTAATTCAATAATAATGCTTAATGACCACCCCTCTGTTTTAGAAACTCCTCCTTTGATGACTGTGATATCGCATAATTCAATTCAATTCAATAAATACTTTATTACATGCCAAGGCACTACACTAGAAATAGAAAGGGGGGGGAATGTAAAGGAAGCTGTCCTTACCTTCAGGAGGCTTATAGTTTACTGGTCATCCTACCTCTCCGACTGCTATAAAAACCGAGTGTCCTCAGTTTCTTGATTACCTTAAATTATCCAAGGTCACTCAGATAGCTAGTGGCAGAGAGAAGACAGTTTGATTCATTTGATCCAGCTACATTTCTTAAGTATCTACCATATGCAAGGCCCTGTTAGGTGGTAGGAACACAAAGGACAGAAAACAAATGCTCCTTGCTCTCGAGGAGCTTACATTCAACAGGGAACATATGACCAGTGAAAAGGATAAGAAGTTGGATCAGGAAAGGACTTGTGTATGAGGTATCATCTGAGATGTTCTTTGAAGGAGGCTAAGGATTCTCCAAAGTAGGTAATGGTGATGGAATGCATTCCAGACCTGAGGAACACTCTGCACTATTGCATAGGAGGGGCATGATCTCATGGGCAGAGGACACTAGAACTCCAGGCTTCTGCCTCCTGGTTTAGTGCTCTTTTCTCTATACCAAGTTCTCTTGAGCCCATCATGGGACCCATGATGAGCCACATCCCCACTGATCTACTGACTGATTATACACACATACATATACATATACAGACATACATACATAAACATACACATACAGAGATATATAGTCAATCCATCATCATCATCATCATAGTTAACATTTATATAGTGCTGACTATGTGCCAGGCACTGTGCTAAGTGCTCTATTCATAACAACTCTGGGAGATAGGTGCTATTATAATCCCCATTTTATAGATGAAACTTGGGCCTCCAGCAAGATTGTAAGCTTCTGGAGGGCAGGGGCTATTGTTTTCTCTTCTTATCCTCAGCGCCGAGGGGCTTGAATGAATCTTAAGGTTTCTTTTGGCTATAAGTCTCTGAATTTCTAAGTACTCTGGAGCTGGGCAGAATTTTAGACCCTTCACTGCCCCCATGATTCCGCAGATGTTAATAGCTGTTGAGCCTAGAGCCCTAGCCAGTTCTGATGGGACCCTCTGACAGGTGGAACGGAAGCCAAGACAGATGTCAGCAGGAGTTCCATTGGAGTCATGCTGCTGCAAGTCCTTTGGAGACAAATTCTTTCGGGCAGAACATAGTGGGCGAGAAAGTTCTATGAGCTTGCAGCTTTGAGAAAATGTACAATCCAGTTCCAAGTAAAAAATCAAGAGCTGAGACTGAAAGAATGTTGGAGGCTGGATTCCTACTAAAATGCAAAAGGCAGAATGTTGCAAGGCATGGAAAAACTTGCTACCAGATAAACATTGTTTTTCTTCTTCTCTCTTTCTTTAACAACAACAAAACAGAGATAACATTAGCATTCTACATCTCCATCTTACTCCCATCTCCCAACAAAATGTGTGAGTGGAGTAAGCTCACTAAAGACACTTTCCAAATTGTCTAATGATCTAACTGCATCACTGTCATAAGCAGCAGGGGAACTGACTCATTTATGTAAATGTCAACTAACTGCCCTCACCCTCTGCTTTAAAGAACTGCTAAACCAGTGAAAGGAGGGTGGGAAGGGAAGATGGGGAGAAGAATCCCAAAGGGAAGGGAGGGTAGAAGGCAAAATGAGCTCAGCCTACTAGAATCTAGGAATAAATGGGAAAAGGTGCTAGGGAACCAGTCTTTATATATTTGAGTGGAGGACACAGATAAAACCATGCTTGACTGTTGTTATAGAAAAGGCCAGATGCATGGACAACATGTGACGTACCACATTCCCTCAATAACCTCTGTGCCTCAAACTTTCCAACATACTTGAGGCTGGCCCAGTGCTGAAGCCCTTCAGTTTACCTTTATTCCATACCAGTCTAGGTCATAGTGCCTAGAGCAAGAGAACAGAAGATTAGGTAGATGTGAGGATTGATAGTCTTGGGTTAGGGCATGTGGACAAGAAAGAATCTGTTTTAGATTAGATTAGAGAAAGTCCCTGACCTCAAGGAGCTTATATTCTAATGAGGGAAGACAAAATATAAAAGGGAACTAAAGTGTGTGTGTGTGTGTGTGTGTGTGTGTGTGTGTGATAGAGTTGGTGCCATGGAAGTAAAGTTCAGAGTGTCAGTCAGGAGAGGAATGAAGCATAGTTGGATTGGAATCATCCTCAAAATGGAGGATCCCAGAAGTAACTCACTGATGGGAGATGACAGTTGGCATGGAATAAGGATATTCCAGGATGAGAAGGCCCCCAGGCATTCAGGGAAGTTCCAGGATGAGAAGGCAGTTGAATGATTATGGCGAAGTCCAGAGAGTCATAAGTACAGTGGAGGGAAATGAAGCATGGTCAGACTGGGTAAATAGCAAAGAAAACAAAAAGTAATTTGTGGGAGAAGTACTCACTCAACGAAGAAAATTAACATCTGCTTTGCGGTTTCTCCCTAAGCACCTTAGGACTTTTCCATCTGACTTGCAGCTGCAACCTGCCATATATATTGTCTCCCTTTTAAGAATGGAGCTCCTTGAGAGGAGGGATTGATAGACTTTGTCATTTGTATGTCCAGTCTTAAAATAGGGCTTTGCACATTGTTGTTTTTTCAGTAATTTTCAATTGTGTCTTCATGACTTGATTTGAGATTTTCTTGGCAAAGATACTGGAGTGGTTTTGCCATTTCCTTCTGCAGTTCATTTTACAGATGGGGAAACTGAGGCAAACAGGGTTAAGTGACTTTCCAAGGGTCATACTGCTAGTAAGTATCTGAGGTCAGATTTGAATTCTGATGAGTCTTCTGGACTCTAGGCCTGGTGCTCTATCTACTGTGCCACCTAGCTGTCCTACTCATAGTAAGTGCTTAAAAAACTTTTTTAGTTCATTTATTCACTAACAACTGGGGGGATTCAATTCAATTTAATTTCAATTCAATGAGCATTTATTAAGCTCCTACTATGTGCCTGATACTATGCAAGATGAATAAGAAATAATTAGAATAGGGAAAGCCCTGGAATTAAGGGGGTTTAGGGAATTATTCCTGCAGAAGGTGGGATTTTAGTTGGGACTTAAAGGAAGCCAGGGAGGTCAATAATCAGAGTGGAGGAGAGAGGGCATTCCAAGCATGGAGGAGGGTCAAAGAAAATGCCCAGTGCCAAGAAATGGAGTATCTTGTTTGTGGAACAGCCAGGAACAGACAGTGTTGCTGGATTAAAGAGTAACTATTGAGGAGTAGAGCATAGTAAGAATGGAAAGTTAGGAGGGGGCTAGGTGATGAAGGGTTTTGAATGCCAAACAGAGCATTGCTCCTTCCACAAGCGTTTATTAGGTGCCTACTATATAAGGAATCATGCTAGACTTTGGGTATGCTAAGACAAATTTTAAAAAAATAGTCCAACCTTCAGGGAGCTCATATTCTGCTGTATTGTGGTGGTAGTGGTAGGGGCATATTGATATGAACTGTCAACAGTTAAGGGTTTATAGGATAACTTGGAGAAGCAAAGAATTCTAACAACCAGAGAATTAGGAAAGGCTTCCCATAGTAAACGACACATGAGTTGAGCCTTGAAGGAAGCTAAGGATTCCAAGATCTGGAGGTGAAGGAGCACATACCAGGCCCACAGCACAACTTGTGCAAACTCAGTAAAACTGAAGATGGAATGCTGCCTTTGGAGAAAAAAAAAAACAGGCTAATTTGGCTGGAATGACTATGTACAAAGAACAGTCATTGGGGATTAAAAAAAAACCTAGAAAAAATCTTTAGCAAATGGGATCCAGGGCCCCCAGCTCTGATCTTGGGGGCAGGGTGACTCAGAAGAAGCATGACGAAGATGTCAACTGAGTTAAGCTTTAAGGGAACTACAGAGAGCAAGGAGGCACAGTAGGGAGGGAGAGCATTGATGCCAATACAGGTCAAGCTCTCTTTGCTGTTTGCTCCCTGTAGCTCCTGCCTTGACCAAATGAACATTCCCCTAATTTCTCCTTGTATACCTTCCTTTAATTCTTTCCTCAGAGGCCTACTGTCTTCCCTCAAGCTTCCTTCATTTCCCTCTCAGCCCAGTGTGTTGCCAAGCGGCTTCTCTTAGAGGTAGTTGCATTTTAATGGACTCACAGAGAATAAAGTTTCAACTTTGAGATTCAGATGCCTATGTGTAAGGACAGCTCTGGTTATATGTAAATGTGGGTTTTGTGAATGATAACATTGTGATAATTCTGAACTAATTTTTTTAATTAAGCATCTATTGTTGAGGCTTAGGGGTTTAGAGGTGCTGGGACCCCAAAATTATGACATGTGGTAGGTCCTAACTGAAAGAATTTGACCCAAGTGTTCTTTCAGCCAAAGACAAGGTTTAGTAGAACACCTGTCATATTGGGCAGACTCTCAAGGAGTCTGAACATTAGTGCGCTATTGGCTAGATTGTAAGAATCTGAGCACCTTAAAGGAGACAAGATGGACCTTATATACAGAAAGACTGTGGGAGGGATCTAAGAGTGGCCGAATAGTCTGGGGGGGGGCGGGGGGAGGGACGGCGGACTGTGAGGTAATAGAATGCCAAGGACCTAGACCACGTAGCCAAGGGAGAATGGAGTCTAGCTAGGCTTAAGGGTGGAGAGTGGGGGGCGGGGGCGGGGAGGATATAGGGAGGTAAGACAATGGAGGGCTAGGCTAGGTGATAAGAAATAGACTTTGATATAGGTAGAGAGCCCCTGTCAAAGTATTGTAAGAAAATCTGAGGAGGGAGGGATTACTTTCAGCTGGAGATGGGCTAGGGTGGAATAGAGAAAGGGTTGTGCTGATAAATGTTTAATACGGCTCCCCAGGAAAAAAAAAAGAAAGTACATGGGACACACTTTAAAGTTCACCTGTATTATTAACATTTTCTTGATCACTTTCTTAAGTCTAGAAATCAATAAAAACAAAACAATAATTCAAGCGTTAATTTGTAGCAATTAAGAATTTCTGAGGAAAAAATGCTCACACTGGAAATTTAACAATTAGCTGTTGAAAATCAGTTAGAGCTAGCTCCACAATAGCTCTGGATGGAGGGGTTCAGAGAAGTCATCCTAGAAGGGAGAATATCTAAGCTGGGCCTTGAAAGAAGCTCAGGATTTTAATAGACAGGCTTGTAGTGTTAAATATATTCTATGTATAGGAGAGATAGTCCCTGAGAACTCACAGAGATAGGAGAAATATTTTACTGAGACAGTACACAGAGTAAATAAAAACTAGAGATGATTAGTATGTCTTTTTTTTTTTATCATTTTAGCAGGGCATATATAATTTTATCTTCTAATTTGAGGTGGTTTATCCTACATAGAATTGTTGCATCAATTGTCTCATTTGTCATGATTTTTACACAATAGCAGATAACGATTTCATATGTATATATGGATTTTAACTTTGTGCTGTTATGTTTTATTATTGCCAGCTATACCACTTATTCAGAAAGCAAGCTCCGAAGTGAGCCATCATACGGCTGTAATTGAATTAACCTTATTCGAATAAAGGAAAAATAGCACCTTGGTTGAAACAGAGTGATTGGGGGAGAGGGGAGGGAAGACAGGTAGGGTCTGTATAATGGTGGGCCTTCAATATTAGCCAAAGGAGTTTGTATTTTGTCCTGTGTAGACAAAGGGTAGTTTTTGAAGGTTTTTCAGTGGAGAATGACATGGTCAGAAATAGGCATTGGATTAATTTTAGCCAGGTAAAATGGCATTCCTTGAAGGGTGAAAGAAGTAATGAGTGAAGATGCTATTCTGAATTTGACCCTGACCGGTAAATTAGAACTTACTTCTGAGACATAAATGCTGGATCTTAAAAGAAAGTGACCACTACTAAAAAAAAAGTCATCTAAGAATCTAAGAAATCATAATAGGACAGAACAAGAAGAAGTAAGCCAAAAACCATCTGACGCACATCCTCCATTTGGGGGAATACTGATATCAAGGAATTGGAGGAAGAATCGGTACCCATGCCATTCACTGTGGGATAGTGGGTAGAGTGTTGGATTTATCAACAGGAAAACCTGGGTCAGATCTTGCCTTTGACACTTACAAGCTGGGTAATCTTGGGCAAGTCATTTAACCTCTCTGAACTTTGGTTTCCCTGGTTGTAAAATGGGGAAAATAAGACATTTAAAGTACCTACCCTCTTAGTTTGTTGTGATGCTCAAATGAGATTTTATATGTAGATAGATGGATAGATAGATAGATAGATATAGATATTTGAAAATTTAGAAATGCTTTGTAAATGCTAATCATTATTTTAGCACCTGGATTATCTCATTTTACATGTGTCCCTCTCTGCAAAGTTGCCTAATGTTTGAGTCATGCCATGGCTTGGCACCCACCAGAGCTCACAAAGCTGCATAGATATGTTCATTTTTACCAGACAGACAGAGGACACCTTCAACAAGTGTTTATCTAATGTCTACTCTGTAGAAGGCATATGTAATGGTATGAAAAGAAAAAAAAAACAATTCCTGCCCTCAAGGAGGTTATATCCAACTGGTCCTCCTCTGATCTGAAATAGAAGACAGTTAATCAAATAGCTTAGCAAGAAGATTGTGCACATGGAGTACACTCTCTCCCTGGTTACCATGTTACCAGCAGGAGAAGAGATATGTACAAAGAATGTACATAGAAGATTAAGGCATACTTTTTTTTTACTTTTTAAATTTTTCTTACTTATGTGTATGTTTTCTTTTGCAACATAGCTAATATGGAAATATTTTACATGATTTCATAAATGTAATTGATATGTTGTTTACCTTCTCAAGGGATGTAGGAGGGAAGGAGAGAATTTGAAATTCAAAACAATTTTTAAATGAATGTTAAGAATTTTTAAAAATGTAATTGGGAAATATTTAATGAAATATATATGTACATACATATATACATACATATAGCTAATAAATATGTATGTGTGTATACACACATACATATGAATGAAAATACATACAGAGAATACTCACATAGGTAAAACAATTGGCCAGGGAATATGGAAATGGTATACATGCTAGGGATTCATGTAGCTGGGGCATACACTTGGAAGACACACACATGACCAGCACAAGTCACACTTTCAACACTTTATGACTTTGATATATTCCACTGAGATATCACATTATTCTTGTCTGGTGTCACCTTTCTGTTCTCTGTTGGGTGAATTGCCTCTGCTGGGCATCAATCTCCTAATCCCATGGTAATTAATTCTCTGCTACCACCTTAGAGGTTTCATTTCTTCACATGGTGGTCATCTTTTATCCCATCTGTTAAGGTGCAAGGACTCCCGAACAACAGCAGACTATCAACTCTTATAACCTAGTGGGACTATAAGCCACCACACCTAGCTAAGGTCACCAGAAAAAAAAAGGAGGGTAGAATGTCACGGGTTATAATTGAATCTATTATTGTTACTGATTATGCCTACTGTTGATTTGAAGTGCATTATCTTCCAATTCTCTTTCTTGTTCCGCTTATAGAAACTTTGTGTAAGCTGAGACAACGAAGCCTAGCCAAATCCAAGAGCTTCTGTGATGCATATTAAGTTGGGTAAGAACTAAAATGGAAAAGACAAGGTTATTGCCTTCCACTCTCCTGGCCCATATTTCTGCCTTTCATTATTTGTATCTACCAGAAATAAGGACTTTGTTATTTGTACCATGTCCTGACCAGGAAAATACCTTACCTGAATGCCATCCTTACATTATTCTTATCCCACAGTCTAAAAGTCTACAGGGAAAGTTGGGCCAAGTAGGAAAGTAATTTGTTAAAAATAATATTCTGATGACACAAACATAAATGATTACACTGAGGAAGAAAAGGGGAATGTTTCTTTTTGTTTTTTCAAAAGAAATTTATATTTATTCAAAGGAAACTCATCAATCAACTTAGTCTTTTTTTAAAGATAAGTATGGAGAATGTAAAAAAAAATGGTAGGGCACAGAGTTGGCAGAAACCTGAGAGACAAAATTATATCTGGCAGAGAAATTTCCCTGAAATATCCAACAAATAGACAGGCAGCCTTTGCTCCAAAACCTCAAATAGAGTAAATTAACTACTTCACTATTCAAAATCCATTTTTCAATTTTCAGATAGTTGTAATTGTTAGGAAACCTAATTCTGCCACTCTGCAACTTCCATTAATTGCTCCTACTTCTGACTCTTGGGATCACATGAAATAGGTCTAATTGCTATTCACATGACCGCCCTTCTAATGCTCAAAGACAGCTATCATGGCCTCCACAAAATTTTTTCTTCTCCGGGCAAAATATCACCAGTTCCTTCCACTGACTCAGATGGCATGATATTGAGGCATTTGGGCACTCTGGTTAGGCTCCTTGAGACTATCAATGTGTTTCCTAAAATGTTGCCCCTAGGACTGCACACAGTACCCTTGATCTATCAAACCAGGATAGAGTATGGGGATTACTTTCCTACTCCTAGATATTATGACTTTCTTTTTTTAAATTTTTATTATTTTTGGGGGGGGGTAAGGCAATCAGGGTTAAATGATGATAGCATAACTTTCAATGCTGCATTGGAAGGAAGGAGAAAGAGAAGGGAAGAAAGGAAAGAAGGAAGGGGAAGGTAGAAAGGAAGGAAAGAAGAGAGGAAGGAAAGAAAAGAGGGAGGAATGAAGGAAGAATGGGAAGGAAGAAGAGAAGCAAGGAGGGAAGCAAAGAACAAAGGAAAGAAGAAAAGGAGGTAAAGAAGGAAGCAAGGAAGGAAAAAAGGAAGGAAGGAAGGAGAGAAGGAAGGAGGGAAGCAAGGGAGAAAAGAAGCAAGGAAGGTGAGAAGGAAGGAGAGAAGGAGGGAAGATGAGAAGGAAGGAAGGAGAGAAGGAGGGAAGACAAGAAGGAAGGAAGGAAGGAAGAAAGGAATGAAGGAAGGTGAGAAGGAAGGAAGGAAGGAGGGAAAGAAATAGAGAACTCCTGTATCATATAAATATTGTCTATGTTCAATTGTAAATTTCTCTGTTTGGCATTTAAAGCTCTTCAACCTGGTCTCTTCTTATTTTTCTAGGCTTCTTATGTATTAGTCCCCCTGCAAACACTCTATAGTCCAGCCATTCTGGCCTAATTGCTGTTCCTTACACAAAGATGCTCCATCTCTGGCCTTCATTCTTGTCCTCCATGCCTGAAAATATTCTCCCTCCTCATTTCTTCCTCTATTTTCCTTTAAGACTCAACTCAATTATTGCTTCTACAGGTGGCTTTCTCAGCTACTCCAACTGTTAATGCCTCCTCCTCTAAAACTACCTTTCCTCTATTCATCTTGTATATAATGATATATGCGTATGTTATTTACCCTGTGAAAACTTCAGCTCTGAGGAAACTGAGCCCATTGGGAAATGAAGTGACTTGCTACAGATACACTGGTAGCAAACGACAAAGTTGAAATTTGTATCTGGACATTATGATTCCAAATTGATTATTTTTTTCCAGCATATAAATAGGAATTTTTTTAAAATGCAGAGATTTAACTCAAGACCTAAAGCTTTGAGGTTCTCCTTAAACAAAGTTTGAAAAATCAGAATATTTAAGGAATGAGTTCTGTCTTCAATTAGGGGTTACCTTTATTGTTAGCTCTGTAACATTTTGGCTAATATGTTAGTAAAAAAGATTAAAAATGACAAAAGTAATAACTGCATGTGTGTGTACGTGAGTGTGTGTGTGAGTCCTGCTTTAATGCTCATGTTGGAAAGGACCACAGAGGTCATCTGTTCTAAATCCTACCCAAAGCCTGAATCTTCCCTACAACATCCCTTGCAAATGGTCTATCCAGCTCTCCCAGTTACACAATGCTACTAAATACCTCATCTCATCTTATAGTCACAACACACTTATAATATAGATAGAGAAAACTTAAGTAAAAATATTTACAGTTTTTCCTTGCTTCCATCTAAAAAAGAATTCAGACTTGGCAAAGAATAGCCAGACATTTAATTATAAATACTAAAACTTCTGCCCTTTTGAATGATCTATGTATGCAAAACACTTTAAAATAGAAAGGATATTTATTTTCCTACTAAACTTAAAAAGAGCTATTCATATTTTCCTCTTCTATTCCAAAGAACGACAACAAAAATTCACTATCAAACTCATGATTTTTCTTAAGCTAAGACGAGCCATGGAAAGTTTGAGTCCAAAAGGATATCCCCCACAGAAAAATAGGAGAGAGAGAGAGAGAGAGAGAGAGAGAGAGAGAGAGAGAGAGAGAGAGAGAGAGAGAGACGTAGGGATTGGATCTGTGATTTCACTGGTATAAACATGTTTCTACACTAATTTGTGAACTATTACTCTCCAAGTATTGGCATTTGATAGAACCATACACTGCTTAAAAGTAGAGATGTTTATTGTAGATCACACCGCCTGTAAACCTAGCTTCTATGGTGCTGCCAAGATCAAGGGCATTTGGGAGCCAATAGTGCCACCTGGTGGATTAAGGAAGCAAAATATAGTATCAAGAAAAGTCTTGTAACATCTACTAATAAATCCAACAAACATTTATTTAACCTTTACCGTGCATGGACCCTACAGAGGGAGAAACAGAGAGAAATAGGCATTTATTATGCACCTTCTATGTGCTGACAGCAATTTATGATACATACGTCTCTTCTCTCCACAAGTTCCTAAAATACAAGGCAATATATAAGTGCATCATCAACTGCATGTTGTTTTCTAGTTTTCTTTACAACAAAGAGTAGAAGACATTGCTACTGGGAGCATCAAAGGGAAGGCTTTCAATGATCAGATTCTACAAGTGCAAATGGTCCATGTGTAGAAAGAAAAACGTCCCTATAAGTGGACACGTCTAACACAAGGCACGTCTACACAAGAAGCTAGCTGACTCTGCCTCTCTTTCCTACCTCCTCCCTGCCTCTCTGATTCTCTCCTGGCCTCCTCTCCCTCAGTCTGGCCTGTTTTTTTGAGGGTGCTGTTCTTGACATGCTCTCTTCTGCCTCCAGTCCTATTGAGCTTCACAGGGGCCAGACAGTTTTGCTATCTCCAAAAGTCATTTAATTCACTGGCTTGTCAACTGAGCTTGGAGCAGTCCTGAGGATTCAGAAGTCCTGCCAGATTGCAATCAGCAACGATTGATGGAGGCCCTCTTTTTTTCCCCTCTTTACACTATGTGATCTCATTAGCTCTTGTGGTTGTTTGAAAAATCTCTGATTTGTGGGGAGGGAGCTTCTATAAGGCTATCCTTTAGATAAGGCTCCTCGTCTTACTTAGTACCTTATTCCCTTTCTAGTACTTCTCATATCTGGAAACTTCCACTGCCATGCACCTTTAGTAACTGATACTTCCCTGCCTGTGGCATCAGAGGTGAGAAACCAATCTAACACACCCACTAAATAGAATCCGCCTCTGCTGTAAGACACTTGGGTCTTGTCTATATTGCAAAGCACGTATCTCTAGTTAGCAGAAAAGTTTAAAATGGTAACAGTAATAACAATCCCTTTTATGTGGGTTGAGGTAGGTATTTCCAGAGTTAACTAGGAGGAATGGCAAAACTATAGTGTAGTCTGGGCACCAGCCCAGAAGGACTGCCTCTTACAAAATCAGTTAGATCCTTCCTGCTAAAGCCTGGAGCAGCAGACCTCAAACTTTTTAGCTTTGACACTCCATTATACTCTTCAGAATTATTGAGGACTCACCAAGGCTTTAGTTTATGTTGATTATATTTGTCAATATTTATTGATAAACCTAATAAAAATTTAAAATGTTAATTAAGAATAATCATTATACATTTATTATATATAAATATAAATAACATATTTAGTGAAAATTAAGTGTATTTTTCAAAACAAAAACATTGAGAATAATGACATCTTTCACATATTTTTGCAAATCTCATGTCTAGCAAAATAGAAGATAGCTAGATTCTCATATCTACTTCTGCATTCAATCTGTTTTGATGTTTTGGTGGAAATATATGAAGAGTAGCTGATCTCACACAGATAAGTAGTTAGAAAAGGGAGAATGTTAATAAGCAAATAACTTCTTAGTGTTATTATGAAAATAGTTTTGACTTCACAGACCCCCTGAAAAGGTATCAGAGACCCTCAGGGTCCACAGGCTATACTTTGAGAACCCCTGGCATGGAGATCATTTTACTGAAGGCCTGCCTGTCTTTCCATTGGCTGTTATGGATATAATCTCTCACCTCCAAAGATTGGGTTGTATCTTCTGTCTCTTGAGTGATTTCTATCTACATGTGTCTTTGCATTTTCTTCCCTTGACCTTTCCTCATGTGCCCCAGGCATCTCAGGTAGTCTTCCAGGCTATGAATTAAAACATGCTGAATAAAGGCCTGTTGCATTTACCATCCCTGGCTAATCTGCCTCTTCTCTGATAACCGCTAATTTTCCCCAAAACAGCTGCGATGGAATAGAACAGCTCCCATCCCAGATCTATATATCCAACCCTCATCTTTTTCCAGTGCTATCCAAAAGCACCAAACTTCCTAACAAACAAGATGTTCATTAGCATCTCAACTTCAACCCATCCAAAATGGAACTCAACCTTTTCTTTCGTGAACTTAACCTTACTTCAAACTTTCCTACTTCTGTTGAGCACCATCACCATCTTTCCAGTCAGCTGGGTTTACATCCTCAGAATAATCTTCAACTCTTCACACCCCTTCACACCGCCCACTCCAATCAACTTCCAGCTCTTGTCAATTCTACCTTTACAAGCTCTCACACATCTATTCCTTTCATTCACGTGGTCACAACATAGTTCAGGACTCCCCATCAACTCTCTCTTGAACTATTGACTATAATATTTTCTTAATTAGCTTCCCTGTTTCCAGTCTCTATGCTCTCCAATCCGTCTTCTATGCAGCTGACAAAAATCATTCTAAATGAGAAATGTGGCTACATAATTCCTCTAAGATGCAAGAATATTCAGTGGCTCCACATTACCTCTCTAAGAAAAACTCTATGAATGTCTTTCACAATTTCAGGATCCAATCTGCCTCTATGTCTTGAAACAGGCTTTTCTACTCCTTCCTTACCTCTTTCTTATAATCCTTTGCTTTCTTAAAAACTCAGCTCAAATGCCATGCCATGCAAAGGCTTCTATGATGCTCCTATTTGTTAATGGCCTCTTCCTAAAATTATCTTGTTGACATATTATCCCCCCAACTTGAATCTAGGTGATGATTTTCATCTTTGTCTTTTTATTCCCACTCTTAGTACAGTGCATTGTACAGAGTGTTTAATAATTACATATTGAACACAGATGAATTCATTGATCAACAAGATTGTTGAGTAGAATGAAAAGACTACCTGAACTCAAAGCAAGGTTTTGTGGTTTCAGATCTTATTTGACCACTGAAATGGCTATGGGATGTCCTAACTATCTCTGACTTGAAGTTCTGAATAGACTTGAGTTCCATAAATAAAGCCATTTGGACCACCATCAGAGAAAACAAAAAGCACTGGCATCATCATGGAATGTACAGAATTATAGACTATAACGCACCTGGAAGAGTTCTTAGAGGTCATCTCATCAAACTTTTTAGCCAGTTTAGGAATCTTCTATCCAATATCTCCTTTCAATTACAGGCAACACCTTGTAATAATAATAGAGGGATCATATTACAATTGACCACTAGATGGTGTCTGAGAGCCAGAGATTAGCTAATGAGATATAAATCAGCTGTTGAAGCAGAGGGTGCCAGTTTGGCTCACTAGAGGGAAGAAAGGTGTTCAGATTTGATTCCAGATTGCCTAAGCCAAAGGATCATACCGGCATGGAGAGAGGTGAGTGAAGAGAACAGATTGGGTCAACCAAAGGGCATTCATAAGCATTAGCCAAGCAGGGCATTTGAGAGTCAAAATAAGGAAAAGCCATTGAGGTCAGTGTTGATTCCCAAGGTCAGGATATTAGTGTATCAAAGTCAAGTCACAGAAAATGGAATGTGACAGTTCCACTGTTCAGTTCTTAACACCCCATTTTACAATGAAGAATGTTAGAGATAAGTTAGGTTAGTGAAGGACCTTCAAAAGTATGCCATGTGAAAAAGAGAAAATATGCCACATGAGGACACATTGAAGGCAGTTTTAGCCTAGAGAAGACTTCCTTACACTGAGTGAAAGTCTCCTTCACACTAGCATATGCGCTTTGATCCTAGCCCTGCTGTTTGGAGTCATGAAGAAAAAGTATATGCTTATTCCATATAGCAGTTATCATTCTTTATAAGACTTGATTTCTAGACCTCTTCCTGTGGTCTTTATCCTCCTATAGTTCCTTTCTGGTTGGCCAATATCCCTCTTGAAGTATAGTGTCTAGAAATGGACAAAATACTTCAGGTAAGACCTGATGAGTGTAGAATATAATGGCACTATTGCCTGGATGTGGAACTTTTATTCGTGCAGTTTTAGGGCCCTTTAGTTTTTTAGTGCTGCAGTTATACTTTTGACTCATTATGAGGTCAACTAAACCACTCAGGTCTTTAATTAAGGCAGGTATACTCCACATGTGCTTATATAATTAGTAAATTAAATTTTATCTTTTGGTTTTGGCCCATCAAAGACTATTGAGAAATTGTCAAAACCTAAGGCTGTTACGCAATGTATTTCTTATCTCTCCCAGCTTTGCATTATCAGTTATACAGAAATTTAATAAGTCTCCATTTTTTGTCAAGGCCAGTCACTGATTTTTAAAACGTTGGGTGTGATGGAGTCATGCAGACAGTCCTGGGGGATGCCACAAAAGAACTCCCACATCCAGATAAACAAAGCTGAATTAATATTCTTTGAGTACTGTTGTCTAATGAACTACAAATCCATCTATTTGTAATATCAGTTGGTCTTCATTTTGCCAGATACTTCACTGAAATCAAGATACACTACGTCTACATCATTCTTCTGATATACCAGTCTTGTAACCCTAGCAAAAAAGGAAATGTGATTAGTTTGACATGACTTGCTCTTAATGAACCCATGTTGGCTCCTAAAGATAGTTGTGAAGAAAAGTGGTAGATAAGGAGTCAGCAAATGAAGGTTGTAATTCTCTTTTTGACATTTACTAATTGTATTGCCATAGGTAAATCTCTTAACCTCTCTAGGAATCATTTTTCTTTTCTTTTTTTTTTCTTTAGACTTCCACCTCTGATTTTTTTAGAGAAAAGGTTTAATGGACAAAAATGGTCAAAATGTGGGTTTAGAAGCAGGAAAAAAGGGAGATGCTGTATCTATGAGGGAGGAATACAGACTACTCAATGGTGAACACCCAGGAGGGCAGCTGTTTAAACAGGCCAGGAAAGGGTACAATGACAAAGGGTGAAAGTTCATACAAGGAGAATCTAGACAGTATCCCAGGGACAGAGAGGGAGTTGCTCCAGGGAAAGGAATCAGTAGTGCTAACACTCTGGAAAGATGGGTACAAACTATAGGTGGAGGTAGCAACGTCAAAGGACACACAGCCTTTGGGATGAGTTCAGAACCTTTATTGGTTGTGGCCCACAGCTTCCTTTCTTATTCCTAAGGCTGATGATAAAGCAAACCCCGAGTAAGAATAGCATTAGCATAAAGCCCCCGGCTCCATTCAACCTCTGAGAAGGTTCTGATTGAGCCTCTCATTCTGAAGGCTGGAACACTCCACTTGGAAGGTGTGATTTCTCTGTGCTTGGAGAATCTAGCACCACTAGATTCTGTAAAGTCCATTGCTAAGCAGGCTTGGGATCCTAGCCATCTCCTCTTGCCCATTCTGGAATCACCTGATCTCAATGTTGCCAGGATAGAAACCAGGAACAAAGCAGAAAGTAGATTGAGGTATTCCAGAGGAGTCATCTTTGCAGGGTATGCAATCAGTTGGAACTCATCCCTTCTCTGAATCAGTCACTCAATTCTGTGGATACATGGTGTTTCCTGTACTTGCTTTGATGTCTCTGCCTGGCTCTTCCACTTCTCCAAAGACAGTTGCCTCAACACCTTCACCAGCACATTATTGTGGAATCTCAGGAGCTCTTCCACCTCAGAAATAAAGTACCACTCATCCTTTATCTACTACACAAAGTGCTCTCTGGAGATGGCATTGGAGGATGAGAGGTCAGTCCTGTTTGATAATGCAACCCTCCAATCACTGACCACAAATTGGGCCCGGCCAATAGAAGCCTAGATATCACTTTTCTCATCGGGAAAATTAAGGGTTCAGAATATATGCAATCTAAATTCTAGATAGCTGATTTTTTCATTCTATGTCCAAGATCAAAGCTTCCTAGGAAAAAATTCTTGGTGGCACTATGAATAAAGTGCTGGGCCTAAAGTCAGGAAGACCTGAGTTCAAATCTGGCCTCTGTGATACTGGTTAAGTCACTTAATATCTGTCTGCCTCAATTTCCTCAATTAGTGGTAACAATAGCATCTACCTCATGGGGTTGTTGTGAGAATCAAATGAAATAATAATTGTAAAGTGCTTAGCACAGTGCCTGGCATGTAGTAAATGCTATACAGATGCTTATTCACTCTTCTCTCTCACTAATTTCAACAGCCATTTCTTCTAGTCTTGATAAATGTTCATTTAGCCTTTTCTTGAGGAAAACCTTGAAAAGAAATGGTGAACTCAACTCACCTCTACCACCAACACTGATTAAACATCTAATATCTATGCCCTGGACTAGAGTAGACAAAATGGAGACTAGAGAAGATGAGAAAGTTTGTAGGTTCTTACATCTAGAGCTTGAATGGTCCTCTTAGGCCTTCTAGTCCAATCTTCCATCTAACGGATGAGGAAGCTGAGATCCAGGAAGGTTAAGTTTCTACAGGTGGGGATTTGAACCCAGAGTCCTCTGACTCCAGAATCAATGTGCTTCCTATCATGCCATGGCATGGCAGAGCCGAGAACTGGCCTCAGAATCAGGACACACTCTCCAGCTGGAAACAATCTTTCCCTCACTGGATCCCCTGACACTTTGTGCTTCTGTTTTGTACTTGACAGATTTTAGTTTGAATTCTATTTTTCTGCTTATGTCTTTTCACCCTTACTAGATTATATGCTCCTTGAGAGCAAGGACTCTGTCTTATTCTATTCTGTCTCCTGCAATGCTTAGCATGGTAGGAGGTGTTCAGTGCTTGTGGAATGGGAAATTCTTTCATTCTATTTCATGGAATCATAAAGTGGTAGAGATGGGAGGGGCCTTAGAGGAGTCCTTTTTACCACATGACCAGGACTGGACACTAGAATGCCTCTGTTGTAAACTGACTTGCTATTTTATAGAAGATTTACAGGGGATACTTTAATTTGATTATCTTTTACCAAGATACAATAAGAGTCTAGGACCCCTGGTTACGGCCTAGTTCACAACACTAATGGAGTGACTGATTTCCGTAGGGGTGTTCACACCTAATAAAAGCATCTTTTTTTAGTTACTTTAGATGGTGATTGATCAACCCCAACCCTTACACTACACGTTCTGTAGATGTGGAAAAAAAGGCTCCTCTAGTTGCCCTCCTCTGGATCCACTCTAGATTATCAATGTCATTCTTAAACTACGTTATTCTGAAATGAACACCATACTCCATATGTAGCTATACTAGACTGATTACTTCTTAGTTCTTGACATTTACTAGACTGATAGATCAGGGAAAAGCTATAGATAAAATCTACCTCAAGCAAAACATTTCATCAGACTAGAATAGAGTATAGAGGGACTGTTACCTTTTTATTCCTGGAAGCTGTGTTTCTCTTAACATAGTCCAACATCATATCAATTTTTTGGGGGGCTATTAATCACATCACATTCGACTTGTTTTGAGTTTGCTCTTCTCTAAAACCAAAGGTCTTTTTGAGGTTAACTATAGTTCTTCTATCTTACATTTGTTAAATTGATTTTTTTGAACACAAATGCAACATTTTACATGTATTCCTAATGAATTTCATCTTTAACAAGATTTAATAAGAATTTAATATCTCAGCCCAATGTTCTAGTTCAAGGGTTCTTTTATCTACTCCCACAATGAATCCATGGATAGATTGAGTTTTTATGAATTTGGGTGAGTAAAAAAAAACCCATCTTGATTTTCTTTAAGTTCTAGCTGAAATTTAGCATTTCCTTCACTTACGAATCTAGAAAACAAAAATTATTGGAGAAAGGGCCCATGACACACACAAAAAAGGGGAACCTATGTTCTTTTTTTGATCTCGATTCTGTCATCTAGTGTGTTATTCCTCCTAGCTTTGTGTAATTTTCAGATGTGATAAACATGCCATTTATGTATTTATCCAAATCACTGATCATCAAATCACATAGAGCCAAGTGAAAACCTCCAAGCTATTCCATTAGAGACCTTCTTCCATGTTGACCTTGAACCATGAATGATTAATTACTCTTTGGGCTTAGCCATCAAATCAGTTTTATATCCATCTCATAATATCATCTAATCCACATCTCTCTATCTTTTCCACAATAATGAGATACTTTATCAAATGCTTTACTAAAATCTAGGTAAATTATCCCTATAGCACTCCCCACCAGTTTAATAACTATGTCAAAAAATGAAATAAGCTGAATCTGGTATAGCTTGTTCATAATGAAGGCATAACAGCACTTTGTAAGCACTGGTTTCTTTTTCAGATGTTCCCTAACCACCTCATTAATGATCCTTTCTATAATTTTCCCAGGCATTGAAATTAATCTTACTGTTCCATAGTAAGCAGTCTCTATTTTCTCTCCTTTTTTTTCTTCGAAAATTAGAGCATTTGCCCTTCTCCAATCATGTGATTCCTTTCCTATTTACCATAATCTTTTCAATATTACTGACTGGGTTAGCAATGACATCTGTCAGCTCTTTCACTTCCTAAGGCTGTTGAGCATTTGGCTCAGGTTATTTGAATTAATTAAAGACAAGCAGGTGCTCTTTTGCTATCTGCTAACTTATCTTGGGTATCTGCCGCACGTCGGCCATGTTTGTTCTGTCATTTACAATGTATTCATCATCTTTCTTGGCCAAGAAAACACAAGCAAATAACAACTGAATAGCTCTGCCTTCTCTTTATTGTCAGTTATTGCCTAACCAGCCCTCTTCAATTCTCTTCTTTCCTCCTAATAGCTTAAAAAGAAAACAAAAACCCAACAACCCTTTTTCATCCTTGCTGTCTGCCAGCCTCAGTTCATTTTAAGTTTTAGCACTCCTGGCATCACACTTCCAGGACTTCCAGTGCCATTCTTTTATATTCATCATTCTTATCTGCCCTTGTTTTCATTTTCCATATGTAGCTTTTTAAAGTCTATATTGGTTGGTGTGTTCCTTGTGGATCCACATTGGTTTCTTAGAATGGCTATTTTTTTCCTCTTCTCTTTGTGTTTTCACAATTGAATTCTCTTTTTTGGTGAGGCAATGGGGTTAAGCGACTTGCCTGGGGTCACATAGCTAAGTAAGCATCAAGAGTCTGAGGCCGGATTTGAACTCAGGTCCTCCTGACTCGAGGGCTGGTGCTCTGTCCACTGTGCCATCTCACTGCCCCGACACAATTTCATTCTTAAGATTTTTTTAAACCCTTCTTTGGATCATTTTGCCTACAGAATTTTAGTCCATTAGATTCTACCTATCCTTCCTTTGAACCTCTTGAAATCTATTCTACTTTTCAAATCAAGGATGCCTGCTAGACTATACCTTACTTTCTTCTCCTCTATCACAAATTCTAAGAGGAAATAATTACTTCCCTCCCCAGTCCTCCCCAATAGTTCCCATCATTTTTATACCTGCTAGCAGGTAAGGAATCCCGTAGAAACCTATAACTGACCACTGACTCAGAATGCAGGATATTGACCAGATTAAACTGGTCTGAGCTGGTTTCACCACCTTTGTTTAATTGTACGTCAGTTAAGTGTGGGATTTCATATCATACACCGGTGTTTCATTGCTCTCTTTTGTGGTGTTTTTAATTTTGCGTTTTAAAAATATACACACACACATATATATTACGTAATAGAAACATACAAAAGCTGTAGCTCTTTAAGAGCACACTTTAGTGACTGTTACAGCTATTAATAATTGCTAGCATTTTTATATAGCACCACTTTAAATTTTTTATCTTATTTGATCTTCACAACAACAACTGGGAGGTAGGTGTTATTATTATCCCTATTTTACAGTTGTGGAAACTGAGACAAATAGAGGTTGAGTAACTTGTCCAGAATCACTCGAACTATAAATGTCTGAGTCAAGATTTGAATCCAGGTCTTCCTGAATCAAGGCCCAGCACTCTATTCGCTGCACCATCTTGCTGCCTCTAGTGTGGGGAAGTCATTTCAAGGATTATTCAAGCCCAAAGAGAAACAGATTCGGTCATGTCAAAGTGCATAAGAGGGGGCTGTTGAAAATGAAAAACAATGCCAAGAACAGACAAATTATAGCTGCAAAACAGCCTAGCTAATCTCTGTAAAATAAGCAGACATTTAGGAGTTGGCAGCTTGAAGGATTGTTATTGATACATCTCCAGTGACAATAGTTTTCCTGAAGTTTCCGACACAGCTGCTAATTGTTGCTATGAAGAAAAAAACACTAGTTGTAGACAACACAATATAAAGATGGGGTGGGAGGGGGTAGCTAAGTGGGGCAGTGGATAGAGCACTGACCCTGAAGTCAGGAGGACCTGAGTTCAAATCCGGCGTCAGACCAAATATTTAACACTTACTAGCTGTGTGACCCTGGGCAAGTCACTTAACCCCAATTGACTAAAAAAAAAATTAAAAATAAAAAAAATAGACAATATAAAGACTGGAGCATTGGAGATTAGAAAAAGATAATTTTTTACTGCTGAAACTCACTTTTTTATTCAAGACTGTGCCAGAACTCCAGTCAGAAGAAGTCCAGGCGAGACATTAAAATCAGGACATCATTAGATTGCCGACTACCCCCCAAAAATGTTTGAGGGATTTTTTTTTAACTTTTTAACTTTCCTTCAGCCTGTAAATCTTGTGCCTCTTGGGGAAATGATGAACTCTGATGAATATATTGATATATTATATATAGAACCAAAAATGTTCCAAAATTACAGAAATTCCCAAGTGGAAATGGAATATTGGAACATAGACTTGCATCATGCTATGATATAGAGATCAGTATTCCAGTGGCCTGGGAACTCACCTCATTTAAACACCTTTGAAAACCTATGGGCTATGATTAAGACTAGCCTCAGGAAAAATAGACTATTCTTCAAAGGTATGCTTAATCCCTCTGTGGTTTCATGATGAAGAATTGAGGCTTATGTGTCCAAATGGCTTAGAATATATGATCATAGTATTATAGATGTAGAGCCGAAAGGGACAATGGGATCCAACCTGACATGGTTAGTTGACGTCTGTGGGACATCAGGAATCAAGATGGAATGGTGAGATATTCACCAGTTTTTTGTTTGTTCATTTTTGATGTTGCTGTTGCCATTTTTCAGTAATATTCACTTTTTTGTAATTTAGTTCATTTCTACTATTTGGGCTGTTTCTATATTAGTTGAATTGTTGAGAGCATTTGCTTATTTGAGGTGGCAAGGTCTAGGATGCCTCTCTCTACTATCTTCCCACGATTTTCACAGTGTTAGAAATGACACAGTTTTGAGGGGATTGAGGGATTGGTTTTCAAGGTATACGAGAAAGGAGAGGTTCTCAAACACTTGAAAAAAAATCAGACCTTATTGTTATGAAGTAAAGAAAGGCAACTTTGGGAATATCAGCTAGGTCTACCTTCCAATCTCCATGAAATTTTTAGGTAAATAAAATACATAGTAACAGCAACAACAGTTAGCATTGATACAGTGGCTGCCATATACCAGGCACTGGGCTAAACATTCTACAAATATTATTTCATTTGATCCTCATAACAACCCTGTGAAGTAGGTGCTATTATTATCCCCATTTTACATTTAAGGAAACTGAGGCAAACAGAGGTTAAATAACTAGTTCAAGGTCACACAGCTAGTAAGTATCTGAGGCTAGATTTGGAGACACAGCACTCTAGCCACTGCGGCATCTAGCTGCCAATTAATTACTTTTCTTAATGAATTTAGAAGAAGAGAACAGGTAGGCAATTTCAAACTATATTCTATAGAGACCACATGCTTACAATAATACAAACAAGAGTGGAAACAATATGTTTCATTCCTCACCCCTGGTTATTGGGTGCCCTTAGCAGGGATAGGGAGTGTCTAGGCACTCTGCTAATAGTTCCAGGCCCTACCAATTGTATCCCCCCAAATTTATAGGTGTGGTCCCCTGTACCCCAATTCTGTATGGCCACCAATAGTAGATCAGTCTTTACAAAGGAATATTGACTTCAAAAGGTATAATGGCAAATATTCAAACTCATTCCTTCAAAATGTGGGAGGCATAATTCCCCTCCTGCCTTGCACCAGCTCAATGTCTAGGGAGAGAATGGGGATTAGGTTCAGAGCTCATCTTGCTTCTCACACAGCATAGTCCTATTTCCAAGTCCAAAATCTTCTTCAGGCTCAAGTCCCAAGCACTCTGGCCACTCAGGACTTTCTTGCCTGGCTGCCCATGTGGAATCCTGGCTCTGAAGCTGCCATGGCTAGAAGATTACCATCTGGCACCTGGAACAGAAAAGGACAAATAACACAGAATAGAAACAAACACCTTGGGCTCCTTTCTCAGAGCCCTGGGGTAAGAGACACAGCAGGAGAAGGAAAGCCTTTCCCTGCCGTCACTTAGCTCACGGCCACTGCCCTTACTGTGAACTTCATAGTCTGGGCAGAGTAAGAAAGACTGAGTGTCCCAGAAAGACAGAGACTGTCTCAGTCTTGCCAATTTTAGACTGAGCCTTTGTGCAGCCAAAGAAGGTTACACTCCCCCACGGGGCAAGGAATGAAAAAAAGACTCCACTTTAGGATATCTGAACCTGCTCAGGCCAGCCCCATTAGGAGTGCCTCCATGTTGGGAGATCTGGGCATGATCCAAAGATAGCCTCATTATGTGTAAAACAACACAGTTGGACCCGATGGCCTTGGAGGTACCTTGTAGTTCTAATTCTATAGTCCTATAATTGGTATGTCATTGATGCTGTTACTCAGTATGTCTGACTCTTCGTCACTCCATTTGGGGTTTTTTTGGCAGAGATACTGGAGTGGTTTGCCATTTCCTTCTCCAGCTCATTTTACAGGTGAGGAAACTAAGGCAAACTGGGTTAAGTGACTTGCCCATGGTCAAAAAGCTACTAAGTGTCTGAGGCTGAATTTGAACTCAGGAGGATGAATCTTCCTGATTCCAGGCTGAACATACTATCTACTGTTGTCTATCATGCTCCCTGACCAAATCTTGATTCCTTGAAGGTAAGGACTAGGCCTTCTTTTCTTTTGCATTACCGCTCTCCTTCTTTCATTATCACCTGGGAACTTGTGCTCTGCACACCTTAGGTGTTCAAGAAGAAAGCTCCAGTTTACTGTCTTTGTCACGTGTCAGGAACCCTGCAATCTTCTCATGATAATGATCAAGTGCATTACTCTCTTCCTGTAACACACTGGTTCTATGACTTTGCATTTTATATTCTGCCTGCCAGAAATTTGGTTTGACAGCCTGCCTGTCTCCATAGTCTCACACTGCAAGAAATTACAATTGACCATTGGACCACCATCATTGAGAGTTGGCTTTCTTTCTCCCTTTCCCCTCATTGCCCTTCTCCTTAAAATTGGAACGTGTTCATTCTCCCCATTGTCTGCCTTCTTTTTTTCCCCTTGGTACCCCCTTCCTTTTAGTCCTGGCTCCCAGTTCTTGCCTGGTCTCCCACAACTATTTTCAGATGCCACCCTCCATCCTGCTAAAATGTGTCTCACTCAAAATATGCATAATAAATATCTTGTTTGTGGCATTTCCAAAAGAGAAAAAAAATCTCAACCAAGTTTCTCTAAATAGCACAGAGTGATGATTTCTCATGGGGTGGGTTGATTTTTTTTTCTTTTAGTTTTACAAGTTATAGAACTCTCTAATCACCATAATGGAGGGATTTGTTATGTGGAGCCTATGGGAAAATCATTCCTTCAAAGACAATACCAGCGCAACCCCTTCCTTTCACTGTAGATCGAGGACATTTCTCTGAATTTATTTTCATTTCTGGTAGTAAACCTGCTCAAGGCAGAATCCATGAGTTATTTTTCAAATTGCTAACATTTTATGTGTTGGGGAAGGGGGCAAAGGGAAAGAAGGCTCAACGTTTCCTTTTGCTTTGGATTATAGCTAACTTTTACTTGACTCCTGATGAAAGACACCAACAAACCAGTATTTTTCCACACTACCTGAGGAAATTAGAGTTGACTAAAGGATTCAGTGTGATGATACAAAGGCTGATATAAAAACTATATTTTGCTTTTGAAGTAGATAGGATAAATTTACCCATACTGTCTCTCCCTCTCACTTTCACACTTAATGGCACCAAGCCTCTTAGCATTTGGAACTTAGATTCATTTTTCCAATTTATGTTGTCTATGACCTGACTGAAATAAGTGCCTTGGATGATTTCAGAATCTTTTTTTCTACTGAATTTTCTCTCTCTGTCTGTCTCTGTCTCTGTCTCTCTCTTTCTCATCTCTGTCTCCTCTTCTCTTTCTCATTTTCTTCTTATAATAATAATGATAATGATGATAATAATATATAACATTTATGTAGTCTTTTAATATTTGCAAAACTTTTTACACATATTATCTTATTTTATCTATACAATAACCCTGAAGGAAGTGCTATTATTATCACTATTTTATGCAGAAGGAAACTGAAGCAGAACTCAGAAGTGAAGTGGCTTTCCCAGAGTCACATAGCTTGTAAGTTTCTGAGGTAAGATTTGAAGCAAGTCTTACTAACTCTAGGTCTAGCATATACTACCTATTTGCTTTTCTCTAGAGCACTTTGGAATGTTTCTTTTCTCAATGAATTCCTGAACATACTTTACTCCAAATTAGCAAACACAGACCTCCAGAAATACTTGGGAAATGTTAGGTATAACAACTGTGTGATATAATGCATTTCTCTTTTTAAACCTTATCCGTAAGAGATAGTTTCAATTATCAGTTCCATGTGGATGATACCTAAATATGTATCTCAAACCTTGTTTTATCTAATCAAATAGCCTTTCATTAATAACTCCTTAAAGAATACCTCTCTTTGAACATCTTACCATTGCCTTGTGTTCATGCATGACCTCAAAATCTTACCAGAGTACTACCACCTCTTCCTACAAATTTCTGTGAATATCAGGTGTGAATGTTTTTATGAATGGAACCACAGTTCTGAGTTATCCAGGTTCCAAACGTTGAAATTTTGGATATTACTTACCATATCCAAAATATCATAGCTTTATCTTTGGATATAGTAGATACCGAAAATGTGAATCCATAAGACAAACTGTTTGTTTGTTTTCATCAAAATTTCTTTTATATTCTACTTCTCCATTCCCACTACTACCACCCTAGTCCAGGACTAACCAGTTTTAACTAGATTATTACAACAGCTTTCTAGATGACCTTTCTGGCCCTAGGAACTTCCTCCCTTTTAATCCATTCTCTGTACTGCTTTGGGTAGCTAGGTGGCACAGTAGATAGAGTGCTGAGTCTGGATTCAGGAAGATTTATCTTTCTGAGTTCAACTCTAGTTTCAGACACTTAGTAGCTGTGTGACCCTGGGCAAGTTACTGAACCCTGTTTGCCTTAGTTTCCTCATCTGTAAAATGAGCTGCAGGAGGAAATGGTACATCCACCCCAGTTTCTCTGACAGGCAAACCCCAAAAAGGGTAACGAACAGTTGTACAAGACTTAAATGACTGAACAACAACAATAATGCCTTCATATTTGCTATAGGCCAGTGATTTCTTTAGTATGAGGAACTTCTGTAATGGGAAATCTCCACTGACACTAAAAAAGGAGGGAAAAAAAGTGTTTTAAGGACTCTGAGATAAGGATCTAGCTGTCAGCAGTTTGGTACCACTTAGGGCTCTGAGCGCCATGATGTTAGTTGGGTGGATGGGAGTACTACTACAAGGCAAAATGTGGGAAATAAAAGTAAAGATACCAGGCACAACTGGCAAGAGAATTCTAGCATAACTGAAATAGATTTGTTTTGTTTTGAACTCTAGCGGAGGAAAAAGAAACATCAAAAATCGGATTGGACCATTAGCGGTGGATGAGATATTGATAGTAGACTGAAGAGAAAAGGCAAAGGTATTCAATTATTCTAAATGGGTTTCTATATTCTCATTCAGGGGGAAATGATCTTTGAACTAGAAAGGAATAACAAATAAACAAAGTACAATAGGAAAAGATGCCCAAGAAAAGAAGGGAGATAGCATCTAACTGCCTTTGGAGAGTTAAAGTCTCTAGGCCTATCTTATTTACAGCTTTAGCAACTGAAAACCTGGTGGATATTATTGCCATTCTAATGTCACTGGCTTCTGAAAGATCATGGAGAATGGAAAAGGTAGTTCAAGTTTGAAGAAGGAATTATTATCACATCCAAAAAAAGAGAGTAAAGAGATTCCATCTGTGAGTGGTCAGTCAGCTCGACTTCAATTCCTAGAAAAATCCTAGAACATATAGTTAAAGGTGTAATTAGTAGACATCTAGAAAAGGAATGATTACAATCACAAAAAAGATTAATTAATAGTTGCTGGAAGACTAATGTCATTTCAGACAACTATATTATAAACTGTATAGGTAGATCAGGGGAATGATAGATACAGTTTAATGAGATTTTAGAAAAGATGGAAACCACTAGAAGAAGTGGAAACTGGATGGATGACTAACTTCCAAGAGGAGACATTAATAATTCAATGTTAACTTGTAAGGAAGTCTCTTATGAAAAACTCTGGGATCTGTTTTTGACCTTGGAACATTCACCATTTTTATGAGCGACTTGGATAAAGGCAGGGAGGGTATCCATATTAAATTTTTGAATCTGAGTTAAAAAAAAATAACACATTGGATGACAATCAACATCCAAAAAATCTTGATGAACTGGAACTTTGGGTGGAACACAGATGAAGTTTAATAGAAATGAGTGTAAAGTTTTACATGGATTAAAAAATCAATCCCACAAATAAAAAAAAACATGACAGAAATAGCTAGACAAAGGTTTATTTTTTTTATTTTTTAATATAAATTTATTTATTTTTAGCTTTCAACATTCACTCCCACAAGTTTTTGAATTCCAAATTTATACCCCATCTCCCCCTCCCACCCCAAGATGGCATGCATTCTGAATATCCCTTCCCCTAGTCTGTCCTCTCTTCTATCTCTCCCCCTTCTCTTATCCCCTTCCCCTTCTATTTTCCTGTAGGGCAGGATAGACTTCTGTACCCCATTTCCTGTATTTCTTATTTCCCAGTAGCATATGAAAACTTTTTTTTTAAAACTATGTTTTTGAAACTTTAGGTTTCAAACTTTCTCTCTTCCTCCCTCCCCACCCACCCTCGTTGAAAAGGCAAGCAACTCAATATAGGTTGTACACGTGCAGTTATGCAAAACACGTCCATAGTAGACATGTTGTGAAAAACTAACTCTATTTCCCTTAATCCTATCCTGCCCTCCCATTTATTCTATTCTTTCTTTTGACCCTGTCCCTCCTCAGAAGTATTTACTTCTGATTACTCCCTTTCCCAATCTGCCCTCCTCTCTATCATCCCCCTGCTCTCTTGTCCCCTTCTCCCCCTATTTTCCTGTAGGGTAAGACAGATTTCCATACCCAATTGAATGTGTTTTTTATTCCCTCCTTAAGCCAAATCCTATGAGAATAAGATTCACTCATTCCTCTCACCTTCCCCTTTTCCCCTCCACTGTAAGAGACTTTTCTGTTTTTTTTGTGAGATAGTTTACCCCATTCTACCTCTCCCTTTCTTCTTCTCCCAGTATAATCCTCTCTCATCCCTTAATTTTATTCTCCAGATATGACCCCTTAATCTTCAACTCACCCTGTGCCCTCTATCTATCTACTATACATACATATAATTTTTTTCCTCCAACTACCCTAATACTGACAAAGGTCTCATGAGTTATAAATATCATCTTTCCATGCAGGAATGTAAACAGTTCAATCTTAATAAGTCTCTTATGATTTCTCTTTCCTGTTTACCTCTTCATGTTCCACTTGAGTCCTGTATTTGAAAGTCAAATTTTCTATTCAGCTCTGGTCTTTTCATCAAGAATGCTTGAAAGTCCTCTATTTCACTGAATGACCATTTTTTCCCCTGAAGGATTATACTCAGTTTTGCTGGGTAGGTGATTCTTGGTTGTAATCCTATCTCCTTTGCCCTCCATATATTATATTCCATGCCCTGGTCCTTTAATGTAGAAGCTGCTAAATCTTGTGTTATCCTGATTGTGTTTCCACAGTACTTGAACTGTTTCCTTCTGGCAGCTTGTAATATTTTCTCCTTGACCTGGGAACTCTGGAATTTGGCTACAATATTCCTAGGAGTTTTCCTTTGGGGATCTCTTTCAGGAGGAGATCTGTGGATTCTTTCAATTTCTATTTTGCCCTCTGGTTCTAACATTCAGGGCAGTTTTCCTTGATAATTTCTTGAAAGATGATGTCTAGGCTCTTTTTTTGATCATGGCTTTCAGATAGTCCAATAATTTTTAAATTCTCTCTCCTGGATCTATTTTCCAGGTCAGTTGTTTTTCCAATGAGATATTTCACATTGTTTTCTAATTTTTCATTCTTTTGGATTTGTTCTACTGTGCTGATTTCTCATAAAGTCACTATCTTCCAATTGCTCTATTCTAATTTTTAAGGAAGTATTTTCTTCAGTAATCTTTTGGACTTCCTTTTCCATTTGGCCAATTTTTCTTTTTAGGGCATTCTTCTCCTCATTGGCTTTTTGGACCTCTTTTGCCATTTGGGTTAGGCTATTTTTTAAGGTGTTATTTTCTTCAGTATTTTTTGGGTCTCCTTTAGCAGGCTGTTGACTTGTTTTTCATGATTTTCTTGCATCACTCTCAGTTTTTCCTCTACTTCCCTTACTTGCTTCTCAAAATCCCTTTTGAGCTCTTCCAAGGCCTGGGACTGATTCATATTTTTCTTGGAGGCTTTGGATGTAGGAGCTTTGACTTTGTTGTCTTCTTCTGGTTGTATATTTTGATCTTCTTTGTCACCAAAGTAAGATAATATAGTCTGACTCTTTTTGCACTGCTTGCTCATGATCCTGGCCAATTACTTGAGTTTTAAACTCTTTGTTAAGGTAAGAGTCTGCTTCCAATGTGGAGAATGTATTGTCCCAAGCTTCAGGGGTTTGTATAGCTGTTTTCAGAGATACTTGTAGGGACCTGTAAATTTTCAGTTCTTCCAAGGTGGTATGATAACGGGTGAGGTGTTTACTCCTTTCTTGGCCTATGACCACAAGTATTCCTTTCTGTCCTGTAACTGTGAGGAGGGTTTCTCTACAGCCACTCAAGCTCTACCACCAGCATTCCTCCTCACCCCAGCACCGCCCAGAACTGTGACCCAGATCCAAACAGGGGCAAAGCAAGAGATTCCTGCCTCAGCACTGGCAAAGAGATCCCTGCAGTCCCTCTCTGATCAGCCACTGGATTCCCCCTCAGTCTGTGGGCCAGAAGCTCGGGAAGCAACTGCCCCGCCCCAGGGCCATGCTCTTGGGGAAGGGAGCTGAAACCCCATCTTCCTGTCTCAGCACCAACAGAAACAGACTTTTCCCACTGACCTTCTAAGTTGTCTTTGGCATTAGTGGATTGAGGAGTCTGAAAACCTCCACAGCTGCCTGCGACTCAGCCCTCTGAGGCCTGCTTCAGGTTCGCTGAGGCCTGCGCGCCCACGCCATGCTGCGCTCCCAGCCCGGCATGATACACCTTTCTTTCTGATCAATCATCCAGGTTGTCTTGGGCTGAAAATTTGTTTCACTCTGGCTTTTTGTGGGTTCTGTTGCTTCAGAATTTGTTTAGAGCCATTTTTTATGAGTATTTGGAAGGGTTTGGAGGAGAGCTCAAGCGAGTCACTGCTTTCACTCTGCCATCTTGGCTCCGCCCCCAGACAAAGGTTTATTTGAAGAAAATATCTAAGATCAATATGAGTTAGCAGTGTGACATAGAAGACAAAAAAGATAACACAGTCCTTGGCTGCATTATGAAAAGTACGGTGTTCAGCATAGGTTGGCGATAGTCCAACCCTCTTCTGCCTTGGTGAGATATCTGGCATATTGTGTTCACTTTTCACATAGGACATTGATAAGCTGCAAAGTGTTCACAAGGGCAGCCAAATTCTTTCCCTTTGGCTTCCTTCTCCCATTGTTGAGTTCTTCCCAGAATTTCCATTTTAAGGGAGGGCCCAGACCAGCCATCCTTCATTCTCTGTATTTGACCCATCATGGCTCACACAAGAACCTTCTCTGTCCCCCTTTTTGGTCCTCTTCTTTGTATTACCTTCCCCTATTAGAATATAAGCTCTTTGAGGGCAAGGAATTTCTTTAATCTTGTATTTGTGTCCCCAGTGCTTGGCACAGTGCCTGGCCCATAGTATGTGTTTAATAAATGCTTATTGACTGATTATATGAGATTCTATTGAGTAACTGTGAATATTTAGCCTAGAAAACAGAAGAACCAATGAAGGGCATGGTAGCTGTAGTGAAGTCTTTTTTAAGGATTGTCTTATAGGAAAAAAGAATAGATTAATTCTATTTAACCCTAAATGAAAAATTATGAGCAATGGATGGACATTTAGAGAGGTAAATTTAGACTTGAGATAACCAATACATCATAAGCAATTATTAAGTACCTTTGATACATCAGGTTCTATGATAAGCACTTGGGACATAAAAATAAAATGAAAAAGTTCCTAGTCTCAAGGTGTTTACTTTCTATAAGGGGTTTGCTAGAATAAACGCACACATATGTGTGCATGTATGCAAATATACACATACATATGGGGCAGCTAAGTGGTGAAATGCTTGACCTGAAGTTAGGAAGACTCCTCTCCCTATGTTCAAATATGGCTTCTGATACTTACTAGCTATGTGACCCTTAACCCATTTACCTCAGTTTCCTCATCTGTAAAATGAGCTGGAAAAGGAAATGGCAAACCATTTCAGCATCATTGCCAAGAAAACCCCAAATGGGGTCATAAAAAGTCAGACATGACTGAACAACCACAAAATGTGTGTGTGTGTATGAGAGAGAGAGAGAGATCTAACCTACACTTAATGAAAACCACTTTTGTAATATGTAAAAGATAGATGGAGAAGGGAGAGACTTGAAGCAGGAATACCAATTAGGAAGGTATTCCAATAGTCTAGGAAAAATATGATGAGTGCCTTAACTGGAGTAGTTATAATATTAATGGAGAAAAAGAGTCATATATGAGAAATAGCATATGGGTAGAAATTATAAGATTAGGAGACTGAATTAGGCAAAGGATACTAAGGAGTCAAGGCAAATGCTAAAGTTGCAAATCTGTGAAACTATAAGACTGCCCTTAATAGAAATTAGGAAATTTAGAAGAGTGGATTTTGGGGGGGGGGAGGGCGGAATTGGTTCTATTTTGGAGATATTGGATTTGAGATGTTTATTGGAAATGCAGTTGGAAATTATCAATAAGCATTTGAAAATATTATATAAGAGCTCAGGAGAGAGGTTGGAGTTGAATACATGGATCTGGAAGTTATCTGCATGGAGCTGATAATTAAGCCTAAGGAAACCATTGAGGTCACTAAGTAAGAGAATAAATAGTAAGAGGAAAGAAAAGGATCTAAGATATAACTTCTGGGTACATTCACAGTTAAGAGATATGATATGAATGCTAACTAGCAAAGAAGACTGAGAAGGAGTGGTCAGATGGAAAGGAGAACCCTGAGAGGGCCGTGTATTAAAAAAAAAAAACAGAGAAGAGAAAGAATCTGAGAGGAGATTGTGTCAACATTATGAAGTTCTGCAGAGAGGTCAAGAAGGGTGATGACTGAAAAAAAATATCATATTTCCCGATCAAGAGATCACTGGTAACTTTGGAGATAGCAGTTTCAATTAAGTGAATAAGGTCAGAAGCCATATTGTAAAGGGCTGAGAAGTGAATCAGAGGAGAAAAAGTAGAGGCACCTAGTGTAGATAGGTTTTTCCTTGGAGTTTGTGAAAGGGCAGAGAAATGTAGAATGATAGCTTGAAGGGATGGTAGGGTCAGTTGATGGACTTTTTAAAAGATAAATCTTTTTGTGGGGAGAAGGGAAGGAACCTGTGGTTTGAGTGAGAATGGAGACTAGATATAGGCAGGCATGTTTTTAAGAGAAATTTGTTAGAGAAGATGGTGGTGGATGAGATCAAGAGTACTTGTAGAGGAATTGATCTGGGTCAGGAAAGAAGCACTTTTTTCAGAGACTGGAGTGAAAGAGGAGAATATGGGTGATAATAGAAGAAGTTTTGAGATTTAGAGAAGGGGAGAAGAGAGAGCTGATGGCAAATGTCCTCCATTCCTTCAGTAAAGTATGTGACTAGGTCCATAGCTGAGGCGGTGAAAAAAGGGGAGGGGAGTGGAAGGAGGTATGAAGAGAGAAGAGAACCTGTGTCCAAAATTTTTTAAAAATGGATCAATCACCTGAAGCCAAGAAGGCAAAAGTGAAGACCAGCACTGTGGATCTCTATTGAAAATCAGCTTTCATGGCAGATAGGAAGAGAAATGTTGAACTTGCACAATGAGAATTTAGAACAGCCTCTGTTCTAAGAGAATGGGAGAGAGAAAAAATAATGAGGAGTAAAAGGATTTCCCTATTTTCTATGAGGGCCCTTCTGAAATTAGATACCATGAATGGGTTATGGATCCAGTAAGCACAGCTGTGTGAATACCTCTAACTCTGTTCAAGAATAGGAGTAGAAGAGGAAGGCTATACTTAGTTGATAAATTGTCAAAAGATATGAATAAGCAGTTTTCAGAAGAAGAAATCAAAGCTATCAATAGTCACATTAAAAAATAGTCTAAATCACCACTGATTAGATAAGTGCAAATTAAAACATCTCTGAGTTACTACCTCACACCTATCAGATTGGTTAACGTGACAAAAAAGGAAAATAACAAATGCTGGAGGGGATATGGCAAAAATGGGACACTACTGCACTGTTGGTAGAGTTGTGAACTGATCCAACCATTTTGGAGAGCATTTTGGAACTATGCCTAAAGGGTTATAAAACTGTGCATACCCTTTGACCCAGCAATACCACTACTAGGTCTCTATCCCAAAGAAATCAAATAAAAGGAGAAAGGACCTATTTGTACCAAAAAAAATATTTATAGCAGCTCTTTTTGTGGTGGCAAAGAATTGGAAATTGAGGGGATGCCTATCAATTGGGGAATGGCTAAATAAACTGCGGTATATGGTTGTGATGGAAAACTATTATGCTATAAGAAATGAGAGCAGGCAGACTTCAAGAAAACCTGGGAAGACTTATATGAAATCATGCAAAGTGAAGTGAGCAGAACCAGGAGAGCAATGTACACAGCAACGTCAATATTGTAATGATGATTAACTTTGAATGACTAAATTATTCCAATCAAGACAATGATCCAAACAATTCCAAAGGACCCATGATATGAAAAGGTGTCCACCTCCAGAGAGAGAGAACTGACGAACTCTGAATGCAGATTGAAATATACCTTTTTATAAACTTTATTTTTCTTGGAGTTTTTTGTCCACATTTTCTTTTGCAATATAGCTAACATGGAAATGTTTTGCATGATTTCACATGTATAATTCATATAAAATTGCTTGCCATCTCAAGGAAGGGGGTGGGACAGGAGAGAGGGAGAAAATTTGGAACTCAAAATGATTGTCAAATTTTTTTACAGTAATTGGAAAATATTTAACGAAACATATATATACACACACATATAAATAAAGAAAAGTTCAGGATAAACTCCCTAAAAATTCATGCTATGCCAAAGTGGAATGAGGCAGCCTGGGGAAGGTTGAAGGTTGTCCATCACTGCAGTTCTTTAGTTAAAGGCTGATGACTTCTTGTTGGAAACATTATAGATGGGATTTTTTTTCAAGTATCAGTTAAAAGAGATGACATCTGATTTTGAGATGGAAGAGACCTTAGAGACCACCTAATCCAGAGGTTATTAGCCTGAAGTTAATGAACATGATTTTAAATATATATGTGTGTGTGTGTGTGTGTGTATATATATATATATATATATATATATAAAATTTTTGATAACTGTATTTCTATACAATTGATTTTTATGCAATCCTATGCATTTTTTATGCATTTAAACATTATTCTAAGAAGGGCTCTACAGGCCTGACCAGAATACCAAAGAAGTCCATGCCACAAAAAAAAGTTAATAATCCTTGCTCTAGTCCAACCCCTTTATTCTATAGATGAGGAAACTGAGGCCCAGAGAAATCAAGTGACTTGTTCCAGGTCACATAAGTACTAAGTGGCATAGCAAAACTATCCCAATTTTTCTGACTAAAATTCCAGCATTCTTCCCCAGTTCCCACCCTTATTATGTGATGTTGGACAAGTCAATCAGTCTTCCTGGGACTCAGTTTTCTCCTTTGTAAAAAGGAGATAATAAATTATCTGCTATCTACCATTTTAAAAAGTTGTATCAGGTAAGATGGCATACATAATGCTCTTTGTTATCTAAAGTACTGCATAAGTAGAATCTCTCTTATTACATTGCCTGGGCCCAAGTCTCTCCCTCATTTATATCAGTACACTGCGACCCCAGGAAACTGAGAAAATAATATTAAAGGAAGAGATTCAGTGTTCTTTAAGTCTTCCCAAAGTACCTTGTGGCTCTTCAGTAGTCTCAAAATCAATAGGCATGTTTCAAACTATTATTCCTCTCAGGGGTCACAGTTCTTTCTGAACTCTGTGGCATTTCTGTCCTGATTTGGAAATCTCTATTCTTCATCCTTCTTAGGGGTTCTGAATTACTTCCTCTGTCTCCTGAGCCAAGGTTCCATATTCATCCTCCCCACTACCACCACTCCCTGCCATTAACCATCTAAAATTAACCAATGGCAAGTGAATTAACTGTGCCTAGACATTTCTACTCTCAGTTTAATGACTTGTTGGTTTAACCAATGCCTGAAAAATTCATTGAGTGCTATTGGGATCTCAAATTGTATCTGCTTGGACCTAGCAAAGTATCAATTGTCCTAATCTGTGATCATTTGTTCTAAAGCCTAAGTGTTGGGCAATAGGGGTGGAGGAATGCAAAAAGAGATGAAATCTGAAATGAGGACTGTTAAACAAAAATTTAGTTTGAAAAGAATTTTGTCTATTATATGGATTTTAGGTTTGGCATAGATATCTCAGATAAACTCATATAATATGTATCTTAGCCATGTGGGATAAGGACACACCAACATTCTTTGGCACAGAGGAGTGGGTGGGTAAGGGTGTGTACTCACAGGCAATACTCACACAGTCCATGATGTAAAGCTTTGGACTTGAATTCAAAACAAACTAAAGCCACTGTGGATGAGCCTTTCAAGACACAGATTATATTGTAGCCAATTCAACAGTTACCCGAAATGTTGAAAATCTAGCCAGGGGAAAAATAGGGTATTTCCCTGCATAAAAAGAAGCCCTTTTTATAGGAAGAGTTGTCACTATCCCAAGGATGGTGCCATAATGAAGCAATTTCTTCTGCTCCAATCAGAGGCAGCCTAGGCAATCCAGACCTGGCACATGGAAATTTCAGCCTTAAGTCAAATATTATTTCAAAGTTAATGATAAAATCTATTTTTGCAGTGGTCTTATTTAAAATATTTCCCCTTAATACTCTCAAAATGCCGTAATTGAAAACAGTTACTTGAGATGCCAGTGCATGCTTCTTTAATTATATCCTGTGCCATCTGTTTCCAATAAGAGGGTAGTATCTGTTTGCTGTTACCAATCTTATGAAAAACAGGCTTGTCCTAAAATAGATTGGAACTAAAACCCCAAAACATTTCTTTTCAGAGGCATCCTTTCAAGCCAATTAACTTTAATCATTATAGAAATGTTTATTTCCCATCTTAGTCTCTCTTCACATGTAAATTCCTTCAGGGGGAGCAGATTTCTTTTAGTGAATGTTTGAATAGCTCCAATTTGGATTAATCAGAACCTGCTGCCCTGTTTATATTCTGATGGTGAACTCTGGCAGCTTTCATGGCACATGATATATAGTCCCTAGGGCAGCTCTGTGTGCCTAGCAGACACACACCTTCCACTGGCCAGAGGCAGCTCACCCTTTGTCCTCTAGTCTCCTTGGGTGGGGGTGACTTGTGATTTTGTCTGATTATTGAATGATGAAGAAGAGTAAATCGTGTCACTAGGAGACCATTTCCTAATATTTGTAAAATGTTTTTTAAACCATAAGGAACAATATAAATGCTAGCTATTATTATTATTATTATTATTATTATTATTAGAGTGAATTGTCTATATTCAGACCAGATGTTTACAAAATGCATTTACAATTTTAGCTGGTGTATTAGGCAGCATCTAAAGATATCACATATCATAGAACTCCTCTAAATCCTGTCACGTTACCTAGTGGGTTTTATTGTTGGGTTCCCCATTCAGTAGGGAATACTGAAGTCATCCTTGAATCTTGTTTGACTCAGTGGACTAACCTGTTCAGGCTCTTGATATCACTTCCTAGTCAAATGAGTGCAAGGCAGCCATGAGGAACTCCAGGAGCTCTCTGCCGTTTGGAGGATCATGATAGACAATTCAGAGGAGGGAACTTCATATAAGTGAATCAACTTGAGGAATCCTCAGGACCTTACCTTTTTGAATATCTTCCTGCTATGGCTAATAATTTTTCTTTTGCTCATTAGCCAATGTTCGAATGCCTCCATTTTCTTCCAAAACTGAACCCACTCTTGGGGACTACTAAGGAATTGGCCTAAGTGAGGCCAATAAAGAACAGAGACCTTTTTGTCCATAGGTCTGGTATGTGGTGTATTGGCACGTAGAATGTATTTTCCCTTTTTCTCTCTCTGTAGCAATCTCTCTCTGAGTATTCTGTGTGAATGCTAAGTAGTAGTAGTAACAATATTAGTCCACATTAATATAATGATTTAAAGTTTACAAAGTGCTTTCTTTACAATAAGCCTATGAAATAAGCATATCAACTGTTATTAACTATATTTTCTAGATGGGGAAACTTTACCTTAGAGAGATTAGCTAGCTTATGGTCACATAACTTGTAAATGATGAAGATAGGATTCAAATCCAATTCTTCAATTCCAGACTCAGTGGTGAAGCTATACAAGGCAAGAGTGGGGTCATAGGATGCAGTGTTTTGGAGAATCAGTGAGATAGAGACATGATGGAAAGTGATCAGTGGTCTCTGAGGAAAAAAAATAGTAGGGTCTAATTACTGCTACTGACTAATTGCATGACCATAGGCAAGTCCGTTACCTTTCAGTTCCGATTTCCTCATACTTTAGACTAGATAATCCTAAAGTCACTTCAAGATGGAATGCATTGTAAATCTATGTATAACCTTCCAATGACCATTATGATGATTACTTATCCTACTACACAAATATTGAAGAGAGGTTATGAAACTACATGGAAATGGAATTATTCAGTTTCCATTTACAATTCAAATCAACAAACTCCTACTGTGTGCAAAGTAGGTTGCTAGATGCTATCGATAAAAAAGAAAATGAAAAATTATAGTCTCTGGTCTTGAGGAGCAGCACTGGAGACATTCATTTCCTAGGATTGCTGCTCACGACAAAAAAGAGGCTGCTGAGGCTTTGAGGTCCAGTATGAGGTGCACGTTTTGATTGTTCTTATTTTGTTTTGGTTTTGCTTCCTTTGTATCCCCAGCAATTAGTACAATGTATGACACCTAGTAGTCTCTTAATAAATGCTTGTTAATTGATTGATTGCCATGTGTTCATAGCTGACACTGAGTAGGTGAAGGAGAGAAGAAATATTCTCTCTCTGATTCTGAGATGGAAGAGCTGGTAGGATCCTTAAAGTAACACACTCAAAAGAGGGGAAGAGAAAAGTGGGCCTTTCTCCTTTTATTCTGTAGATTACCGAGTAGGTGGTTCTTCCTGGCTCAGTCAGTAATGATCTTTCAATTCTCCCTCCTCTCCCCCGCCCCACCAGGCACAGGGACTTATAAAAGATTTCTTCCATATCCTAAAACACAAGTGCCTTATAGCACTCAGTTATCCCCAGTGAGCCAGAGAGAATGTGCTCAGCTCCATGGGAGGTGTCCCTGATCACTCCTGTTAAATTAATACAAGGGGGTACGTCATTTACCCAAGTAAACATGATACATGCTAAAATGAAGGAAGAGATCTATATAAACCACTCAGGGAAATTTTTAGGAAGGAAATAAATCACTTTCTTGGAGGAGGAGGGCCAGAAAAGGGAAGGCTTCATGGAAGAGGTCACACCCCAACTGGGCCTTGAAGGAGTATTTACACAAGCAGAGATGATGGAGTATATTTTAGGCATGTGAGATGGTCTGTAGGAATGCTCAGAGTGAGCAAGTGCAGGACAAGATCAGGAAATAGTGAGTAGTACAGCATGGAAAGAGAGTGCTATCAAATAAGCCTGGAACAGTAGACTGGATCCATACCATGGAGAGCCTTAAATAACAGGCTAAGAAACTTGTGTTTTATCTTATAGACAATAAGGAACCATCAAAGCTTTTTGCCTCCCTTGAACGATATAGTCGGGGTGCAATACGTGTGTGTGTATGTATACATTTGCGTATGTGTGTTAGATATGTATATATATGTGTATATGTATGTATGTGTGTATATATTTATATGTTTGTGTGTGTGTGTAATAGTAGTAGTAGCAGTAGTAGTAGTAGTAGTAGTAGTAGTAGTAGTAGTAGTAGTAGTAGTAGTAGTAGTAGTAGTAGTAGTAGTAGTAGTAGTAGTAGTAGTAGTAGCTATGTAAAGGCTAGGTTGGAGAAAGAGGGAATAGAGAGGAGAGGCCAATCCCTGAACAAGGGTGATGGCTGTGTGGGTGTAATCTCATATAACTTGAGTTGGAAGGGAGCTCAGTGTTCATCTACTCCAACCCTTACACAAAAGGAAGCCCCATTATAACACAGCCAATGAGTGACAGTCCTCCTCCTGCTTGGAGGAAGTGACAGGAGGAAGGCACGGCCTTGTGAGGCAGCCCATCCCATTTTTAGACATCTCTGATTGTTAGGAGCTTTTTGATAAGGTTAACCCTAAATTTGACTCTTTGCAACTTTCCACCAATTACTCCTCGTTCTGATTAGTGCCTTCTCAATACAACAGCCCTTTAAATACTTGAATATAGCTAACAAGTCCCTTGAAGTCCTTTCTTCCTCAATCTATATATGCCTGGGGCCCTAGGCCCTCTAACAGATCATCATACAACATGTATCTAAGGACCTTCACCACCCCAAGTTTCTCTTCCCCAGCCCCCTCTAATTTATCAATGTCCTCCTCAAACCATAGCACCTAAAACTAAACAAAGTACTTCAGAAAACCTCTGACAAAGGCAGAGTACAGTATGACTTGTCACCTCCTTATCCTAGAAGCTCTGGTTATCAATGCATCCCATGATCTTTTCTGGCTGCCATACCACACTGCTGACTCATATTAGAGAGGAAGAAATACATACAAGAGGTGTCATGGAGATAGACTCAACATGACTTGGAAAGTAACTGCATGTGAGGGTTGAAGAGGAGGGAAAAGTCAAAGGGATTTTGATCCTAGGTGATTGGGGTGATGGTGGTACTAGCAATAGGAATCAGGAAATCAGAAGTATAGTGAGGAAAATGGATGTATTGAGTCTGAGGTATTGACAGGATGCCCAAGTGGAGTTGTCTACTGAACAGCTGAAGATCTAGAATTGGAATTACTGGGCTGGGTCATGTGAATAACATGATGGAGGACTAGCCCTCCATGTTGTCCAAACTTTATGCCCTCTCAAACTTCTCCAAAAGAAGAATTTGGTGCAAGAGGTAAAGAAATTGAAGCTACCTCCACAGGTTAAGAATCAAGAACTCTAAGGAGGTAGCAACCTCATGAACTAACATCAGAAACAGCTAATCCCTAATTCCTAACCCACTCCCATGCTCTGTCAAAGCCACACAAAGGGACCAACAGGCTTGAATGTTCAAGAGATAAATAAGAATCATGAAAGCAGAATTTATGTCCTACACAGTAAAAATAATTAGCAGGCTAGAAAAGCTTGAATCTACAGTGGCAAGTCTCATCAAAGAAAGAAAAGAGAGAGCAACTGATTGGTAATTAAAATATACAGAAGTATGAGAACATCTGAAAGAAGACCATCAAAAAGCAATAACTTTAAGAGAAAATGTAATCTCTGTAGAAACAAAACATCTTGATGTAGAAAACATGATATATAGGGACAACTTAAGAATTATAGGTCTCCCAGAAGAACACAAATAAAAAAGTCAACGCTATAGTGCCACTAATAATAGAATGAAACTGCCCAGAACTTCTGAATACAGAAATAAAGTGTGCTAATTGAAAGAACATCTTCAGAAAAAAATATCCTATGCTGCTAACTCCAAGACACAGAGTAAAGTTTGACAATTCCAATGACAAGCAGCCAATTCTTCAAGTGACCAGAAGAAAGACCTTCAAATAAAAAGGAAAAGAAATTTGAATAGCACAAGAGGATTCTGCACCCACCAGAAATTGCAGAAGGCAATAAAATGTGTTCTGAAGAGTGAAGGAGTCAAGATGCAACCCATGATGATATATCCTGCAAACCTGAGCCTAATCATCAATTAAAAAGATAGGCATTCAATAAGAGAGGCATTTGAAGCAGTCCTATTTAAAAACAAACCCAGATATGAGCAGATAGTACACTTTGCAAATACGTCAGACAATAGAAAACAAGAAATGTGAACTAATGCAGAAACCAAGGAAGAAACAAGTAATGGTGTAAATTCTGGAGAGAAAGAGAAAAAAACTAGAATTAGAAAATATCTAGAAATGGACTGGAGGTACTGGAATAAATTAGTACTGGGAATTTAAATTTAAGAGCTATCTGCATGGAAGTGATAATTGAAGCCACCAGAGTGGATGAGATCACCAACAGAAAAACAGAAACTGGAGAGGGCAGAACTTTGGGAGACACAAACTTAGGGGGCAGAAGGATGACATACCAGAGACCAAGGAGGTCTCTGCATAAGAGACCAAGAAAGAAATTTCCAAAATGTAGGAGATCTAAATGAGAACAGAAGCCAACAGGTGCCTGGAATTCAAGAATTGAAGACTGATACATTTTCTCTGGGATAGACTACTGAATTATGTGTGAATTGTAGGGAAAGTAGTAATTATAACTTGGATTATGATTTGACAACTAATCATTTATTATTAAATACTATCAATTCTCACTTCTTTGGCAGCATTTTTGCAATATCAACAATGTACTGTAACCCTAAATAGCAAATTAGAAATAGACTAGAGGGCTTTCTTTCCATTTAAATTGGTTCCATAATATATGCAAATGGAGTAAGGAAGGAAGTGCAGTCAGGGGAAAGAAGGAAGGGCTAATGGGGTGACAAGGTCAATAACTTAGTGTGGTCAAACCTTGCAGCTGACTTCTTTTTCAAGAAATGGGACTGAGTCCAGAGATGTGGTGCCCAAAACTCTCTTTTAGGAGGAGTGGAGGGATGAGTTGAAGAGGAAAACTGAATTCTTGCTCTGCTCTGCAGCAAACCACTTATGTGACCTTGGACACATTATTTAACCTCTGTAGACTCTCCTCTATAAAACGAAAGAGTTGAACCACATTATCTCTATAGCTCTTACTAGGTTTAAGAGCTGATGGTCCTATGACCCCCTCCTTTGCGGAATTCTTAAGGAAAACAACAACTACAACAGATGAATTCTTCCCTAGCTAACATAGCTCAAAGTCCTCAGAGTACAAGTCATCTCCTTTTCTAAAGGAAGAACCAAGCCTAGGGAGGTTAACTATACCCAAGGTCACCTGGGCAGGAAGTGGTAGAATTAGGAATTGAACCAGCTGTGTGCTAGAGTCAGCTTTCTTGAGACCCACTGTTAAATTTTCAGGGAGCATTTACACCTTGGAAAAAACTTTAGCAAACGGTAAAAATTAGAGCTTGACTTATCGTTTTGTTGATTGTCTAGACTTAACAAAATGAGAGAGAAAATGCTAAGAATGTAGATTAAACTTAAAAGTGCATCCATTCTTCCCTCCCCGACCAGGCAGCCAATTGTTATACATTTATCAGCACACCCTTGAATTGAACTCAGGTCCACTGGTTCCACGTGCAACAATCTTTCCATTAGCTCTCTTTCCTCGTGAGAGCCAATTTTCTTCTCTCTTTTTCTTCTCCTTCCCTCCTCCCATCTTGGTTTCATAAGATTTAGAAAGGACTATGGTTGAAGAGGAGTGTCTTCCAGAATCTCGCTGAGGGGATATTGAGGAAATTATTTTTTTTTATCTTTCAATCCTCCTGCTGTTTGCAAGAGGGATATAGATAAATGATAGATATACATATAGATACATATTTATCCATTTACATATGTACACACATACGTAAAAGAATGAGTAGCTTTAGAGATAGACATCGTGAGCATGAGTTAAGGGAGACGGGAATAAGGGAATGGGCAATGGAGAACAAGACCAGAGTTTGAATACAAGATCAGAGTTTGAATAATAACAGCTGAGAGATCAGAATTACTGGGCTAGGTAGGGTATGATGGGATGGGAGTTTGCTTATCATTGAGAAATGAATTCAGGTTGGTTATCAAATTCAAGGAGCTACCTTCTGCTCCTGACCTCAGAAAATTTATTCTCTCCCAATGTAAGGATGCCGTAACTACAGGTTTTGCTTGAGCTTTGAATCTTCAAGGTGCAGCCTAATCCACACTTCAGGGTTTGAAGTCTGAGCAAAGCAGGTAATACCCAAGACACTGCTCCTCCCTACCACCAGCTCTCCACCACCTGGAGACCTGAAGGTCATCTGGTGTATCGGCCTCATCTCCTTGCCTCTACTCTGGCTGTTGTCCTCTATGCCTGGAATGTTCTGCCCCTTCACTGTCACCTCTTAGTTTCCTGTCTTCATGATCTAGCTTAAATCCCACCCATTGGAGGCGGTCTTTCCCACAACCCCTGGCTTCTATTGTCTCACTTTTTTACTTAACCTTTGTGTGGGACAGAGACTACCTACCCAAATTAAAAACCAGAGTCTTGACAAAAGTTTGCAAAAGGGAGGAATCTCTTTATTGACTTTCTCGAGAAAGGGTACCCCCATGCTGCCAAAGCTGGCCCACGAGTACGGGTGCTCTTTGTTTAATATAGACCCTAATGCAGCAGCCCACCCTAACCCCCTTCCCGTCGGCTCATTGGCTGAGCCTCAGGTGTGCAATCTATTCATGTAAAAACTACCCCAGTAACAGAGAGAACAAAGAGGTATAGAAATTATGTTAGCAGGTTCCCCTTTTGAGTGCCTCACAGTTTCAGCAGCCTTTTACCCTAGCTCATATAACTAGCTAGACGATGAGATAGACAGGATGCTCTTATGGCTCAGGAATTTCTGCTAACACTATCTAAGAGTAGGGGAGGGAGAAGGCTAGGGGAGGGGGTCTTGTATTCTGAGGGGTCTTCACTTAGTGTTGGTACACATGTACCACTCAAAAGCAACAATGCCAGAACCATTAACAGGAACTAATGACCCTTCGAGGAGGCTTCACTTCTGAGAGATCATCTCTCACACCTTCCATGTTTTCTGCAGTTGTCCTCTATTTACCAAGACCTTTATATATTGTCTTCTCCATTAGAATGTGTGTTTCTTAAGGACAGGGACTATTTTCCTTTCTCCAAGTCCCTAGCATTTAGAACATAGAAAGTACTTAATAAATGCTTCTTGAATGATTGACTCACCACACAAGGGAGAGGGGGCAGTGAGGCATAGACTGGGCCTGGTGTTTTTCTATAAGAATTGTTTTGTGGGACTAATGGAATAGGTGCCTTTTCCTTTGTCCTCCAACCTGAGCTGTCCTCCAAACAGAATAATAATCAACTAAGAACTTGATCCTAATTTCAAAAGAGCTTGTTGAGAATTACAGGGACGTAGCTGAGCTCAAGCAGACCTAACTGAGGTCAGCAACAGCTGGGTTCAATAGCTGTGTGACCCTGGGCAAGTCACTTAACCCCAATTGCCTAAAAAAAAAGAGCTGGGTTCAAATTCTGCCTCCAGACACAGTTGACCCTGGGTGAGTCCCTTGACCTTTCAATGCTCTCAGGTAATTCTCTTATGCTATATATTGCAGAACAGTTGCTGATTTGCATTGGAAGAGAAAGCTTCCCAATCAGACTTCTACAATGATAAAATCAGGTCTGGATCCCACCCCCAATAAATAAACAATCAACTAACCTAATTAATTAATTAATTAGCAATTGAATGAATGAGTAAATAAATAAGCAAATAGATAGACCTACACAGACAGACAGACAGATGGTTTATACAGCCTGAAGAGCTTGTTGGGAAATGCTAGTGACATGCCTGAGGAAATGTGTTTCAATACAGATGACTCTCTGAGTGGTCTGAATGAGGAACAGTCCACATCCAAGGCAGAAGAACCATTTCAGTTGAAGCTCACCATATTTTTATGCAGTGATTTACAATATGGATCTTGCTGTGATCCTTGGCAAGGAAAATAACTACTGCCCTCCCACAAAGCATCTATTTCTTTGCCTTTGCTGTCTTATTCTTTGATGATATTTTTGTTTGTGTGGAATGTATGCATTTCATACTGTGGAAAATAAAACATTTTCCAGCGTTAAGAAAAAAGCATTAGAAAAAGGAGCATCTGCTCTTTTGTCCTGGCCAAAGAGGCATTGTTCTACGTGAGAGGTCTTCATATTCTCTACACTCTTTAAATTTTTATTCCATTGTAGAAGGACTTTTTAAAGCACTCCCAAAATGACAACACCAATAATAATATCTCACACTTATTTAGAGTTATAAGATTTAGAAAGGGCTTCACTTACATGAGGAAACTACATGACATAGTAGATCGGAAGTATCTGGTCTCAAAGCTAAGAGTCATTCTTGCCTCTGGCACACAAAGACTGTGACCCTGGGAAAGTCAGAAACTTTCAATCCTTCAACTCCAAGACAATAGTTTTCTCAGTTGGTGGTTCCCTCTACCAATAAAGCCATGAGTTTAGTGCTTATTGCTTTAATTAGGTTATCTCATTTTATCCACACAAAAGCACTGCAACCAGTAAATTCTACAAGTATTCTTGTCCTCATTTTACCAATGAGGAAACTAAGGTTCAGAAAGATGAAATGACTAAGGTCACATAGGTGTTAAGTGACAGAGCTGGGGTTTGAATCTAGGGCTTCTGACTCTAAATCCATTCATTCATTCAATATACATTTATTAAGTGCCTACTATGTACCAGGCACTATGCTATGATCTAGGGATACAGAAAGACAAAAGATAGTCCTTGACCTCAAGGAGCTTACAATCTAATGGATAGATCCATCACTCTGTCTCATGGTTGAATTTATTTCCCTGTTTTTACTTTTTTTAAGTCAAATTTCAAATTATCATCATCACAATCACAGCTGATATTATATCACTTTGTAACTGTGCAGTCGTAAAATGCCTTCCCGTGCATTATCTTATTTGGTCTTTATGTAATGAGAGTGTTCTGGCCCTATACTCTCATGGCTATGGGTACATCTCCTCACAATTCTAGGGGACCCTGAAGGGTCTGTGGATTTCTTGTTTCTCCACCATCATCTTGAGCCCCTTATGACTGTGTTGCCCCCACTTTAGGCATCCAGTGACTAACACCCAAGTTCTGTATAAACCACTTAATATCAGGTAGTTTTTAGAAAAGTATATTTACTTCAAAGATATAGCCAAAAGATGTATACAACCTTTTTTTTTTAATAGCATATTGATTATGATTCCTCCATACCACCTCAGTTTGGAGTCTGAGTGTCTCTGTCTCTGTCTCTCTCTGTCTCTGTCTCTCTGTCTCTGTCTGTTTCTCTCTCTCTTCTCTCTCTCTCTCTCTCTCCCCCTCTCTTCTCCCCTCCCCTCTCCCCTCTCCCCTCTCCCTCTCCCCTCTTCCCCTCCTCCCCTCTCCCCTCTCCCCTCCCTCCCTCCCTTCCTCCTTGTGTGTGTGTGTGTGTGTGTGTGTGTGTGTGTGTGTGTGTGTGTGTGTGTGTGTAGAAAGGGAGGGTGAATTAGTCCCAAAGCTTGCCTTGGCTCCTGCATACCATTAGTCCCTCCAAGTTCTTATCCAGTTGTTGAATGACTGCTGAAGAAGACTATCTCCCGCTGGGCTGGATTCCTGAAGGTTGCTCCCAAAAATTACTCCTTGCTCCTGAGGCATCAGTGTTGTGCTGGCTGAGAAACTCAAATTCTGGAATGATGGGGTAACAAGGAGCCCTTGAGAACTTTCAAACTAGCAGGGTCACAGCGATGGGGTAATGGGACCTGGACCCCTGAAAGGAAAAGACCGTGTCTTTGAAAGCAACCCAGCCTGAATTTCACCATGCACTGCAGCAACCCAAATCACTGGAACCTCTGCCCGAGGCAACTGGTCCACCCCAATCCACCTAGATCACCTAATTAGCTTGCTCGACATTGCTTTCATTGTAGCTTTTGGCCCATCCCAGACTACTTGCAAATAAAATCACTCCTTAATCCCTTCTAGGTCACTGATTTAGCCTACTTGATAGTCCTTTCAGTATTGCACCTGGCCCACCCCAGACTATTTACCTCTCCTTAATCTGATCCAGATCTTTTCACTGTCCCTTTCTGTACATGAGCATCAGTCTCACCCCTATTAAGTTACAGGTTCCCTTGGAAGCCTGCCTGCTTCTGTTGGTGTTACAATAAACCTTGCCCCTAGACTGGCATTTGGTTTTGGGTGCATGAATTCATTCCAGGCAGGTGCCACCCTGTACCCTGACATTTTGCGGTTCCCAACAATCCTAAACCCCATCAAGGTTCCATCTCTTCATTGGTTGTTGAGCTCCCCCAAGATTGCTGAGGCAAAGAGAACCATAGCTAAAGCTAACAGGTCTTTCTGAATGCCCCTACAGGGGAAAAAACCTAGCTGATTAGAACTAATCACAGAATATATCTACTCATTTTTAATCTGTCTCTCTGAGGCATTTCCTTTACATCGCCATCATGATTCTCTGGAAAGCAATTCCCCAGCAACCTCCTGTGAAGATGTCATCTGAGGCATTCTGTCAGATGCCCAACAACATTATGAATTGAGTAGTATGAGTGTAATTATTCTGATTTTGCATTTGCAGAAACTGAGACACATGAAGATTGAATGTCTGTCCAAATTCATGCCACAAATAAGTGGCAGAGCAAGGATTTAAACACAGCCATATATAAGACAGGATAAGGAGGCAACTAGATACTCAGTGGATAGAGCACTGGGCCTGGGTCAGTAAGACCTGAGTTCAAATCCAGACTCAGACATTTCCTAGCTATGTGACCCCAGGCAAAGAAAGCCAGATCCGAATTAACACGGTGAATGAAGTAGCATAACTATCATCATTCCTATTTTGTATGTGAAGAAACTGAGGTGCATAAAGTTTGAATGATTTGTCAAAATCATACCACAAGTGAGGAAGGCAATCTGTCAAATGACTGTGACCCAGGGACCTCTCTGGTGATTGTTTATCAGACTTAAGCAGGATAAAATAAGTCTCATCCTTAGCAAGTATTTCCCTTTCCTTTCCCCAGGGCACATAGGAATAACATTCTGTCCATCAGCTGCCCTTCTCAAACTTGAGTCATCCATCTCTAGAGGCATTTTTGTTACTTTTATCTTTGACCTTAAGTTCTCTCTAGTTTGCCCTAGTGGGTCTGAGCTAAGAAGTGCCTAGGGTTCAGTAAGGTTTGAGAGACTGTGGTATAGTGCACAGATTTCTGAATTTAATGTTAGTAAGTTCCAACCTTGTCACTGATACCTGCTAGCTGGGTTAAACTTTCTGAGCCTCGGTTGTTTTTTGTTTTGTTTTTGTTTGTTTGTTTTTTTAATAAGGCAGTAGCATCTGTAATAGGGAAGCTAGGTGGCACAGTGAATAGAGCACTGGTCCTGGCCTCAGACACTTATTAGCTTTGTGACCCTGGGCAAGCCACTTAACTATTTGTCTCACTTTCCTCATCTGTAAAATGAGATGGAGAATGAAATGGCAAGCCACTCCAAGATCTTTGCCATGAAAATCCCAAATAAGGTTATGAAGAGTTGGACAAGACTGAAATGACCAAACAATTACAACAAAGCATCTGTAATACCTACTCAAAAAAAAATTTGATGCTCAAATGAGATAGTGCAGGTGAAGTCTTCTGCAAAACCTAAGCCTATGTGAATTTCAGGGGCCATTATTATGTCTTTATTAAGGGGCAAGTCATTAATTTGTTGCTTCCTTTTGTGGCAGTCATTTACCCTTGTAAATCTTTTACCCCAAATCTTTTCTCTTTCTTCCCTCTCTCCCAATTCCTCATCCCCTTCTCTCTTGCTCCAAGGTGACAACCCTCCTGAACTTTAATCAATAATCTGGAGTATGGTGTTCAGTTATGGATATCACTTTTTAGGAAGGATATTGACGAGCTGAAATTTGTCTAGACATGGTAGCCAAGGTGGTGGAGGAACTGGAGATCATGACATTCAAGGTTTGGTTAAAGGAACTTGGGGTGGCTAATAGGAAGAAAAGAAATTAAAGAGGATTTAGATAGCAGCCATCAAGTATTTAAAGGAATGTCAGATGGGAAAGGGATTGGGGACTATCTGGGAAATGACTATTTTTTGCCTCTTTTTGTGTCCCCAGCAATTAGCACAGTGCCCAGCATATAGTGCTTAATAAACGTTTGTTGATTGATGGATTGGAGTTGTCTCAGGGCAAATCCAGGAAGAACTGATAGAAATTGCATTGGAATAGATTTTAATTGGATGTTAGGAAATGCTTTCTAATACTTAGAGTTCTCTTGAAGTAAGACAAACTAACTGGGGACATTATAGTTCCCTTTTCACTAGATGTTTTCAAATGAGATTGAAAGGCCATTTCTCAGGCATATTGGGATTATTTTTTCATTTGTGTATGGGCTGGATTAGATGATTTACGAGATTCTGTGTTTGGTTTTTTTTTTGGTCTCCTCTTTCTGTACATTTATCCCTGCTTCTCTCTCTCTCTCTGTCTCTCTGTCTCTCCCTCTCTCTCTCTCTCTGCTCCCCCCATCCTCTCCCTTGCTCTCTCTCATGGAATTTTTCATACTGCCACTCTCTCAGCTTTCTCTAGAAATGCCAATTGTAGCTTTCTTTCTGATGAGTATCTGGGCTTGAGATCATTTTTCAAACATTCATTTTTCCAAGTTGACGCTGAATTTTCTCACCACATTTCCAGCCTCTTCAGCAGCCTCCTTATAACTTCTTTGTCCAGATCAGTGTTTTGAGAGATGGCTTTTATTTACAAATTGGCTGTGTTTGCTCATCTCTCCTCTGGAGAACATGTGTCCTTGCTGCAGGATCTACTTTCCAATAGCTCCTTCAGTGTTTGAAGGTTGCTGATAGAAGGAGAAACCTCCTTGGAAATTTTTGCTTTGATTCAGAATGTCAACTGACACCTCCACACTTTCTCAGTCCCCATCTCTCTTAAAATACGGGCAAGGCAAAGGAGAGCATGTTTGGCTAGAGGGAGACATGTCACAAATAAAATGTCCCTCTCCCCAAGTTTTTTATTCCGTATTTGGAAAATAGGAGATTATATTTTCATTTTCTTCACATTCTTCAAGATCATTGAGAAGAAATGGCCACAAAGGAATAACTTTGCTAGCTAAAAGACTTTGAAGTTAAACCTGGTATGGACCTTAGACACCATCTAATCTGCCCCTTCCCTTCTACAAATAAGAGATACTTCACCTCTTCCTCTTGGTTTATCTGGCTTCTGTCAAGATTCACCTCAAAGTCTACTTCCTACCGAAAGTCTTTCCTTAGGCCCCTGAACATTAATTCCATACCTCCTTCTCAAATTGTCTTCTGTCAGTTTGGTATGTTTAGTATGTGCCTACTTATTCACACAATGTCTCCCTCATTAGAATGCAATTCCATTAAGGCAGAGATAGCTTTTACCACATTTGAATCTCCAGTGCTTATTTAGTGCAGAAGGGAAGACTTAACTATCGCTTGTTGACTGAGAGATCAAGACCCATGGAATTTAATTGACTTGCCCTAACTCTATAATTCTACAATGCACGGCCATGGAACTTGGCTTATGTATATTCAGATTGGAGATGGGACTTTTATATTTAAATCTGTGGTCAAGAAATATTTCAATTTGAAAAATAATTATCTATCATTTACTATATGCCTTGTACTCTACTAGGTACTGAGAAGGATATGAAGACAAGTAGTGCCTATTTCCTGCCCATAAGGAGTTTACACATAGTAATTGAGGTGCTATGGACACAAGTATCTGGAATATGAAACATAATGAAATAGGTGTATTAAGGGGCCAAAAATTGAAGTGATTTTAGAATTCAGAAGAGGGAGAGCTCATTTGTAGCTTGAGAGGATCAAGGAAGGCTGTGTGCAGGAGCCAACTTTTGAGCTGGGAACTGAAGGATGGGTAGATGAATATGGAGAGGGAGGGAATTCTAGACACAGGGAATGATAAGGGCAAAGGCGTGGAAGGAAGAAAGCTTGGAATGTGTTTGAGAAGCAGTGCCGTGTGGTACAGTTGAGCTGGAGGAGAGGGAATACGATGCAGAAGAGTGGGATGAAAAAGCTAGAAAAGGAGGTGAGGGCTCAATTGTAATTCTTGATATTATACTAACAAAGAACAATTCTCATTCCCTTTCTTAATCCCTCTCGAGAAAAGAGAGCTCTTTCACCTAGTGCTTCATATCCTGCTCAGCCAAAAGCAATGAAGTAAAAATCTACATTCCATTAGTGTGTCACTGAACAATAACTGCTTACACATGCATAAATAGGGCAGCGGAGTGGCACAGTGGATAGAGTGCTGGGCCTGAAATGGGGAAGACTCACTCATCTTCTTGAGTTCAAACCTGGCCTCAGACACTTAGTAGCTGTGTGACCCTGGGCAAATCACTTAACCCTTTTTGCCTCTGTTTCCTCAACTGCAAAATGAGTTGGAGAAGATAATGGCAAACCACTCCAGTATTTTTGCCAAAAAAACCCCAAATGGGGTCATGAAGAGTTAGACATGACAGAAATGACTGAACAACAACAACAATAACAACAATAATGACATACGTGCATAATGCTTTACACAGGAATAGGAGTTCAACCCATAAATTCATTGATATAGAGAACTTTCAGATAAGGAAATCCCCTCTGCTAATTTATAGTCTTAAAGACTTTCTTGGAAATCTATAGCTTTAGGTGCCTAATGCAGTGGCATCAAAAAAATAGAAATAGAGCCAGTAAACTGTATATAAAATCCCTGCAGGCTGCATATTGACTTAGAAAATCACATATTAAGACCATCTATGTCTTACTGTGTTTTATTTATTGTTAAATATTTTCCAATTACATTTTAACCTAGTTTGGGCCATATTCTGGAGAGTTTTGGGCAATGTGTTTGCCACCTCTGATGTAAAGCACTGAAAAGTGAAATGACTTGCCCAGGGTCAAGCAGCCATTTTGTCTTAGTGGCAGGATTTAAGTCAATCAATCAATAAACGTTTATTAAGTACCTACTATATGCCAGGTACTGTATTGACCTCTGGGACTTGAACTTAGATCTTCCTTGCTCAGGACCACTTCTGCATCTACTATGCCAGACTACCTCTTAGTACTTTCCACCCATTATCTCATTGGAAACTCACAATGATTCTGTAAGGTACCCAGTACCTGTATGGGCATCATCTCCATTTGTTAACTGAGGAAACAGAAGCTCAGAAAAGTTAAAGGACTCACCCAAGTTACCATGCACATCAAAAGTAAGAGCCAAGACCCAAACTCTTCACCCTCTCGACACAGAACTCTTTTTACCATATTTTACACAGTTCTATCAAGCCAGATGTTCAGATTTTTTTCATAAGGCTCAACAGGAAATAAGTTTATTAAATATTTTGTCAGTGCACACAAAGTGGATGATTGGTGACCTGATTGGCTATTAGGGTTACAAGGGTCATCTAAGTAATACCACTGAATGGTTTTAAGATTTAGAAAGGGAGAGTATCAGCTCAAAATGACTAAGAATCAAGAACAGCATTAGATGGCTTTAAAAATGATGAAGAGATATCTTTATTTTAATAAGTAGAAAGGAAAACTTGAGGTTGTGCCATAGTTATTTATAGCTTTCCCTTCTATTAGATTATATTAAGCTTCTTAAGAACACAGTGTGGGACTTATAATTTGTATCCCCAGTGCCTTGCCTGTTGTAGGCACTTAAAATGTGTTTATTGAATGAATGAATGCTTATGTAATCCTGATTTAACTGGAATTGGCTTATTATGACATTAAATATATCAAGAGGCTAGCATAAAAAAAGAATTTTGCTCTACTCAAAATTGCACACTATTTCATAAACTAAAGAAAGGAAAGCACTTGGGTAACTAAAGATTCAAAGACTAAAAGAAGAAACAGAGAAATAACCAAAAATATAAGTTTGTTGTAAATTATCCAAGGACCAATGATAAAGCTATTTCCCTATATCTGGTCAGCCAGCTAAAATGTCTATACTATCCCAGTATGGTATTTGCAGGAAAAATTCATTCATTTGTTTCTTTGATGAAAACAACTGGAGGCAGGACTGTGAAAGAGGTTTTTAAAATTTTTTAAATTTGTTTTAGGAATCGGAAACTGGTCTGGGAAAGGAAGGGAACAAGCATTTATTAAGCGCCTTTTATGTCCCAGGTACTGTGCTAAGCACTTTAAAAATGTCTTATCTGATCTTCACAACAACCCTGGGAAGTGGGTGCTATTACCATCCCCATTTACAGTTGAGGAAAATAAAGCATACAGGGGTTAAGTGACTTGTCCAAGGTCACACAGTTAGTTGCTAACCGTCTGAGGTAGGATTAGAACTCAGGTCTTTTTAACTTTAGGTCTTGTACTGCCATGATGCCTATCCTTTGAAATGCATTGAGTTCTGTCTCTGCATTTATTTGTTATAATTAACTACATATGAGACCTTAGGTAAATCATTTAATTTATCTCAGTCTTGGTTTCCTTGTTTCTAAAATGAGAGTTAATCATTCTTGCATTGCCAGCCTCCCAGGGTTATTTTGAGGGGAAAAAAAGCCACAAAAAAAGCTATAGAAATGTGATCTTAGAGGCAGCTTTGGTTCAATGGATAGAACAGTGGGCCTAGAATCAGGAAGATATGAATTAAAATCCAGCCTTGGCCACATACTAGCTGCATGACCTTGGACAAGTCACTTAACTTGTTTGCCTCACTTTCATCCCCTCTAAAATGGGGATAATAAGAGAACCTATCTCCCAGGGTTGCTGTGAGGATCAAATGAGATAATAATTTTAAGGCACTTAGTATAGTACCTGGCATACAGTAGGTGCTATAGAAATGTTATTATTGTTGTTATCTTGAAATCTTCTCAGAGCATGTTAATCATTCATGTAGAGACCACGTCAGAGGAAGTGTACCATAGTGGATAGAGTTCTAGGCCAGAAAGACGCAGATGCACAAAATCTCAATGCTACTAGCCTAGAGACACTGGCAAATCCCTTAAGCCCTTTGAGCCCCTGTTTCCTCCTTTGTAAAATAAGGCTGGTAACATTTGTGGGACTTACCTCACAGCAAGGCTCAAATAAGAAAATGTTTTATTGTTCACTTTGCAAACTTTAAAGTTCTTCATATACACGCACACACACATATATCTGTACATATGCATATATGTATACAGATATATATGTGTGTGTATATATATTATATATATCTCACTTATCTATACAAAGGGAAAAACATTCTAAAATAGTTAGGTAGCTAAGCTAACAGCTTTTTGTGGTTATTATTCAGTCGTGTCCGACTCTTCATGACCTCATTTTTGGGATTTTCTTGGCAAAGATTACTGGAGTGGTTTGCCATTTTTTTTCTCCATCTCATTTTACAGATGAGGAAACTGAGGCAAACAGGGTTAAGTGACTTGCCCAGGGTCACACATCTAGTAAGTGTCTGAAGCCAATTTTGAACTCTGGTCTTTCTGACTCCAGGCCCAGTGTTCTATCCACTACACCACCTAGCTGCTCAAACTGGTTTTAGAATTTTTTGGGAAATGCAGGACAGCCTAAATGATTATGGATAGGTAGTAGTGAGATAGCATAGAGGGCATCTCAAATGCCTATCAGCTGGATAGCCATATCAACAAAGATTTTGATTGTCAGTACTCTGAGATCTAAAGACAACTGGCTTCCTTGCTATTCCTTGGACAAGATGCTCCATCTCTTGAATCTTGACATTTTCACTGACTGTCCCCAGTCCTGAAATGATCACCTTCCTCTTATCACTTTCTGACTTCCCTGACTTCCTTCACATTCCAGCTAAAATCCTGTTTTCTGCAAGAAGACTTTCTTGGGCTCCCTTACTGCTAACCTTCCCTCCGAAGCAGGATAAATGTTTGATTCATCCTGTTTATATCTTGTTTATACTACTTGTTAACATGTTGTCTATCTGCGAACTCCTTGAGAGGAAGAACTGTTTTTTTGGTTGGTTTATTTGTTTGTGTTTTTGGAGGGGAGCATTTTGTTTTGCCTTTCTTTGTATCTGTATCTGACATACAGTATGCACCTAATAAATGTGCATTGATGACTTGGCGAAAGTCCCTTCCAAACCTAGTATCTAGTATCTAGTATCGGTCTTTAATGCTTGTTGCATTAAAGGACAACATTCCACATTTTGCCTTATAACAACCCTGGGAAATAGATGTTATTATTATTCCCATTTTTGTCATTGTTGTTCAATCGTTTTTCAGTGCTGTCTGACTCTTGGTGACCCCATTTTGGATTTTCTTAACAAAGATCATGTAGTGATTTGCTATTTCCTTCTCCAGCTCATTTTACAGATAAGAAAACTGAGGTAGAAGTAAAATGACTTATCCAGAGTCACACAAATCTGGCCTGAGGCCAGATTTGAACTTTTGTCCTGTGTAAGGGATTATGACCTCCATTTTACCAGTTAAGTAACTGAGGCTCTGAAAAGTTAAGTATTGAGTATTATGATGTCCATTTTGCCAGTTAAGTAACTGAGGCTCAGTAATTTCCCCAAAGTCACAAAAATAACATATGCTAGAACTGGAACTTGAACCAGGCCTTTGGACTGCCATACACAATGCATTGTGCTATCTCTCCTACCTTTGTTGTTGCTTTTGTTGTTTGGTCCTTTCAGTTATGTCCAATTCTTCATGAGTTTCCTTGGCAAAGATACCGGAAAGGTTCACCGTTTCCTTCTCCAGCTCATTTTGCAGATGAGGAAACTGAGGCGAACAGGGTTAAATGACTTACCCAAGGTCACACAGGTAGTGTCCTGAGGCCAGATTTGAACTCATGAAGATGAGTTTTCCTGACTCCAAGTCCAGTGTTCTATCCACTGTACCACCTAGCTTCCCATCTCTCCTACCTAACAATTGCATACACAACTGAGTGCCCATAAATGAATTCTTTGTAGTAATAAAAATAGAACAGAAATTGTCACAGGATTTGTGATTACATTGGTATAGGGGACTACCAGAAGAGGAAATTCACTCTATCAGTATAGTTTGGCACCTTCTCTGCTATTATAGTCTTAGAGGTGCCTAGAACACTGAAAAGGTTAAGTGACTTGCTAGGGTCACACAGCTTATATGTGTTAAACGTGACATATATTGAACATAGTAGGTCTTCCTGGTTCTGAGACCAATCTGTATTACTATACCATGTTGTGTCTCACAGTAATAAAAATAATTTTTAAAAAGCTTAAAATTCTTAAAAATACACCAAGGAAAAATATACCTAAAACTTCAAGCTTGAATCTGTAGGTAAAATAGAAAAATGAATGAAGGTGATACTTATAAATAATTTGGTCTTCTCCAGGCAAGACATATCAAACATAAAGTTATCAAAGAGAAAGTTGTGGCTGAACTACTCCAGTATCTTTGCAAAGCAAACTTTAAGTGGGTCACAAAGAGTCCAAAAGGACTGGAAAATGACTGAACAAAACTGGGACATCAATACAAGCAAAACTATTATTCACAATTGTCCAGACATAACATTGACCTATCCAAATTTCAGAACAATGTTTCTGAAAAGATGTTGCTATACCAAGTACTTATAAACTCTGGAGTATGTGCAATGATGGGTCTGACAAATACAAAGACCTAATAGGAGAAATCAAAACCATGTGGAAATATGATGAAGTTCCTATCAACCTCATCATCTTGTCTGCTACTGCAGTGGTCCTGAGGGTCCTACAAATAAGGTTATAGAAGATGAGTTTATATCCCAATCTTTTTATTCCATTACCAAAAAGTCTTCATTTTATCCATTTGAGTAAATAATCAGCTGATCGTTAAACATAAAGTGGTAATGTTTCCTGTGGCTGTTTCTATCTAAACTCTTTCACATAGTGGGATAGGATGCTGGGCCTAGAGTTAGTTAGAGAGACATGAGCGCAAATCCTGCCTTAGGTATTTAACCTCTGTGACCCTGGGCAAGTCACAACCTTTCTGTGACTCAGTTTCTTCATCTTTAAAATGAGAGGGCTGAGGCAAAACCAAGATGGCAGATGAAGGGCAGCCATCCTGCTGAATTCTCCCAATATGCCCCTCCAAACAACTTTAAAACGATGCCTCAACTCAAATTTCAGAGTGGCAGAGACAATAAAAAGCCAGGGTGAGGCATTTTTCAGTCTAACAGAACTTAAGAAGTTGACAGGAGAAGTCCATGACACTAGAATGGGGGTCTGTCTGGAGCCCACATACTTAGTGGCAACAAGTTTATTGTAGCAGCAGCAGCAGCAGCTTTGGGAGCTCTGAGCCCAGAGATGGCAAGAGGGTCAGACAACTGGTCAGAAAGAGGTTACAGGAGACCATCAGCAGGCACTGGGTATAGCTGGCAACTCTATTGCTCATACACAAACAGGCTTACAGTTAAAGGAGCACAAGGAAGCAGGGGCTTTGGTTACAGTTCCAAGGCAAACATGAGCTCTAGCACTTGCTATTGTAGGGAACCAGGGCCCTTTCCTTGGTAAAGACTAGAGCACAGACCAGGAAAGCAGCCCCCACACCTCTCCTAGGATTACACCATCTTGGAAGCACCAAAAACTTGTAGACCCCAGAACTAGCTCTGCAAACAGCAGCAGGAAAAAGCCTGAAGCTAGGGACAGTGCCTCCCCACCCCCAAATATACAGACTCCAACTTTAACATAAGGTTCAAAGTCAAGAAATAGGCTGGAAAAATGAGCAAACAACAATATGTTTATAGTGCTTATTTCACAGAGATGTTGTGAAGCTCAAATGAAGTAATGTAGGCAAAATTTCAAAGACTATCTAAATGTCTGTTGTTTTTAATGCTACCAGAGTCACATAATCATTAAATGTCTGAGTCAGAACTTGAACTAGATCTTTAAACTCTAGAGTAATTCTCTTTCCACTAAACCATATTCCAGAACCCTAAAACTCTGTGGGTAAAGGAAGTCTATAATTCACAAAATAATCAAGGTCTAAGAACTTGACCCATAAATCACCCAGGCATGTGGCTCAGATTAATAGGTCTTCAGTGTCAGAGTCACATCTACCACTGAATTTAATATCTTACTTATAAATTTCTTTTATGAGAAGTAACAGGATGAGAAAAACTCCAATTGTATTACTGCACCTGCATACCTGGGCTCACTCTCTCTCTCTCTCTCTCTCTCTCTCTCTCTCTCTCTCTCTCTCTCTCTCTCTCTCTCTCTCTGTCTCACATACACACACACACATATATACACATACACTGTACGCAGTAACAGCAATATTGTAAAAATAGTCAGCTATAAAAACTTACCTTATCTGATGAACACAATAATCCACAACAATTCCAAAGGTCTCATGAAAAACAGTATCCATCTCTAGAGAGAAACTGATCGATTCTGAGTGCAGATTGAAGCATAATTTTTCTTTCTTTCTTTTTCTTGCTTTTTTATTCAGAACATGGCTAATGTGGAAATAATATTTTGCATGACTTCATATATATAATGAATATCATATTTCTTGCCTTTTCAATGGATAGGGGAGGGTAGAAGGAGGAAGAGAATTTGAAACTGAAAATATAATATATTTTTAAAAAAGAAAACTCTTGCATTAGAAGAAAGAGAGACTACAGACAGAGAAAGTAGCAAGAGGGGCAGTGTGGTGTAGTGGGTAGAATGCTGAGCTTGGAGTCAGAAAGACATGATTTTGAATTCTGCTTCAGATACATAAGCTATGTGATTCTAGACAAATCACTTCACCCTTCTGGCTTAAATTTCATCATCTATAAAATGAAGATATTGGATTCGGTGGTGTCTAAGGTTTCTTTTAGCTCTAATAACTATGATCCTTTTCGCAATCATTTAGACAAAAGTTAATGATAGTAGTGTAGGACCAGTGAGAATGGAAAAGAGGCACCGTGTGGAAAAGCTACAGAGTGGGCAGAATTGAGGATATGGCAATTGATAATATGTGAGTGAAAAGGAAAGGAGGGTACAGAAGATTACTCTGAGTGACTGGGAAAACGGGGGGTACCATGAGGAGAAACAGGGGAGTCAAGAGGAGAAGCTGATGTGGTTGGCAGGAGATGAAGAGTTTGACTTTGAGCACATTCAGATGGCAATGCTCATTAAGCACTTAGAAATATAAAGCTAGAACTTAAACAGAAGTTTGGAGCTAGAGACAGAGATTTGAGTCATGGAAAAATATGGTTAGCAGAGAACAGAAACCCACGATAAGTGAAGAGATTGTAAAACAACGTCTAACTGCCTTCACTAAGTTCAAGACACCAGGCCCAGATGAAATACATTCTAGGCTACAGAAATAATTTATGGATGTGGTTATTGAACACCTGTCATTGCTCTTTGAAGGATTTTCCCAAGTGTGGTGGTACATGCCTGTAATCACTGCTCCTGGCGAGGCTGAGGCTGAGGCTGATGGATTGCTTGAACTCAGGAGTTCTGAGTGGCAGTGGGGCTGAGGCTAATTGAACTTCAGCACTGAGTCTGGCACCAATATGGCGAGCCCCTGGGAGCTGGGGGGGGGGGGAATACCAGGTTGCCTAGGGAGGGGTGAGCCAGGTTAGGTTGGAGAGGGAGCAGGGCAAGACTTCTGTGCTGATCACCAGTGGGACCAGGCCTGTGAGTGGCTGCTGAATTTCCAGCCTGGGCAAGATAGTGAAGAGAGAGACAGAGAGAGACAGACACAGGGACAGAGAGACAGAGACAGACAGAGACATAGAGAGAGACAGACAGAGAGAGAGGACCAAAGGAATAAAACAAGAAATGTGCCATAGGATTGAAGAACAGCACATGTTACATGTTTCATTCCCTTTTTTCTTCCTTTTTTGACAGGATATTTGACAGAAAAATATTGTAGACAATAGTGTAATTAGACTATATAAAAGCATGTGACAAAATGTGTTATGTTATCCTTAGAAAAAAAACCACATAGACTCACTAGACCGTATTACGGTCAGGTGGGTTCGAAACAGGGTTTCTACTCGCTACAAAACATTTTTGTACTATCTTCCTCAGAAAGATGATTTTTGAAAACAAAACGGGCATAAAATTAGAGTTCAATAGCACAGCCTTCTCACCATCTTCCATTATCATCATCTTATCCCCCGCCAAGTTGTCCTATCCCTTTTCTATATTTCTTTTACCATCAACCTCTTACAAAAGTTAAAATGTTATTTAAAATAGAGATTTGCTTGTGTCATCAAAGCATGTGTATGAGAGAAACATTACATATGCTATTATCACATAGTACTTGTGAAAATCACAAGAGGGTAGAAATCACCATGGTATGGTAGAAAGAACATTGGCTCTGGAGTCTAAGGTTTAAAAGCTACTTCTGCTATATAATATTTGTGTGACCTTGGATAAAGCAATTAACTTCCCTAGGCCTCAGTTTTCTCATCTGTAAAGAGAGGCAGCTGGATGAAAATGGTTCTTTGATGCTCTAGATCTGTGGTCCTTTCAAATAAATAAAGGACAAAAATAATTTTGTGGTGAGTTCTTGTCAAGAATTTGCTTCCTAATTTGAGTTATGATTCTGTATTCTCATATGCTGGGTTTGCTAAAACAGATTATGCATTATTACAATAAAAGCTATAGAAATGGCCTTGAAAGGCCCTTCCTCTTCCAATAAGAACTGACATATAAGTGAAATTACTGCCTGAGAATATTCTAGATTTATAGATATTGTGATGCTTGGAGACACTCAAATGATATTTCTCAACAGGAATGCCTTTTGCTTCTACTTACTAAGCCATTAAGTGAAATGTACATTGGACTGCCTTCATGTTGGCTGGTCCCCCAAATAATAATAGTTTCATTCTTTGATTGCCAAGAATCTTCATCCTTGGCTAAACTTGACCATATATGGTGCTACTTCCTGAAGAAGAATCATGGTACCATCAAACAGAGGCTGCGTGTGAGTATATGAGGCCCATTCTGAAAAACAAACCCTTCCAAGAAACTTGTGAAGTTCTCTTTTGTCTTATGACTCCATGCTTCCTTTGAAAATGGACTTCCTCCAGGGAGTTTGGCTACAAGCCCATCCACAGAAAGAGTTTTCATGTTAATTTCAGTGACACCCAGCCCCATGGGCTTCCTGGGAACAGTGGTGACATCCTCTCTGTAGCTACAATGGAAGACCAGATGTGCGGTAGTGTGATGCCATGCATAGGCAAGTAAAGGACAGAGCAGGAGGGCCATCCCACTCTCAGTAGGGTTAGAATGCCTCCACAGAACAGACTCCCAGGCTGAGTAAGTATAGGGCTATTCCCACAGAAATATATATGCTAAGAAAAAGACCCACAATATCTATTTTCTAGTTAGGGGCAGGGGATGGGGGGAAGGGAGGAGAGACCTACATGCACTAGGCTTTGTCCTATATGCTCAGAACTTGTGTGTGGAAGAAACACTAACACCATCAGATTACATAGGTACCACAGTGCTTTATTTCCTCAGCAAAGCAATTAGCACACCCTAGTCAAACTGGCTAACTTGTCATTCCCTGTATGGGACTTGAACGTTTCTGCTCTTACTGTTTCTTCTCTTTTGAATACTCTCCCATTAATTTCTAGCCATTGAAACAACAGCAATAAAACTTTATTAAGGTCCTACAAGCCAGGTGTGGTGGTTCATACTCCTAATCCCAGCTACCAGAGATGCTGAGCCTGGTGGATGTCTTGAGCTTGGAATTCTCAGCTGCAGTAGGCTAGGTCAATTGAATGTTTGATCTATGTGCAGTATTAATATGCTGAACTCTTTGGGGAAGGGACCACTGTGCTGATGAGAGTGAGATCAGACCCATGAATAGCTCCTGCCTGGGTGAGATAGTGAGACCACATAGGTAAAAACAAACTCCTACTATATACAATAATGTATAGGTCCCCTTCCTATACTTTGGAGTCCATCAATTAAAGGCTGTTCCTAGTTGAACATGAGACATAGAATAAATGATACTGTGTCCCCCTGAGCATTTTAAGTTTCACTGATTTCTTTTACATTACAAAGATTTACAGATTACCTCCACTTCATGAGAAGTCTCTTTTAACAAAGAGAAACAATTAAGTCAAAATCTAATAATTCAACGACCTCTTCTGAAAGCGCATATAAAATTCTGTAACTATAGCACTTATCTTTTTAAATTAACTAAAAAACATTTTCCCCCATCTACCCTCCACCCCAATGGAAAAAAGGAAAGAAAAACAAATTCCTGTTAAAATATGCATAATTAAGCAAAACAAATTTAAATGACTGCTTACAATTTTTTGTTTCATCACATCCTAAATGCATCATCTCTACAAAAGGAGTGCGTGTTTCAATTGGTCCTCTGGAATCCTGAATAGTCATCACGTTGATCATAGTTCTTTCAGCTTTCAAAGTTGTTTGTCATTACAACGTTGTTATAACAGATTGTTCTACTGGTTCTGCTTTTTTCATTCTTAATCAGATTTTAAGCCTTCAAAATTGCTCAGTTTTATAATATTGATGTTATAGTATAAGTTGCTTTTCTGGCTCTGCTCACTTTATTCTATATCAATTCAAATAAATCTTTCCATGTCTTTTTGAAATCACATTGTCTCACTTCTTATGGCACCATAGTATGCCATCACATTCACGTACCATAACTTATTCAGTTGTCCTTATTTAAGTTGCCCTTAGCATCCAGGTTTTTGCTACTTTAAGAAGAGTTGCTATTTCTTTTGTACATTTTCTTTTTCTCTTTCTTTGATATCCTTTGGGTCTAAATTTAACAGTGTTATAATTGGGGCAAAGGTCAAATAACTTTTTTTCTCTGTATAATTCCAAATTATTGTATACATTTGCAGGTTCACTAAGAGTAGATCAATGTACCTGTTTTCCCATAGTCTCCGACATTTATTATTTTTCTGTTTTGTCATTCTGGTGGATATGTGGTGGAATTTCAGAATTGCTTTAACTTGCATGTATCTAATTACTAGTGATTTGGAGAATTTTTTTTTTCATATGGCTTCTTCCCTTAAGAACTACCTGTTCACAACCTTAGGCCATTTATCATTTGGGGAATTGCTCTTATTCTTATGAATTTGAATCAATTTCTTGTATATCTTGGAAATCAGATCTTTATCAGAGAAACTTGCTATAAAGATTTTTCCCAGTTAAATGTTTCCCTTTTAATATTAGCTTTGTTGGCTTTGTTCAAAAACTTCTAAATTTTATGTAATCAAAATTATCCATTTTATCTTTTGTGATTCTATCTCTTGTTTGGTCATGAACTTTTTCTTCATTTGATAAGATAATTTTTTCTGTTTCTCTAATTTGTTTATGATGTGACCATTTATGATATGACCAAGGCATAAATATATTTGGCACTTATCATTATATAAAGCATGAGGCAGTGGTATAAATCTAATTCCTTCCATAGTCCTGTCCAATTTTCCTGACAGTTTTCGTCAAATAGTGAGTCTTTATCCTAGCAGCTGGAGTCTTCATGTTTATCAAATATTAGAATGCTAGGCATATTTGTTTCCATATGTTATATGCCTAATCTGTTGCACTGATCTTTCTGTTTTTTTTTTAACCAATACCAAAGTGTTACACTGCAATTGTCACATACGTATACGTATAGTGTGAAGTCTGGCACTACTGGGTCCACTTCATTGTCATTTCTTTTCTGTTATTTCTCTTGAGGTTCTGACCTTTTTGTCTTTCATATGAATTTCATTTTTTTAGTTCAATAAAGTAATCCTTTGGTAGTTTGATTGGCATGACATTGAATAAATAAATTAAGTTAGATAGTATTGTTATATTTATCCTTATGTTTTCTTTTAATGGCATTTTTAAACAAGTAAAATCAGTTAAAATTGTCAACAGAGTCAAATGGGGCTTGTGGAAGGGTCTAGGAAGTGTTTGAGTTTCTTAGAAAGAGGGAATATTACTTATTCCCATAATAGGTTCATAGATTTAGAATTGAAAGAGACCTTAGAGGTCATCAAATCTAACTCCCTCATTTAATAGACAAGGAAACTGAAGCCCAGAGAGGTAAAGACACTTTCCCCTGGTCACATGGCTTTTAAGTGTCTGTGGCAGGACTTGAATTCAGGTCTACCCAACTCTAAGTACTTGGCACTTTCCCTACACTCCACTACCTCTTATTTATTTGATGAATGGGAGCCAGTGTGGTATAGTAGAAAGAACACCATATGTCAGGAGGCTTGGGCTCAAGTCTGGCCTCAACTAGCTCTGTGACTGTGGGCAATTCCAATTGCCTCTCTGAACCTCAGTCTCCTCATTTGAAAAGTTGAGTCATTAATAGTTACAGTACCTATCCTACAGAATTAGTTTAAGGAAAATGCTTTATAAACCTCAAAACACTATGTGATGTCAGTTATTATAATAAATATTTATTGATCTCTTATTATATGTAGTGCGAGGCATTTGGGGGAGATATGCAATCTGACTCTTAAAGCACTAACAATTTATTTCATGTGGGAGATTACACATGTATACAAATAGCTATAATAAAATTCCATATGAATGGCCTTAACCCTTCTCAAGGACTGGGTTTAGACCATCCGTTCCCCTCAAATATACTGCCTTTGGACTGAGAGTCAGGCACGGAGTCATACCTATTCTTCCTGCAGTCACTGAATAGTGTAAGAACTTTGTCAGTTCCCACATACTACAATGCCTCTTTTCATTTAGCCATTATGGGGCCAGATTTAACATTTTGACTGTCTAGAGACAACTATGGACATTTCTGGGTGGCTTGGAGAAGGAAGAGGTAGGCAGCTGTGCCAGATGTTGTCAGGGCTTAAAACTTCCAATACAGAGCATGGCACTTGAAATAGAGGATGCAACTAAAAAATAATAAAACTCATTTTTCCACATACATATCATGTCCCATGCCTACAAAGGAATATCATCTTTCAAAGTGGGTCCCTTGGAAAGATGTCTTTTAAGTCCAGAGATAATTCCACTGTTCAAAACATTTCTGGACTTTGTTTGGAACTATCTTCAAAAGCAGTTTATGAGCCACATAAGAACACCATTAGCTTATAATCACACCTCATTACAAAAATGTCATTACCCAGCTAGCCTGATCACTCACCTCATTCACCACACTTGGATGAATCACTTTTTGACTATTTCCAAAAGCTAAATCCAGCCTCAAAGGATGAAGACTTTCCATGGCTGAAGGTATTCAAAGAAGGGAATTCTAAAAGAGAGTCCCAGAAATGTATTGGGCAATGGAAAAAGAATTGGAATAAATGTGTAGTCTCCCGGATTGACCATTAAAAAGGGAAATGCTCATTTGGCTATACAAGGTGTTTGAAACATGCTTTCTTGGTTTATAGGCACACCTTGCTGGGAATATACTCTTCTTTTCTTCCTTCAGTGCTTCATTTGTTTATAGCTTACCCATCACTAGAGGGGACAGGCTTACCGGGAGGAGGAGGATCTAGTATTTACTCATGGAGGGCTATGTTCTTCACCTTTGAAGCATCTCTAAGGTCTCAGCATCATCTTGTTTGCAGGAGTAGGTTTTTCATAGTTCCATTACCACAGATCATTTGTAAACTGGGACTAATGCTTTTACAATTCACCATAATGCTCTCCTTTTGAAAGGTTTGATTTCCCTCCTGAGCTTGGGTCAGGGAATAGAAGCAATTAAGAGACAATGGAAAGTGTCATTTTTAATGGACTCCATTTTCATGTAAGGTGAATCCTACATTAGCATTAGAAGGGACCTTGAAGATTATCACTTTCTAATTCTTTAGATTACAGATGGGAAAAGTGAGGCCTAGAGACCTGAAGTGACTCAATGTAGTGAAACTCATCCAGTGGTGAGCCATGATTTGAACTGTCTTTGGACCCTCAGCACAGTGCTTTTTTCGCAGTCATTCTGGTGGTGTCTTTTCAATATCCTTAAAATACCTCTGAGTTTCCACAAGGTAAGAAGAACTTTTCAATGATTTTCCTAGGCTGTTATTTCTCTTAAAAGAAAATGTAATGGAACTTGAAAAACACCTGTTATCAAGGAAAATAAATTATGCTCCAGTCTTCCAATGAATCAATGGTCTCATTGTCATGCTCGTGCCAGGGATGTCTATCATGACCCAACCATATCTGCCCAACCTGTGGGACTCTTGTCCATGTTGTCTCATTAACCCACCATGGCAGATTCACCTAAAGTTCTTGGGGCCTTTGCTACATTCTCTTGACATTACAAGAGTACCGTCATAGCTCATGGATTGTCCATTGTTTCTCCTTTACTGCCACCATTTGACTGGTTATCATTTTTTTTTTCAGGCTTTGATGGTATCCTTTACATTACTTCTGCATACTTTCTCATTTGTAACGTGCTACAGCCTTGCTTATACCTACCACATGTTTCCCTATTGTTCCTTATGGGATTCTCTACTCCAATTTTTGAAAGACTGTAGTATTCCTTGACTTGCATGCATCTATGCAAATCCAATGTTGGTTTTAGAGTGATGGACTTTTGTTTTGAGTAAAAGTTTGGGGTCATTAAAAGAACTGTATTAATTCCTGAAAGTAATCTAGCCAATTCTCTCCTCTATTTTATCGTGGGCCCGTTCATTTTACATCTGCAATACTGTATTATATACATACTACATGCATATATATATGTATGTTTTATGAATGTAAATATATGTGTATTTATATTAATAGAGATCTATATTGATATCAACATAGTTATAGACTTAGACATATTGAGGGCAGGAACTGCTTTGTGTTTGTTTTATATTCCCAATGACTATGTCAGTGCAGGAACCTACTAGGCACTTAATAAATCCTTTATGAACAGAATCGAGTAAGCATATTGTTCCATAGTTACTGATATTTTCTCAGTCGCCTTTTTCAGGAATAAGGTCTGATTTTTTACCTGTGCTTTTTGATATCTTTTCTTTCAGAAAACTTAAAAACCATTTCCTCATAATATTGTCATTATTACATTCTCTTTAGGTCTCCTCTGTATGAACAATAGATTGATGGGGGTTTTTTTCCATTTTGGTTTTCTTCAGTGACATTTCTACTTCCCTATGTAATGTGTCTAGGACAATGATGTTGGAATCTAAATGAAATGACTTTGCTGTCTTCAATGGAGACAAAAAAGCTTATTCTAAAAATATTCACAGTTCTTTCCCTCTGCTTGTAGTCCATAGAGTTCTATCCTTAAACACTCTTGGGATTATTTCGTGTAGTCCCATCTCTCCCCAAGGTTTCCTGGCATCTGCTTTTCCTTCCATTGCTCCTCATTGTTTAATAAGACAATATTCAGCAGCATGGTGGATAACATGTTGGACTTGGAGGGATGTAGAGTTGAGTTTGAATCCAGTTTTGGACATTTATTAGCTACATTATCCTAAGAAGTCACAAGCTCTCTCAGCCTTGGTTTCCTCATCTGTTGTGAGGATCAAATTAGATTATACACACATGAACGCACATATACAAATACTTATATAATAAATATATGTATACATACACATATATTACTTTGCTAACCTTAAAGAGTCACTATATGCATGTTGTTATCATTATTATAATTATTGTTATTCTTTTTCCATAATATTTTACACCTGAGTTATATTCTAAACTGGTGTTGCCCTTGGCTTCCATAACTCTCCACTTGGCTAGGAGATCAGAAGTCAAGTGTATGTTGGTGAGGCAATTGCTAGGTTCCTTTGATGACCTCATTATAGCAATTAATTTATACTGTATCAACCTTAGGAAATGATTATAATCATTTGGTGGTAAAGTCACTTCTGCCAGCCATTTCCCCTTTACCAGCTTGAAAAACTTCTTTAAATAGGTTGGGATGGAATTGTGTTCATTGCATGCAATATCTCTTTCTTTGTATTTCTAGATTATTTATTCTATTTTGATCAATTTTGATTTTTACATAATAGTGGTATGACCATATTCAATTTTCTGGTCTGTCAAAAAAAATCAATTGCTTTTTTTAAAAAAGAAATCAGTTATGTGCTTACTCTCTCCCCACCCTGCCCAAGTATGTTTTGCCACATCGTGTTGATTTTCCCTCTTTAATATCTTTTGTATATGCCTCCTTCTCTCTACTACCACCCTGGTACAGGCTTTTATCACTTCATGCTCAATGTCTGCTGGTTTGTCTCCCTGCCACAAGTTTTTCCCCATAACAGTCCATTTTCCATTCAGTTGTTAAACTGATTTTCCAAAAGCACTGATCTGACCATGTCTTACTCCCCATCTCACTCAATAAATTCAAGTGACTCCCTATCACTTCCAAGATAAAATATAAAGTGTTTGTATGTGGCTTTCAGAGCCCTTCATTAACCACCACCACCACTTTTCAGTCTTTTTACACCTTACTTACTACTTGAGGATCCTCTGACCTCCTCTATTTCAACCTATCCAAGATAAGCCAGAGAAGGAGTGTCTTGTTTGTGGAATAGCCAAGAGGCCAGTTATCACTGGAACCTGGATCGAAGAGTGCATGTCAGGCAATAAGGTATAAGAAGGCTGAAAAGGTAGGAGAGGACTAGGTTATGAAGGGCTTTGAATTCCAAACAGAGTATTAATAATTAATGGTTAGATATTAATGTAGAGGGTAATTCATAGTGCTTTGCCCAAAGGATCTGTGATGTTTAACATTTTTATCAATGATGTCAATAAAATCATAGATGATAGGCTTATCAGATTTTCAGGTAATACAAAGTTGCAAGGACCAGCTAATGCACTGGATGGCAGAGTCAGAATGCAAAATGATCTCAATAGTTTTAAACACTGAGTTTCATATAAGATGAAATTTAATAGGGCTAAATGTAATGTCATATTTGGGTAAAAAATAACTTGCATTGTACAAAATGGCAGAGCCATGCTAGTTACGAAAAGATATGGGGGGGGCAGGTAATGAACTGCATGCTAAATCTGATTCAGTAGTATGATATAGAAAACAAGAAATCACTGTAATCTTAAGGTGCTTTCAGAGACTTCCTGTATTTGAAACTAGGGAAGTTATGGTCTGGCTGTACTGCATCTGCTTCAAGCCATACTTCAAGTAGTGTGTTCGGTTGTCAGAATCCATTTTTTTTGGAGAACGTTGAAAAGCTAGAGCGTGTCCATAGCAAGGCATTCAAGATGGTGAAGGACCTTACATTCCCATCATTTGAGGATTGATTGCAGACAACATAAGTGTTTAGACTAGAAAAGAAGGGACTGAAGAAGGCTGTGAGGGTGATTTTCAATAGTCTGAAGGGTCACACAGAATCACACAATTTCAGTGCTGGGAGGAACCATAGCAGCTCCATCTAGTCCAACCCACACACCCCAAAAGCATGTGTATTACAATGTGCTGACAAGGAAAGATTACACCTTTGCTTGAAGATGTCCAGGGAAGGCAAACCCAGTGTCTCCTGAAGTTGTCTTTTCCCCTTTCATGTAATTCTCATTGTTAGGAAGTTGGGGTTTTTCCACCTTCAATCAAGCCTAAATTTGTTTCTTTGCAAATTATTTTTATCGGAAAGGACAGAACAAAAATAGCTAAAAAGGAATTGAAGCCTAAGAAACTTGGAAATTTCCACCCATTGCTTCTAGTTCATCGCTCTGGGGTCAAACAGAGTAAATGTCATCCTTCTGTATGACAGACTTTCAAATACTTGGAGCCAACTATCACGTCCCCCCTGAGTGTTTTCCTCTTCAGGCTGTTGTCACATGAAAGAGGATCATACTTGTTCCATTTGGCTTCAAGGTCAGAACCAGAAGTAATACACACAATGTACAAAGTGCACAAATTGCCTAAGAATTTAACTATCTGAAAGTGCAATGCATTATCTAAGCAGGGAATAAATTTCTCTTCAGTGGAATGCTTCAAACAGGGGTTAGCAGGCCATTGACTGTAGAGGGGATTTTTAATTAGATGGCTTTGAGCTCTCTTCCACCTCTGAAATTCTGTGAATCCTTTCCCCAAGCAACTATACCATCTATGCCTTAGGACAATCTAAACAAAACAATTATTTCACATTCTTTTTTTTTTATTTAGCTTTATTTATTCTATTTTAATTTGTAGAATAAAATAAGCATTTCCATAACACAGTATAATAAAAAGAGATGATTGCACATGAAACTGCAAATTTATTATGTACAAATTGCTTTTCCTTTCAAACATATATGAAAATTATCATTTAAATTTCTTTTTTTTGTCCTTTTTCTCCCTCCCTCCTCCCTGCCCTGGAGATGGCTACCGTTGGACACAAATATGTATATATACACATATATATGTATATATGTGTATATATATGTGCATATATATATATACATGTATATATGCACATATATATATATGAAAATTCATTCTATACATCTATACATTATTTTCTGGATGCAGATAGCATCTTCCTTCATAGGTCCTTTGTAGTTAATTTGGGTATTTATAATAGTCAAAATGACTTATTTGCTCAAAGTTGTTCCTAAAACAATATTGCTCTTAGAGTATATGTTTATTTCACATTCTACAGGCAATGAGATATTCACTTAAAAATAACCCAGAATCATAAGATCTTAGAATCATAAAATGTATATGACCATAAAAGGAAGGGTGGATTGGGGAAGGCAGTGATCAGAAGGAAAACATGTGAGTAGGGCAATGTGGGGGAGAGGTAAGAGAGAGAGAGGTGGATAAACAAGTGAAAAATAGCATGGAGGGAAATACACAATTAGTTATCATGACTATAAATGTGAATGGGATGAACTTGCCCATAAAATGGAAGTGGATAGCAAAATGGATTAAAAACCAGAATCCCATAATATGTTGTTAACAAGAAACATTTGAAGAAGAGATACACACAGGGTAAAGGTAAGGGGCTGGAGCAGAATCTATTATGCTTCAACTGAAGCAAAGAAAGTAGGGATAGCAATCATGATCACAGGCAAAGCAAAAGCAAAAATAGATCTAATTAAAAGAGATAAGGAAGGAAACTATATCCTGGTGAAAGGTACCATAGATAATGAAGTTATATCAATACTAAACATATATGCACCAAATAGTATAGCATCTAAATTTTTGAAGAAGTTGAATAAGTCACAGGAGAAAATAAATAATAAAACTATACTAATGTGGGACCTCAACTTTCCCCTCTCAGAGCTAGATAAATCTAATATAAAAAAATAAGCAAGAAAGAAGTTAAGGAGGTGAATACAATTCTGTAAAAGTTAGATATGGTAGATCTCTGGAGAAAACTGAATGGGGATAGAAAGGAATAAATATACTTTTTTCTCATCAGTACATGGCATCTACACAAAAATTGACCATGTGTTAGGATACAAAAACCTCACAACCAAATGCAGAAAAGCAGAGATAGTAAATGCATCCTTTCCAGATCATAATGCAATTAAAATTACATTCAATAAAGAAAAGTGGAGAGATTAAAAATTAATTGTAAGTTAAATAATCTAATCCTAAAAAATAAATGAGTCAAAGAACAAATCATAGAAACAATTGATGATTTCATTAAAAGAAATGACAACAATAAGACAACATGCCAAAATTTATGGGATGTAGCCAAATTGTTACTTAGGGGAAAATTTATACCTCTAATTGTTTATATCAATAAAATTAAGAAAAAGCATGAATTGGGCATGCAACCACAAAAACTAGAAAAAGAACAAATTAAAAATGCCCAATTAAACACCAAATTAGAAATCCTGGAAAGCAAAGGAAAGATTAAAAAAAAATGAGAGTAAATAAAACTAGAAACTGATTTTATGAAAAAAAAACACCAATAAAATAGCTAAGTCACTAGTTAATTTGATTTAAAAAAGGAAAAAAAAGAAAACTAAATTACTAGTATCAAAAATGAAAAGGGTGAATTTACCACCAATGAAGAGGAAATTAAGACAACTGTTAGAAACTATTTTGCCCAATTATATGCCAATAAATTTGACAATCTAAATGAAATGGATAAATATCTACAAAAATAATAATTTGGGGGTTGTTAAGGAGGTTTTCAAATGATTTAATCCTTTCTTTCATTGATTTTAACTTAAACCTACACTCTCTTTTCCTTGCCTCTGAGTACCATTTATTTTGGCTGTCCCACTCAAGAGACTGAATTTCTTTATTCATCAGTTTCTGCCTTAAATACTCTAAGCTGGTGTTATCAAAGCCAGCAACCTCCAAATTGCCCAACTAACTAAAATATAACCACCTTTACCAAAAGACTCCACTAGCTCCCCAGCTTCTATGTTCCCTTTCAAAGAGCAAGCCAAAGTTCTCCTGGGAAAAATTTCCAAGGAGAATGGCTTGATTAGGACCTGTGGTTACAAGCCCTGACAGTGGGGAGAACTCTAGGCCTTTGCCAAGGAGTGTTGCAGTCCCAGGGAGGATGCTGTAGGCTTTGCCTAGCAGTTCTGACCCACCTTGTGTTGATACAGACTCAGGTATCTGGATCTGTATCACTTCATGATTATCTCAGTTGGGAAAGGGGGAGCTGGGAGTTGATGCCAGAAAGCAACCCAGAGAGCATTGAGAGATGCTTCCTGCAATCCCAGTTACTCAGCAGGACTAGGCTCTGGAGATTATATAAAATTAATAAGCTTTTGCACAAACAAAATCAATGCAGCCAAAATTATAAGGAAAGTAGAAAACTGGGGAAATTTTTTTTTTTTGCAAAAAGTATCTCTGATAAAGGCTTCATTTCTCAAACATATAGAGAACTGAGTCAAATTTATAAAAATACAAGTCATCCTTCAATTGGTGAAAGGCCAAAGGATATGAACAGGCAGTTTTCAGGTAAAAAAAATCAAAGCTATCTATAGTCATATGAAAAATGCTCTAAATCACTATTAATTAGAGAAATGTAAATTAAAACAACTCTGAGGTATCACCTCACACCTATCAGATTGGCTAATATCACAAAGAAAGAAAATGCTGGATGTTGGAGGGGATATGGAAAAACTGGGACACTAATGCACTATTGGTAGAGTTGTGAACTGATCCAACCATTCTGGAGAGCAATTTGGAATTATGCCCAAGGGGCTATAAAACTGTGCATATCCTTTGATCTAGCAATACCATTGCTAGGTCTATATCCCAAAGACATCCAAAAAATGAGAAAAGGACCTATTTGTACAAAAATATTTACAGCAGTTCTTTTTGTGGTGGCTAAGAATTGGGAATTGAAGAGATGCCCATCAATTAAGGAATGGCTAAACAAGCAGTGATATATGATTGTAATGGAACATTATTGTGCTATAAGAAATGATGAGCAGACATATTTCAGAAAAACCTGGAAAGACTTACATAAACTGATGCTGAGTGAAGTGAGCAGAACCAGGGGAACATTGTACATAGTAACAGCAATATTTCTTGGTTTTGTTTTCTCTACTTAATAATATTTTATTTTTTCCAATTACATGTAAAGATAGTTTTCAACATTCGCTTTTATAAGATTTTGACTTCCAATTTTTTTTCCTTTCCTCTCTTTTCCCCTCCCCAAAATGGCAAGCAATCTGATATAGCTTATACATGTACAATCATATTAAACATATTTCCACATTAGTCATGTTGTGAACAAAGAATCAGAACAAAAGGGGAAAAAACCATGAGAAAGGAAAAAAAGGAGAAAATAGTATTGTTTCGATCTGCATTCAGACTCTATATTTCTTTCTCTGGATGTGGATGGCATTTTCCATCATGAGTCTTTTGGAATTGTCTTAGATCATCGTATTGCTGAGAAGAGAAGAGCTAAGTCTATCAAAGTTGGTCACTGAATAATGTTGCTGTTACTATGTACAGTATTCCCCTAGTTCTGCTCACTTCACTCAGCAGCAGTTCATGTAAGTCTTAACAGCAATATTATTTAATGAAGAATTGTGAATGACTTAGCTAGTCTCAGCAATACAATGATCCAAGGCAATCCCAAAGGACTAATGATAAAGCACCTATCCACTCCCAAAGAACTGATATTGTTTAAATACAGACTGAAACATGCTTTTTTTCACTCTTTCATTTTTTCTTTTATTTGAGTCTTCTCATACAAAATGACTAATATGGAAATGTTGTACATAATTGCACATGTATAACCTATATCTGATTGCTTACTGTCTCAGGGAGGGGGAAAGGAAGGTAGGGAGGGAAAGAAAGAATTTGCAACTCAAAATTTCAAATAAAAATGTTTTCAAAAATTAAATTAAAAAGAAGTTAGCTGAGCTTGGGCAAATCTTTTTTTAAAAGACTATATTCAAGTACCACCTGTAGGGGCTGGGCAGTGATTCTGGGTGCATGACCCAAAGCAGATTGCTCAAATGCCCAGTGCTCTAGATAGTGATATCAAACTCAAATAGAAACAGGGGCCACTAAATTGTACATGAGGATCCCTGAAGGCCTCATATTGACTTAGAAAAACACATATTAACATTATCTATGTTCAATTGTTTTTGTTTAAATATTTCCCCATTACATTTTAATCTAGTTCCTGCCAATGTTAAAATTCCACGGGCTGAACTTTGACACTTCTGCTCTATGAAACTCTTTGAGACTAAACTGTTGAGGGGAAGCTAGGTGGCACAGTGGATACAGCACTGGCCCTGGAGTTGGGAGGGCCTGAGTTCAAATCCGATCACAGATCAGATACTTGACACTTACTAGCTATGTGACCCTGGGCAAGTCACTTAACCCTAATTGTCTTGAAAAAAAAAGAGGCAAAAGTGTTGACTTGACTTGGTAGAGAAGTTTCCTCACCTGGAAGTTCCTTATGTCAATGGTCTGACAGGTCCAGTACCTATTCCTGTCCATATTTCCTTCACACACTCTTTACTCCAGGCAAACGGGCCTTTTAGGGGCTTCCCTTATATGCCATTCCATCTATCATCTCTATGCCTTTTTGCTGACTGTCTCTATATTTGCCATGCTGTAACCCTACCCCTACCCCCACCTCCATGTCTTGGAACTGCTAGCCCCCTTCCAGGGTTAGCTCAAGTGCCTTTTCCTACAAAACACCTTTTCTGATTCATTCCAGTTGTTATTTGTTCCTTCTGAAATTGTGTTTACTATGTTTACATTTTGTATGTATTTATCTGGGCATATGTTGTTTCCATTCTTTTAACTCCAGGGTCCATCACCCCAACAGAATGTAAATGCCTTCAGATTTGTGACTATTTCCATTTTATCTTTGTATCTCCAGAGCCTAGTACAGTGTCTGGCATGTCGCAGACATTTAATGAATGTTCACTATATTATTGAATTTGGAAAGGCCGTGGCTTAAAACTTGTAGTCTCACTAAATTGGTTACATTAAAAAAGGCTTATCAGGACTCTTGGACCAGAAATTTCTCTTACAAAATATTGTGATGAGTTAAGTGTAAATGAATCAGAAACATAAGGATTGAATTTCCCTTAAAATACACATGGACTGATGAACCAAGGGAAAATTTTCCACCCAAGTGCCTTAAGGAAGAACTGGAATGTGATGCCAAAGGATGACGACCTATTTTTCCAGGCCTCCAACACCATCTGAGCCATCCTCCTCCCCTTCGGCCCCCTGCTTCTGATCAGGCACCTGACACCAAGGTTGTTGCCCAGACCAAAAGTCACGCTTCCTACTTCTCCCCATCCCCTGAATTAAGGCAGTCATCCTGGGTCAAATCTTTCTTCCAATTAAAGAAAGGGAGAACAAGCCAGCAGACTAACGAGAAAAGACAGCAAAACTATAGGGAGAAGGGCCAAGCGCGGTTCTTAAGCTCTGATGAGCCTTGGCTCAAAGGACTCGCTGTGTGTGGCTTTTCCTAGTCCTTAAATATGGAAATTATGCTCTCAGCTCTAAGCTGTAGAACTTCTCTTCCTTTAATAGAGTCTATTTTCCTTGCAGTAACACTCCTGCCCGTTGGTTCACTTGAATAATTCCAAAAACCGGGAGGAGCTTGAAAACTCAAGAAGAAATGAGCCTTGTTCTTCCCATGTTAAAAATGGGTGTGGAGGCTGAGGAACAAAGCTGATGGTTGGCCCCAGAATGAAATGTGGCAATCCCACCCGCATTTTGGTTACAGAGAATAGAATATGTAGATGAGGCTTGAGCAGGGAAGAATACAATGGTACTACCTACTCTTCCTATATTTTCTATCCTCCAATTGACTCTACATCTCAATGACATTGGCCTTCTTGGTGTTGCTCTCATAGGGAATTCCACTGGCTGTCCCTGTGCCTATAATGTTTTTCCCTCCTCACCTCTGCCACCTAGCCTTCCTGGTTCCTTTAAAACTTGGCTCAAATCTCATATTTTTCAGGAAGTCTTTCCTGGTCCCCACCCACCTCAACCCTAGTTCTTTCCCTCTGAGATCACCTTCTATTTGCATAATATAAATCTTGTACCTACAGTTATTTGTATGTCATCTCCCCAATTCCAATGTGAGCTCCTAGAAGGCAGGGACCATGTCTTGGCCTTTCTTTTTATCTCCAGTGCTTAGCATAATTCCTGGCTTGTAGTCAGTGCTAATTGACTGACTATTATGACCTTCATTCTAAGTACTGTGTTTGGTGTTTAACATTGCTTTGGAATTTGTGACTGCTGTGTCATATTGCTGAGTTATTCGAAGCTTGTAAGTCCAGTAAGGCCCTTTCACATGAAGTGTTGTGTAGCTAGATCTTTGACTATACATATCCATAGAAGCGTTTAGCCTATGATGGATTCTTACGTGGATTGTTTTGTAGGGAAGCTTAAACTTCTCATCTCCTGAGTAATATTCCCTTGGTTTTTTAGCCCATGTGTATGTTGAAGGAAATTTGAGCTAAGTATGCCATTGACTCTAAAATGGGTGAGTCTACGATATCAGAGCTGATGAACAGAGCCACAGGGAATACTTTCTGCTTAGGGAGTGGTAGATGGATCATGAATGAGGGTATGCTTAGTAACCACTTCTCTGGAAAAGATAAATTATGCCTAACACACTTTTAAGTTGAATCTTCATTATCAACATTTTCTTCACCATTTTCTTAAGTCTAGACCAAAAATTGACAAACTATAACCTGAGGGCCAAATCCAATGCAAAATATGAAAATCATACTTAGCTTGCAGTCCCATATAAGAAAGATGGGGCCCAGCCAGCCCACAGTTTGCTCGACCCAAGTTTAGACAATCAACAAAGCAATAAATCTAGCCCTGATTTGTAGTGTGTGCTCATTTCTGACAAATAAATACTCACACTGAAAATTTTACATTCAGCTCTAGTGAGTGGTCTGAGCCAATTCCAGTCCCCTGTTGATAGGATCTAAAAAAGGAAGCTGAGAAGTAGGGGTTATGGGTAGATCACCGACCCTGAAGTCAGGAGGACCTAAGTTCAACTCCGGCCTCAGACCAAACACTTGACACTTACTAGCGGTCACTTAACCCCAATTGCCTAAAAAAATAATAATAATAATAATAAAAAAGAAGTAGAGGTCAGAGAAGTAGAAAGAGAACCAGGAGAAGTATCTGGTCTCTTGGGAGGGATACCGTCTCTCCTCCAAGAATAGAAAAAGTATCCAAGAGATGTTTTAAAAAGTTAACAATTTCAGAAATGCCAAAGTATGTGAAGATTGAGAAAAGGCCATGAACTGTAGCAATTCTAAGATTATTGGTAATCTTAAGAACAATTTTAGTAGAATAGTGGGTTGGAAAAGAGATAAGGAGTTAAGACATGACAGTAAGAACTATGGAGTATGAGTGCAGATTGAAGCATATTATTTGCTCTCTCTCTTTTTTGTTTGTTTCTTCTTTCTAGTGATTTCTCATGGTTTCTCCCATTGGTTCTAATTCTTCTTTCTTGTGGTTTCTCCCACTAGTTCTAACCCTTTTTTACAACATGACTAATGTGAAAATAGGTTCAATATGAATGTATACGTAGAGCCTATATCAAATTACATGGTGTCTTGGGGTAGGAGGGAGGGGAGAGATGGGGAGAAAATTTGGAACTCAAAATCTTATGGAAGTGATTGTCGAAAACTAAAAATAAATAGATTTCTTTTAAAAGATACTACTTGTCTTAGGTAAGACATTGGTCTGGATGATTGTCTGCAGTTGAGATTCAAACTCTCTTCTTTTCTAATACAATAAAACAATCATGGTCTTGAGCATACCGTCAAGAGATGTCTTTAGGCAGGCAGTGGCAAAAAGATACATAATGAGTTCTGTTCCCCCACAGTCTTCCACTGTACACAAAGATACACTGAGTCCCCTAAGTAGAGGTGGCCCACACCTAGGTAGAGACTTGGTCCCTCTTGTCTGAGGAGCTTACCAGGTGCAGTTCCTATCTGTTCCTTGTAGAAGCCTCTTCTCTCCAAATCAATACCCCTCTAAGATTCTACACATCTCACACAGATCATCCACCTGGACAGGGACAACACCTTACCATCTGTTGCCAGCTGATGCTATCTTCAAATCAATTCCAGTCCTATCATAATGTCAGATGCCTTTCCCAGTTCTAGGATTTCATGATTCAATCTGACTCATTTTTTTTCTTTTCTCTCTCAAACGTTGTGTATCTGTTCATATCCTGAAATGTTCATCAATAGAATTGCTCCCTGTATCCTCAGGCATCTGATTTTCAATTCTTAGGATTCATTATCAGGCATGTGGAATATCTATAGTCTTGTTTGTGAACTATTTGGCCCCTCCCCATCTCTGAAGTCCCACATTCTTCAAGAATGCTTTCCTAGTTCTCCTTAATCTTAATGCCTTCCCTCTGAGACTACCCCTAATTATCTTGTATATAGTTTGTATTCAGTTGTTTGCATGTTGTCTCTACCACTAGGCTATAAGCTCCTTAATATTGGGGATGATTTTTGCCTTTCTTTGTATCCCCAGAGCTTACCACAGTGACTGGCAAATAGTTAAGTGCTTAACAAATGACCAATTGGCTATACCCAACTTCATTTTGAACTATGTATACTTTATATTGCACCTCTGACTTCCACATGTTTCCAGAATTAATTGAAAATATGGACCATTTGAAATGTTTTGTTCAGTAAAAATGGTGTGTTGCAAATGAAATAGCCACTTTTTCTTGGACAACTGTTCTTACGTCAATAGCTGTAAGTGGATAAATGAAAGAGAGTACATCTTCACACATCCAGTAGTAAACTTATGGAACGCTACATTAGGAGATGGCACAGATAGGAAATTTAGTAGAAAAGAAAGGTTAGCCAACTTGCAAATGTCAGATCTCATCAAGGGTCATTAAGGGAAACAAAGGTAATTTTTGGAGAGCTAGAGTGGGGGTTAGGCCAAAACTGACCTTTAAAATTAATATAGGTCAGGACACTACAACTTCTGTCTCCTATATGCATACCTAAGTGAAAGGGAAGAACTCAAAATGCAGCCATTATTGGCCTTGGGACACAGAGTCATCATAGTCAGACCTTAGGTCTTTTCTGTGCCCAAGACCTCAGGCAACTTAAAGCACAGCCTATTGTACTATTCCACCCATGACCACACAATATAAAGGAAAACCCTTACAAACTTGGACACATAGTGAAACAAACCAGGAATATAATACTCATAGGGCTCTGCTATAAAAAGTCCTTGCCCCATTTATTTTGTTTTCCTTCTTAGCAATACAGTCAGCTCCACAATTCTAGAGGTCCTGGGTCTCCTTGATTTCATCTCTTTGTGTACATGTATTCTCACAGTGAGATTTTAGTGCTGCCCTTAGAGTTATTGGCAAAAGCTGCTGTCTATCTATTCTTATAGCTTAACTGTTAACTTCTGTGAGAATGGTAATCTGCAAAGGATTTCAGAAATGTATCTACTACAACAGTCTACAGATTTTAAAAGAAGGAAGAAATCACTTGTCCAACGAGGGAAATATGTTCTTCTACAACTTGTTCCTTGGTGGATTTGTCAGAGACAGAATATTTCACTGACAAAACATGAGTCTGACCCAATACGACTGTTCTGCTCTTAATAATACAATGCTAAAAATTGTTGGTAAAATAATGTCAATGTTTTTTCTTCCTTGAATACAATTTGTAACCAATCGGTGATGTTTCAATTTTGTAGAAATTAATCTTTACTATCTTTCTTCTACTAAATTCACTCTCAGATGGCTTGGCCTTGTTTACTTTCCACCCAATGTCCCTCTATTTTTTTTTTACTTCTTTAATCACTTTGCTGTTTATTCTAACATTCCCTTTGCAACAATATTCATTGCAGAAACATTTAGTCTTGGAAAGGCTCACCTTCAGCTTAACATATTGTGACAGCAATTGAAATTCTCATACTCCATTTTCCATCTCTTAAGCATCATTTTAAAATGTAATTCAGTTGTCAACAAAGAGAAGACACATCAATTTTACGCCATCCATATTGATTCCTGTTCCTGGTTAAGTTTCTCCACCCTTGATTACAGTGAATGGGTTTTGTTTGGCATTTATATCTTCTTCCTTGATTCCTCCAAATAGATTTATGTAGCATGAATTGTGTAATGACATAATTCCTGTTACATGGTTGTGGAATCTTTCTTCCAGATGGTTACAGGACTTTTTTATGTTTCAATTTTGTTATGTTATGTAAAAGATGATGTTACTTTGTCTTGGGTCTCTTGCTTTGCTGTAATTAAGGCATGTAAAGTAGATTGGAACTTGATGATTCTGTCAGGTGATAGATAGAATGAAGGTGGTTAATAATTGGATGCGTAGAGTAAGGTCTTGCTTGTTCTTTCTCAATAATCAGAGGCAGCTAATGAATACAGCACTGGGTCTGGAGGCAGGAAGACCTGAGTTTAAATCCAGTCTCAGACGCTTAGTAACTGTGTTACCCTGGCAAGTCACTTTACCTCATTTTGCCTCAGTTTCCTCAACTGTAGAATGGGAATAATGATAACATCTACCTCGAAGGGTTTTTGTAAGGATTGAATAGGATAGTATTTGTATAAAGTGCTTAGCACAGTGCTTGACACATTATAGATGTAGGTATAGATATAGCAATATACATAGATATAGAAATGCTTGTTTCCTCCCTTCTAATTGGTAAGTCTTTCTTAATGTGATTAAGCATGATTTTGATGAAGACTTTGTGAGAACCAGACATATGGTCAGCATGTTGATGCTCTCCTGAGATGGCTTTATTCAATTAAAGCATTGTCTTTGATTTTTTTTTTTTGGCTCCAGTAGGATTTCATTTATTCTCTCCCTCCCCACCTTTTTTAAAAATGCAATGCTTCTAGTCTCACCCTTCTGTAATGCTTCTATGCTGCTGCTGAATCAATACCCCCCAAATACAGATCGGGCCATGTCACCCCTTTACTCAGAAATCTTCAGGGGCTCCATTCCTTATAAAATACAACATTTTCCACTTGGCATTTAAAGCCCTCCACAGCAAGCTTCTGTCTTCCCACTCCAAACTCATTCCATATTAGACCCTTTCACTTACTCCCTATTCTAGTCATCCTGTCCTGCTTACTTTTTTCCATAGATAATGCCCCATTTTCCATTGTCATGATTGTGCAAAGGCAGTCCCCCGTATCCATCCTCACCTCTACCTGTCAAAGGTAGTTCCCTTAAAGTCATAGTCCAGTTCAGTACCCCTCATCCTCTCTCTCCCCAATTGTTAGGTCTCTTTCCTCCCTGAAATTACTTTGTATTAATTTATATTTACTTCGTAATTCTCTCTCAAGTCCATCCTCTTCTCTCTATTCCCACTTAACATCCTAGTACAGGTTCTCATTACCATTTTCATGGACTATAGTAGCTATATAAACAGGCTACAAAGTATCCTTTCCTCTCCATTCTCTTTCCTCTCCGATTCACCCTTCAAATATTCCACTGACAGCATATTCTTTTTTTATCCAAAGATTATACCATACCACTCCTTCATTCAAGAATCTCTGGGGACTCTCTGTTGTTTCCCTAATCAAGTACACACTCATCTGCCTGGTATTTATGACGTTCTATGACCTGGTGCCACCATCTCTTTCCCATCTTATCTCATACTATTGTCCTTCAGGAACTCTACATCCTAGCCCAAGTGAGCACCTGATTCCTGAATACATTCTGCATTTTTATGCTTTCTTGTCTTTACTCACCCTCACACCTAAGATACTCTTCCTCCCATCACTATCCACCCTCTAAAGCCATCTTAAACATTAACTCCTCTAGGAAAGTCTTCCCTTATATTCCCTTATACATATATTCCCCTGGAAATGACTTTCTCCCTCTGATCTTACATAGCCCCTATGTAATATTATTTGTTTTTTGCCCCTCCCTGCCCACTAGACTATAATGATTACTTTCTCACCTAAGCTTTAAATGTCTTCCACCATCTAATGCAATTCTCTGCATTCAGTGGACACATTAAATTTTGTTTTGTTTTTGTTTGCGCCAAACAATTTATTTCTTCACTGTAGGGAGATCCCAATATGGAAACTCTCCCCACCAATCCAAATTGTTGACTTGTCAGCAACTTTAACTTCTTGCTTGTCTGGTAGCCCTTAAAGCCTATATCACCTGTCCATAGTCATACAGGCAGGATTTGAATCCAGATATTCCTTTTAATTTTTTTTCATATTCTTTTATTTTTAATTTATGGAATAAAACAAGTATTTTCATAAAAGTATAATCAGAAATGATTGCTCATGAAACTACAAATCTATTATGTACAATTTGTTATTCCCTTTAAATATATAAATCTATCATGTAAATTTCTTTTTTCACTTTTTTCTTTCTTCCTTGCCTTAGAGATGGCTCCCATTAGGCAAAAAATATGTACAAATACATACTTCTATTTATCAGTTCTTTCTCTGGATGCAGAAAGTGTCTTTCTTTATCTGTGCTTTGTAGTTAATTTGTGTATTCATAGCAGTCAAAATGACTTTTTTGCTCGGATATTCCTTAAAAGTGAACTATTAGCCTCCCTGCCTCAAGTCTCTCCCCAATCCAATATATCTTACAAACAGATGCCAAAGAAATTTTCATAAAGTTCAGGTATGGCCATGTTATTCCTCCAATCAGTCAGCACTAATGGCCCCGTAAAGTTTCTAGGATCAAATATAAACACCTTTGGCTTTACAACCTAGGCCCACATCTTTAGAATCTACACTGTTAAGGTGGCCCTTCTGCTCATCTTTGCCCAGATGTGGAGACAAAGTTAGCAATTCATGCACAAGTTTATGGCTGCTTTATTGCATGATATCAGCTTTACAGGGGTACTATGAACACATTCAGTATAATACTCATAGACTCTTAAGAGTTGCAAGGAATTTAATCTAATTCCTCTCTAATTTCTTGAATTACCTTTTCGACATCCTGATGTCAGTAGGGTGGAGAGGAAGATGGTCTTAAGGACTAGGAAGCAGGAGAGAGTATAGCAGGCATTGCACAGTGGTCTGTGATAACTCCTGTCCCACTGCTCAGTGGTGCCTGACAAAGTCTTGGGCAAGACTGGCTGGATGCATCATTGGCTCTTCCACTGCAGGCTACAATATTCAGGGTATTTAAAGGAAGCAGCTGGAATGAACCAGGTTGGGGTACATGTGGACAAGCAAAGGTGGCTGTAACAATTCTGAGATACACACAGAGGCTGTTTATGAGGCTGGAGTATAACAGGAGCCTTATGAGCATGGCAGGAAGCTGTGCTTACATCCTCTCTGGTTGTCCCTGAGGTCTCATGAATCTCTGCTTGGGTACTTAGGGGGAGAAGACAGTGAGAACCCTGTCATCCCAAGGGCATGTATATGCCTGTAGCCAAAGATCATGGGTGCCTAACACATTAATAGGGAGTCATCTTGGTTCTGCTTGGATTCTTCTAGAGATAGGGAGCCTGCTCACTCAGCAGGTTAGTCATTGTCAAACAGTTTTTATTGTCAGAAAATTCTCCTTTATATTTAGCCAAAATCTGCCACTCCCAACTAGTGGCCATCTACTTTTTCTTAGAGACTAATAGTGACAGGCAGCTCACCAGATCCTAAAGGAGTTGATTCCATTTGGGGAATAGTTTATTTGGAAATTTTGTCTTACATTGACCCTCAAAATCATCTCTTTGTAACTTCCGTATATTACTCCTAAGTTTTCCTCCTGGGGCTGAGTAGAACAAGACAAATCCCGTGATCCAGTGACATGGATCTCTGGTGTTTCTCACACAAGACACTCACCTCCCAACACTGTGCATATTCACTGGCTGTCTTACATGCTCAGAATTCTTTCCTTCCTCATCTCTACCTCCTGAATTCCCTGGCTCCCTTTATGTACCTGCTAAAATCCCACCTTCCACAAAAAAGGACTTACTTATTCTCCTTACTTTTGGTGGCTTCCGTCTGAGATTATCTGGAATTTATCGTGCGTCTAGCTTGTTTGTGCTTAGTTGATTTCACATCTCCTTCTGCATTAGACTGTGAGCTCCCTGAGGCAGGGACTCTCTTTTGCCTTTCTTTTTATCTTAATCACTTTGCACAGTGCCTAACTCATAGTGAGTACTTAATAAATATTTATGGCTAACTGACTAAATAAAATAGAGTGTTGTACCATACAAATTATCTATGGGTATGTTACTCCCTTGATCTCTTATAATAAGCAGCCTTAATATCAGTTCCATTTGCTCTGCATCGCAACCCATCTCATTCCATCCCATCCTAACCTATCCCATCCCATCCCATCCTCTTCAAAACTTTTCCTCTCTCTTTCCCTTGTACCTTGGCCACTTGGGAAGCTATGGAAGGTGCTTTCTTCTGGTGACCAAAAAAGAAGCCAGACCATGTTACATAAAGGACTATAATGAAATATTCTGCTTAGTTGCTTGGCTCCAGAAAGTAGAACTAGGAGCAATAGTTGAAAGTTGAGAGAATTAAAGTTTGGCCTAATATGAGGGGGAAAAACCTACTAGAGATGTCCCTAAGTAGAATGTGCTGCCTCTGAAGATAATGGTTTCCCCTTCACTGGAGGGATTCAGGTGGCGGTTGGATGGCAATTAGTCAGTGATGCTGTAAGTTATGCCAGCCCACATACAGATGGAATTGGTATCTTCTAATATACCTTCCACCTCTAAAATTCTATAAGTCAAAAATGGAATGAACCCTATACACACTTCATCCACAGGAAGCTGAGTCATTATACGTCAAACCAAGGCTCAAGCCCATTTGCAGAAGACCATAGGATCTCTCCTCTCCCAAGCTTTCATCAATACACCCCTCCTACAGGCACAAAGCGTTGAATAACCACTTCTCCACCAATAAGAAAAGTCTTATGCTTGAGCCCAGGTTTACATTCACCTGGCCCAGGCTCCAGAAATCTCACCATGACCTTAGGATGCAATGCCATAGATTCAGTTCCTCATTGCAATGACTACACTAGATCCTGATGTTTAAATGTTCTTTGCATATGGAAGTTCCTGTGTGTTCTCAGTACACTTCTGAAATTGGGTGTAGAATGGGGGTGGGGAGAATAGTAGGGGGAGTAAGGCTGGAAGCTTTTAGAAACAGTGACCAACAATCCTTTGGTATTCCATTTTACCATTCAAAGCCACTGAAAACTTGATGTGGGTCTTCTGGGTTGTACTACAGACTTTTCCACTAGTCAATTGTTCCATTGTCCCAAGAGGGTCTTAAGCCTTCTTAGAATACTTCCTGATATTTACTTTGACATATAATGTCATGGAATATAAGTGTATTTATGGACTGTTGGCCCCAAGAGACATCCCCAACTTCTCCTCCCACAACTCCCACCAACCCCAAGGAAGAGAACATAAAAACAAATGTCTATTGTTTTAGCAGCTTTATTTTATCAGAAATATTTACCTAACACTTGCCTTCATGCTTGGCTTTCCATGCTTGATAGGACAGGCAAAGGCTGAGTCTCTTGGTTTCGTTGATCTATCTTCTCTAGGACTTGAATGGCAAAGTTGCATAGTAGACAGTGTATTGGACTTGGAGTCAGAAAGATCTGAGTTCAAATTCTAGCTCATTCACTTACTAGAGATGTAGCTATGAGCAAGTTCTTTAATCTCTCTTTGCCTGTATTTTCTCATCAAAAAAAAAGAAGAAGAAGGAAGAGGAGGAAGAGGAGGAGGAGGACCTGGCCCTTCTGGCTTTGTTGATCCTTTCTTTCTTGAAATCTATTATTCTATGACATCAGGTAGGGGTGTAAAAACATCAGAATCACTCCACTTTAACCTATATTGTGGATATCCTTAAACTTCCTGCCTTTGAGCCTAAGAAAGGAAAGAGAACATGGAAAAAGGTCCTTTGGAAGAGTCAACATCCACTGAGAGTAACTGGGGTAAATTTAAAGTCTTCATTCTTATTTCCCTCAAATGCAACCTTGAACTCTATTCCTAGAACTCCCTGGTTCTGATAGATGAGATTTTACCTTACCTTTCTGGGAACCAGGCCTTCACAGCACTTCCCAGCCATACCCACACCATGTCCCTCTCCCTTCTATCCCCTCTTTCTAGCTCTTTTTTATGCATTGTCTTCTCCCATTAGAATGTAAGCTCCTTGAGGGTAAGGACCATCTTGCCTGCATGTATTTGAGTCCCCAGCTCTCAGCACCATTTCTGGAATGTGGTAAGTACTTAATGAATCCTTTTTTTCCCCTCTATCTATGTTCTAGATGTTCACTCTCCTCACCAATTAACAAATTACAAGTCTCCAAACAACCAGTATCCCAGACCTCAAAGTATCCTAGAGAATTCAACAAATAAGCTGTCTTGGAACTGGAGCATTATCAAAGACAATACTGTTGCCCATAATCACCCAGGTGTAACAATGACATAAAAAATTGAATTAAAAAATTCTAATGGCTGTTGTCATGCTGAATACTCCTCATCTCTAAACTATAAACTATAGAGACAATAGCAGAAGAAATCAAAACCATGTGGCAACTGGACAAAGAGTATACATTCCCAACATCCTGTCTGCTACTAGAATTGTCCCAAAGATACTTCCAATGAGCCTGACAAGTATCAAATCCTGATACTTTTATTCAATCACAAAAAAAAAAGCAATAATGTTATCTGCCTGTGCAACAGTCCAGTGAAAAAAGAATAATAACCGTAGCACATTTTAAAAGTGGAGGCCTAGGGTAGTTTTGATTTGCCCAAGGCCTCACAGGTCATCAGAATTAGAGGTAAAATTTAAATTTAGCTCCTTTGACTCCTGAGCTCTTTCCTTCTTTCCTTTCAAACTTGCTAACAATAGCAGGATAGTGACATCACAGGATTCTTTTTATCTGAACTCTATCAAATATAAGATGAGAAGAATGCGACAGTAGTCATAACTGACATTTATAATATGCTTTGTTCAAAAGAGCTACATATTTATTCTCTCATTGGGTGGGACAGGGCTGAACAAAGGTTTCTTTGAGTAGTTTTGATCCAGAGCCCACTCTTTATGTTTGAACCATAGTGGGTTTCATGCTTGAGCTTCTCTTTCAGTTTTTTAAGTATCAGTGTTGATTTTAGTAACCTATTTAGAAAGTTTATTTCTAGTGACATCTAGTGACTCTGTGTAGCAATGCAAAGAAATCTGGGGTCTGATTTAAAGTAGGCTTTCTCCAGCTCAAAATGTGTGTACCTTAACAAAAATGAGAGAATTCGGATTTTTTTTTCAAAATGAAATCAATTTAAGCAAGTGACTTCACATGTTTTGGTTTCAGGTTAGCCCTCATTTACAAAATGGGGAGAATATTTGCTCTTCTTGCTCTGCTGATGTGTTGTGGTTGTGAAGCACTTTGGGAGAGAAGTGCATCATTTCCTTTCTGTTAAGGAATGAATATTCAGATATAACTAAGTGGCTGTTGTTTGAGGGTGGAGGATGAGGGAGAGATTTGACCCCTCCTCTGAAGAAGCAGAGGGAACCAATACAATATAAGGAAGATAATGGGTCACATATAACTTCAATTTGTTGGATTTGAGGAGATGCTTTTGTTTGTTAATTTGTTTGAAAAGAAAACAAAACTAGAATCTGGGATTTTGAGTTAAAATCACCCTTTAAATACTACCTTGCTCTAACGAACCATATATATTACACAGCTATCCTTTATTTTTTTAAAACAACTCAGCAAAAAAAATTCTGGTTGTTGGACATGTTTCAGACATACATCAAACAGCCCCCCCCAATTTTTAAAAACAAAACAAAACAAAAGCAAAAGACAAACAAAAGAGCAACTTCATAGACAAAGGGAAAAAATAAATACCTCTTATCTTTGACCTTTTAACCATCTCATACAAAAAAACTATTGTACTGCTTAGAGCAGGCACACACACACACATGTTATTGGAATGCTAGAAATAAGATTTGTTGTTGTCTTTTTTTTGTCATCTATCTATCTCTTCCTCTGTCCAAAGATTACAAAGAAAGGACAAAATTTTAAAAAGTCCTCAACAACAATGATAATGATTAAACTCTGAACATAACTTCCTATGTTGAAGATTCACTGAAAGGTCTAAGAGCCAGGATCCCTGGCTGCAGGGGTCAATGACAGTTGAGCATCAGGTAGGCTACCCACGTCATCCCTGCATTGATCAGTATGATGGGAGATCAGTTATAAGCCTTTCAGAATGGAATCCTTGGGGCAGGTGGTTGCCATGACAACTGACAACAGCTTTGGGGGTGTTGTTTTGATTGATTCAAGGTTCAGAGAGGTCTGTTGCAAGGAAAAGACATTGACTTGCTCCTAACTCATCATTGCCCTAGGAATGACGGACAACAGTAAGTGACATCTTTCTCACTATGTCATACATTGCTAATCTCTTTTCCCAGATAATAATGGCCCCACTCTTCTTCAGGGACCTCACTGACTTCTTCACCCCTCAGTCTTTTGTCCTCATGAAAGGAAAGCTTTTGGGAAGGAGTCATACTGTAAGATCAAAGTTTGTAGGACTAGGAGAAATCTGTAGTTTATCTAATTGATTTAACTGAACAGTAATCTATTGAGCATTTAGTATATAAAATGCCCTGTAATAAGAGTTGTAGATATGTTGACAACAATAAGAAATAGTACCTGCCCTTAATTTATAGATGAGGAAACTGAAGTCTAAAGAAAGTGACTTCTCCAAGATTACCCAGGATGAATGGAAGGTGGAAATGAACACATTACCCTCTGATGCTATATCCATAGTACCATAGGGAATGAAAACACAGCAATCTGCCTCACAGTGGACCCAGAAAAATTGTTGGACTTAACAACCAGCAGGACCCTTGTCTAAACTGTAGAAAAGTTTAAATTGGTCTTTGGAACCCTCACGGTTTGGTTCCTGTCCACTGTTACCCTGCTTGTTCTCCTGCACCCAGTGTGTCCAGTGCCTTCACGTTAACCTTCAGCTGCCCGACATATTCCATCGTGGTAAATCACCCAAATCTGTGGTAGTAGCATCATGAGCCTTTTACGATCTATTACTCCATCCTTTTCTCCTAGCAGGTCTCAGGACTTGGCTCTTTGGTACCCCCATATCTGGCTTCTTTCTACCATCTCCTCTTACCGCTAGGCTTCCACTTCACTCTAAGCAAAGAAGGCACATCTTATTTCCTTTTCCCTAAAAATATCACAACCCTGTTTTTAGGTATCTTACTACTAACCATTAGAGAAAAAACATAAAGGTTAAAAAGGAGACAAAAAGAAAAGCTGGAGCAATATTTACGTTTTACTGTATTCCTATGTTCTTTATAGGTAGAAAACCAAGCCTTGCTTTGCTATTTACTCCTTCATCTATCTGAATCCTTTGAAGTCTTCCTTCATTCTATTCTCCCTCATTTCTCTACCCCAATTCATCAGCTGAGGTGATCTCAATCCTAAAATTTCTGTTGCATTTTTTTCTAGGTCCTCTCCTTTCTATCCATAACATTTCTCCTTTCATCACAGTTATCTATGTACGTGTTCTTCACCTGTCCTTACTTTACTTAGTAGAGTGTAAATTCCTTAAAGGCACAGATTGCATTGTATCTATATTTATATCCCTGGTGCCTAGTTCAGAGAGTTGCCCATAGTAGGCATTAAACATGCTTGCTAAATTCTCTATCTTATCCTGTCCTTTCATGCCTGGCTTAGTACTAGGTCAGACTCTTAAGTTTCTAGCTAATGTAAACTCACTTCGACAATGCTGGAGGATTATGACTCCCATGTGTTGGGAGAGGAAGTTTGTATGTTTGTGATTGTACTTTTTGAAGTAAATATTTCTATAAAATTTTTTTAAAAAGGCAGCACTCTTGGGTTTCTTAGATTCCTTCAATTCTTAGCTTTGTATATGGGGGTCCTGATCTGGTAGTAAGTACCTCTCCCTCCTTCTTTTATTCTTCCCTCCCCACCAGCTGAGTTCTTCTCTTGGGTTTTGAGTTGAAATATAGAACATTTATAGCCAGAATGATGCTAAACAAATCCAAAGTTTAAGATGAAACTTCTGGGAAGGGCTAAGAATTATAATGTAGGTATTTGTAAAGTATGTAGGTATTTATTTCTTTAAAAATAAAAATGTATACACATAGGTACAGACTTTTTTTCCTCAAAGAATTATCTGACCTGCTGTCTAAAGTTGTTATCTTAATACTTTATAGTGTCGTATATCTCAGTCATGCATGCCCCCCCCCAGCAAATGCATGGGTGTTTGATATAGGATAAAAATAACAAGCCAATGGGTCCTGAAGACAGTCACTAATTCCCATGGAAAGATGTGCAGAAAGTAGAAAAAAATACCATGCAATTGCCAAAGGCCACATTCCTTCACATAAGATTATATAGTAGAGGGGATTAAGAGACATATAGGACAAGAGAAATGTAGAAATTCAGGAGCGGGATGGGGGAAGGAAAGCACCTATAGGCACACAGCAGGAATGAGTTATCATCAGCTCCTGCTTCCACTCAAAAAGTCTACAAGAACCAAAGGCCCTTCCATTGGTAATGTGACCTAGTGGCTTGAGTTATTTTTGAGAGATGATAGTGGGAGGCACAACAAGGAATCTTGGGTGAACTAATTACATTTCTGCTCACAGTGATAGGAGTCCTTAGAGTCTACCCATTTGGGTTTGGGGTGGAATCTGAGAAGCAGCCTCTAACCTCTGTAATTCTAGAAAGACTAGGAGTTCCTGGTTGGAGATTTGCTTATTTTAATTCATTAGCAGGTATGGGAGTTGGGGCAGGGGTGAGGGGTGGGGGGAGGATCAGGGAGCCAGGCATCTGATCTCTCTCAGATTAGGAGGAGTTGCTATAATTGATGACTGATAGCTCTTGTCTGAGAGTGTAGTTCTGAATGATTCCCTATTTCCCTATTTTTAATCCACCAGGATATTTGGAGAAAAGTAAGTACCTTTGTGGAAAAAAAAAAGAAGTGGAAAAGGCATACTCATATTTCACCTTAATAAAACACAGTTAGGTTTGTAAATTTTTACATAGACCATGTGGCAATGAGAAGCTAACTAGTGTCATCTAGTTCTCATCAGTGCCACCTGGTGTCATCTTTCCCAAATGACAGATTCTTTTTCTTAATTGAATCACTACATTTTGAATAATGAACTAAAAAAGAAAATACTATTAATACCTAGCATTTATATAGCCCTTTAAGGTTTACCAAGCGTGTTGCAATAATCACATTTAATCCTCACAGCAACTCTGGGAGGCAGCTGCTATTATTATTTTACGGGTGACAAATCTGGGCCAGACAGAGGTTAAGCGATTTGCACAGGCTGGATTTGAACTCAGGTCTACCTAACTGTAGATCAAGGACGCTATCCAACCCTTAAATATCCATTGTTATGACTATAAATTTTGAGAAGCCGTGTAGCATAGTATATAAAAAATTGACCTGACTTTAATTCCTTCCTGCCTCTGACCCATGACCCATATTGGCTAGATGAATGTGAATACCTAACCTCTTGATGCTCCAGAATACTTTCTAAAGACTACAAATTAATAGAATTATGTAATGTCATCTATACTTGTAGAGGAACTTACTACTGATGAAATCGCAGGTCTAATCAAACAAGAAAAAAGACTCTTCAGTTGACAGTATAAAGGGTTGAACTCAAAACCATCCAACTTGAAATTAGAATGCAGTACCATCAAAAGGGCAGCCAGGTGGGCTCTAGTGGAAAGAGCGCTGGTCCTAGAGTCAGAAACACTCATCTTGAGTTCAGATCTGCCCTCAGATCACTTACTAGCTGCATGATCCTAAGCAACTCACTTTTAATCTTCTTTGCCTCCGTTTTCTCATTTGTAAAATGAGCTGGAGAAAGGAATGGCAAACCACTCCAGTATTTTTGTGAAGAAAACCCCAAATAGCATCACAAAGAGTTGGACATGACTGAAACAAATGAACAAAAACCACCAAGACGGAATCATCTCTCAGTTAGGATCAAAGGACTAGGTTTTTCTATAAACATGATTCACTCAAGATTAAAATATTGTCTTTTTTTCTCCCACAAAAATGGATACTTTAAACAAACAATTAATAGACAGCTTGTTATCTTAAAAATATGCCTGAACCTTATAAAACATTGCCAAACACAAAATTTTAAAATAAAATCAAACCTTTAAAAACAAAGGGTATAATTCCATACCTTTATGATAGCTACTTATCCAATTACCACATTTCAATCTAGTTGAATTCTGAGACTTTATAGAATATCCCTTTGTGTTTCACTCCATTTATCTTTTTAATGCTGGTAGGTGATAAAGATAAAGGTGGATAAAGCAATGAGCTGGGAACCAGGAAGACCTGAGCTCAAATCCAGCTTCAGACACTTACTAGCTTTGTGACCCTGGGAAAGTCACTTAACCTCTGTTTGCCTCAGTTTCCTCAAATGTAAAATGGGGGTTTTACTCTTCTCTCTCTACATTCTATATTATACCATATTATCCCCATGTAAAATGGGGATAATAACATCCCCTATTTCTCAGGGTTGTTGTAAGGATATATTTGTAAAGTGCTTAACACAGTGCCTGGCATAGTAGATACTTAATAAATGCTTATTTTTTGCCTTCTTTTTCTTAACTTTGAAAGTTCTTCCTGTGCATGAATTCATAGCTCTTGAGCTTTGAGGTTTCAAATAAGCTTATGATGAAATAATTGCCATCAAGGTGTATTTCTTCATCTGACAGCGACTTCCTTAGTTAACTAATTAGTAAGCATTTGTTAAGTATCTTCTATGGCTCAGGCACTATGCTAGATGCTAGGGACACAAAAGATAGCCATGAAACAATAGCCATCTCCAATGTATGAACATATATGCATACATACATATATGTATGTGTGTGTGTGTATGTGTATGTGTATGTTGAATCCAAGGTGATTTCAATGGGCCACTTGGAGTTAGGGGAATTAGAGAGGGCCTTTTGCAAAGGAGGCATTTCAATTGAATCTTAAATGTGGTTAGATAGTCAAGAAGTAGAGGTGATGAGAGACCTCATGCCAGACATGAGAATCAGCTAGTACAAAGTCTTGGAGATGGGAAATGAAGTGCCCTTCCTGCATGAAGAAGAGTAAGAAAGCCAGTTAGACTGATCAGTAAAGGGTGTGAGAAAAGGAATATTGCATAATAGGGCCCAAAGGGTAGGTTGGGGCCAGGTTGTGAAGGGCTTTACATGTCAAGAAGAGTTCATATTAGATTCTAGAAATAGTAGGAGGTAAACTAGAGCTTATTGAGAAGGGAAGGATAAATTGTATTTTAGGAAAATAATGTTGGCAATTTTATTTATGATGGAGTAGAGTTGGGAGAGACTTGAGGCAAGGAAAGCAACTAAAAGATGATTTCAATAGCTGAGGTGAGAAATGATAATGACCTGAACTAGGATGGTGACCATGTGAATGGAGAGAAAGGGATGGATGCAAGGGATTGTGGAGGTAGAAGTGTCAAGATCTGGCAAATATGGGGGTTGAATGAGGAGTACACTATAATAGTGTCTACCTCTGACTGCTCATAGCTAATCAAAGAAAAGTCTTTTTTACTATTCTACCTTCCCTAGTTTTCTCTTGCTTCTTTTCCAAAATTTGTCAAAAGCCGAAAGAAATTATAATCACGTTGGAGTATCTTGACAGTGCAAATAGTGCAAAAACCTAAACTGTTTCCCCCGTCCCCACCCCAGTCAAAAAGGAGGGGTTTTCTATTCTTAAAGAAGAGGAAAAACCCCCTCTCTTCCTAAAAAGCATTCTAGAGCTAACCAGATTAGATGATACTTATAATACAAACCCTTAAGATAAAAATAATTTACCCAAATCTCCCAAAAAAAGCCTCTATATTCAGAAAATTGGCTCAAATAAAAGCTACTTTCTATTAGATGGACTTTCCCTCTTTCTACCAAACATTACTTTGGGGAAAAAAAGTCATGACTAATACAGAGAACTTAACAGAACTTTCAGAATGAGATTTACTCTAACTTTGTGAAAAGCTTATATTTTTCTCAATGATCCAAAGTCTTCCCACTTTAACCAAGTTTTGTCTCTTTCTTCCTTAGATAGCGATCTCCAGTCCTTGAAGGCCAGTGTGAAATGGCGTCATGTGGTGAGTAAAATTTTGTGGAATAGTGCTTTGTCAGGAATTGTTTGGAAAATATATGGTAGAATAGAATTTGTTCTTGTCTTAGAACATGATTCCCATAATCACTGTTTAATGTCTTCTTCATGTGCATAGATAGATGGAGATGGAGATGGAGATGGAGATGGAGATGTAGACATAGACATAAACTGAGAGATAGAAACACATGAGAAAAACAAAGATCCTTTGGTTCTATATGACTTCCAAGTCTTTTCTCTCTCCAATGCAATTACTGAGCCTCCTCTTTCATCCTTGACAATGAGCTTGACCACCACTAGCCCACATTCACCCCAAAAAGTAAGAAGAATAAGGAGAACTAGAGGAAAATGTTTAGGTAAGAAATACCCAACCCAGACTTCAGTCTGCAAGTTTTGGGATGGCATTCTACCTCACCTTTTCCTGTTAGAGCCCAAGGCTCCTTGGCTAATACAGAAGACATACGAAATAATTTCTGCCAGTACATCTTTAAAGTTTCACCACATGACTTTCTGTTTGCATTGTAAGGAGTTATTAAGTGATATAAAGAATTTATATATATATATATATATATATATATATATATATACACATATATATATACACATATATATATTTTCTTCTTCCTCTGTACACCCCATAGAACATAAGTTCCTTGAGGATTGGGGGCTGTCTCATTTTTGGTTTTGTATCTCCAGATCTTTATATAGTGTCTGGCATAGTAGGTGTTTAATAAACATTTGTGAACTAATTGTATACAGTAGTTTCATAATGAATGTTTATTGTATCAGAGTGAATTGAAAGCAACAGATTTTATTGCCTAGAAAATACTGCACCCTCCCATCCCTCTTGATCCAAAAACTACACAATTTAACTCTTGATATTCGCTGAATAGTAATGTTCTCTATTTCATCTGTGCAGATCCTGCCTCCTCAACAAGATTTTAAATTCCTAGAAGGAGAGATGGCATCTCATACTTCATTTTTGGGTCCTCTGGCACCTAGGATCCCAGTGGCTTTAAAAATGCCTATTAACTATGCCACCCTATAATTTTTTAGCTGGAAAGTTTTTGTCATCCTGGCTGGAATTTTACTTTGTTTTACATTCAAGTTTCCTTTCATATTGAATAGAGTTCTTTTTCCAGGAGTCAGGAAAACCTGGGTCCAAAATCCAGCTGTAGATCATTCATTGTTATGTGATCCTGATCCTTGATTTTCTCATTTGTAAAATGGGGGGAAGGGCAGGGATTATAACTTAAAGCCACATTGTACTTTAAAGTTTGCATCTTATTTCAGCCTTCCCACAATCCTGGAATATTGGACGATATTACAATTATGATTGTACCAATTTTACTGAGACTGCCACAAGTAAAGCAATTTATCGAGCCACACAGGTATTAAGCATCATAGACAAGGCTTGAACTCAGTCCTTGATGACTCTAAGTCCAGTACTACCCAGTATGCCATACTGGACTAGCTATTCAATACCACACTACCTATCTTCTAAGGTTATTTTGAAGGAAATGTCTTGCAAACCTTAAAATGGTATATAGCATCAATTATTTTAACAACAAAAATAATAACTGAGATTTTATATAACTACAAAGTGTTTTATACCTATTAACTCATATGGGGCTTCACAATAACCCTATGACATCCATACCACAAATGTTATTATGATTCCCATTTTACAGATCAACAAACTGTCTCAGAGAGGTTAGATGACTTGTCTCTAGTCAACCTACAGTAAGGATGCTCTCTCAACAGTCTCTAAGAAAGGAAAAATAGCTGTTCTTTGTGTGATAACCAATGCAGTTAATTAATTTGATTTTTTCTGCAACTTGCAGGAAAATGTGAATAAAGACATGTGGGATACTTTCTGTAAACTGCTGGGTCATCAGACTATGATCTTAGCAATAAATTCCAGGTATGTGATGACTTTTCATTTCACACCAGACATAAAAACAACTTTTCTTTCCTGGACTCTCACACATGCTGTTGGCTCATTTGCTATGTCTAGTTCCAGTGACTGAAAGAAAGGAGAAACAGATAGAAGAAGATAGAGCAGGGGTGTGCTGACAAATCTTTAACAATCAACTCCTCAAAAAAAATGTATATACAACATACTTTTAAGTTTGAGCTGTATCTCTAACCTCTTCTCATCACTTTCTTAAGTCTAGTCAATCAGCAAAACAATAAGGCAAGCACTAATTTGTAATATGCCCATTTCCAAGGTATAAATGTCCACACTGGAAATTTAACAATTGCCTGGTTTGAGCTGGTTCCAGAATACCCTTGATACTGATCTTCAAATTTAATAGCAATGAGCATAATGTCTTACACTTGAGTTGAAGAAAAATTAATCACACATGTACAAGTGTGCATCTCTTTATGTGTGTTGGTGGTGAGGAGAGGATAATTATTGAATGTGTTAAAAAAAACTTTATGGTCTTTTGTTAGCTGAAAACCACAGTATGAGTCAAACATACGACGTGGCAACCAAAATAAATGATGTGAAATTAGTTTGCATTATTGAAAGTATAGGGATAGGACATAGCAGCACTATCTTCTTCCATGATCCTACCACATTTGGAATATTGTGTTTAGCTCTTGGCACTGCACTGAAAACAGAAAAACCAGAGCAATTTCAGAGCAGGGGAACCATCGTGGTAAGAAGATTCAGAACTATCTGGAAAAATTAATTTTTAAAAAATCATTTCCACATTATTCCAATCTGAATTCTTTGAAGTCTAGCCTAGTTTCTTCCCCCTGGGTCTCGAGCTTATGGACCCATACTGATTTGTTTGAAGCTCTTAGCGCATGAATGGCCAAACAGCAACATTAGAACCAAATGAGATTTTTCTGAGATATATGAGAACTTGAAGTAAGTACAAAGGAGGAAATACCATCACAAATTATATTAAGTTAATGAAAAATACTATTTTTTTCTCTTTTGGGGAGCAATCAGGGTTAAATTACTTACCCCAGGGTTACATAGCTAGTAAGTGTTTGATAATGGATTTGAACTCAGGTCCTCCTGACTGCAGGGCAGGTGCTCTATCTACTGCACCACCTAGCTGCACCCTCCTCCCATCCTATTTTTATAAGAAAGTAAGATTTCAAGTGCAAATGAGCAATACAAACATTGTCAGTTGTATTCAATAAAATCACTGTGTTAGGCAGACCAGTTTCAAAAACAAAACAAAAGATCATTTATCTTATTTGCTTGTTGGAGATGAATGAATTTTGTCTCCTCGGTCTGGTTGCTTCTGGTTTTATAGTATTTTGGTTAGAAAAACAATTCTATTCCGAGCTGCAAACTCTTTCCAAGTCACTGTGTGCAGATAGGCAGGTTGTCCTCACCTGAGGGACAAAGACCCTGAGCCCATCCCTGATACCAAAAGCTCTCTGATGTGACTGCAACAAATGAAAACAACTGGAAAAAAACTCAAAGTTTGCAGAGAATGTGTGGATCAAAAGCAGAAGAAGCAAAGAAACCATGCAAAACCAAAGGCGCTTAAAAGAACTGATCCAAGGGGCAGACAGCCAGGCATGAGGTGGCTTACTGGGCAAAACTCTCTTCTTCCCTGGCCAAGTTTTCCCCCTACTTCTTTCTACTATTTCTGAAAGTCTCCTATTCAGGATTAATTTTGGGGAACAAGCATTTGCTTATTATAATATTATACAATATGATATGATATGATGTAATATAACATGACATGACATACTATGATATGATATGATGTGATATAACATAATGTAATAATATAATAATAAAAACCTCTAGGAAAGTAAGGTAATCTCAATCATTCACTTATTTATGTGAAATATTTTCAACAGATTACTCTAATTCTATTACTTAACAGAGACCAGTTGCATTGCTCAACTACATTTAAAGCAACTTGATTTTGATGGTTTGTTGTAGAGATATTTTTGGTTTTGTTTTGGTTTTTTGAAACTAGGTCTTGTCCAGACTAGAGGAGAAATAATCACTCATAGGCCTGCTCAAAATTCTGGTTGGCATAAGTGCCTTAGCCTGCTCTGGACTGACCGGGCTGGTTGGCCCATTCTTAGGCAGCCTGGTGGCCCTCTGCTCCCAAGGGCTCACCATAATAGCACAAGACTTAGTGTAGACACCTGATAGGCTTTACTGTAGCTCAGAACACCTGAGTTCAAGCAATCCACCAGCTTCATCCTGTCTGGCCTCAGGAATTAGGGAGTCCAGCTTTTATGGAGTATTTCTAAGAAGTATGCCTTATATTAAATCAATCACTTTTGCATTACATATGGTAGGCTCTTAAAAAAAGTTGAGTGGCTATTGGCAAATGATTTTGTTGAACAGGAGTAGGTTACTCCTTTCTTTGTCATTCAAAGAAGGTTATACTTCAGGTCACAACCCTACCCCATAAATGAGTTTGTCCTGATCCTCAGTTGACCATACTAACAGAATAAAAGTGACCAAATGCTCTGTTTCTCCTCCTAGCTATGTGGATCCCTTAGAGCAATTTGATACCCAGTTGAAGAAAACACAGGAATGCTTTAAAAATGTGTTCTCCATGCCTGACATAGAAATACTAAAACAAAGGCAGATGAGTCGAGATGACTTAGAAGACATCGAGGTAGCGTTCTATGCTATTCATTTACTGTGGGTGGACAGAGAAATGGACGAGGGGGAAAAAGACATGCGTTCTACTACCATCTCGGCCACAAACTAAGTGACCATTGGCAAGTCATTTAGTCCTCTGGGCCTAGTCTTCCTTAATTGGGAAAGATGGGGCTTGGGAAGAGGCAGGCTGCATCCAGACGATCCCTTCTAACGCCAAAGTCCTAGAAACCACAGAGGCCCTTCATTCCTTTCACCAGATGTCGTTCTACTTCCCTTTTCCAGAATCATTCTCTTGGTGTCCACCTTTCTTCTTGGGCTGAGAGGACATCTGGCTTCTATTCTCACATGTGGCTTAGACAAGGATTGATGGTCACCAAGTACACTGCCCCAAGTTCTCCTCACTAAGAGAGGAAGATGGATCTATTAGTGAGTTCTACATGGCAAGGGCACGGGGCCAAGGGTGCTGGATTTTGAGAATGATGTGGGTTCAAATTATATTGTTGTTGAGTCATTTTTCCATCATGTCCAGCTCTTTGTGACCCCATTCAGGGTTTTCTTAGCAAAGATACTGGAATGGTTTACCATTTCCTTCTCCAGCTCATTTCAAAGATGAGGAAACTGAGGCAAACTAGGGTTAAGTGATTTGCCCAGGGCCACACAGTTAGTAAGATGAGTCTTCCTGATTCCAAGCCCAGCACTCTATCTACTGTATCATATAACTGCCCCAAATTACATATCGTTTATCAAATAATAACCATATATCAAGGGAGTGATGTAGTGCAGTAGATAGGGCACATGGTCTGGAATCAGGAAGAACTGAGTTCAAATCTGACCTTAGTCATTTACTAGCCACGTGACCCTGGATAAATCACTTATTCTCTGTCTCAGTTTTCTCATGTGTAAAATGAGGATAACATCACCTAATATGCAGCGGTATTGTGAAGATCAAACAAAATAATGTTTGCAAAAGGCATTTAGCACAGTTCCTGGCACACAGTAGGCACTATGTAAATGCTTATTTCCATTCCAAAATCCTGGCTCTTATTATCATTATCATATATCTCTGGGCCTCAGTTTCCTCACCTGTAAAATGAAAGGGTTGGACTACATGATTTCTGAAGTCCCCCCCAACTCTAAATGTATTATCCAGTGAGTTTACAATTCCCACTGAGTGATTGGAGAGGAGAGGGACGATGAAAAGGGGACTATGTGGATGGAGGAGAGTTTGGTGGTAAAGTGGATGCACAGGAACAAGCTAATTAATGAAAAATGTTTAAGATGATTGGAGTGGGAGCAGAAAGAGGTGGCCTGGGTGAGAAAAGACAGTTCTTTAGTCCTGTTTCTTCAGTATCAGTATCCAGTGTCAGGCTTATGTCTTAGGCTCACCTATTACAGGAAAGGTGATATTGGCATCAACATCTCCTCCACTTGAAGATAATGTTATCCCTGGATCCCAACTCCTGCCCAGATTGTGATGAGTACAAATTCATTGATGGTGGGATTTTGCCTAAGGCCAGCTCATAATTCTGGTTTCCTTTTCTCTCACAGCAACTCTATCAAACTATTTTAACCACCTTTGAGGACACACTTCTGATCTTGATATCAAAAGACCTCTACAAGCTACAGCTCTTAAGGGTAAAGTAGGCAACCCTAGGAAGGGTGGTTTCTATTTAGATCTTGAACTGAAATTAAAAGTTTATATTCCTGTCATGTGTCCAGGAATCTAGACATATTTCTGTTGTTATCCTCTGTCTCCCTTTCCCTTTCAATTTTCTGGTGGTGATTCTCATCATCTCTAGAATTGGGTAGCAAAAAAAAAAAGGTTTAGTCTCTTCTATGGAAATGGAAAACAAGCCCTTGTTTTATGTCCCACCTGTGACAAATCCTAGGGGATGCTAGGCTACTTACTAAGCCTCTCAGGGCTTTGTGACTAAGACTCATTTGCAGAGAAGGTGGTAACCTGCCTTGGGAGAGGTGTTTCCTTACCTGGGAATTCCCTATACAGTACCAAGAAAATCATGAATCCAATACCTATCCCTGTGGAAAGATGAATAGAAATACTAAAAAACAAAAATTAATGTCTCTGATCCTTCAAGTAGAACAATGGTCCTGTTAGTGGTTACTGATACTAGAACTAATATATACTCTTTTAATATGTGTATATAAGCTTGCTTTAAGGAGTTAGGAGTAGGGATATTCCACAATGTAATCTGCAGTATTTTCCTATAATAAAGAACCCCCCTTATAATGGCACTCCAATTATATCATCATTTAAATGTAAGTCTCTTGAGGGTGGGGACTGCTGTTTTTCATCTCTGTATATACTGTGCTTAGCACAGTGCTTTACACACAATAAGTGTTTAATAAATGTTAGTTGAATTGAATAAACTTGAATAATAACTCATTTATTATCAAACACTTTGTGTTTTACAGAGGACTTTCATCATTTTAGGACAAACCCATAAGAGAGGCAGCTAAGTATTAATAGCTCTGTTTTATCAGTGAAGAAATTGAAATTTGGAAAGAGGCTAAGGGGCTTGCTAAAAATCACACTGCTCATTAGTGTCTGAGCTAACACTCAAATCCAGGTGTTTAGATTCAAAGTGACAAGTTCTATCTATTATACTATGCTTTTTCATTCTATATGGTATTTGTGTACACATATATGTATATATACATACATACAAACATATAGTGGATAGAGTGCTAGGTCTGAAGTCAGGAAGATTCTTTTTTCAAAGTTCAAATCCAGCCTCAGACACTCACCTGCTGTGTAACACTGCTAAGTCACTTAATTCTATTTGCCTCAATTCCTTATCTGTAAAAATGAGCCAGAGGAGGAAATAGCAAGCCATTCTAGTATCTTTACCAAGAAAACCCCAAATGGGGTCACAAAGAGTTGGACATGACTGAAAAATGACTGAACCACAAAATATATTATATAGCACATAGTAGGCACTTAACTACACACACACACATTCACACAAATATATGTGTATATATGTACATATGTGTGTATATAATTATGCATATATACACATGTATAGACACATATGTGTCTATATAGTATTGCTCTCCAGCACACACAGAGCTAGTGAAGCCAAAGAGTGGCACCCTATCATGGCTAACAATACATATATCTATTTATTTTTGACAATGTCACCTTTGGTAAATACCCCAGTCTGCCCCACCCCCTTTATCCATGTCACATCCAGATGGTGGAAGACCTCTGGTTCTGATCCAGTGAGGTAATTCTAATAGTGGTGACAATTAGGGTGTCGCCTCGTGTGGTAGAGCTCATAGCAGATACCCTGATATTCACTAAGAAGATCTATGAAAATTGAAGAACTCTGGCCTTGTTGTAGGGACTAAAATCACAAATGTTTTCTAAACACACAGTCAAGGTAGAGAGACATTTCTTTGCAGACCGGAATAAAGTAAAGCATGATAGGGGATGATTTTCATGAAGACTCTTGGGACTCAGGTAGAACTGAAGCCATGGTCATGGGGAGAGGTAGCTTGGTTGTCCTGCTTATATTTTAAAAACTCACCCAAATCTATATTCCAAGAGCCTCTTATTGAACTTGTACCTTAAAGTCCGGAAGACCCAAGTTCAAATCCATCTTCAGACACTTACTAGCTGTGTGACCTTGAGCTAGTTACTTAACCTCTGTCTCAGTTTCCTCATCTGTAAAATAGGGATAATAATAGCACCTAACTCTAATTTTGCTGTAAGGATAGAATGATATATTTATAAATTGTTTCATAAATCTTAAATGCTATACACATATATAATATATATATATATATATATGCTAGCTATCATTGTTATTGAAGTGAGAAAGCTCATATGTTTAATCGTCCCTATAAATGGGATAAACTTGAATAAATCTTTGTGGGATCCTCAAGGGTACTTTCTCATTTGCTATGAAGATCATCTTTAGGAATACTGCTTAAGCTACCACAAGGAGGTAAGGAGTAGAAGTTAATATGGATTGAACTAAATGAATGGTTGGAGAAAAACTGCTTGTGAATGGTTAGAGAAAGACTGCTTATCTAGAAAAAAAAGAGGGGGTAGCTTTTAAGTAAGTACAAATAAAATCATATTTAAATAATTGGAGAAATATTAATAGTTCATGGGTAGGTAGGGCCAATATAATAAAAATGACAATTTTACCTAAACTATTTATCCAATGCCTTCCCAATTAAACTACCAAAAAATTGTTTTGCTGAGTTAGAAAAAATAGTAATTTGGAAGAACAAAATGTCAAGAATATCAAAGGAACTAATGGAAAAAAAGTGTAAAGGAAGGAGGTTTAGCAGTACCAGATTTTAAACTACATTATAAGACAGTAATTATCAAAACTATCTGGTACTGCCTAAGAAATAGAAAGGTAGATTAGTGGAACAGGGTAGACATACAATAAACAGCAGCAAATGATTATAGTAACCCTGTGTTTGGCAAGTATAAAGCCTTAAATTTTAGGGGTAAGAATGGATTGTTTGGTAAAAATTGTTGGGAAAGCTGGAAAGCAGTCTGGCAGAAATTGGGCATAGATCAATATCTTACCCCATTTACAAAGATGAGATCAAAATGGATGCATGACCTAAATATAAAGGGAAATATCACAAGAAAATGGAACATATTACCTATCAGATTTATGGATGGGCAAACAATTTATGAATAAACAAGAAATAGAGAGCATTATGAAATATAAAATGGATTATTTTGATTATATTAAATTTTTCTTGTGCAAATAAAACCAATATAGCCCAAGATCAGAAGGAAGCAAAAAAAAAGGAAATTTTTACAATTTCTCAGATAAAGATCTCGTATCTTAAACAAAATATAAATAACTTTGTCAAGTCTATGAGAATACAATTCATTTTCCAGTTGATAAATGGTCAAAGGATATGAACAGGCAGTTTTTTGATGAAGAAATCAAAACAATTCATAGTCACATGAAAAAAATACTTTAAATCAACTTTGAGATAAAATCTCACACCTATCAGATGGCTAAAATGATAAAGGTAGAAAGCAACAAATGTTGGGAGGATGTGGAAAAATTGGAACATTAATTTATTGTTGGTGAAACTGTGAACTAATTCAACCATTTTGGAGAGCACTCTGGAATTATGCCCAAAGAGTTATTTAACTGTCTTTACCCTTTGACCAGCAATACCACTATTAGGGGTCTTTCCCAAGATGATTAGGGAAAAAGGAAAAGAACTTATAAGTTCTAAAATATTTATAGCAGTTCTCTTTGTGGTGGCAAAGAACTAGAAATTGTGAGGATGCCCATCAATCAGGGAATGCCTAAACAATTTGTGGTATATGATCATGATGGAATACTACTATGCTATAAGAAATGACGAGCTCAATGAGTTTAGAAAAAAAAAAACATGGAAAGCCTTGCATGAAATAATGAAGAACAGAATGAGCAGAACCAGGAGAACAATGTACATTTTAACAACAATGTTGTTTTAAGAACAACTTTGAGTGACTAAGTCACTATGAATGGTATAAATAAATCAACTACAAAGAACTTATGAAGGAAGATGCTATCTGCCATCTGCCTCTAGAGAAAGAACTAATGAATAGAAGTACGTATAGTATGGTTTCACATGTACATATATATAATATACATATACACAAATAATATGTATGTATACATATGTATGTGTGTGTATATATATGTATGTGTGTGTGTATATATATATATACATATATGTGTGTGTGTGTGTGTGTGTGTGTATATGCACATATTCTAATGTTAGCCATCTCTAGGTCAGGTTGGAGTGGGTAGGAAGAAATTTAAAAGGTGCACAGCAGAAAATAAAAAAAAAATTAGAAGGAAGTATGGAAAGCAGGGTAGCTTTGAAAATTATGTGTAGTACTTATATAGTTTTTCAAAAAAGTAAAATATGAAATGTAAATTCATGGTTTTATAATGAATCCTCTTTGTATATCGTGCTGTGTACATGAAAATGTTTTCTTTTTTGTCTTTATGTATTTAAGTTCAAAAAGAATTGAAAAAAGTAAAACAGACTAAAAGCAATGTATTAATAATGTTAATGCTATTGGTATTATTTATTATTTGTAATGTAATATTAATATTTTATTGGTTAATAATAAATATGTAATTAATAATTAATAATCTTTTATTATTCTCACGCAATTTCCCTGGATCTTAGTTTCTTTATCTGTAAAATCATAGGGGATGAGGGTGAGGGTTTAAACTAGAAAACCTCAGAAGTCTAGAGCTGTGATCCATTCCTACAACCCTAAACTAACCTATCTCATTTTGCTGAGAACCACAGAGTCCTCAGTAGGTAAAACTGGGAGTCCATACTACATCCAGCTCTTGGTCCAGTGTTCATTCTTTTACTTCCCTTGCATTCCCAACAGGAAATGATCATGTGGATGAACAGAGAGACCTATTACTTGCAGGAACGAGTCCTGAACATCATAAGCAGAGTCTTAAAGTATTCAAAAAGAAAAGTTAAGGGATATGTAAGTCAGAAAAGATTCCTTTGCTACCTCGTTCTGCAGACTGTATTGCTGAAGTTCTCCCCCCTGTTCTACAACCCAATCCTTCTGCCTATTTTCTCAATAGACACAGGGGCATGCCCAAGAGCCTCACTGGTGGTGGCATGAATCATTAGGAAAAGAATCTTTAAGCCTCAAGTATCCCTGTATCACTTAGTGTTCCCAAAAGAATAGTCTGGACACCTCCATTAATGCATAATAAATGCCTCAGTGATGGATGTATCTTCTACAAAACTTCTTGTGGCCATGAATTCTGAGAATTCCTAGAATGGATGATGATTTGGTCCTCTTCTGTCCTAGCTCTCTGGGCCATAGCTAATGTTAAACAATCTCTTTGTAAAGAAGAATATTTGGAATTTAGAACATGTTTTTCTTTGGAAACAAAGTTATACATTAATGATGCCCATTTAGTGATTTGCAAAATTCCAAGTTGCAATCATGGTCCAAAGGGTTTGCATTGAAAATGATTCACTGGTGCCTTAAACTACTAAAACATTGCAGAATATTATGAGTAGGATATTAAATTGCCATGAGGGTTCACAACACAGTTTTGCTGTTTCGCAAAGAGGTTTGTGAAAGAAATAATGCTGGGAATCACTCTTATACATGATGGATTACAACTCGGGGTGGGGAATTTGTGGCTTCAAGGTCACATGTGGCCCTTTAGGTCTTCAAGTGAGGCCCTTTGACTGAATCCAAACTTCACAATTTTATTTTGTTTGGTTTTGTTTTGTTTTCCCCCCAGAATTTGTTCTGTGAAGTTTGGATTCAGTCAAAGGGTTGGCAATGTGTAGCTGACCATTTATATGCACAGAATCAGCATGTCAGCAGATTATAACTTGGGAAGACCTGTAAATATATATATCCTTCTCTCTATCCTTCTTAAAGAGCACCGTGTTTGGAGCATGTAATATGAGCTCCAACCACAGCTGGTCAAACCATTGGGCCCCTTCTATTTTTCACAACATTGGAAGGAAACTCAGAGGCTATTTTGAACAATCTATAACTAAAAATCTCTTCTGGAAAATTCCTGCCGTGACTCCTCTTTACTCTCTGTTCTAATCAAACTATTCTCATCTAATCTATTAGATTAGATTAGAAACTGTTTTAATGTAATCTATTCTAGAGTGGGATAGAAAGTGAGTGAAGGGGAGTAATGCCATGAATTTTCTAGTAGGGATCTCAGTCATGTACAGGAGTCAGATTATTTCAAGAGGTTATAGAGAGATTTGTCTAAGGACATCTGATGTAACCTGCATTTTGCTATACATGAAGATGAGAGCATTAAGACTACTTCTATAAACTCTGCCTAATGGTATGGAACTCAAATCTGTAACTAGTCAGGGTCACTGGGGTTTAGTGCCACGGCAGAATGTTTAGACGTCACCAACAGCGCCTTGCGGGGGGCACTTTCTAGACCCCTCCAACTCCTAATATTATCAAAAGTCTTTCCCAAGTATGCTCCCTCCTCTGCCTAGCACCAATGCTCTGGCTAAAGCAACCTCATTCTGGGGTGCCTCCTCCCCTTTCAGCAGATTTGAAAACTCATTGTGTCCCAGGGCACTTCCTGCCTCCCAGCAGCAGTAATCCAGATGAACTTTGTCTCCTGCTGCTGCTGCCATCTGCCCTGAATACGTAAATAGCTTGCCATATCTCTAATAGTATTCTAGTAATTCATTAATCATAATTAAATGAATAACTCATAATTGAATTAGTAATTCATTGGGGTCATCATCTGGCATTGGTATCTATGCCCTTTGAGATGCTCCATGTTATAGAGAGCATATTAAGATAGCTAAGTCCTCTCTCTGTCTCTGTCAGACAAGTGTCGATGCTCCATGTATGGGTCAGCTGGCAGCAGAACTGGCTATTTTATGCAATCATGAAGAGCCCTCGATTGTTGTCCAGTCTTCTTTGGCGATATATCATCTGCTCTGCATTGTAAAATGCCAGAATGGTAAGAGTGGTGTCTCGGCCACCACGGTTGTTCCAAGATGAGGCAAAGATTTCTGGTCTGGGCTGTTCTACTCACATCTGCTGGTGTAACTTCTACATCAGGGTTTCTCTGATAGCCTGTGCTGGCCTATGAGTGATACTTTTAATTTATTTTTTCCCACGTTCACAAGACCTGTACAACAGCCTTTGTTTTTCTTTTTTCCTTTTTCTTTCTAAAATCTCCCAGAAGAACCACTTATCCTTTTGGGTTTTGAAGATGGTCATGTTCCAATTTCATCTCCAGTCTATTACATCATGTACTTAGAAGAGCTTTAGAGGAGTTGTGCCACTAGACAGGGAGCACTGTTACCTTTCCTCATCCGGGTACTACTGGGCTTCTTCCAGGGCCCCAGACTTCGTATCATGTCCCTACAACAGGGCAATTGTGAATGTGTTTACTATTCCCTAGCTCCCTTCCCGCTTTCATACCCTTGTACCTAAGAAAAGCGATAAAGGAGAGAAGAGAAAGATGGGATGTATCTAGAAATGAAGGTGAGGTTTGAAGCAAAAGACTGATAGAGGGATAGAGTGCATGCACATACATACACATACACACACATATACACATACATACATGTATATGTATATATATGTGTGTGTGTGTATATATATATACACACATATATATATATATACATATGTATATGTATGTATGTATGTATTAAGGAAAAGATATAAAGAGGGAAGGCCCCTTCCTTATTGCCACTCTTTCTCTATAGTTAATGCTTGAATTCTCCACCATAGCCACTGGAATTTGCCTTTTCCTACAACATTAAAGTTTAGAAGTAGCATACTAGAAGTTAAAAGGATACAAGGCCCCACAGAGAACAACCAGATTTTCCCCACATTCTTCAGTCTGACACCAAGGAATAAGCATTCTGCTATTTCATGGAACAAGAATATTTTAACATTGGTTGTTCAGTCATGCCCAACTCTTTGTGACCCCATTTGGGACTTTCTTGGCAAAGATACTGGAGTGGTTTGCCATTTCCTTCTCTAGCTCATTTTACAGTTGAGGAAACTGAGACAAACAGGGTTAAGTGACTTGCCCAGGGTCACACAGCTAGTAAGTGCCTGAGGCCTGATTTAAATTGAGCAAGATGAGCCTTCCTGACAGCAGGCCGGGAGCTCTATGCACTATGGCGCCACTTAGCTGCCCTATTTTAACATTAGCCAATTTTATAATCTACTACTTCAATGTACAGTAGTACTGTTAGGTAGAAGGAGCACTGAAGTTAGAGTCAAAGGACATTGGTTAAAATCTCAGCTCTCTCAATACCGTGGGCAAACCTTTGAACCTCTATGGGCCTCAGTTTCCTCATTTGTAAAATCACAGAGTTAGACCGGATAACATCTCAGGTCCCCTCCGGCTCTAAATCCACGACTCTAGCAGGCTCCCACTGAATCCCATTCAATGGATCCATTCCAACTGTTATTGACTGCTGGCCTACCATTGATTCTCCCAAGTGGTGGTGTTGTTTTAAACATTCTTTCATGCTGATCAAGAGTCACATAAAGAGCACATCTGAAAGCCTTTTGGCGTATGGAATCAATCACATACCACAGCCTGACTTCTTTGAGGCCTAAGCTATTCTCTTCCAAAGTGCTGGTTCTATGAGTCTGTGCCAGTTTGCACACCCAGTCTAGCAGTGGAGTCAGCATCATTCAGAAAATCAATGCGAGTTGCTGGATCATCCAGGGAGAGAATTAAACATTACAGTTCTTCCCCCCCAGAATGCAAATGGGAACATTAATATGAGCCCTTTTTTTATACAGAGGATTTGTGTGCGTATCTAATGATGGAATCGCGAGGACCAGAAAACTGCAAGTGTATCAACCCTTTTGAAAATGACTTCACGCCTAGTACCTTTCAGAAAAACAATGCTGCTATTGCTATGGTAACTCAACCTTTGATGATTTATGTACTGTAGACTAGGCATTGAATCACGTTTAATGGCATAACACTGCTCCAATCATTCTTATTTGAATATTTCCAATACATTTCTTTGTGGAGGTATGGAGGAAGGACGTGTGATCTCATTGGTACAGGTAACTCCTTGTGTGGTAACATCCTTCACCAATGCCAGTAGGCAATTCATCTCTAAATTAGAGAATTTGCTGGAGACAAAGAGAGGTTACATGAGTTTCCCAGGGTTACATACCCAATATACTCCAGAGGCAGAATTTGAGCCCAGGTCTTCCTGACTCAAAGGACAGCCCCTCTCTAACGTGCTATATCACAGCAAAAAAAAAAAAAGTTTAGAAATTGAGTAGAACTCAAAACTTTTTAATGTTTGAGATTGTATAGTAAGGAAAGTGATATATTTGGAGTAACAAAACCTGACAGTTTCCTAGCTCCAACACTTGCTACCTTTGTGAACACTGGGAAATCAAATCATTTCTCAGAGCAGTTTCCTCAATGATAAAATCCCGAGAACCACAGGTAAGAGCTGGGTGAAAGGGACAACAAAAGTGGAATGCAGCCAGCCCTGAAAAAAGGGCTCGGTAAGCTCTCACACTAGAAGGGCTAATCCTCTCTGAATACTCCATGTTAAGACTTTCATTGGCAGAACAGGCAGATGAGGACAATTTGTTCCAAAGGCCATCGAGGCAGCTGAAGGAGGTACTTTGGAGCTCTTAGAGCTTGGGCAGATATCAAAGACACCAAGGGCATGCATGCATTCCAGGCCATCACTAGTCATCCTAATTTTTCTCCTGCTGCTGGACTCTGATGACTCTGGAAGAAGCCCCTGATTTTGTGCAACCCTGCCTCACTTAAATCAAAATCACTGGCAAGTCAAGACATCACCTCATAATACCACTGGTGTCCTAAAGGAAGGACAGACAACAACAGGCTAGAATATATCTCCTGGTTTATCATATTTGAATCAGCAACTCAATTCAAAATAAGAAACCTACATGGAGCAAGGACTATAATCAGGCTAGTATGCTAGAAATTGAGGGTATAAATGTGGTCCATAAGGTTCCTGTAGGGCCTAGCTTGCTTCCTCTTCATTCCTGAAAGGGACAAAGTCAACAGACCTCATGGATTGCTCTGTCTCCATATTCCTAGCTCTTAGGGCAGGTCTTTCTCTTCTCTCTGGTCTCCTTCCTTCACTCTCTCTCTGTCTATCATTTTGTCAGCCTTCTTTTCTCTCTAGAAAAGAAGAAATGCTTTAAGCCCCCTTCCTTCACCCCAGCCCCAGACTCTGGGTTATTTCAGCCAATGGAAATCAAGGAAAGACTCACTGTGTGAGAGATAGAAAACCCCAACAGTTTTCTTGTTTCGTTTTTTCCCCCCCAAGTTTAACTGTGAAGCATACAGAATAAATGTCTTATAAAATACTCTCCAGGGGGTGGATTCAAGATGGTATAGTAAAAGCAGTGATTTGCTTGAACTCTCCACCAAATATCTGTAAAAAATGGCTCTAAACCAATTCTAAAGCAGCAGAACCCACAAAAAGACAGAGTGAAACAAATTTACGCCCAAGACAGCCTGAATGGTTGATCATAAAGGTATATCTTGCCAGGTGGAAAGAAGAGCACAGTTTGATGTAGGCGCACAGGTAAAACAGGCCTCAGCAAACCTGGAGCAGCCCTGAGAGGACTGAACCAGGGACATCTGTGGCAGTTTCCTGACTTCTCAACCCACGATCACCAAAGACAACTTAGAAGGTCAGTAGGAAAAGTCTGTGACTGTGCTGGTGAGAAAGAAGAACGGTCCTAGCCCCAGTCCGAAAGCTTGGTCCCAGGGCTATGGCTGCCTCCTGAGCTTCTGGCCCACAGACTGAGGGGGAATTGAGTGGCTGATCAGAGGGGGATTGCAGGGATCTCTCTGCTGGTGCAGGATTCTCTTGCTTTGCCTGTGCTTGGATCTGGGTCACAGTTCTGGTGGTAGTCCTGGGGCAGGGAGGAGTGCTGGCATGGTGGAATTTGTAGTGGTAGTGAAGAGAAAATCCTCCTCACAGTTCCAAGACAGAAAAGAGTGCTTGTGGTCACTCACAGACCAGAGCACAGGCCAGGAAAGGAGTAAACACCTCGCCTCTTATCATACCACCTTGGAAGAACTGAAAATTTACAGGTCCCTAGAAGTGTCTCTGAAAACAGCTACACAAAACCCTCAAAGCTTGGGACAGTACATTCTCCACACTGGAAGCAGACTCCTACCTTAACAAAGAGTTTATAACTCAAGTAATTGGCTGGGATCAATCATGAACAAGCAGCGCAAAAAGAATCAGACCACAGAATCTTTCTTTGGTAACAAAGAAGATCAAAACACACAACCAGAAGAAGACAACAAAGTCAAAGCTCCTACATCCAAAGCCTCCAAGAAAAATATGAATTGGTCCCAGGCCAAAGGATTTTGAGAAGCAAGTAAGAAAAGTAGAGGAAAAACTGAGAGTGATGCAAGAAAATCATGAAAAACAAGTCAACAGCTTGCTAAAGGAGACCCAAAAAAATACTGAAGAAAATAACACCTTAAAAAATAGCCTAACCCAAATGGCAAAAGGCCAATGAAGAGGAAAATGCCTTAAAAAGCAAAATTGGCTAAATGGAAAAGGAAGTCCCAAAGCTTACTGAAGAAAATGCTTCCTTAAAAATTAGAATGAAACAATTGGAAGCTAGTGACTTTATGAGAAATCAAGTCACTGTAAAACAAATTCAAAAGAATGAAAAAATAGAAAACAATGTGAAATATCTCATTGGAAAAACAACTGACCTGGAAAATAGATCCAGGAGAGAGAATTTAAAAATTATTGGACTATCTGAAAGCCATGATCAAAAAAAGAGCCTAGACATCATCTTTCAAGAAATTATCAAGGAAAACTGCCCTGATATATTAGAACCAGAGGGCAAAATAGAAATAGAAAGAATCCATCGATCACCTTCTGAAAGAGATCCCCAAAGGAAAACTCCTAGGAATATTATAGCCAAATTCCAGAGTTCCCAGGTCAAGGAGAAAATATTTCAAGCACCCAGAAAGAAACAATTCAAGTGTTGTGGAAACACAATCAGGATAACACAAGATTTAGCAGCTTCTACATTAAGGGACCAGAGGGCATAGAATATAATATTCCAGAGGGCAAAGGAGATAGGATTACAACCAAGAATCACCTACCCAGAAAAACTGAGTATAATCCTTCAGAGGAAAAAATGGTCATTCAGTGAAATAAAGGACTTTCAAGCATTCTTGATGAAAAGACCAGAGCTGAATAGAAAATTTGACTTTCAAATACAAGACTCAAGTGAAACATGAAGAGGTAAATAGGAAAGAGAAATCATAAGAGACTTATTAAGGTTGAGCTGTTTATATTCCTGCATGGAAAGATGATATTTGTAACTCATGAGGCCTCTATCAGTATTGGGGTAGTTGGAGGGGAAAAAATTATATGTATGTAGATAGATAGACAGATAGATAGATACATAGATAGATAGATAGATAGATAGATAGATAGATAGATAGATAGATAGATAGATGGAGGGCACATAAGTTGAAGATGAAGGGGTGATATATGGAGAATAAAATCAAGGGGTGAGAAAGGATTATATTGGAAGAAGGAGAAAGGTAGAGGTAGAATAGGGTAAATTACCTCACATAAAACAGACAAGAAAAGGCTTTTACAGTGGAGGGGAAAGGGGGAGAAGGTGAGAGGGAATGAGTGAATCTTATTCTCATAGGATTTGGTTTAAGGAGAGAATACCATTCATACTCAATTGGGTGTGGAAATCTATCTTACCCTACAGGAAAATGGGGGGGGGGGACAAGAGAGCAGGGTAATGATAGAGGGGAGGGCAGATTGGGGGAGGGGGCAATGAGATGCAAAAACTTCTGAGGAGGGACAGGGTCAAAAGAGAGAATAGAATAAATGGGCAGCAGGATAAGATGAAAGGAAATATACTTAGTTTTTCACAACATGACTACTATGGACGTGTTTTGTATGACTACACGTGTATAACTTGTATCGAGTTGCTTGCCTTTTCAAAGAGGGTGGGTGGGGAGAAAGGAAGGGAGAAAATTTGAAACCCAAAGTTTTAAAAACACATGTTAAAAAATTGTCTTCAGGGCAGCTACGTGGCACAGTGGAGAGAGCACCGACCCTGGATTCAGGAGGACTTGAGTTCAAATCTGACCTCAGACACATAACACTTACTAGCTGTGTGACCCTGGGCAAATCACTTAACCCCATTGCCTAGCTAAAAAGTAAAAAAAAATTTTAAAAAATTTTTTTAAATTGTTTTCACATGCCACTGGGAAATAAGAAATATGGGAAATGGGATACAGAAATCTATCCTGCCCTACAGGAAAATAGAAGGGAAAAGGGATAAGAGAAAGGGGGGAGAGATAGAAAGGAGGGAAGATTAGGGGAAGAGGTATTCAGAATGCATGCCATCTTGGGGTGGGGGGAGGAATGATATGGAACATAAGGATCATATATTTAGAGTGGGAAAGGACCTTAGAAAGCATTGCATCCAACCTCCTCTTCTTAGAGATATGGAAACTGAGGCACAGAGGGTTTAAGTGATTTGCTTATGGTCAGACAACTGTTAAGTGTCTGAGGCAGGATTTGAACCCAAGTCTTTCTGATTTCAAGTTGAGTACTCTATTTACCACATACAGTACTGCCTCCGTAAAAGGGGAAATTTTGGGGCAGCTAGGTGGTACAGTGGATAGAGCACTGCCCCTGGATTCAGGAGGATCCGAGTTCAAATCCAGCCTCAGACATATAACACTTACTAGCTGTGTGACCCTGGGCAAGTCACTTAACCCCATTGCCTAGCAATAAATAAATAAATAAAAGGGGAAATTTCCTGAGGTTACAATGAGAACACGTTACTCAAATATGTAGTGGGGCATTTTTTACCCACCTTTGCTACATAGCTCAGTTCCTGTGGATTTTATCTTCCATATTTTAGACACTGACATATTTGTGTTGTATCCTTCTCTGCCTGGTGTCATTATGACAGGAAGAAGCAGAGTCCTCCCATTTCCACCAGAAGTTCCTTTCAATGCATCCCTGTTACTATTCTACCTCTTGTGTCTCCAGACTCCTGTCAGTCTTAATTTCCACCCACCAGGACCATGTCCAGTCTGGGTTCACACAACCATGGTGTAGAGAAGTAAATATAATTGTGTTCCCTCTTACCTCCATTGTATTCTGGCTGTCTTCACCCCAAGAGGATATTCTCTCTTTATTTTGCTCTAGGGAAAAAAAAATCTGCTTTATGCAAAGGAATTGATTTAGTTTGGGGTTGCTGCGATCCTGAAATATCAGGTACAGGGTGGAGTCTCCTGAAAAGAATTCATACACTCAAACCTTCTTCCAGTCAAAGTGGCAAGGTTTATTGTAATGCAATAGTGGCAAGCAGGGTTCTTAGTGAACCTGCAATTTATTGGGAGTGAGACTGACACTTATATACAAAAAGGACAGTGAAAGGATCTGGGTGGGATTAAGGAGTAATAAATAATCAGAGTGGGCCAGATGTGAAAGAACATCAAGTAGGCTAATTAGATGATCTAGTGGGATTAAGGAGTGGTAGATATATGCAAGTAGTCTGGGGTGGGCCAAGAGCTAAAGTGAAAGCACTGTCAAGTAAGCTAATTAGGTGATCTAGGTGGGCTGGGGTGGTCCAGTTGCCTTGGGCAGAGGCCAGTTATCTGGGATGCTGAAATGTATGGGAAAATTCAGGGACTGGTTTGCTTTCAAAGACATGGTCTTTTCTTTTTAGGGAGGCAGGTCCCATTACCCCATCAGAATCAAGCCTCTCTCTGGCTGATTGGCTGTTTCCTGTTTGGTTTCAGTATATAGGTGAATACTTGCCACCATACCTGCTGAATGACTTTGTCTTTGGTCTTCTGAAGAAACTTTGCAGCCCTCCATTGAAGACTGCAACAAAAGCATCAATCTTGTTGAAACTGGTCCTAATGGACTATGGCACTAAAGTAACTGGGGTAAGAGCCTTGGTTAATAATAACAAAGCATAGATTCACTTGTTTTGTTTTGTTTTTCCCCTTTGGGTGGGGTGGGGAAGAGGGAATTCTACTATAATACACATCCTCCTTTTTCTGTCCTTGCCTCTTGTTATAACTCATAGGATGATAGATTTAAAATTGGAAGGGACTCTTAAAGATCATCTACTCCAAGCCCCTCTGGGGGTGCAGTCATGCTGGTGTGATGATTAAAAAGGTTCAAGAAACAGTTTCTGAGTAATTTAATCATTTTGTTAATAACGCCAGCCCATTATTAATAAAAGGGTGGTCATTTGGCTGGCTGTCTTAAACCAAAGACAATCATGGCAGCAGGCTTACAGTTCATATACCCTTCAAAGAATACATGTTCCTAAAGGGTGGCAATCAACTCTGATTGGATGATAAAATGGAAGGTGAGCTATATTAAAATGAAGGGCTGAGAATGACATCATGTCACCCTTGGACAGAGAAACTCTCTCTGTACCCAGACTACCCACAGCCTTGAGCTATCTAGACAAAAGGATCCATCTCCACCTAAGCTAGTGTAGGACACAATGGGGTTCTGACCAAGATGGAGAAGAGTTAATTCAATTTCATTGTCAGTAATGTCCTTCAAGAGACTGAACTTTTAAAATGAGGACTTTGAAAGAAGAGAAGAGCTCTAAATCTCCCCAAATTATTGGTTATCAATTGTTTCTCTCACTGGTAACGTGCAGCTGGTATCCCAGAGAATCTCATGAGTGTGATTGTTTTCATAGACTCCATAAGAACATTAGCTGAGGCAAAGATAGTGGTTGATTTGGAGAAGAATCATTGAAAGACGCTTTCCTAGGGAGAAAGTGTAGGACCCTGAAGCAAAAACTCCATTTGCTGTGCCTTAGTTAGATTCTGTCTAGTATTATTATCTCCGTCTAATAGATGTGGAAACCAAGTCCCAGAGACATGTTAAGGGACATGCTTAAAGTCACATAACTAATGGTGAAGTTGGTTTTTGCTTCCAGGTCTTTTGTCTTTAACTCTTGAAGGAAGCCAGGAGATGAAGAGAGAGAGCTTTCCATACATGAAGGAAAGCAAGTGAAAATGTACAGTCAGGAGGAGTGTCTGGTGTAAAGAACGGCAAGAAGTCTAGTGTCACTGGATCATAGAGTGCATTGAGGGAGAGTAAGATCTAAGAAGCCTAGACAAGCAGAAAATGGTTAGAAATTTAAAAGCCAAAGAAAGGCTTTTAGCCTGGAGGTACTAGGGAGCCACTGGAGGTTCTTTGATTGGGGAGGAGAGGCGGAAGAGTGGTAATGTGGTCAGAACTCTGTTTTAGGAAGATCACTTTGATAGCTGAGTGGAGGTAGACTGGAGTGGGGAGAAACGAGTGAGGGAAAGCAACCAATAGCTTATTACAATAGCTCACACATGGGGTGTTGAAGGCTGATACCAAGGTGGTGGCAATGTCAGAAAAGAGAAAGAGGTGCGTATGAGAAATGTTACAAATCAGTAGGATTTGGGCAACCAATCGGATGGGGAGGGTGAAAGAGAATGAGGAGTCAAGGATGATACCTAGGGTGCAAACCTGGGTGCCTGGAAGGATGATGATGCCTTCAACAGAAATACGGAGTTTGAAGAAGATAGAGTCCTTTGAGAAGGATAATGAGTTAAGTTTTGGACATGTTGAGTTTCAGATGTCTATGGGACATTTAATTTGAGATGTTCATTAAGCAATTGTAGATGTGAGACTGGAGGTCAGGACAGAAGTTAGGGCTGGATAAATAGATCTGAGGAGCTATAGAGATGCCATGGGAGCTAGCAAGATAATCAGATAAATAGCATGTAAGAAGAGAAGAGAGCCCACGACAGAGTCTTGGGGGAAACACATGGTTAGTAGGTGGCTCCTCGATTAAGATCCAGCAAAGGTGACTAAGGAGCAATCATACAGGTAGGAAAACCAAGAGAGGGTATTGTCACAGAAACAAAGAGAAGAGATAATCAATGAGAAAAGGGTATTCTGTAGTGTCAAAAATACAGAGCTGTTAAGAAGGTTGAAGATTGAGAAAAAGCCATTACATGTGGCTATTAAGTGAACACTGATAATCTCAGGAAGAGTGGTTTCACTTGAATGAATAGCCAGACTGCAGATAGTTAAAGAGGAAGTGAGGAAAAGGGCAAAACTTCTTGCACTACAAATCTGATGAGGATTTTTGTGAGGATCAAATAAGACAATGTATGTTATAAATGCAAACAATATCAACATTGGTATCATCGAGATAACATACTGGATGACACATAGATGGCTTGTTCAGCAAGTTATTTTAACTGGTTTCATGAAGCTGACATATTTCATTGATCATGACAGAATTGACAATAAAAACATCAGGCATTAAGTGCTTTCTGTACGCAAGACATTGTTCTAAGTTCTATGGATAGAAAGGCAAAATGAAAGAGTTTGTTTGATTCTACTAGAGGGAAACAACATTTACATGTAATTTGAGTCCTCAAGTCAAGTCAACAAGCATTTATTAAGTGTCTACTGTGTTCCACTGGAGAAGAGCACTAAAAATCAGGTTGTCAGGAAAACTCTCCTATTCAGGTTGCACTTGAACTGACTTTCCAAGACATGTTTTCAAGGAATTTTAGAATAGATGGATCTTAGTTTGTCATTCAAGGATGTGCAGGTTTATTTCTTCCCTAAATATATATGTATTTTTTTTAGCATAAAATGCTTTGGATTACCCTTTCCCCCAGTTCATTGTTCTTTCTGTTGATGAATGATGAGGTTTACATTCTTACCTCCAGTTCTTGATTTTCTTGAATTAGAGAGGTGAATTCTGTGGAATTTTGCCATAACCTCAAGAAGCTTAGGGCCATATTATTCATATTCAAAACAGTAGGAAGAACATCAAAGAAGACAGTTTCTGATGTACTGTTTCTCTTCCAGGCAGCTAAGATTGTGGATTATATTCATAAGCAATTGAGTAGTGAGTCACCCAACATTCTAAAGCATGCATTGCTGCAGGTAGTCACCTTGTTGACTCGCTCCTGCCCCAGAAAGTTGTCTTTCAACTTTTGGACTATATGTATCCAGTAAACAGGTGAGAAAGTTTCTTTTATGAAGGGCATATTCACCCAGAGCTTATAAATGTTGCTTTCTTGATGCCTGTATTTTAGGGACTGACCATTGTCCCTTGAAACAGTAGTGGATTTTCCTGACAAATGGGTATTTTCTTATTCTCCTTGATGGAAGTCTTGGGACATCTACCGGAATGGTGTGAAGTGCTCTCTTTATTAACCAAGAGGAGGGCTCTCACTTCCACCCATTAGTAAGATGAACTGAAATCTTCAGTTCCCCAGCTACAGATGGAAGTTTCTAGTTGTCTGTGCTCTTAATTCCTAGTATGATCCAGGGCTATATGACCTGGGAATTTTGAGAATGGAAAAGGTGGGACATAAGAATGTGCAAGAGAAAATTTAGCAGGGAACCCATTAGGTGAGGAGACAAAGGATAGGAAGGTTTTTTTGTGGAAAGAATAATACTCAAGATTCCTGATCCCTCTTAAGACAAGTGTCTGCTCTCTCTTCATTACCTCTAATTTCTCCTGTATATAGCTTATCTATATATCATTGATTACATGTTGTCTCTTACATTAGTCTGACAGCAGGGACTGTCTTTTGCTTTTCATCATATCTCTGGGGCTTAGCACAGTGCCTGGCACGTAGAAGATGTTTAATAAATGCTAGATAACCCACTTAGTGGCAATAGAATACAAACCTAGCATATCAGTGTGAAAGTAATAAAAAAGGGATGGGATAATTAGAACCAGGTGAATTTAATTAGACACTGTTTCCAGGCAAAAATGAATACATCTCAACACTAAGATTTACATAAAAAAAATGAGGGTAGGACTAGGATTTTCTATTTGGGGACATCATGCGGTAGAATAGGCATCAGTATCTCTGGCTCTGCTCACATACTAGCAGTGACCTCACGGATATCACCACCCTTCTCCAGGCCTGATTATCTTTATATGAAAATAAGGGGGTTAGCCTAAATGTTGTCCAAGGTTCCTTCCAGCTCTAAGTTTCCTTAGCTTCTGATCTGAGGCCAGAGAGAGCCTGAAAATTGAGCATCTGAAGAGGACATCTAAATAGGAGATTAGGTAGTACCAGCCTATCCAGGTGGAGAAGCATAATTCAACATCATGACTATCAACCTTGATGCAAGGGAGCAGCTAGAGGAAAGTGGGATTCCATACTAGGCAATGGAGTTCCAAGTTAACAGTCTGGACCAAAGTCTATAATATAAGCAGAATGAAAGGAGACAGATCTGAGAGCAATGGCAGTCCAAGATGGCATAAGTGGTCATAATCGAGAGGATTAAACAGAAAACACTAGTCTAGGAAACATAAGGGCACAGGGAACCAAGGGATTAATAAGACATAGGAGGAGTCATGGAGGGATCGGGCATCGGGTCAAACACTGGCACAGAAAGATTAGGTAATAGGGGTTAGCACTCCAGAAAGAGAACAGTAAGAGCCAGAACCACCAGCAACAATGACCTCAATGTTGAGCCAACATCTTCTGAAGTAGAGACTCCTTCTATGTATCCTGTTTAATGCCACAGTGGTACCAAGCTACTGGATTAGAAGGGGGTGGTAGGGACAGCTAGGTGGTGCAGTGATAGAGCACCAGCCCTGAATTCAGGAGGACCTGAGTTCAAATCCATCCTCAGAGCAAACACTTGACACTTACTAGCTGTGGGACCCTGGGCAAGTCACTTAACCCCAATTGCCTTAAAAAAAAAAAAAGAAGGGGGTGGTGGTGGACCTAAATGTATAGGTGCACCTGCCTAGAGGAGCAGAATTCATGGGTGATAAATCACAAGTCCCTGACTAGGGTTAGGCAATGTTTAGAAGCAAAAGAGGAAAATGGATTTTCCAACTTCATTTTCCTTTGGAATCTTGTTACAACCCTTTCGAAGAAGTCCCAAGAAGTTGAGAAGTCACAAAACCAAATGGAAAAAGAAATTATTCTCTCTGTTTGGGGATTCCAACATGATTATTTGTGTTGTATATAAAAAAAAAAGTACAACCAAGGCTTCTGATTCCTGTCCCTCCACTTGGATGAATGAAGGAAAAAAACCTATTTTTTGCGTATTTACTATGTACCAGCTACTGTGCTAAGAGCTGAAGATTAAAAAATAAAAATGACAACCAATCCCCACCCTCAAGGAACTTACATTCTAATAGGGGGAACACAACACCTGTAGAGTAGTGGCCCAGGAAGGGAGTTTGGGTCTAGGAAGTGACAGAGATAGTGAGGCAACCAATTTATAGAACCTTTACAGAAGTAAACAGTATTTATTTGATCACTGTACCAAGAGCAAAAGGTTATGGAGATTGATATTTGCAATGGAGGGACACAAAACAAGCAGATGATGAGATGTCCTTGGAGGATGTCCTTGGTGGACCGCAAGATGGGATGTAAAGGTAAAACATAGTCTTGCTAGAGAAAGCCAGGAGCTATAGAGGGTTAATTGAGCTAGTTTGCACTCAGTCCATCTCCAATCAACTAGGTTTGGCCCTAGAATGGAAGCTCCCAAGATAAGTGTATCAACTCTTCAGGGACTTGAGAACATGGATCCTGGAGGTCCAGGATATAGAGCTTTGGTCTCGTATGAGGGCTGCAGGTTCCAAGTGGGAAGAAACAAGGCAGCTGCTACAGGCACATAGTGAGATGACCTCAGTGGGTGACCTGGGCACATTTCCATGTTGCACACCAAATGCAAGATTGCTGTACGCTTTTTAAATTTTCTTTGTGGGGAACTACCTTTCAGTTTAGTGCTGGAGATGTGGCAAGCAGTCAGTTCAGAAACAGACTCCTCACCTCTTGTGCTAAAGACAATCCTGACGGTTCTGAAGGGGAAGCCTGGAGAAGTAGAAGGAAGCAATACAACACGGAAGCGTTTTTCTCTTGATGATGCCAACATGATGCCTGTGACAGTAAGTCTCATGTCCACCATTTTTAAGGTTCTCGCTATTAGTGGCAGCAATGCTCAGCTCAGCACAGAGGCCCTTACCTACATTTAGGTCTGCCATAGGAGAGTTGTAACTAAGAATAATTTCGCCAGGGGCAAAACCACTTTGGTAAGGCATGGAATGGCAGCTGGGAATTGTAGAACAGGAGACAGTGTGTCTGACCCTCCCCACTGCAGGCACAATGAGGTCCAGCAGTTCACACCTGCTGCTCCCTGACCCCTAAAAACTGCTACTTATGCCTTTGTACACCAGTTCTTCACTCTGTCTATTCGATAAGGGATCCTGGCAAGTGACAGCCAGTGGAAGACTGAGGCTCGAAGACAACCGCTTTATAGAAGGCATCCCATTCCCCCAAAACCCAATGCCCCAAACATGACCACTACCAAGGAGTGGGACAGAGTAGTGTTTCCCTAAAGCAAATCTAGCTTTCCTTTATGCTTTTATAGAATCACAGATCTCCAAGATTATCAAGGCTACATGCTCTCTGAACTCAGATCCATAACTCCGAGAATTTGTATATAGTACAAGTACTACAGATCACACCCAGGGCCAGTGGTACCAAAAGTGCCCAGAGTTTCAAGGGAAGGGAAAAAGGGAATTTATTAAGCTGCTACTGTGTGCCAGGCACTGTTAAGCACTTTACAGATATGATGAATATGAAATATTTACAGATGAAAATGAAATATCATTTGATCCTTACCACCACCCTGTGAGCTGAGTGCCATTATTAGGAAACTGAGGCAGACTGAGTAAGTGACTTACCAAAGTTCTACAACTAGCCAATGTCTGAAGGCCAAATTTAAATTCAGACCTTCCCAACTCCAGGCCCAGGGCTCTATCTACTGGTACCTGTCTGTATACATCATCCCAAGGGTAGAGAGAGATACCCAAGGCTCACCACCCCCACCATTTGGTAACTTGTTATTTAAATGAATTATATGAATTACTCTTGACAACTAGGTGCTAAGGTCAGTTCTTCAAAGCCTGACTTCTGAAGAGGTGGAGATAGAGTAACAACCCTTACCACAAACAGATGCTTTGTGTGTGTGGGTGCTAAAAAAGGACTCCAAATTTACATATACATATGCACATATGTATGTGTATATGTATGTATATGCCCACACATACACATATAAATGGAAATATCTGCACATGCACATACATATACTCCCTAAAAGTACCTCCTTAGAACTAGAAAAACCTTAGGGATCTTCTAGTTAATTCACATTTTAAAATCACGCTTGATTTAACAAAGGAAGAAACCAAGGTCTCAAAGAAAGAATGTGGTTTACCAATGGTTGCAAAGGAAGCCTCATTCATTCAACTCTTACTGAAAATGAAATTGAGCTGAGATAGATTCAAATGAAGCCCAATGAAGCCCACATCTCACAGAATCCTTGGAGTTATACAGGTGTTGCCACCTTCCTTTTCTATCTCCAGCCCCAAGAGAATTGGCAGCCCTGGAGCAAAGCCCCTGTCCCCTGCCCCCTTCCTCCCTCCAGCTGGTTCCTCCTGGGCCAGATTATTTTCACAGATACTTTGCCTCCCAGAAGACTGCCTGTGGACAAAAGGTAGGCCAGAGAAGCAGTGGGTTGGGAGCAGGTCCTCATTCCTGCATTGTCAGCCCTTCAGGTGAAAGACAAGGTCAGGGGAAGGAGACAGCTTTTCTGGAACTCTAAGACACCTCTAGTGAAGGCTGAAAGGCCTATAATGAATCCAGAGCATCCTCAATGCTTGCTCCTGGAGATACAAAGACCAAAGTCATTCTTTGTTGTTGTTCAGTCATTTCAGTCACATCAGACTTTTTGTGACCCCATTTGGGGTTTCCTTGGCAAAGACATTGGAGTGGTTTGCCATTTCCTTCACCAGCTCATTTTACAGATGAGGAAACTGAGGCCAACAAGGTTAAGTGACTTGCCCAAGATCATACAGCTAGTAAGTATCTGAGGCTGGATTTGAATTCAGGCCTGGCACTCTATCCACTGAGACACCTAGCTTTCAGACACAGTTAGTCTATGAGTATTTATTAAGCTTTTACTGTATGTCAGGCACTGTGCTGAGTAGGAAAACAATCCCTACCCTCAAGGAGCTTATGGTCTAGTGAGGAAGACAATACATAAAAGCAAACTGAAAAGGGGAAGGAAGGAAAAAAGTATCTCAGCATGCAGCATGATGGAGCAGTCCAGAATCATGTAACCTGGTGAAAAATGAAAAGATGGCTAACCTGGGTGCTCTCCTTAAATGGAGATTCTGGGAGAAGTCCTCTAGTCTCCAGTCTGAGGAGACTTCCTACCCCCCACCCCCACCCAGGGAAAGAGGGTATTTCTAAAGTGGCAGTACAGGGCTGAAGTGATCTTCCACAATGAAGAGCTTTAGGGGTCATGATGGACCAATCCATAGAAGGACATGGTGGGAAATGAACAATGTGGCCAGCCTGGGCACCCTCCCTTGGAATCTTGTAATGAACCTTTGTGAAAAGCAAAAGCTTTTGAAGAAGTAGATGATCTCTGAAAACCGTTCAACTCTGAAATGCAGAATGGTATAGTGAATAGAGCTTGGGATGGGGAGATCTGGATTTGAATCCAGACCTTTGATCTGTGTGATCAAAGACAAGTCAACTAGCCACTCTGAAGATGAGTTCTTCGTTGGTAAAATGAGGCTAGGAATACTTGTACTCTTGACCTCAGGGCCATTTTAAGGAAAAGGCTTTGCAAAATTAAAAAAAGATGTAAATATGAGTTATTGGTATAATTCTGGAAATATTCACCACAAAGTGAATTTTCGTGGTTTGAAAATAATTAAGTTTGCTTAAAGCCCAGAGTCTGAACTTTGGAGAACAGCTAACCCTGGGTTACGTCAGTATGATTTTACTCTACAGGATTTAAGTCTGCCCAGGAAGATAGGGGTTGGGGTGGGTGATGTCCTTCCTTTTATTGACTAAGACTGGTTCGAGATCAGAGAAAGATGAAAATGGGGAAACCCAGAATCACAGTTGTGTCTCATTTTCTTTTCTTTTTTTTTTTCCCCTAGGCAGCCCAGGCTCTGTGTACCTTGCTCCCTGTCCCGGAGTACAAGAAAGCAGCAGCCCAGTTTTTCCCCGAGCTGTTAATTGCCCTAATACTACAACTCCATTATAACAGTGAAATGAACCTAAAAAAAATTACAGAACAATGGTAAGATGGCAATACTAAGAAAGAAGTTCTACAGTGTCATGTACCATCCATTGCTCCCTATTATTGCTTATGTAGGAATTCCTATCACACAGGTAATACCTTCCTTTTTTCCCTCTCCCAACAAGGAAAAGAATAACATGGACTCCTTAATGTGAGTAGGACCAAAATATTCCTCTTTGTTAAAGATTTTTAACCTGGGGTTTTTGAATTTGTTGTTGTTTTTTAAATAAAAACCCATTTTGATAACTATATTTCCAAACTTCATAGGACAAATCTAAAATATTTATAGCAACTCTCCTTGTGGTGGCAAGGAACTGGAAATTGAGAGGATACCCAGCAATTGAGTAATAGCTGAATAAGTTCTGGTATATGATTGTGATGGAGTACTACTGTGCTTTAAGAAATGATGAGCAGGTTGATTTTAGGAAAACATGGAAAGCTGTGCATGAAATATGAAGAGTGAAATGAGCAGAACCAAGAGAACATTGTATACAGTAACAACAGTATTGTTTGAAGAGTAACTGAATAACTAAGCTACTCTGAATTATCTGAATATTCAAATCAACCACAAAAGACCCATGAAGAAAGATGCTGTCCATCTCAAGTAAAAACAACAAAAAAAACCCTGATTTTTGTAACTACATATTACATAATTTCACACACACACACACACACACACACACACACACACACATATATATACACATATACATACACACATATATATATACACATATATATGTATATGTCTGTGTCAAATGTTGGCCTTCTCTAGTATGGAGTTGGGAGAAAGGGAAGGAAATAGCTTGGAACTCAAATGTGACAAAAAAAATAAAAACTTTTAAAGTAGTTATTGTTAGGACCAAATGAGATAATATTTGTGAAGTGCTTAGCACAGTACTTGGCATGTTACAGGCATTATATAAATGCTGATGTAGCAAAGTTGATGGGATCTTGCAGAATGATGAGGTTTTCCCAATAAGATTTCTTGACCCTGATGGAGAATCCCATGGTAATACAAACAGATGAGAAATTACTATTATTATTTCCTTAAAATAGCTCTGTCATGGAAGTAGACTTAGTATTATGACTCTATTTCATGGATGAAGATATCTAGGCTTAGAAAAATGAGGATCTCCATCATCATAGCGCTAGTAAGTACTGGGGTCAATACAACCATAATAACGAAATATTAGATTTGGAAATTTTTTTTACTTAAACCCAGGTCTCCTGATTCCAAGTCTAGGGCTATACTACTCTGACTTTCCTTAGGTGAAAATCCATCCTCTTTTTAAAAGAGATACAGAGAAGGGAATTTTCACAACTTGCTTCATTCTGTTTTATTATTTATCAGCTCTCTTAAAAACCCTTGCGGGACAAGAAATCTTAAATGTATTTCTTCATATTCTGCCCCCCATAAAAGCTGGAGACCACCTAATCACCCTTCTCTGAAATAGCTCTTGCATAGCAAAACCAACATCATGCATGAGATTGATCAGTAAGGTGTGTGTATTTTCTTCAAGCAATCACACTGTTCTTGTTTTGGCCATCTAGCTTTGCCCAGGAGGCTTTGAGGCTCCTACTGAGATGTTCAGGATTGCAACAGGTGGATAATGCCCTTCAGAAAAAGGATTGCTGGAACCAGTTTTCCAATGTCATATTTCATCACTATGGAGTCTACATCATTGCCAAGTAAGAGAAAACCATCAATAGTATCAATATACTAGGCCCTTTTCTACCTCCCATTTCCATTAATTCAAGAAATAAAAAGGTATTATCTGCCTCAATATTTGCAGATCTTTTAAATGAACTTTATTTTGTCTTGGTTTACAGCATCATAGGAGGCTTTCTTGGACATTATCAAGTTTAACCTCCTTTATTTTTGGTTGAGAAAGCTGAGGATGGAGGAGAGGAATGACAGTTCCTACCCCTCTGCATTGGTGATTGGAAAGGAAAGGGAATGATGAGGATGGGAATTGTATTAAGTCATTTTTATGGCTAGCTAGTTGGGACTAGTACACAGGTGTTCCCTGACTGGTGTCATGAAAAGAATACTAGAATTTGAATTAGGATGTTTGAATTCTCATCATAAAAGACATAAAAGAAGCGGTAAAAAAAAAAGGTAATCAAATAGTAGAAATATTCTCTGTCCTCATATATAAATGGATACTTTCACCTCTAATTTCTGAAGTCTAGGATAGAGAAGAAACTTCCTAAGGTGGGAGGGGGTGGAGAGAAACACAAAAACGTAGGGAAATTGCCTTTTAGCATATGGGGAGATTAATAATAATAGTAATAATAACAACTAACATATATGTAATGCTTACTATGTGCCTGAAACTGTGCTAAATGCTTTACTAGTATAATCTCATTTGATCTTTAAACAATAATCCTAGCAAGCAGGTATTATTATTATCCCCATTTTCTAGATGAGGATACTGAGGCAAACAGGGGTTAAATGACTTGCCTATGTCCACAGAGCTAATGTATCTGAGACTATATTTAAACTCAGTTCTTCCTGATGCGTTGCCTAGCACTCGACCCACTGAAAAATCCAGCTACCTCAAGATAAAACAAGATGATTATCACATTACTGTGTTCAGTATCCAGCTTATGTAATTTCAGAGAGGTTCATAACACAAAAGTGGATAGTTTTTTTGTTTTGTTATGTTTTTTTTGCCACAAGAATCCATCTCCTTAGGGGTATGGGCATTAGGATAGGTGGTAGTAATGGACACACAATGATGGCACGAGCCCTCAAAATATCAAAGAATGCTCTCTGGCAACCATTTAGAAAAAAACACAGTTCGATTTGGGATAAATAACCACTCCCTTCCTTTTATTAGCCCCACCTTACCTTCCAACTTTATTTATATTCCTCCAAGACATAAACATGCCCAGAGACCTCTGGGTATGGCAGGGGAATGTCCAGAGTGTATCTCCAGAAGCAAGTCTAGTTACTAGGTTGGGTGGTTCTTATTTCATCAATGTCTCAGGAAATGTAGTAACAACCTGAACTTAGAAATCAGATAAATTTGGTAGGGGAGAGGAGAGAGAGGTAATAAATGGGAAAGATTATTTTTACTCTTTCTTAGTTATGTCATCAGCTCCCATGGGTTTAATTATCAAATTTATGCAGATGACTCCTGCATCTATATACTCAAACTTCACTTTCCCCCTGAACTTTCCTGTCTCACCAATTTATTGCTAGACATCTCCACCTGGATATCCCATGGACATCTTAAATTCAACATGTCCAAAATGAAATGTGTTCTTTTCCCCCATAGACCAGTCTCTCTTCCAATTCATTATTTCTATCAAGGACTTCACCCTTCCACCATTCCAGGTTTGTAATCTCTTAATCATCCTTGATTATTCACACTTCACTCTCCTCCCACCCTCTATATCCAATCAGTTGCTGGCCTTCCCTACAAAATCCCATGTCTCTGTTCTCTTCTCTCCATTCACATAGCAACCACCCTAGCTCAGGGCACCACCATCTCTTACCTGGATTATTAAAATAATCTTCTGATTAGCCTCCTCAAATTCAGTCTCATTTCCACAACTTGGAATCCCAGGTTTCTTTCAAAGCTTAGTTCAGGGATCACCTCTTACAGAAGGCTTTCCCTGGTTCCCCTTAGTTATTAGTCCTCCCCTCCAAAGACTTCCAATCTCCATATACCTTTAATGTATTTATTTAAATATATGTTGTTTCTACCCAATAGAATATAAATTCTTAAGCTAAAATAGACTTAGTCAAAAGAAAAAAGGGAAACTACATTATGTGTCAGCATATTATTCAATATTGTTTTAGACCATTTAAAATGACTAGACCGTAAGAGTATACCTGCCAAAATAGAAAGACAGAAATTATGTGAACATAAACATAAAATACTTTTTGTATAAAGTCAGATCGAAATAACTGAAGTAATATTTATAGCTAATGAGTAGGTAAAGCCAATATAATTTTTAAAATGACGATTTTACCTAACTAATCTATTTATGTAATGCCATCCCAATTAAATTACCAAAAAAAAGTTATTTTACTGAGTTAGCAAAATAATAACAAAATTCATTTCAAAGAACAAAAGGTCAGTAACTTCAAAGAAACCAGGGTGGGGAAAGATGTAAAGGAAGCTGATTCAGTAGTATCAGACCTTAAATGATATAAGATGAGAGTATTGTTCAGGTATAAAATGGATAACTTTGATTATTTTAAATTAAAATTTTCTTCTGTAAATAAAACCAATGCAGCCAAGACTAGAAGGGATGCAGAAAATTGGGGAAAAACTTTGATAGACAATCTCTCAGACAGGATGTGATTGGGTTGGAATTTGCTGTAGTGTAGGAAATGATGAGCTGGTTGATTTAGAAAAATGCGGAAAGGCTTGGGCTTATCAAGGAAGATGCCATCCACCTACAGAGAAACAGATAAGTGGAAATCAGCATAATACTGTTTTAAACACATATATGTATATGAGAGTATATGTGTATCTATGTGTATGGTTATAGACATATATGTATATGTATATCTATCTATCTGTATTTATCTATCTCTATATATCTACACTTAATTGTAGCCTTCTTTGGGAGGAGGGAGAAGGAAGGGGAAAAAATAAAGTAAAAAGTGCACAGCAGAGAATAAAAGAAAACCAACGAGGAAGCAAAGAAAATCTGGGTAGCTCTGAAAACAATGTGTAACATTTATTACATAGGTTTTCTTGAAATGAAAATTTATTGTTTTATAGTGAATTCTCTCTTATGTTCTGCTGTGTGCATGGCAGTTTTTTTTTCTTATTTTATATTTAAGTTTAAAATAAACTTAAAAAATAGAAGTTCTTGAAGGCAGGAATATTTTAGATTTTTGTCATTATATCCTCAGTGCTCATCTATCACTGTACTAGGGGCTTAATGCTTATAGAGTGGAGTTAAATAACTCATTTGTGTAATTCTTTATGCTTACAAAGTGTTTTATATAAATTATTTCATTAATTTATGGAACCATGCCTTTTTCATGCAGGCATTCCAGGACAGATTGAAAGCCGTCTTCCCAGGGGAGAAGAATAAAATCAGTATGATAGGAAATGTGCTAAGAGATCCAGACTTCATATAATTCCCAGGAACCCTAGTATAGAGAACTTTTTAGGACTTAGATTGAGGCTCACAGCCTTTCTTGAATTGTTAGTGATTCCCTCTGTGTATAGGTGGGCCAGGATGGGGGAAGTTTCATTCTATTGTCCTTGGTCCTTCTGTAGAACCTATTAAATTCCCCCTTTCCTAATGGGAAATCTACATTCTCCTTTACAGAACTCTCAGTGAGTATAACTTCATACAGTTCCCTGAGACCTTACATTACCTCTACAAGCTCTCTTTGGAAGGTCCCAGGAGAACAGAGGACAGTGTCACCACAGTCATCTTCCTCATTGAGGTAAGCCTTCCTTAGGAGCTGTGGGCATCTGGGGTTTTCAGACTTCTTATCCATGTCTAAATCATGCTCTAGACCCAAAAGAGTCCTCAGAAGCATCTAGTCCAACTCCGGTCCTTTTAGAGATGAAGAAACTGAGATTCAAAGAGATTAAGCTACTTGCCCAAGGTCACCAAGCCATTTTGGCAATATCGTGTGTTAGATAGACTTCTGGACTTGGAGTTAGAATAAATCCTACTTCAGACACCTATAAGCTGTATTACTATGAACCAGTCATTTAATCTCTTTTAGCCTCAGTTTCTTTATCTGTAAAATTGTGCATCTGGTAGGTGGATGGGGTTGACCTAGATGACCATAAAGTCTCTTCTAGCTCTAAATCTGTGATCTTATGATTCTATATGAATTATTATCCAGTTAACACAAGTGGTTATTGCTGTGGAAGAGATAGTTGGCTGGTCAGTACTCAATCCTTTCTCTTCCCTCCTTTCTTCTGGCCAAGAACAATCACCACTTTCTCGGGCCTTTCCTGCTGTATGGTTTAAGGTACGATCTTTTCTCCAGTCATTACCCTTCCTTTCCAGTGAAGTTTTCAAGGTCAACAGCTACCCAATTCTTTCGTTCACATTTGACTGTCCATGGAGCCTAGGCAGACATTTACATTAGATGGAGGTAAGTAATGGCAGTGAATGACATGAGGTATTGACTGTTCACACTCAGAAGTAGATCCTGAAAATATATAGTATATATTTACATATGTCAATTACAGTGACCATAAGTCAAAAATCTTCGACAGTCTGAATTTCAACAAAAGAAAGGGCTTTCAAAAGAGATGTTCTTTGTTAGACTATGCTTCTTATTTGGGATTTGGAAAACACGGTGCCCATAATTTTAACAGCTAGGTAGTGCAGTAGAGTGCCGGGCCTGGAGTCAGGAAGATTCATCTTCCTGAATTTAAATCTGGCCTCAGATGTTCCCTAGCAGCATGATCCTAGGCAAGTCACCTAACTCTGATTGCCTTAGTTTCTCATATATAAAACGTGCTGGAGAAGGAAATGCAAACTGTTCCAGTATCTTTGCCAAGAAAATGGCGTCATCGAGCATTGGACACAACTGAACAACAACAATAGTTATAACCTTTGCTCTAGTTATAATTTTTGTCTTTTCTTTTTTCTTTCTTTTCTTTTATATTAGCTTCTGAATAACTTTTTTAAAGATCCGTTCCCCGAGGAATTTTTGGCACTTTTCAGAACCTGGGTAAATGACCCAAACCCTACAGTTTCCAAGTTAAGTCTCCAGAAGATTGCCACTATGTCATCAGTTATTAATAAGGTTGGTCTGTCTGTGTAAATGTGTGCATGTAATTATTAAATGTCAACAACAAGTCTAAATCCATTAATGCTTTCCTTAGATTTGATTGGTAGAGAAACATTTATTAAACACCTACTATGTGCTAAGCCAGAGGTTCCTAAAATTATCTGGCCTTCCTCCCCCTTTAAAAATAAATTACTCAGCACCCCCTGGAAATCTACTTTCTTTAACCCTTTAATGTTTTTATAATTTGTGTCATTTCAAAAAATATAAAATATATTTTTTTAAAATGCATCTTAAATTTAATAATTTATTATAAATTTGTTTTTTTTCCAGCATTGACATTTTAATGGCACAATATTGCATCATATAACCATTTAGTATTGTATTGCAAAAAAACATCACATGCACATATCCCTCATGATGCATGCTAGACTTCTCAACTCACCTGCCAACAATTATTTGTTAAGACCTATCAGCAGACTTGACTGCTGATTATAACTTGCATTTTGTGTATTTATTTGGAAAATTATGTAATCACTATGGCTTTAACTCTGTTACACAACAGATGAAACATGTACCAAAGGTTTTTCAAAATTCTCTCTTCTTTTCCTTATGCTTCTACTGCTCCCCAATGCCCCTCAATTGTACCCGAGGCTATGACCAAACCCGTCACACACACGTTGTTCCAGCATGCCCCAAGCAGTAGTGTCGCCCACTTTGGGAACCTATGAAGCAAAATATTATTTACTGTGCTAAGCACTGGGGACACAGAGAAAGGCAAAAAGTCAAGTCAGCAAGGATTTATTAAGGACTTCATTTTGTCAAAGTCCTTCCTAAAGTGTGGTGCCTAGAACTGAAAACAGTATTTCAGTGGTGATCTATTATTGTTCAATAATAATGCCTCATAAAAACTATCCTAGAAAAACAAAAATATTTTATTTTGGAAGCCTTGTCAAACTTTTTTTTTTCACAAAATCCAAAGCCACCTCACTCAAACTTCTTTTATCATACTCATTAACACAGCACATAATCTGTTCCATTTCTTAATACTGGGAAGGGAATCAGACTAGATTTTCTCTCTCTTTCTATCTATATACATCTATCATCTATGTACACACATCTTTCATCTATCATTTTAATATCTGTTTATACATATCTATCATCAGTCTACACACATCTGTCATCCATTTGTCTGCACGTATTTTTAATCTATCTATCATCCATCTATCCATCTACATGCATCTATCATCTATCTGCACATATCTACCTAGTTATTTATTTGAGATTGGGCCTCACTATCAAGTCCAGGCTGGAAGTGTGGGTCACCACTCTGGGCCCCATTGCTGAGGCTCAGATGCTTTGAGTAGCTCTGCTTTTGACTTGAGCTGGCTCCTCTTCCTTAGACGGTAACATAAAAAAAAGGAAAGAGAATAAACGTCCTTTTCTCTTCTTCCTTCTCTTGAGATAGGGCAGTGTGGCAGTGGAAAGACCATTGGGTTTGTAGACAGAGGATCTGGTTTGAGTCCTTGGGTAAGTCTCTTAATCTCCTTGGGTTTAGTTTCTTCACCTGAAAATGAAGAAGCTGGATCTCTAAGCTTCTTTCTCGTCACCTTCCTTTTATCCTTTCTGTCTTTTTTCTTGTATTCTCTCATTTGTTTTCTTTTGAATAACCTTTTTTCCCCTTATCTCCTTGCATATAGGCAGGTTCAGGCTCATGGGCAGGAATGCTGTGAGGGCCAAATGAGGTCACGGGTGTGTCACTTTGCAAACCTCAAAGGCCTATTTAAGTGCTCATTATTGTTATTGTTTTCAGCCTGCAATCCCCAGACCTGCACCCTGGTAATGACTTTGTCACCGGAGCCTTGTACTGTCCTTTCACTAAGCTCAAGCATTAGAGCAATAGACAGCCAGCTAGGTGACCCAATGGGTAGAGCATTAGGACTGGAACCAGGAAGATCTGAGTCCCTGTGACTGGACAAGTCACTTAAACTCCCCCTTTCTCAGTTTCCTTAACTATAAAATCAGTGTAACTAACGAGGAGGTACAGGCTCTGGAAACACCCCACCACCACCACCACCTTTGAACTCTCCTTGGATTTTCCCATGTGGTCAAGTCTCTGGCATTTGACTATCCCAGTCAACTGACCTATTGACTCTACCCAGTTAATTAACTACCCTTTCATTGTCTGCACCTGGCCCCACCCTAGACCTCCACTCCTGGATCCTATCTAGACCCCAGTCTTCTTTGGCTACTTTGTCCAGGTCCCTGGCATTCCTGGTCCTTCCCTGCTACCTCCCAGTCACCTCCGACTACTTGGCCACTCATAGATCTCTCCTACGTTCTTTCTGCACGTGAGACCCAGCTCAGCCTCCATTAAAGTGCTCAGATTCTAAACATCTGGCCAATGGCTCAGATTCAATCTAGCCCACTTGTCAATACGAGCCTCAAATGTTCAGATTCCTTAATAGTCTGACCAACGTAGCAGATCTTTAATAAGCCCTGTCTTTCGCTGAAAGAAGACATGGGTCAAATTCATTTGGTCAGGACCCGCATGTCACTATTTCGGGGTCTCAGCACCCCTAAACCTCAACACTAATAGCAACTATCTCAGAGTGTTGTTGCGAGGATCAGATGATATAGTATTTGTAAAGTGTTTAGCTTAGTCCCTGGCACATAGTGGGTGCTTAATAAATGCTTGTTCTCTTCCCAATACAGGAATAATCAGGCAAATATAAAACTACTGGCGGGGGGGGGCGGGAAGCATATATGCATACACACTTTTAAGTTTAAGCTGCACTATTAACACGTTCTTGTGGCTAAAAAACCAACAAAATAAATAAATAGATAAATAAAGAAAATCCTTGATTTAGAGAGATGGCCAATTTCTATGGTATGTGTGTATAATAAAAATTTAACGGTTACTCTAGTATATTATCCCCAGTGGCCCTGAGGAGGATCCAGCAAAGGGGATGCTCATGCCAGGTTTGAATTCTGTTTTGCTTGGAACTAGGGGAATGAATCACATACCCTCTGAAGTCCTTGCTGCCCAAAGACTGCTGGAGGAATAGTGGATAGCATGATAGACTTGGAGTTGGGAAGACCTGAGTTCATATTCTGTCTCAGACAGATACTGGTTTTGTGACCTTGGGCAGCTCACTTAGCCTCTATTTGCCTCAGTTTCTTCAGCTGTAAAATGGATATAATAATATCACCTGCCTCCCAGGATTGTTATGATCACGTGTGATAATGTTTGTAAAAAGCCCTTAACACAATGCCGGGCACACAACAGATGCTATGTGAAATAGTTACTCTCTTTATTCCCCTGTCTACTGACATGACTATCATTTCCCCCTGGTTACTAGTGCTTAGTAGTAACGAGCAATTTTCTCTCTGTCTCCCAGTGGGATAAAGCAATGTCTTATCTACTGGTTCTCTTATGCAGGTATCGAACGTCAAAGAGTTAATATTTTGTATAGTGGATTCCTTCTCCTCCAAAGACAAAACTATCATAATACAGGCCATGAATACCCTCCGAAGTCTTCTGTCTGGGATGGACAAAGTAACATACTCCTCCCTGTGTGTCCTAATTGCTTCCAGCTACTACCCCCTCATGGACCATGTGAGTGAGGCGTCTAACATGGGATGAATTAGTTGGTAGCTGAGGGAGGAGGGCTATAGCCCAGGGACTGTCCCATACAGCCTGACAGCACTGCATTCCAAAATCTTTCTAGGCAATGCTCTAGCCCAGAGACTTCAGAGCATTATTCAGTAAAATACCTATCTTTGAATGAAGCAACCCAAACATAGGAAAGGGAATTGAAGACAGTGGGAAGATAGAGAATGATGCCTTCTCTCCCTCTAAGAAATAAAATTAACAAGCTAACCATTCTACTTTTTTTTTTATTTTAGGGAAAGGGTAATGCTGACATCTAGAATTATAGAGATGGAAGAGACCTTAGGCATTATCTGGTGGTCCTTTCCACCCATTTTATAGATAGGGAAACTGGGACCTATAAGGAGTCAACCTAAAATCCTATAGCTGCCTCATGCTGGAATCCAGGTCATTTGACTCTGGACCCAGTGTTCTTTCCATTGTACAGAGCTGTCCACCACCACCACCACCACCCCCCATAGGATTTTGCATTTTGACTGATTCATTTCATGCAGTACTCTCTGATGAAAGCTTGACATGGCACAGAATTTTTAATAAATGGTATCCTCCCCTCAAAGCCCAAGAGGTCCTTGCTGCTTGAAAGAATCATCTACAGAATTCTTCAGTAAAGCAGAGAATTCTTTTCCATTAAAATGAAAAATAAATCACTTCCTAATTTAACTGTTTTGCAAGTTGAAATTTGCAAGTCATGCTTTAGGAAGATTATAATACAACCAGGGTGACAAAAACAATTTTCAGAAATGAGAGGTGTGATAAGCATTATTAAGGCATGTCTAGTTGTGTAAAATGCTAAAATGAGATCATCAACGTTTGGAAAGCCATAGTAAGTGCTCTATGAATATAGTCACTCCCCTCAGAGACATCGATACATATCTGTAGAACACTGAATAGAGCATCAGACCTGGAGTCAGAAAGAACTTAGTCCAAATCTAGCCTCATATACTTGCTGGCTATGTAACCCTAGGAAAGTCACTTAACTTTTTACTTCCTCAGTTTCCTCATTGCAAAATGGGCATAATAATAGCTTGCAGGGTTGTTGTGAAACCACTCTATCTTGATTTTTCCTCCTACCTGTCTGACCATTCTTTATCTCCTTTTTTGGATACCCCTTGGGTTCACAATCTCTAACCAGGGGTGTCCCTCAGGGGTATGTCCTGGACTTTCTTCTTTTCTCCCTTTATGCTACTTCACTTGGTGATCTCATCAGCTTCCATGGATTTAATTACCATCTCCATGCTGATGATTCTCAAATCTATCTGCCCTCCCCCAATCTCTCTTCTGACCTCTAATTGCATATCTCCACCTACCTTTCAGACATCTCAGACTGGATGTCCAGTAGACATCTTTAACTCAATATGTTCAAAACAGAGCTCATCTTTCTCTCTAAACCTTCTCTGCACTTCAACCTTCCCTATAACTGTAGAAGACAAAGCCATCCTCCCAGTCCCTGAGACTTACTATCTAGGAGTCATCCTGGACTCCTTACTATTTCCCACCCCCTGCCCCAATATCCAAGCTGTTTCCAAGACCTGTTGATTTCATTTTGGAACAACTCAACTAAATGCCACATGTAAGTGAGTCAAGCTGGGTGAAGCAGCAAGGCACCCTGAAGGACAGACAGCGGTCAGCTTGTGGTAGGGCAAGGCAAATCAATGCTGCCACTTCCTAACCCACCATCTTCCATCTGACTTTGATGGGTACAGCCCAGTGCCTTGAACCAAAGAGCTCTGGGAATAGATATTAAATAACGACAAGAAAGAAAAGTCATTAACATCTGCTTTGCCACAGCACCCTAAGTACCATGGAATTTTTCCATCTGATTTGCAGTTGAAACCTTCCACATGTATTGTCTCCCCCATTAGAATGTGAGCACCTTGAGAGGAGGGCCTGTCTTACTTTTCTACTTGTATCCCCAGTGCTTAGCACCTTGATTTATATATAGTAAGTACTTAATAAATGATTCATTCATTCATCTTATGTGATTTTCACAATTCCACTTCACTCTCACCCCAGGTAAATGTTATCCGAGTTCTGTAGATGAAAAAACAGAGACTCCAAGAGTTTAAGCAACTTGATCCAGGCCCTATAGGTAGTGTAAAAGTTAGGATTTGAACCCAGGTCTTCTGAGTCCATGTCCAGGGATCTTCAGTTATATCAGATTAATGTATGAGGTGGAAGGTAGTACTATGAAAAACTAAAATGTGTCTCGCAATTTTACTTTTACTTTTCTGGAATCCCTATTCTTCATCATTACTTTGTCAGGTACAAGTATTTCTTAGAATATTATGTCCCTTACTACAATGCACAATAACACATATTAGGACTTGTTGCCAAATGCCAAGAGGGAGTGTTCCAAAAAGGAGTGAGGAATCCTAGAATTTGGTTATAATTCCATGATTCAGACTTTCAGGACTAATACTTTTGTATAAGCGGCTTTATCTATAGAAGTCAACTTAGCCATAGTTCATCCAGGTGACATTTTCCTGGGTTTCTAGGATTTTCCAGAAATGCTGCCTACCCTTTGATTGAAAAAGTGTGCCCATATTTTATACACTTGTTATGTTGCAGGAAAAAAATGTTACATGTAGACTGAATTTTTATGAACTATAATTGCTTTTTTTTTTGTATCCACAGTGCTTAGCACAGTGCATGGCACATGGTAGGTGCTTAATAAATCTTTACTGATTGATTGATAATTTGAAAAACTAATAAAGATCCCAGGAAACAAAGAAACATAACTCCTTCCTCATGGTCAAGAAATGTGTAGGGGTAGGGGTTGGGGAGAAGAGTAGGTAGGAGCTGACCAATGCAGGATGAAGGGCAGCATGATATTGTGGGAAGATTCCTAGCTTTAGAGCAAGAGGTCCTTGACTCCAGTTCCTGGTACTGCTACCTAAAGCCTATGAGATTTGGGGCAAATCTTTAAACCTTCTTGGGCCTCAGTTTCTGCACCCATAAAATGAGGGCTTTAGGATAAGTTGAACTTCAAGGTCCCTTCTGATTGTAAATCTATGACCTTATGAATAGTGTATATATTTTTAGACAGTCTGTGCATAATTGTATTTTTTCTATCACAAGGGAAGGTTCAAATGGGAGGAAAGTGTTTCTGAAAATGAATCTTATGCAAAGACAAAAGGCATCACTAAAATTTTTTTGAAAAAAAAAGTAGGACAGTTAGGTAGTGCAGAAGATAGAGCTCTAGCCTTAAAGTCAGGAGGACTTGAGTTCAAATCCAGCCTCAGACACTTAACACTTACTAGCTATGTGACCCTGGGTAAGTCACTTAACCCTGATTGTCTCACCAAAAAAAAAAAAAGCAAAGCAAAGAAAAAAAAAGTAAATCAAATCATGTTGAGAGGCAGCACATCATAGTGAAAAGATTGCTGGTTATGGAGTCACTATACCTGGGTTCACATCCTTCTTCAGATACTTATTAACTATGTGACACTGGACAAATTACTTAACCTCTCAGAATAAATTGAAGATAATAATACTTATACTACCTATCTCACTGGATTGTTATCAGAAGGTGCTCAGCAAACCTTAAGGCATCACATAAGTGTGAATAACTGTTCTTTTAAATGCAAATTGAAAGTGCTAAATAAAAGTGTGGTTAGGGTTCTATAACTTGGGGTCCCATAAACTTTGTAAAAAATATTTTCATAACTACAATTCCACATAACTGGTTTCCTTTGCAATCCTACATATTATATGCATTTAAAAATGTTATTCTGAGTAGGAGTCTCATAGGCTTAAACTGACTTATTGCCAAATGCCAAATGGGTCCAAGTCACACTAAAAGGTGAAGAACCCTTTCTCAAGTGTTTGAATTTGTCCTAAGTTGAACTGCTGGGATGATAACATATACTCTTTGAAAAAAAGTGTAACAACTAAAAAGAACCTCAGAATTAAGGATATATAAAGAGAATCCTTTCATAAAGCAAGTAGTTGGCTCCATGATCTTCCTGCTTTGTAAATCTGGATTTTCAAGTCAGCCTAGCTTAAGGGCAAGAAGTGAAATCTTTGTACTTCACAGGACATCCCAAGCATTCGAGCAATGGCCTTTAGACATTTTGGTGAATTACTCAAGGAAATGAATCAATACTTGGATGTTACAGCCTGCTATCATCAAAGCCTTGGTGCCTTTGATCCTGTTCTTGGAAGATAAAGAGATCAAAGTAGTTAAAGTAAGTCCATCTCTCCATGATGTTTCCCTGGCACTGGAAATCTAGGGTCTTTATGGGAACCACCTTGCTTGTGAAATGTTCTCCCTAGCTCCCTCTAGCTGGAAGGACTGAAATATAGAGAAGTTTTAAAAATCTTGTCCCTGTTTCGCCAGCGAGGCTTTCATTACTAGGCAACTAACAGCTCATAAAAGCTAACACAATGATGCAGAAATGGTTACAAGAATTCTTTTATTTGTTTATTTTTTTGAGATTAGGTCTCCCAATCTCACCCAGGCTACAAGTATAGTAACCATTCACAGACTTGATCCTACTAGTAATTGACACAGGAGCTTTGACCTGCTCTGTTTTTCCCATCTGGGCAATTTAGCCCCCTCTTAGGCAAACTCGTGACCATGGTGCCTCATAATCCTCCCTGCTCCTGGGATTCACTATTTTGGTGCTGCACTTAGCTGTGGACAACCAATTGGCTTAGCACATTGTAGCTGAGCACTCCTGAGCTCAAGAGCAGGAATTACAGGTGTGTAGCACAATGCCCAGCCAGCATCAAGAATTCTCAAAAAGACTAGAGGATCCTAAAGAGCACTTTTGGTTGGTTCTTTTAGGAGAGAGAGCTCTCTCAAAAGTTTATTAAGTGAGTGGAGCAACAAGATGATGGGGATGGGAATGCAGTTATATGAAAACTGTGTGCACCAAATGGAATATCTCACTCTCTTTTCCCCCTCTGCCTCACAGGCATGTAAATATACATTAAACATCTGTGCTCCACTTTTTAAGTGGAAGTCTTTACCTTTGCTCCAAGATGAAGTTTACAATTATGAGATAGTTGTGCTCAGCATCTGCAATTGCCTCGTAAGTTACTCTTTGGGTTTTTACTGGCACAGGGGCATTAGACTAAATCTGGAGGCTTGGCTGAGAGATGGAATGTATGGAAATGGAAGGGAAGGTAGACCTTTGAGAAGGAAACTACAGGATGTTGATGGGTGACCACAGCCAAGCTTCTGAAAGGAAAATCTAGTAGATCTCTCCTTACCTTTTCTCTACTAGCATGAAATCTTTATACCCCATCTATAAGCTCCCTGTTTGGGGTTTTGGCTAGAGAATAGAAGAACAAGGCAAGATCTAATACTAGCTCTGATGTAGGGAAGCAATAAATGGAAAGACCCAAAATCCCTTGAGGGTGGAATAAGGGAAAAGGGATATTGAGGGTGCGAGGAGAAAAGGTTTTGAGGGAAGAAAGTTGAATGATGGACTTTTTTTTTTTTGGCAATTGGGGTTAAGTGACTTGCCCAGGGTCACACAGCTAGTAAATGTCAAGTGTTTGGTCTGAGGTCATATTCGAACTCAGGTCTTCCTGACTTCAGGGCCAGTGCTCTACCCACTGTGCCACCTAGCTGCCCCAATGATAAACTTTTAAAACTGCAACACAGAGGTTGACCTAGGGCATCAAGTGTGAAGGAAAGCAGAATAAAGTTCATGTCTGAAAAAAACTCTTGTTTTCAGACTGTTCCCTAGTTTCTATATTTTATGTTCAGTATAATGGATGGAATCCTGACCTCGAAAGTGAGAAATCTCAGATTCAAATCCAGTCTCAGATACTTATTAACCCTGAAATCCTGGGCAAGTCACTAAACCTCTATCAAAGAAAAATAGGGATGATAATAGTACCACCTACATTACAGGATGGTGGTAAGGATCAAAGGAGATAAACCCGAAACAGATGTTAGCTTCTATTATTACTATTAATTACTATTATTGTATAATAATAATTGTTCAAACAAAATTTTTTTGTAGTTTCAAAGTACTTTTCATGCATTATTTCATTTGCTCCTTGCAACAGTCCTTTGAATTAGGTAGAATAAATGTTATTATTCCACCTTATTTCCACTTAAGGAACAGTGGTCCAGAGAGGTTATGAATGTTAAGGATCATATAGCCATAAGTAAGAGAATGGGACTTGAACATTAATCTCAAATTAAGTATTCTTACATATGAAGATTTTATCTAAAAACTACTTGAAAAGAGAGATGGGGGAGGTTTTTTTCTCTTTGTCTGAGGTTGTTTTTTTCTCTTTTTCTTTCTAGTTCAACAATTATGGAAAATACATTTCAGAGACTATTTATACGACCTTAGAATTTTTAAAGAGCTCTAGGGCTTATCTAAGGAAAGCAGCAATCATTTTAGTAGGTAAAAAAACTGAAAACTACCCAAGGTGTCAACCTTCGTTTCCCATCATCTCTATCTCTTTAAAACTGGCCAAAAAGGTACAAAAGACTATTTGGGAGTGACATCTGTTGGGCTTTATCATGTACTATCTTTCCTATCCAGAAGCTCTTGGCTTCTGAAATGCCACAGTATCCCCGTTCTCCTACCTTTCTAATTATTCTTTCTTTTTCTCTTTGATGGTTCCTCACTCTCTTCCTTTTTTTTTTTTTTGAGTGAAGTAAAGCCTTTATTACACTTCTGGTAAGAAGCCAGCACACCACACTCTAGTAGCATGGAGAAGATGGTACAGTGGTAGAATCAACTTTTAAATGGTTAGTAAGATCCATACTCCACCTATCTGAGCACAGGATTGGATCAGTTCATCTGAGTTACACTCTTCCTGAACTGCCCATCCCTTGTTCCTCCATGTCATGTTAGTTCATGCTTATTAAGCAAGCACAGTGGAGAAAAACCTTTGCCCCATCCTTGACCCCAGTGGGTTGCAACCGGTTTAGCCTTCGGGGGCTTTTTCTTAAGGAGCTAGTTGTTTGCAGAATGTTTGGGGCACCTCACTCTTTTCCTAAAGTCCTGAGGTAAGTAATCAGCAAGCTTCTGTTTTCTATTATAGTAAGAGTATAGGATTTGGAGTGAGAGGACCTGGGTTGAAACTCTAGCTCTGCCCCTTCGAATCCTGTGTCACTTGGAAAAGTAACAACCTCTGCAGGGTTAAGTTCCTTGTCTGTAAAAATGGAGGCATTTAACAAGATTGCCTCTAAGGTATCTTCTGATTCTAAATCTACTACCATATGATCTTCTTTCTGGCCTCCTTCTTTGGATAATCTCATTTCCTCCCATGGCTTCAGTGGTTATTTCTACACAAAAGAAAGAAAGAAGCAGTTCTGAGCTCCCAAGTTTTATCTCTCATTGCCTATCAGAGGAACACTGCTGCAACATTGACACTTTGGTGTCCCATGGGCGTCCTGAACTCTATCATAGCCCAAACCAAGATGTCTCTGGGGTGCTTCTTTCTTTTCTTCCTTCCTTCCTTCCTTCCTTCCTTCCTTCCTTCCTTCCTTCCTTCCTTCCTTCCTCTCTCTTATCTTCCTAAACTCAACTTGCCTCTCATTGCTTCTAGATCCTTTTAGACTTCCCTAATTAACATACTATGCTACTTACCACAGAAGATCTTCTAGACTTCTTCATCTCTTCTCAACCTCCCATGGTTCCCTCTTCACCCACCCTCACAGCTGAGAACTGTACTTCATATTTTACTAAAAATCAAATGAGGCAATTCATTGAGGCCTCCCTCTTCCCCCCTCTTCTTTATCTCACATCACACAGATGTCTTCTGTCAATATCTCCTCCTCTATTTCTGTCTCACATGATGAGTTGGCCCTTCTCCTTACCGAGGCCAACCCCACTACATTCTTAAGTGGTCCCGTTCCATCCTATCTCTCACCTTCACTCTCCCAGTAGGTTACTTCCCGTTTGCCTTCAAACATTCCACCACCATCTACCCCATCCTGAGAAACCTTCACTTGATTCAATCATCCCTGCTAACTCTCATCTCTCCTGCCTTTTGTGGTTATAAATTCCTTTAAAAGGCTGTTTACAAGAGCTAGCTCTACTTTCTCTTCTCTCACTCTTTTCTTAACTCTGTAGTCTGGCCTCTGATCTCATCACTGTACAAAAACTGCTCTTTCAGCAGCAGGGAACATACATCAGTGGCCACAATCAGCTCTATTTCCACAGCGACACTTATTTATCACTCCATTCCCAAGAAATGGAAGTAAATAGTGAAGATGAAAAGGATCCCAAATGGCTAAGAGAAAAAACCATTATTTTCTGATGTTGATGAAAGAGAGAAAGAAGTGATGAAATTATGGAATCTACGTGTCATGAAGCATGGGTTTATTGCTGACAATCAAATGAATCATGCCTGTATGCTGTTTGTAGAGAATTATGGACAGAAAATCATTAAGAAGAATCTCTGTCAAAACTTCATGCTTCACTTGGTCAGCATGTATGACTTTAATCTCATTAGCATAATGTCAATAGACAAAGCAGTTATGAAGCTCCATGAAATGCAGCAGAAATTAGACAAAGGAGAAGCTGCTCTCCCTGCCAATGAAAAGTTGACTGAAGAGCTAAGTGGGACATCCAATGGATATAGTGACATACACCCAAAGGAGAGGATTTCAGACACCGATACAGTCTCAGGGGTTTCAAAACAGAGTAAGAAACAAAAACTCTGAAAGACAGTGCTAATCTCATGTAATGGACAAACACTGAAAAACATTCTAGGGAATACATTCTCTTGGAAGACCTTCTCTTTTATTTTGCAAATCTTAGGTTCCAACCAGGCCCTGTTAGATGAAGTAAATGATTTCAACAAAGACATTGTATCAAGGCTCACTTGGCTTCATTATGCAAGTAATACATGCAGATCAGTTGTAGTGATGTCACTGCAATATTCTTCCGTTTGAGCAGGAATAGCAATACTTCATAAAAAACTTTTTTTGTAACTTGAGCGATTAATGTCTTATGAAATCTATTGAATTGATAATATAAAAACTTATATATGTATATAAATTATAAGTTTTTGCATTTGTGACTTGTTTTCCTACTTTGTAACTGTGAGACATTGGGGTGGGAATTAGAATATAATTCACTTTTTAAGCAATTTAGACCTCCAATTAAATTTTGGCAAAATTATGCACATTACTATTTTCAGTCCGACCTTGATCCTTGCTTCTTGAAATCATTTATCAATTTTGAACGAAGAATCACAAATTTGGACATAGTTGTACATGAAACAGATTCCAAAAGATAAGCTAGCACTTCTTTGACTTGTGCCTGTTTGGGAAGATTATGGACTTTTCACCTTTGATAACACAAGCTACCAAGCAGAGTTTGGTTTTGTTTCTGGCAGTGTGTTTTTACGTGCATAATTTTGATGTGTTGCTCAGCCAGTGTAATCTTTTAAACTTGAATGTTTTGCTATTTTTCTTTTAAAATTAAGTAACTACACATTGAAAATTCTGGCATCCACATCTTTTCATTAGCTTTGTATCATACATAGCACGCTGAGTGAAGAATTTTCAGATGCTAATTTGAAAAAGGGGAGGAACTCCCTTTGAGCTTGGACAGAGAAGCTGTTCTACACGTGAGTGTGCTACCCCAGCAGGACTTTCATGCCATACAAGTTCATCTGAACAGTCCTGAGCTCTTTCACCTTTTAGTTGCACATATTTACAGTTGAATTTTCTCTAGTGGGAAGTCGTTTCACTACTGGCACAATGTCAGTACCAATGAGTTTTTATTCCAACTCCAAGCATTGTGGTGGAGAGACATCATCTCAATTTTTTATTATCCTTAAGATATTGTATTTTCATATTCTTTATAAAGAAACAATACTACTGTAAATACAAATATTTTGAAGTTTTTTATTTCATTCTTCCACCATCAGATGCAGTTCCTTATTTTGTTTAGTGAAGGGATATATAAGCTTTCTAATGGTGTCTTCAGAAATTTATAAAATGTAAATACTGATTTGATTCGTCTTTAAGATGTGTTTAACTGAGACTATTTAACTAATGGTGTGGATGTGATTTATCACCCAGCATTAAGTTCTTAGTCACTGATTTTTGTGTAAAAATAGGAAAGAGGGAAACTGCAGCTTTCATTACAGACTCCTTGAGTTGTCCGCTCTCCAGTGAGGAGTTCTCATAACTCAAATTGTGCCTCCGGGTAGTGGATCTCAAGCATTCTCTCTGGCTTTAATTTGCTACAGCTGTGCACATATGAAAAAAAGGATTATTTTAGGGGAGATGTAGGTCTAGAATTATTGCTTTATGTCATTTCTTAAGCAGCTTTGCTCTTAATGCTTAAAAGAAGGCTAGCATTGTTTGCACAAAAGTTGGTGATCCCCCCAAGAAATAGTAATGAAATTACTTCTGTTGAGTAAACTTTTTATGTCATCATATAATAAAAGCTGAAAAATCCCTTTGTTTCTATTTATAAAAATATGCCTTTTCTATATGTACCCTTGATAAGAGATTTTGAAGAAATCATGTAAGCTGGTCAAGCATTTGAATGGTACAGTAGATGTGTTTAAAAAAATGGGGAAAAAAGTTCACTTGTTGAAATGGACCTTTGTTTTTACATTAAATGTTTATCTGAAATCAAATGATTTTGTACATAAAGTTCAATAATATAAAAAAACAACTGCTGTCTCCAAAGCCATCAATGATCTCTTAATTTCCCAATGGCCTTTTCTCAATCCTCAGTCTTCTTGGACCTTTCTGCAGCCTTTCATGCTGTTGGTCACCCTCTTCTTGATAGTTTCTTCTCTCCAGGTTTTTGGGACACTACTTTTTCATGATTCTCCTTCTACCTATCTGACTGCCCTTCACTGTCTGCTTTGCTGCATCTTCATACAGATAATGTCCACTGACTATGGGTGTCCCACAAGATATCCTGGGCCCTCTCCTCTTCTCCCTTTATTTTACTTGATGATCTCATCAGCTCCCGAGTATTTAATTAACATCTCTATGCTAATGATTCTCAAATCTACTTTCCAGACTTAATCTCTCTGCTGATCTCTAGACTCAATGTGCCTATTAGATATCTAGAACTGGATGACCTAAGATATCTTAAATTCAATGTATCCAAAAGTGAACTCAGAATCTTTTGTTACAAACTCTCTCCTCTTCCAAAATTTCATATTATTGTTAAGAACGCCACCATCCTTCCAAACCCCCAAACTCACATAGTAGGTGTCATTCTCACTCTCTCTCAACCTTCACATCCAGTCTGCTGGATGTCTTAAACTCAACGTGTCCAAAAGTGAATTCATAATTCTTTCCTTACAAACTCTCTCTTCTTCTAAAATTCCATATTATTGTTAAGAACACCAGTATCATCCCAGACCTGTAAACATACTCTCCATGTCATCCTCGTTCTTTCTCACCCTTCATACATCCAAGTTGGATGACAATTTTGATTTTACCTTTGTAACATCTCCCAAATCCATCCTCTTCTCTCCTCTGATATTCCTATGACCCTGACATTGATCCTTATCTTCTCATATCTGGACTACTGCAATAACCTTTGGTTGGCCTACCTGTTCTAATTCTCTCCACGTTCTAGTTCAGCCTCCAGTCAGTCACCAAAGCGATCTTCCTAAAGCTCAGGTCTGACTATGTTAGCCTTCCCTCACTCACTAAACTCTATCTCCTCTCCCCTATCACCTCCAGGATCAATACAAAATCTTCTGTTGGGTGTTCAAAGTCAATAAATGAATCCTTCCTCTCATCTACCTTTCTAGTCTTCCTGCTCCTTGTACTCTACCTTCCCCCCACATTCCCTTTACTCCAGAGACACTGTCCTCCTTGTTTTTCCTCTAACAAGACACTGTCTCTCAAATCTTAGCATTTTCACTGGCTATCCCTTACACATGCTATACTTTTCTTCCTAATCTCTACCTCCTAACTTCCCTGACTTCCTTCATTGCCAGTTAAATTGCAACTTCTATAGGAAGTTTTCCCAATTTCCTTTTCCCAATACCACGTAATTCTAGTGCCTTCTCTCTGTCAATTATTTTCTATTTGTCATATATATACATATATGTGTGTGTATATGTATTATATATGTATATACATATGTATACATATATATATGTATATATATATGTATATATATATATATATATATATATACATAATCTTGTGTGTACATTGTTGTTTGCATATTATATCTCTTAATAGATTGTGGGCTCCTCAAGGACAGGGACTGTCTTTTGTTTTTCTTTGTATCTCTAGTGTTTAGCTTAGTGCCTAACATGTAGTTGGCTCGTAACAAATGGCTGATTAGAAGTACTTGGTCTTGCTAAAAGCTCAGCCTTAGGCAATCATATTGGAGAAACTTCTATGTTTTGAGTGATACCTTTTTATTTTGATTTTTTTTAGGATACCTGGCAAAACTAGGGAGTCATTTACTTCTCAGGGGTGAAATTGAAGTCATGATTAAGGGTAAGATATTATTTTTATACTCATTTGGTAGATTTGTATATGCATTTAAACTCAATCATTTTCTATATTTCTTTTTTTTTAATTTTTTCAATCAGAAAAAAATCTATTTTCTCTCTCTACCACTCCAACCCCCACCCCAAATTAAGAAGGAAAGAAAAATAAAAGCTATTACAAAGCCCATTAAAAACATGTATAGTCAAGCAAAACAAATGTCCACATTGGTCATTTCCAATATCTATATGTATGTATGCACATAGGTATGTATATACACATGCATTTGTGTATCTGTGTGTATGTATATATACATGTACACACACACACTTATAATTCTATACTGAATGAACACTGTCTACAGGAGGTGGATAGCATATTTCAGCATTATTCTTCTGGTATCATGATTGGTCATTTCTTCAGAATTCCTAATTCTTTCAAAGTTGTCTGTCTTTATATTTTGTTGTCATTGTATGAATTATTCTCCTGGACCTATTTATTTCATTCTGCATCAGTTCTTATAAAGTCTTCCCAGGTTTGTCTAAAATCATTCCCTCCATCATTTCTTACAGCACGATAGTATTCCATCATATTTATGTATGACATAAAGTGTACAGGCATTCCCCAACTTATGGCTCCCCCTCAGATGCACACTCTTTTCCACCTCAAAAAGATCTATAGATATCTTTTGTACATCCCTAGTTAGAGTCTGTTTTGCTTAGGACTCATCCCTCTTGATTATGTGAGGTAACTTTTCCTAAACTTCCTTTCGCCCTCCTCCTTTAGTGAATTCCTCTTTTCTTCTCTTTTCATTCTTCTCTTCAGGGGATTGTAAACCTATGTGCTTTGCCTTCCAGATCATAAATGCACACATCTCTACCATCCCACCTCCTGGTGGGGAAAGGAGCAAGTGAGTAATGTTAGTGTTCACAGACTCCAGAATTACATAGCGGTAGTAGTAGTAGTAGTAGTAGTAGTAGTAGTAGCAGTAGTAGCAGCAGTAGTAGTAGTAGTAGTAGTAGTAGTAGTAGTAGTAGTGTAGTAGTAGTAGTAGTAGTAGTAGTAGTAGTAGTAGTAGTAGTAGTAGTAGTAGTAGTAGTAGTAGTAGTAGTAGTAGTTGAAGAAGAATAAGAAAAAGAAGGAAGAAGAAGAAGAAGAATTCCTTTAAAGTAGTGGTTTTTAATCAAATGTGATCTGGACCTTGGCTCTTCTATTTTTACATTCTTTCTTTGTGGCTGTTCATAGATTTTTTCCCCCTTTAATCTGGAAGCTCTGGGTTTTAGCCATAATGTTCTTTGTTTTCATTTGAGGATTTCTTTCAAAAAACAACTTGGTGGCTTTTTTCTACTTCTACTTTTTCTCTGGTTCTGAGAAATCTGGGAAGTTTTCTTTTAAGAATCCTTGAAATATGACATCTTGACTGTTCTACTTTGAGCATTTTGTTAAGATAGTCCAATGATTCTTAATTTTTTTCCCTAAATCTATTTTCCAATGTCCTGATTTGGACCAGAGTCTTAGAATGCTGCTGCACTCAGCCCTTATGCCAGCTAAGAAGATCTGCTGGTTCATAGTGATCAAACTGCAGGGCAACGATCAGTCCTTGTCCTGGATCAGACTACTTTGGGAGAACTGAAAGGTTGCAGGTCCCCAGCTAGAGATGTCCCTGAGATCCCAGCTGCTCCATATCCCCTTTAGATTTCTATATTGTTGCCCTTTGCATCTTGTGCTGTCTCCTAAAGATTCAAGGTTTCTAAGGCAGAAATGAAGAGGCAGTGAGCACCTTGAATAAAGTGATTACAGATCTGACCATAATTGAGGGCAATAATAAATTTTGGCCATGAGATCGATTCTATTCTTAAAGCATGGAATCTAACAGAGCTAAACACCAACCAAAATCAAAATCAAGAGGATGAGTAAGTCCAATTCATTTATAGAAGCAATGCTACCAGTGGAATCTCAAACAATACAAAAGTTAGAAAAGTAATAGAAATTCGCGGCTAGAATTTGATTTGAGAGACATAATACCAATGACTCTTACTTCTCCATTCCTGCTCATCCAAATTAGGGTCAGAGTGGTAATCTACTTAACTGGGAAAAAGCAAATTCAACTTGCTGATTCATACGTTTAGCTTTACAACATTTTGGGGGCACGACTCTCTCCTGGTTTTCCTTCTACTCTTCTGACCTCTTCTCCTCTGTCTCTGTTGCCAGATGCTCTTCCAGGTCATGCCCTCTAATATTATACATCCCTCAGTTTTTCTTGGTGATCACATCAGTTCTTATGGATTTAATTATCAACTCTATGTTGATTATTCTGAAATCTATCTTTCTTACTCAAATCTCTCAGCTGACATCTTGTCTCCATGTCTGACTGCCTTCCAGTCTCAAACTGAATATTTGATAGACAATTAAACTCAATATATCCAAAACAGAAGTCATTATCTTTCTTTCTTTTTTTAAAATACTAAATATGTATTAATTTATTTTTAGTTTTCAACATTCACTTCCACAAGATTGAATTCCAGATTTTCTCCCCATCTCACCCCTCCCCCCACCCCAAGACAGCATGCATTCTGAATACCCCTTCCCCTAATCTGCCCTCCCTTCTATCACCACCCTCCCTTCTCTTATTCCCTTCCCCTTCTATTTTCCTGTAGGGCAGGATAGATTTCTATACCCCATTGCCTGTATATCTTATTTCACAGTTGCGTGTGAAAATAATTTTTAACATTTGTTTTTAAAACTTTGGGTTCCAAATTTCTCCCTTCCTCCCTCCTTATCCACCTTCATTGAAAAGGCAAGCAATGTGTAGTCAGGTTATACACATGTGGTCAGGCAAAACACTCCCATAGTAGTCATGTTGTGAAAAACTAACTATATTTCCCTTTATCCTATCCCACCCCCCACTTATTCAGAAGTTTGCTTCAGATTACCTCCTCCCCCAATATGCCCTCCCTTCTAGCATCCCCTCACTCTCTTATTCCCTTCCCCCTATTTTCCTATAGAGTGAGATAGATTTCCATACCTAATTCAGTGTGTATGTTATTCCCTCCTTAAGCCAAATCCAATGAGAATAAGAGTCACTCATTGCCTCTCACCTTCCTGTGCAATTCCCCTTCACTGTAAAAGCTTTTTCTTATCTCTTTTATGTGAGATAATTTACCCCATTCTACCTCTCCCTTTCTCCTTCTCCCAGTATAATCCTCTCTCACTCCTTAATTTTATTTTTTAAGTATCATCCCTTCATATTCAACTCACCCTATGCCCTCTATCTATCTATCTATCTATCTATCTATCTATCTATCTATCCATATAATTTTTCCCCCTCAAACTTCCTAATAGTGACAAAGATCTCATGACTTACAAATATCATCTTTCCATGTGGGAATGTAAATAGTTCTACTTTAATAAGTCCCTTATGATTTCTCTTTCTTATTTACCTTTTCATTCTTCTCTTGGGTCTTGTGTTTGAAACTGAAATTTTCTATTCCACTCCGGTCTTTTCATCAAGAATGCTTGAAAGTCCTCTGTTTAACTGGATTTCCATTTTACCCCCTGAAGGATTATACTCAGTTTTGCTGGGTAGGTGATTCTTGGTTGTAATCCTATCTCCTTTACCCTCTGTAATATTATATTCCAAGCCCTCTGGTCCCTTAATGTAGAAGCTGCTAAATCTTGTGTTATCCTGATTGTGTTTCCACAATACTTGAATTGTTTCTTTTTAGCTGCTTGCAATATTTTCTCCTTGACCTGGGAACTCTGGAATTTGGCTATATTATTCCTAGGAGTTTTCCTTTGGGGATCTCTTTCAGGAGATGATTAGTGGATTCTTTCCATTTCTATTTTACCCTCTGGTTCTAGAATATGAGGGCAGTTTTCCTTGATAATTTCTTAAAAGGTGTCATGCCTAGGCTCTTTTTTTGATCATGACTTTCAGGTAGTCCAATAATTTTTAAATTCTGTCTCCTGGATCTATTTTCCAGGTCAGTTGTTTTTCCATCGAGATATTTCACATTATCTTCTATTTTTTCATTCTTTTGGTTTTGTTTTACACTGTCTTGATTTCTCATGAAGTCATTAGTTTCCATTTGTTCCATTCTAATTTTTAAGAAAGTATTTTCTTCAGTGAGCTTTTGGACTTCTTTTTCCATTTGGCCAATTCTGCTTTTTAAGGCATTCTTCTCCTCATTGGCTTTTTGGACCTCTTTTGCCATTTGGGTTAGTCTATTTTTTAAGGTGTTATTTTCTTCAGTATTTTTTGGGTCTCCTTTAACAAGCTGTTGACTTGTTTTTCATGGTTTTCTCGTATCACTCTCATTTCTCTTCCCAGTTTTCCCTCTACTTCTCTTACTTGCTTCTCAAAATACTTTTTGAGCTCTTCCATGGCCTGGGACCAATTCACATTTTTCTTGGAGGCTTTGGATGTAGTAGCTTTGGCTTTGTTGTCTTCTTCTGGTTGTATGTTTTGATCTTCTTTGACACCGAAGTAAGATTCTATGGTCTGACTTTTTGTTAAGGTAGGGGTCTTCTTCCAGTGTGGTGAATGTAATGTCCCAAGCTTCAGGGGTTTTGTGCCACTGTTTTCAGAGATGCTTCTAGGGACCTGAAAATTTTCAGTTCTTCCAAGGTGGTATGATCAAGGGCAAGATGTTTACTCCTTTCCTGGCCTGCGCTGTGGTCTATGAGTGACCACAAGCACTCTTTTCTGCCTTGAAACTGTAAGTAGGGTTTTCTCTGCACTGCCACCACAAGCTCTACCAAGCCAGTACTCCTCCTTGCCCCAGGACCAGCACCCAAAACTGTGACCCAGATCCAAGCACAGGCAAAGCAAGAGGATCCTGCCTCAGCACCAGCAAAGAGATCCCTGCAATCCACCTCTGATCAGCCACTCTATTTCCACTCTATTTGTGGGCCAAGAACTCTGGAAGCAGCCGCCACCCTGGGGCCAAACCAAGCTCCTCTCTCAACGTGGTCAGACAGAACTTTCCTACTGACCTTCTAAGTTGTCTTTGGTGTTTGTGGGTTGAGAAGTCTGGAAACCCCCACAGCTCCCTGTGATTCAGTCCCAGAACTCATTATCTTTTCCCCTAAACCATCCCTCCCTTCTAACTTCTCTTTTACTGTAGAAGACAACACCATCTTTCTAATCCTTCAGGCTTACAACCTAGACTTCACCCTGGATCCCTCACTATCTCTCATCCCACACCTGCCATATCCATGCTGTTGCAAAGGCTTTTTGGCTTTGCCTTTGCAACATCTCTCAAATATACCCCCTTTCTCCTCTAACACTGCCACCACTCTAGTACAGGTCCTCATCACCTGGCGCTTGAACTATTTTAATACACTGCTGGTGGGTCTACCAGCCTCAAGTCTCTCTTTACTTTAATCCATTCTCCATTCAGTCACCAAAGTGATTTTCCTAAAGCCCATGTCTGGTCATTTCACCTCACTCCCACTCCCATCCTCATCCCACCCCCACTGCATAAACTTCAGTGGCTCCCTGTTGCACCCAGGAACAAATACAAAATGCTCTGTTTGGCATTCAGAGCCCTTCATAACCTAGCCCCCTCCTACCTTTCCAGTCTTCTTACACCTTACTCCCCAATTTAATGATGCTGGCCTCCTCACTGTTCCACAAGCAAGATACTCCATCTCTTGGCTCTGAGCATTATCTCTGGCTATTCCCCATGCCTGGAATGCTCTTTCTTCACCATTACAATTAAGTCTGAAGTAAAATCCTACCTTCTATAGAATGTCTTTCCTAATGCCTTTTAATTCTTGTGTTTTCCCTCTTTTAATTCCTGTTGTTAATTTTTATTAATATAGCTTGCTTTGTATTATTTGTTTGCATATTGTCTCCTCCATTAGATTATAAGTCCTTTGAGGGTAGAGACTATCTTTTACCCCTTTTTGTATTTCCAGTGCTTAGTACTGTTTCTGTCACATAGGAGGCACTTAATAAGTGTTTATTGATTGATTTCTAAAAGCAACTAATTTGCAATGTCCTCCTTTTGCTGAAATGATTTGTTTTACACAATTTGGAATTAAGTTCACAAAATTTTGACATCTATTTTAAAATTCTTCATCATTAAGGCAAACTTTTATCATATTGAATATTAAATATGCCTTAACAAATATTGTCCTTTGCCGAATCTTGTCTTGATTATTGCCCTTAGATTTTCAAGTGGATTTACATTAGGGTATTTTCCAGGCCGTTGCAGCATGTTTATCTACATATCTTGAATAGATTTCCTCATCTTTTATGAGAATATTGCAGCATTCCACCTAGTTTCTGTTGCTCTGTAATTTCTGCTTCTCTGTATATCATTATATCAGAGTTCATCAATGAATGATGAGTGAATAAATGAATGAATATGAGAATAAGACTTCCAGACTCAGTGGAAGTTAAAAATCCTAAAACATTTTTGGTGAATATTTTATAGTCTGGTGAAAATGCCTAGATCTTACAGTTTTATCTAGAATTATTGACTTTTTTAGTAGCATTGAATGAAATCAGTGAATTTCCTCATTAAAAATTTTCTTTTTGCTAATTTCCAGTACTCTAGTCTTGCTCATAGTGAGCATTTTTTTATAGCAATAACCTTGCAACACTATTTTTCCAACTTCAAGAAACCTGTGCCCCACTGTAGAGGAATCACCAGTCACCTTTCTAGCTTCCCTTTGAAGCTAGGTTCCTTTGAAGGTTTTTGCTTGTTTTGTGATGATTCATTAGGCTATTTAGCAACAATGTTTTATTTTTTTTAATTTCTCAGCATTGGGGTTTTTTTTTTCTAATTTTTTGTTTTTGACCATGCTTTCCTCTGTACTTTAAGGCAACTGATCCAGTTTCATTGTGAGCTTGAATGATCCTTGAAATGCTTTACTGGCCTCATCCTAACATGGCTATATTCTGTCTAATAGTCATCGAAGCTTAATAAGAACTACACCCTTTGCTTTGGCTTCACAATAATATCCGTTCTTAAATATATATATCTACCTTAAAGTATTACTGTGACTATCAAGTGGGATAATATATGTAAAGCATTTTACAGAACTTAAAAGTGTTATGTTAATTGCTGTTATTATTAATATCAAAAATGACATTAAAAACAACAAAAAAGGACAATGAAACACATGTGTATGGCATGAAATCTAACACTCGCCTGAAAAAGAACTGCCTGATCAATCAGACTTTTTCTGGTCAAGTTCAGACTTCTGAGTCAACCTAGTATCAATTGCAGCACACACCATATGACTATTGCTATCATAAAATAAAACAATTTTTTTTTAAAAAAGCCTTATTGCCTGTCCAAAGTAACTTGCATAACACTATAGGTTCCTTCTAATGGGATAAGGGAGATAGAAAGAAGGAATAACTCAATGTACTGAAGTCTGTTTATGTTTTTAACAAGGGGAGGATAGAAGGATGAGAAAAGGCAGAGATAATGAGAAGGAATACCAGCTCTCTTCCTAGACCATCAATCCCTGTTTCTGATTAAAAAAAACTCTTTCTGAAGGATTGTGGGGTAGGATCCTAACTTTATTTGGCTTCTGAGTAACACTTTGATTAATTAGAACCTTTTTAAATTGGCTTTCCTTCCAAATTTTAAAAGCTCACAATTCATTAACACATATTTATTTAAATGCTGCCTGAGTAGCCAGCTTAGTACCAGGTGCTGTAGGGCAAACAGAGAAGTGTAAATCAGAGCCCCTACCTGCTACCAGTATTTCAGTGTCAGTATTCTGAAGGTATTGTTAATATTCCTGGGAACAGTGAAGGACTACTAGAAACTAGCCTATGATTTCAATTATAGAAAAAACTCCAACGGAGGCAGAGGAGCCCCTACTTTGTAACTTATAGTCTTTCAAAGTTGCTTAAAGCAGCAGTGTCAAACACTAATAGAAAAGTGGGAGATCCACCATAAAGATTCCTGCAGGCCACTTATTGGCTAAGTCTTAAAATATAACATTATTTATATATTCTTAAAATTTTATTAAATATCTCCCAATTACATTTTAACCTGGTTCTGTCCTCACTCTGAAGTATTACAGGCCACTTATACCTGGTTTTGGACAACTCTGACCTAGAATATTAAGAAGTTGAATTTTCAGCCCTGGGTCACATAGCCAGTATATATCAGAGGTGGAACATAGACACATCGGTCTGGCTTTGAAGGCCAGCTCTCTACATACTTTATCAAGGTGCCTCTGAATCAATATGCTATCAGAGCTAAATGGTATGGGGCTGAATGGTGTGATGATGATGGTGATATGTCTTTACATGGTGCTTTAATGTTTACAGAGCTCATCACATATTATCCCATGTGATCCTCACAAAAAAAGAAATACAATTATTATCTCCATTTTACTGAAGAGGAAACTGAGAAAGAAAAGGTTAAGTGAATTGTCCAAGGTCACCAGTTTATGTCAGTCAATGCCAGGTATTGTGCTAGGTACTACCTGAGGAAAGATTCAAAACTCAGTTTTTCCTGATACAGAGTCAAGCCCTCTATCTATTGAACCATTTTGCTGCCTATAAGTCCTATTTCTTTCCCCAGTAAAGGCAGACTCTTTTGTTTAAAATATGGAACAGAGCTTTGTTGTTAAAATTCCAGCTCCTAGACTTTCTTGAAGAGTTAAATTATATACCACAATCACAACTTTTACCAATGCAGAAATTGAGCTTTTAAGAATAAAATTCAACTCTCTGCTACCCCATCTTACTCCCTCCCTTTCTCTTTCTTCATTTAGAAATGGTGGAGGAGTAGAGGCAATTACTCTTACCTGTATGATGTAACTTGGTATGACACTCACAGAGAGTCTGGGGGGTCAAATCACGTCAACCAGCATTTATTAAGTGATTACAATATACCAAGCACTGTGCTAAGAACTGAGGATACAAAGAAAGGCCAAAACAGCCCCTGTTCTTAAGGAGCTCACATTCTAATGGGGGAGGCAATGTGAAAAGACTATGTACATAGAGGATAAATTGGAGAGACTTTCCAAGGAAAGACACAAGGAGTGGAGCAAACAGGAAAGGCCTTTTGCAAAAGGTAGGGATTGAAGTAAACAAAGGAGAGGGTTGCATTCAGGGCGGACAGCCAGTAAAAAGTCATGACGTTGAGAGATGTAGTGTCATGGGGGAAGAACACGAAAAAGTCCAGTATGTCTGGATCATAGAGTAAGTAGCAGGAGGGAAGTGCAAAAAAAAAAAAGTGGACGAGTAAGAATGCATCAGGATGTGGAGATCTTTAAAAGCCGAAAGGGATTTATTGGCTCTTAGAGCAAACATTATAGGTAGAGCAAACACTAGAGGTAAAAGGGGGAACCATCGTTTATTGAGTAGAGTGGTATGGTCAGACTGGTACTTTAAGAAGATCACTTTAGTAGCTCAGGAAAGCATGGATTGCATGGTGGAGATACTTGAGGCAGGGAAACTAACCAAAAAGCTATTGCAATAATCTAGGTGTTAAGTGATGAGGGCTTTCAGAGTGGTGCCTACGTCAGAGAGAAGGAGGCATATTCAAGAGATGTTAACTTTGAAACAGATTGAGCGTAGAGTAGAAGAGAATTAGGAGTCAAGGATGATACCTAGGTTGCAAGCCTGATAGCCTGGAAAATGGTAGTTCTGCCATAGTATCAGGGAGGCTGAGAAGAAAAGATTTAGGAGGAAAGATGATAAGTTCAGTCTTAATATAAGATCTAAAGGATATCCAGTTCAAGATGTCCGATAGGCACTTAGAGATGTTTATCTGAAGGTCAGGAGAGAAGTCAGTCTAGGTAAATAACTTCTAGAGGCAGCTAGATAATACAGTAGATAGAGCACTGGGCCTGGCGTCAGGAATATCTGAGTTCAAATCCAGCCTCAGGCACTTAACTATCTATGTGATCCTTGGCACGCCATTTAATCTCTGTTTGCCTCAGTTTCGTCATCTATAAAATGGAGATCATAACATCACCTACCTCCCAAGGTTGTTCTGAGAATCAAACGAGATAATATTTGTAAAGTGCTTACCATAATGCCTAGCACAGAGTAGGCACCATATAAATTAATCAATAATAATAAATACGAGAATTATATGCAGAGATGATAATTGAATCCAAGGAGAAGAGAAGAAGGTCCAGGATGGATCCTGGGGGATACTCATGGTTGGTACAAGCTAGATCCACAGCCAACCAAGACCAATAAGGAGTAGCCAGAGAAGTAGGAACAGAACCAAGGGAGAGCGGGATTATGAAAACCTTGAGAGAAAAAAATATCAAGGAGTAAAGGGTGATCAACAATGTGAAAGGTTGTAAAAAAGTCGATAAGAATGAGGAGTAAAAAAGAACCATCAGATTTGACAATTAGATTAATGGAATGTAGAAGAAAGATGGAGAAGCTATATCAATCAAACTACCAAATGATTACTTCATAAAACCAAGAAAAAATTATTCCAAATTTCATCTGGAGGAAGAAAACATTAAGAATATCAAGGAAATTAATGAAAAGTTTTGAGGGAAGGGAGCATAATAGTACTAGATCTCAAACTTGTCTACAGAGCCATAATCATCAAAACCAAATTGGCACTGAGTAAGAAATAGAGGGATTGATCAGTGGAACAGATTAGATTCAAGGTATGCAAAAGTAAATGTGTATAGCAGCCTAGTATTTAATAAACCCAAAGATCCCAACTATGGGGGCAAAAACTCATTAGTTGACAAAAACTGTTGGGAAAATTGGAAAATATCTTGTGCTTTTAACCAAGATAAGTTCCAAATGGGTACATGATTGAAACATAAAGAATGACATAACATATTACAGGAACATCAGAAGTATCAGCTCTATGGATAGGGGAGGCATTTATTGCCAAATAAGATACAGAGAGGCTCACAAGAAGTAAAATGGACAGTTTTGATTACATACATTTAAAAAGTTTGTATACAAGCAAAACCAACTCAGTGAAAATTATAAGAGAAATAAGAAAATGGGAAAAATCTTCACAGCAAGTTTCTCTGATAAAGGTCTCATTTCTCATATATATTATATATGTGTGTGTGTATGTGCATGTGTGTATACATATAAGTGTGTATACATGTATGTGTATGTGCATATGTGAAATATATATATATGAAATTGATTCAAATTTTTAAGAATAAGAGCCATGCTCCAATTATGGTCATGAAAAAATGTTCTAAGTCACTAAGAGAAAATTTAAATTAAAACAACTGTTAAGTTGCCACCTTATTCTCATCAGATTGGCATAGTAGCAAAGTGAACAATAAAAAAAGAAGGAAATGACATTGTAGAGGGACTGTGGGGGAGCAAAAAGGCAAATTAATGCACTGTTGATAGAACTGTGAACTGGTCCAGCCATTCTGGAAAGCATACGGAACTATGCCCAAAAAGCTTTTAAACTGTGTGTGTCATTTGACCTAGGAATACTGCTACTAGGTCTGTATTCCAAAGAGATCAAAGGAAGAAGAAAATAACCCACATGCGCAAAAATATTTATGGCATCTCTTGGTAGATAAGAATTAGAAACTGAAGAATAGCTGAACATGCTATGGCATATGAATGTCACAGAATGTTATATGCTGTTTCAAAAAAGTGATGAAAGGCACAGTTTCAGAGAAACCTGGGAAGACTTGCATGAACTGATGTGAATCTAAGTGAGCAGAACCAGGAGAAAAATATGTATGCAATAACAACAATACTGTAAAGACTTAGGCACTCTGATCAACACAATGATCAATCACAATTCCAGGTGACTTATGATGAAGCATGTCACCCTCCTGTAGATAGAGAGGTGATAGACTCAGAGTGAAGAATGAGATATATGTATGTGTTTATATTTATATTTATATACACACACAGCCAGTTCAATAATTTGTTTTGCTTGATTATACATATTTGGTTTTTTTTTCTTGCTTTCTTTATGTGGGGGTAGGGGAAGTGAGGAGAGAGAGAACATGTACTAAGGTAAAATAAAATTGACATTTAAAAAAAACTTTTAAATAAGTTTTAAAATGAGATCATTGGTACCTTTGGAAAGAGTAATTTCAGTTGAATGATGAAACTGGAAGCCAGAATGTAGAGAATCAAGATAGTGAAAGGAAAATACATTGAAGCTCTTGTAAATGGCTTTCTCAAGAAGATTAACTACAAAAGGGAGATGAGATATAGGATAATAGCTAGCAGCTGCTCAGATCAAATGAGAGGTGGTGTTGTTATTTGGATGATGGAGACATAAGCGTGTTTGTAGGCAGTAGCAAGCATCCTGTAGACAGAAAGAAATTGGGGATAAGTAAGAAAATGGAAGAGAATGCTAGAGAAACAGTATAGAATAAGATCAAGGGTATATGCTGCCTTTATATGGAGAAAGACTTCTTCATGTGAGACAGGTGAAGGAAGAGATACAGGAAACAGGCAACTATGAAATGAGAAGAGGGGAAAGAAGAGGAAGCTTCCTACAAACAGCCTCATTTTTTTCAATGCTGTAAGAGGCAAGGTTCTTATCTAAGCAGATTGAAGGAGGGCAACTATGAGAGGCCTAAGGAGGAATAAAAAGAAAAGTTTAGAAAAGCCACTGAGGTAAGTGAAATAGTTAATTGATTAAGGAGGTTAAGTGGGTTGCTTTGCTGCAATGAGAGCCCAGTTGAGACTATGTACCAAATCTGCAGTAGACCCCGGTCAGCACTATTTCACAATTCTCTCCAGCTCTATTTAGCAATGAGTGAATATATGTGAGGGTAGCAGATGGTGGGAGCAGTCCAAAGTTGGGATTTGGCAAGGCATAATCAGTGATAGATAAGATGGGAAAGAGATTTGAGTGTTGAGGAAAGAGTAAAGTTAAATTGGTTCACCAAGAGGTGAAGATGAGGAAGGAAGAGAATGTAGCCAGTGGAGGGAAAAGAACTGAATGGCTGAGGAAGTATAGGTCACAATGAGGATAAAAATCGGAGTTTGGGATTATAAAGCAGAGGGAAAGATAATGATAAAATATTATGATCAGATGAAGGCATTTTGAAGTGTATGTGCATGAGAGGAATACATGTGGTTGATGGCAAAAATCAATGGTATGATCATCTCTGTATTTAGCTGAGGTGGATTGGAGGGGTAAGTCATAGAAAATGAGGAAATTAAAGAACTGGGGCATTTGAGAAAGGTTGAGAGAGTGTGTCTATGTACATTGAAGTACCCTAGTATGAGGACAGGAGTTGGGATGGAGAAAAAGTGCTTGAGTCAAGCACTGAGGTCATTGAGGAAGGAAGAAGAATGTCCTTAGGTCAGTAGATGACAGTTGCCAGAATCTTGACTGGGTATAAATGTAAATCGAATGATTCTCAGTAGAGGACAGCTTCCTAAGTGGTAAAGGGAGAATCTGGAAGTGACAACAGCGATTGAGGTATATTCAACCCCACTACTGGGATCAATGAATATAAATGAAAGTGTAAGCTGTATTAGAAATAGCAGCCAGGGATTCCTTGTCATTAGGAGACAGGCAGGTTTCAGTGACTGCCAAAATTACAGCCTTGCAAAATCAAGACAAGGAAGCAGAACTCAGCAATTCAAAATGGATATAATTCAAGAACCACTTCTGAAGCACTGGAGAAGGTCCTAGGTTCAAAGACAGTGAGCAGAGCTTGAAGAGTAGCTTGGATTGGGACCAACATAGGGGTTCCATGGGAAAGCTCAGGAGCGAGGAAGCCTCAGGAAACAGTGGCTGGAATCAGTCAGCATAACATAAGGGTCTATTATGGGAGGAGTCCAGCTTGATCATAAGAAGATGAATTAATTTTCTTGTTTCAGATATGGAAAAAGTGCTCCATGACGAAGATCATTCCATCAAGCAGATGGCTAATTTTACCTACGTATTATTTAGGAAAATAGCCAAAGAAATTCAAGACCCTAACCTTAAACAACATTTCCGAAGATTATGCAGTTTCTTCCAGTTCAAAGACATATCACTTCTTTATGGTTATAGAGGTAGAGAAGCTATTAACTCTTTTCATGAGCCTGATGAATATGCAATAATACATAGGGGAAGAGCGTATATAGAAAGTGGCGAGAACATATCAGAACATTCCAGTGCCAAAACTTGATAAGGACTTCCTGTCCACAAGACAAAGTCTGGTTGAGGGCCTATTTGTTTAAATTGATGTTGGAAGGCTTTGCCACGCTTCATTTGTCTGTATCCAAGTATACAATTTAGGGAAAATCCATTGTGCATCAGTGTTTAATGCAATGGCTAGAAGCTCTATTTTTACCAGATGTACCAATAAAAAGAAAACAGATGATGGTCATAACTATTTTGGATGAGGCCCTAACTCTAACTTTCATAAATGACACAGGTTTCATCCCTGTAGTATGAATGCCTACCATTTGAAATCCCAGATGCATAAAATAAGAGATGTATTAAAATGTCCAATGTATTTACTATTGTTTCCATGATGCATAAATGCATTATTTTCATTCCCACCTCAACTGCTGCCTTGTCTCCTATCCAAAGCCTACGTAGTTTATAAGACCCTAACTCAGGTCTCCACGTACTTCAGCTCACACTGATACTTCTGATCTCTGAGCTTCTACTGCTTTATAGCTAATACCACACACACGGTTAGCATTTCATCCTCCAACAGTAGTTTCAAGTCTTTCCTTTCCTCAAGTTTATAAACTTTCTGAGAGCAGGTTCCATTCCTTAAGTGTCTTCTATATAAGGCTTCCCAAAAGTCTTAATGTGATTTTAAGCTTCAAACCTAAAGTTTGTTGGTCAACCTCTTTTTGATGAGCTTTTCTAGAGTGAAGGCAACTGATCCTCAGATCAAAAATGATATACCAAAAAGTGATGCACCCAGCCTATAACCAGATCTTTACATCAAACATTTCCTGTATCGCATTCACTCTAGAGCAGATCTTCTAACACCCACTGGAACAAGCCGGTGGCAGGGGCAGGGGCGGGAGCTCCAGAGTTCAGGTGGCTAATTGTCATTTTAGAGTTCTTTGAGTAGCCCTGAGGGTTAGGGTTTTTTTTTGTTTTGTTTTGTTTTTCCCCTAATGCTATAGCTCAAAAGTCCCTAAAAGTATATTTCCCTCCATGATTATCAGTTGATGTCAGTCAGGTAATTCACTTTTTAAAAACAGGCATTTACTATGGTGTATAATTGGCACAAAATACTCTCTACCCAATCTCTGCACCACCACGCCCCAAAAAAAGTCTGTGACACTTTTCCACAAATACATACAGAGTCCAGGGGAAAGTGAGCTGAAGCTTAGAGCAGATGTGGCCATCACAGACTCTAATTACTGGAAGTCCTTTTCTTCTCTTGGGGGTGGGTACTTATGAAGTTCATTGTATGGTTAGCATTTCTATTGGATTCCTTGAAGAACTTTTAATCTATCTTGACTCATTGCATCCAGTCTGCCCTGAGCTCCCAATGCAGACATTGCCATCATGGTAATGCTGCAAGGATACAGATTTTTAAAAATTTAAATCATATGGTGATACAAGATTCACAAGTCTTTGTCTGGTCAAGGAAAGAGGAATGGGGGAGTTGGTGAAAGAAACCAAGGCCAAGGCCAAGGACTTTCTCCTGTGACCCAAGAAATTCCTTCTCAGGAGCTTGGCTAGAGGCTTCCATCACTACTCTAATTGGCTCTCAGTTTTGTTTTGTTTTTGTTTTTGTTTTTTCATTCTAAACCAGTTTCCTTGATTTATATGTGTCCCACAGAATGTGACCAAGTCTTTCAACCAATGAAGAGAAATGGGTCTTCAAACCTAGTTGAAATGACTAGCTTGTGTTGTTCAGGCCTTTTTCATACTTAGATCACTCCTCTAATTGATTGAATCCATTGAGATCTGTTCTGACCTCTGAGGCAGCTAGGTGGCTCAGTGGATTGAATGCTGGGCCTGGAATTAGGATGACCTTAGTTCAGTCTTAGACAGTTTCGTGACCCTGGGCAAGTCTCTTAACCTGTTTGCTTCAGTTTCTTCAACTATAAAATGAAGATGTTAATAGCACCTACCTCCTAGTGTTATTATAAGGATCAAATGAGATAATATTTGTAAAAAAAAAAAAAAGAAAGAAAAGAAAAAAGCACTTAACGTAGTTGCTGGCACATAGCAGGTATTATATAAATACTTATTTCCTTCTCTTCCCCCTTCTGATCTGACAGAGGCATCAAGGCTAGAGTGTTTTGTCAGTTACTATACATGGGGTTGGGTGACCTTACTGATCAACTCAATTAGCCCCAACAATTACACCCACTTGGGAAAATCTGCCATAACTTGCATTCTTCTGAAGTCCATTGAGGGCTCACCTCCACACCACAGTGAAGCAGGGAAGGAGGATTTTAGAGAAGGAAAGGGCTAGAATATGAAAGGTTTTGCAAGTCAAATAGAGGAGCATGAACTTGATGCAGCAGGGAAAAGTAAACTAAGTCATAGGGAATTCCTTCTACCTCCTCCCTCAAGAGGAGAGGGGAAAGGAATAAGGAATAGTCATGGTCTCCAGTTCCCCCACACCCCCTTGACACAGAGTAGAAGAAATGAGTAATGTGATTTAAAAGAAATTCCCACTCATCTTACCCTACCCAAAATATCATCATTAAACTGCCTGAAAATCTACCAATTAAACAATTCATTGGGGTCAATAAACAACCACCTCAAAGAAGGTTAGTAAGAGGGGGTAGAACAGCTTGCATTTTAAAATGGATTAATTTAATCTGATTGTTTCCCTCTTTACATCTTACTGAAATCTTGAACACTAAGGCAATGGGAATTTTGATGGAGGTGGGGAGTACAAGAAGTAACTTTGGGCCAGGAGAACTTGTAGGAAAGCAGATCTGGGTCTGTATTATAAATGAAAACTTGGGGACCCAGAAGACAGCCTAGAAGGTATTGGTCTCCTAGAGAACAGGAGCTATGATTATTATTACTCAGCTGCCAAAATGATTTCCCTAAAGTGCGTATTTAACCATCTTGCCTCCCCTACTCAATAAACTCCAGTGGTTCCCTATTGTGTCCAGGATCAAAAATAAAATCCTGTTTGACTTTTAAAGCCCTTCACAACCTGGTGCCTTCCTACATATCCAGATCAAATGACATAACATGCCTCATGCTTTGAAAAATTAAAGTACTATACAAATTCTAGCTGCTAGTGTTCATAATTATTACCATCATTATTATCTTGTCACACTTTACTCCCTTCCTTATATGTTCTCTACAGTTCAGCAACTTTTGCCTTCTGGATGTTCCTCACACAGCACATTCCATCTCCGGACTCCCACACATGGAATGCTATTTCTCTTCACTTATGGTTCCTGGCTACCTTGACTTTTTTTGAGACTGATCAGATCCCACATTCTGCAAGAAGTCTTTCCTGGCCTACTCTCCACTCACCTCCTCCACTGCTAGTATTTTCCATCTGTAATTACCTTCCATTTGCCCTCTGTATAGCTTGTTAGGTACAACTTTTTGCATGCTGTCCATCCAATTATAATATAACTTCCTTGAGGGGAGGGAATATGGGACCTCATTTCTGCCTTTCTCTGTAACTCCAGTGCTGAGTCCAAGGCGTGACACGTAGTAGGTACTTAATTTTTAAAAAATACTCTTTGAATGATAGAAAAGAGATTGCTGGCTTGGGAGTCAGAAAGCGTCAGCTCATATCCCAGCTCTGAGGCTTCCTACAAGTGTGCGTATTGCAAATAGGCAAGTCACTCAACCTTTCTAGCCTCAGTTCCTTATCGGTAATTCTAAAGATAGAATGTAATGTGAAATTTCATTTTATGTAGTGAGAGAAGTTTTAAGGAAATCCATTTGAAGGACTAAAAGGTGACTCTCTACATCTTGCTGGATGTTTCCCTTTTGGGTGATTTGTGGTTGGCCCAATCCAGAGGGATGGAGAAGAGGAAGAGCGATACAGAACTTCAGCAACAGCCCCACAAACTTCTGTCCATTCTGGGACTGCAATAAGTGAATATTTAAGCAGAGCAAATGTTAATATCGTCTGTAAGGGGCTGGTGCACGGTGCCTTGCAGACAGAGCTGTGTGAGAAGAGACCAGGTAAAATGAGAATGGTGTAAGAATGTGGTCAGTCTTCTGGGTCTCCTGAGTATTTTCCCCTTTTGGATTTGCATCTGTATGCGTGGCCATACACTAGTCACCTGGGAGACCACAGGAACATCAGCAGTCTGCATCCCTTGAGCTATCTACTTGGTTAGGTTTGGGGATGTTGGATTGTTCCAGATTGCAGACATTGATCAGACCACTGGGGAACAGAGAAATGATGGACTGTGGGTTAGCCTATGGCTGAGTTATCTAACCACAGACTAAGCTTATCTACTAATCCCTGGGTACCACAGTTTATACTATATGAGCAAAGGTCTGGTGTGTCCTCTGGGGAGCTAGGTGGTGCTTTGTAGGGTGCTGGGTCTGGCATCAGAAAGGCTCATCTTTATGAATTCAAGTCCAGACTCCAACACTGTGTGCTCCTGGGCAAGTCACTTAATCCTGTTTTCCTCAGTTTCCTCATCTATAAAATTAGCTAGAAAAGGAAATGGAAAACCACTCCAATGTCTTTGCCAAGAAAACCCCAAATCTTTGATTCTACCCAGAACTGTACAAAAAGCAAGGAGAACATTCCTGAGAATTCTAAGTCAACTCTTTCAATTAGTATGAGCTCTCTGCATACCTAATACAGTTCAATTCAACAAGTATGTATCAAGATCAAGGAAAAACCAGTTGGAGTATTATTAGCTGGAGCAAGATACCACTGAAATATAGAGGGCATTGGCAGCACTTGTATTCCACAGGTAGAAATCATTGTGCTTAGTATCTATTCATTGAAAATGATTCATTAAAATAACAGGACATTATATTTCCTCCTTCAAGCAACCATACCCTATGTGACCCCTTCCCCAGCATGATTTCACCATGTTCTCTCCTAACCTCTCCCTGACACCATCCCAACACACTCCCTCAATGAATTTCTTTTTTGAAGATTTTATCTGCTATGAGTGCTCTTTTCCTGAGGCTTTCCCTGGGGTTCATTATGTGCTTCTTGCCCTGGGGGCCAGATTCCCTAGTTCAAGCTCTGAAAGAAGGCTGGACACATCAGAACTCTGGAAAAAACTTTTAGCATTAAATCATTTTTCAATTCAACAAACATTTACTTCTTAAGTAAATTTCCTCTTTATTATGAATATAAATATCAATAAGCACAAACATGTTAACATGCAAAGAATAATTTTTTAAAGGTCACTGCATATGAAACCAATTTCTGTTATATTTTCCCACTAAGTACATCTTAAAAAAAATATTTTTGGTAGAATTGAAATTGAACATGCTAGTTCCAACGCAGCCCTGCTTGTCTGTGTCTCCTGCTCTCTGTTTCTTTTAAAAATAATTCACAGAATTCACTGATATTCTTTTCTTTCATTTCATAGTACCATTTTCATTATACTTCCCCTTTGTATCCCCCCCAAAAAGCTGCAACAAGTATAGTCCCATAAAACGCATCTATACCTTGGCCTCATATGAAAATTTATGTTTCATTTTTTCACCTTGAATTTATCTTTTTTTTTTTTCCTTAAGGAGGTAGGAAGCATGTTTCAGCATCAGTCTTCCCAAAGGTCCTTGGTCATTACATTTATCAGAGTTCTTAACTAAGACTTTAAGAACTCCCTATATATATATACACACACACATACAAACTGTGCAAGGTATAAACTTGCATTATGTGTCACTATTAAGACAAAAGGTTTTAAGCAGGTGTATAAAATTGAGATGTCATGAAATCGTACTGGAGCCTGGTCATGGAAGACTGAATTATGTGGTATGGGCACCCACCCCAAAATGGAAATGAGCACCCGGTACCAAAAGGTCAAGCAGACAAAGCAAAGGCAAATTTTGTTCACTTCCAGATTTTTCCCAGGACTGGCATGGCTGTTACTGAATAGGCATCATGCAAAGTCTGACACAAGACTGAAAAGGAGTTCAGAGATTGTACCAAACCCTCTGCCCTCCTTATTCCTTAATTCAAGTAACATTATTTAAAAATCAAGGAGGAGATTGAGTAAAGCATTGAAAAAAAAAATCTAAGGAGGCAAATAAGTAAATCAGTTGAAAATTTTATGTTAAAAATGCATCTCAAGTAATTTCAGGCTGATCATTTTTCATTTTTCCCATAAAAAGGGAGAGATTGCCTTTTGGGATCTGAAAACATGTTTTGCATCGTCTATGAAGCTTTTATTAGAAGCATCTACAATGAGAAGTTATGACTTTAGATACCAGAGCCAGACCTCCACAGCTGGAATTCTTTAGATGATTAGAAGAGGGAGGAGAATTTATTTGATTTGAATTACTCTAATACATAACTCTGATAAATCTAGGTACATAATAAATGTTATTAAGTGTCTTGCTGACAACCTCAAATAAATAAGAGCAAGGTGGTAAGGAGCTTGGATAAACCATTCAGACGTTGTCTATGCAGTCTAAATGCATCAGATAATTGCTCATCTCTGAATATACCATAATTTTAAAATCTCCTAAATTTAGTATTAGGGGGTTTTTTAGAGACTCAAATATTTGGAGAAAAAACTTCAGTTTTTTCTTGAATGATAAAATGTTGCTGACAATGATTTTATTTTAGTGTCATTGGTATTCTGTCTCTGTACTTCAATGCTGGCAACCTTGTGGGAGATGATGCGGTATCATATAAAGAACACTGAATTTTATGAAAGAAGGCATGGATTTGAATCCTGTTTTTGCTACTGATTCTTCTGTGCAACCTTGGATAAATCAGTTATTCTAGATCCACAATCTTATGAATTGCTGGATGTTCTCAAGTCCACTTTAGTATAAAAACTGTCTCCTTGAACGTTCATCATGTGCAAATCATTGTACTCGACTCTGGTGATATAAAAATGAGTCATGGGAGACAACATGGTACAATAGAGGAAGTACTGAACTTGGAGTCATGGGACCAGAGTTGAGATCCTGACTCTGTTACTTGCCTGTGTGACCTTGTGCAAACTGCTTAGCTGCTCTGGGCCTCAGTTTCCACATCTGTAAAATAAAATATCAGCTTACTTCAAATGTTCTATCTAGATCTAGAAATCTACGATCTTATGCCTTTTCAGGGTGGTTTATGAGAAGGGCTGAGCTACGTGACAAGAGATTTCTAGTTCTACCAAGGTACCTGTCAGGTCTAAATAATTGATCCCTAATTCTCCTCTGTAACTAGTCAGGCAAATTTGAGAACCTGACAATAGCACATCTGATAACTCACAACTATCTTCTTCCCACATAGGTCACTCTCACTTACCTTACCTAACTTTAGCCAGAGGGGGAAAAAATGAGAGTATGAGAAAGACACAGAGACAGATACAGACACACAGAGGAGAAAGAAAGAAAGAAAGAAAGAAAGAAAGAAAGAAAGAAAGAAAGAAAGAAAGAAAGAAAGAAAGAAAGAAAGAAAGAAAGAAAGAAAGAAAGAAGAAGAAGAAGGAAGGAAAGAAAGAGAAAGAAAGAAAGAAAGAAAGAAAGAAAGAAAGAAAGAAAGAAAGAAAGAAAGAAAGAAAGAAAGAAAGAAAGAAAGAAAGAAAGAAAGAAGGAAGGAAAGAAATAGAAAAAGGAAGGAAAGAAAGAAAGGAAGAGAAAAAGAAGGGAAGGAAGGAAGGAAAGAAAGTGGTTAGTTCCAAGTATACAAAAAATGTGAGACAGTCCCTGCCCTTATTTAGATTCAAATATAGGGAGACAATGCATAAAGGGAAATGAGAAGGGGAAAGAGGATACTGCAGCAGCATGGTGTAGAGATGCCAGGAAATAGCTTGGAGGTAAGATAAGGTGACAGCTCACCTATCAGAGCCCATCACACCAGGGGGTAGAATCCAAATTGCTGATGGGAAGGAAATGAAAATGAAGGGGCAGTGCAGAAGCCAAGACAGACATCCACCTGCCCTGTCGCTGTGATTCTTTTCTGTGAATCAAAAGTTCCCTTTGTTCACCAAAAAGTCTTTCTTTTCTATGATAGTGGCTGTTATGTATGTATTTGTTTGAAGTGGTGGGGACTGTGGTGGGGACAACAGATATCAAAGGACCTATCAGAGCACATCATACCAGGGGCAGATGAGTCCAGGGCTCTGGAGGGAGTGAAATGAAGATGAAGGTGAAACATAGACATCCACCTGTTAAGCTTTGACTGTTTGCTGTGAATCAAAAGTTCCCTTTCTTCATCAAAGACTCTCTTTTTCTATGACTAGTGCTGTCATATTGTCCTTGCTTGAGATGGGATAGAAAAGGGGGGAAAAGGAATAAGCATTTATTTATCAAGCATCTACCATATACCAGCATTGTGCTAAGTACTTTTCATTTGATCTTCACAGCAACATTGTGAGGTAAGTACTGTTATCCCATATCACAGTTAAGGAAACTGAGGCAGTCAGAGGTTAAGTGACTTCCCCAGAGTGACATCAGTGGTAAATGTCTGAGGCCAATTTTGAACTCACTGATTACAGGCCTAATACTCTAACCATTGGGGCAATGGTAGGACCTTGTCTGGGGGATGAGGGAATGGGGGAGGAGAGATATCAAGACAGAGATTGTTTTCTCCCTACATTTCATGCTCAATATGTTTGAATGTGGACTGCATAAGGCCAGTAAAGATCACATTTCCTATTGAATGCTATTTTGCCAGTCTCATCTCACTGCCTGGAGTACTTGCTCATCTTAGACTTATATTCTGGCAAGTTCAACCATGATGACATGGCCCTTCTCTCACACCTTTATAACAACAGGCTTGCTTCTCTACCAGAGAGCACATTCTAGATATGAGAGCCTCCTAAGATTATTCAAACCCACTAAAGATGGCAGATTTTATCAAATGAAAATTACACACACCTGGGAGGGAGTTAGCACATGAATGACAGAAGAGGGATCCATGAAGTGCCCAGTCAGCATAAATAATGATGGCTCACATCTCGTAAAGAGAGATTTAATAGAGGCAACATAAAGTCCAATATGGGTTCAAAGAATCAATCGCACAAGTTATGGTTGTGGCAGAGGCATAGCAGGATAAGAATTCATGAGGAAAAGAGTGGAGCTAGCAGGGTTTAGTGGAGGGCAAGTTCCCTATAAGTCCATAGCAATGATGATGATGATGATGATGATGGCATTTATGTAGCACCTACTATGTGTCAGGCACTGTGCTAAATGCTTTACAAATATTATCTTGCTTGTTCCTTACAACGGCCCTGGAAGGTAAATTCTATCATCTCCATTTTACAGTTGAGGAAACTGAGGCAAACAGAGGTTAAGTGATTTGCCTAGAAATGCACAGTTAATAAGTGTCCAAGGTGAACTCAGGTCTTCCTGACTGCAGATCCAGTACTATATTGCATCACCTACCTGACAGCATGGTCAAAAAAGATAATGTGATCTTTGGTCACAGAGAAAGGATCACAATGTTCAGAACAAAAGACTTTATCTGCCAACTGTATTTTGCCCTGATCCAACCTTGCTGTTGCTGTTCATTCACTTCAGTTGTGTCTGACTTTTCACGACCCCATTTGGGGTTTTCTTAGCAAAGATTCTGGAGTTTTTTGCCATTTCCTTCTCCAGCTCATTTTACATATGAGGAAACTAAGGCAAAATACGGTGAAGTGACTTGCCCAAGGTCATACAGCCAGTAAGTATCTGAGACTGGATTTGAACTCAGGTCAGCCTGACTCCAAGCTGGGTGATCTATCCATTGCACCACCCAGCTGCTCTCTGATCTGATTACATTGAGGTTTTGTCTTCAGTTCCAAATATCACATTTTAGGTAAATTGCCTAAAATGGAGCAAATACAAAAGAGGGTAACCAGGATGATGAGGGAAGACTTGAAACAAGGTAATAGACTAGTGTTTGGTGGTGGTCTTGTCATAGTCATTGCCATGGTCATCATTGTTGCTAATACTGTTGACCCAGACTAGGAGTGAAGCCACCACTCACAGGCCCCATTTCACTACAAATCAACTTGGGACCTCATTCTGCCTTGTGCAGACTGGTGGCCCCCCATTCCCAGGGCTTACCCTATAGGAGCTGGACTTCATGTGGAAACCTGATCAGCTTTAGCCCTCTGAAGCTTAAAAATCCCACCAGCCTCAGTTTCTCCAGTAGCAGGAGTTAAAGGCATGCACCTAAGCTCATCCTGTGCCAGAGACCAGCTGAGGACTTCACAATGTTTAGCCTAGGGAAGAGAAAACTTAAGAGATCTTCAAACACTTTATGGACTCTTCTTAGAGGATTAAATTTATTTTCCTCAACCTTAGAAGTCATGGTTGCAAGTTGCAGAGACAGATTTTCAATCATTATCAATTAATCCTCATTTATTAAGTGCCTGCCACTGTGCTAAGAGCTAAGGAAACAAAATATCCCTATATCTAATACTCAGTATTTAAAAAATAAAACAAACCAGTCAGATCCTGCATTTAGGTAGTGCCTCAGAGTTAGTTAGGTTCCCTAAAAATGGACACACTCAAGTAGAAGCTATGTGGATATTTGTCAGGACTCTGTGGAGAGGATTCCTCTTGTGATATGAGTTGACATGCCCTGCCATTCTGCCATTCTGTGATTGCATGAGTCAATGCTTCTATGATGAGGTGATATCTAAGCTTCCTTCCTTTTAGCTTTACCATTGGCTGTGATTCTGGCTCTGTTTGTGGGAAGCTGAGAAAGACATCTTGACTAGATAGTGTTTTATACGGTAGAAAGAACACAGGTTTTGGCATCAGAAAACCTGGCTTCCAATCTCACTGCCAATACTTACTGCCTGAGGGGCTTTGGGCAAGTCATCTCACCTCCACATGTTTCAGTTTCCTCAACTGTAAAATGGAGGGTGAAGGGGGAGACTCAATGGCTTCTTCTAAGATTTCTTTAAGCTTTGAACCTGTGAGCCCATAAGTAGTGAGGGTGGGGGAAGCTAGGTGGTAGAGTGGACAGAGCTCCAAGCTTGGAATCAGGAAAGCCTGAGTTCAAATCTAGTCTTAGACACTTACTAGCTGTGTTACCCTGGGCAAGCCACTTAACCTCTGTCTTTTTTACTTTTACTGATCAGTAAAATGGGTTTAATAACAGCACCCATCTCCCAAGGTCATTGGGAGGATCAAATGAGATATTTGCAAAGTGTTTTAAAAATCTTAAAGCAAGGGGAAGCTAGGTAGCACAGTGGATAGAGCACTGTCCCTGGATTCAGGAGGACCTGAGTTCAAATCTGGCCCCAGACACATAACACTCACTAGCTATGTGACTCTGGGCAAGTCACTTAACCCCAATTGCCTCACCAAAGAAAAAAAAAAGTCTTAAAGCACTGTAAAGCCCTAGCTATCATCATTATTCTTATTGTTGTTGTTTTACATGATAAGGCCATTTTAGAACAAGACTTCCTATTTAACCAGAAGCCACATTTTACCTCCCTTTATCCCGTTTCTTGGGCAAGGCCAACCAGAAGACATTTTGCACTGTCTTAGATACCAAAGATCAATGACAGATGATGATATTAAAAAGTCATTTTCTCACCTTCCTTTGAAACACAACACACTGTCCCTTAAGGCCAACAGCTAACTGACTATGAACCAGTATGAATGTGTTTCCTGAATACTATAAATACTGGTAGCTCATATTTAGGAGTCTATTATGGAAGGTCTTAAAGGCCAAGGGAGGAATTGAAGTATTAAGAAGTATTTTCCTTACTGTACTGATTTGTATTGAGAAATAGTGAGCTATGGAAGTTTATTTAAGCAGAAAATAACACAATGACAGTGTTGTTTAAGGAAGATTAGTTTGAAAGTGGCCTGCAAGATCGTTAGAAATAGAGAGAGAACAAAATGGGCTAAGAAACAATTGCAATAATCCAGAAGTGAGGTGGGACCAATATTTCAACTAAGAAGATGATAGTGAGAATACAGGGTGTGACCTTACACTTGTCTAGAGCTTTTAACTTTTCAAACCCAAGGTTTTTCTTTTCACTTTTTGTAACATCCATCTCCCCATTTTTATCCTTCTAATAACCCCCGTGAGATAGGCAGAATGAGCATTATGCAGATTAAAAAACTGATGGCCAAGGAGATTATGTGATTTTCCTAAACTAAGGTTATACATTAAAACCCATATCTGACTTCTAGTCCTACATTCTATCTAGCTCATTCAGCTGCTTTCAAAAATTGTTTCTTTTTTTGAAGAATTAAAACAGTCAAAAGGTGTTTGTGTCCAGAGGGAGTCTCAGGATGTCATAGTGGGGGGAAAATAGTGCATGCAATAAAGCTATCCATTTATATTATTAAGAGAAAGTTGATAGGAAGAAATAATTATTGAATTCAGTCAAAGAATCTGAAAACTTTAACTTGAGGATATGTTTTGGTTTGGCTTTTTTTTTAAATCTAGACTTATGATTTCAGCAGTGTGGCAAGCTCCACCATTGTAGATGAGTCACTCATTTGTAAGGTATAGTCTTGTAGAGTTGCCTGGGGCATGAGAGGCTTAAGGGATATCCCCCATGTTCACTCCCTGGCAGATTTCAAAGACAGAACTTGAAACCCAGGTCCTTCTGAGCCCAAGGCTGGTCTTCATACAACCTCATTGTTAAAATATAGACTAGAAATCTATTTCCATGTACATTTGTTTTAGTGAGGCCAGAAGTGATAAATGGTCACAAATAATAATGTCACTGTTTAGTAGTTAATATTTTAAGAGGGGGTTGGAAGAGGCAAGGGCATAGGAGGAAAGGAGGAAATGTGGCTTCATATCTCTATCTATGGTATGAGGAAAACAGCAGCTGTGATGTGGAGCATTGGAGCTAATAACAGAACAGCTAGTAAGTTATATAATGCTTTAAGGTTTGCAAAGTGCTTTGCAAATATTATCTCATTTTATCCTAACAATCTCATGAGTTATGTTCTTCATTTTACAGATGAGAAAACTAAGGCAGACAGAGGTTAAGTGTCATGCCCAGGTTCACATAGCTAGAAGGTATCTGAGGTCAGATTTAAACTCAGGTCTTTCTGATTCTACATCTAAGACTCTAACCTCTGTGTCACCAGCTGCCTAAGCTTGAATCCTGGCTCTGCTACTTATATCCTATGTGATCTTAACAAGACTCACCTTTCTAATCCTCAGTTTCCTCAGCTGTAAAATGGGGGCAACAATATATAGTAGCTAGCTCAGAGATTTGTAAGGATCAAATGAGATCCTTTTAAAAGTGTATGGCACTTTCCAACCCTAAAATATAGTAGGTATGCACCATGATTATCATTTAGGGGTAAGGAAGAGCCCCTCAACTGTCACAAAACTTAGTGCCATTAAGAAAATTTGAATTTTCCATCAAAGAGGTTGAGCCAATGGAGCAAAGCATTTAGCAGCAGGAGGCAAACCATTTCTGCCAATATTTGTTGAACTGAGCAAATATTTAATTGCAATAAAATAAAAAACAGCAAGTGCTTGAAGCGGAATTTGGGAGTCACGGAGCAACTTTCCAGGAGAGCCAGAGCAAGTAAATCAGTAGGGTAGTTTGATTTATCCTGAGTGTTGCTTTCCTTCCAGAATGTGAGATATTTCAGTTACTCCTTGATTATAAGTAAATCAATAAAATCCATCATGTAATACTAGTGTTTATTAGAAACTCATGAAATGATCCCCTCCATTATATCTTGTCTAATCTAAGCAATTTGTTATAAACAGTGAGTTTATATAACCAGAAGAAAATGATTAGGGTGTTCCAAATGTCTACTCTCTCTAAATTCTTTTTACAAAAAGTATAAACGTTCTTTCAAAGCAACTGTAATATTACTCATATCATTTTCTTCAAGTTCAGCAATTAATTCTTAGCTGCCTACTGCGTGTAAAACACTGTGCCAGGCATTGGGAGAAGTGCAGAATTTAGTGGTCCCTGCTTTCTGTCCACTCTATAATCTAATGAGGGATGAGATGGGTAGAAATAAGACATACTTTCAGTCAAATACAAGATGTAATATTGTATGACAAATGTATTGGAGAAGTACAAAAAAGAGTCTTGTGGGGCCCCAGGGGAAAAGATTACTGCTGTAGGCGAGGGTTTGGGAAGGTTTCGTAGCAGAAGTGACATTTGAGCTGAATGTTAGGAAACGGTAGGAATTGAATGGGCACAGAAGGAGAGAGAGATTGTTCCAGGCATAGAGAATAAAATCCCAGAAGCAAGAAAGTGTAATGCCTGCTTAGGGATAGAATGGTCCAATGTGGCTGTAGCATGGATTGGAATTAATTTGAGAAAAGGAATTAATACAGGGGCTCTTGGCCTTTCTTGTGCCATGAACCTCTCTAAATAAAACCCCTTTTGAAAATGTTTTTAAATGAATAAGAAAAAATTGCTAGAATGACAAAGGAAATCAATCATGTTGTAATACAATTACCAAAATTAAGTAGATTTACATGAGACAAAGCTGGAACAGGAGGATGATACCAGATTGTCGAGAGCCTTGAATACTAGGCAAAGGAATTTGAATTTAATTCCATAAGCAACAGGAAACTTTACTTCAATACGCTGGTGAATCCAGGATCTCCTCATTGTATGTATCCTATTTATTGGCATACACCTGCTCATCAGGGTGATGTTTGCCTGAATCTTTCCATAAATTATAGCATCATAGATTTAGAGCTACAACGGTGCTTAGAAGTGATTGAATCCAATTCCCTTATTTTACAAATGAGGAAAGTGAGTCCCAGAGAGGCCCAACGTCATATAAATATTAAGTGGCAGAAGCAAGTTTTCAAGCCAGGTCCTCTAACTACAAATCCAGGGCTCTTTACACTGTTCCACATTACTCAAATGTTTCACAGAGCATCTCCCCAGTGTGCTAGAAATCTCTTTGTTTTTTGTCTTTAACATTTCATATCCTTCATATATGTTTAACTCTTCATGAGCATAGCACTTGGAATTTCCCTCACTCTCACTCCATGAAGCTAGTCAAGTTCTGTTTTTGTTTTTAGTGAGAGGAGGGATATAATCAGATAAACAACAAAGGTTAGTCTACCAGCTTTGTGAACAAAGGGAGAGAATAGAGGGGAAATGACCTGTTAGGAGGTGACACATGAGTTCAGTCTAAATAGAAACCAGGGATTTAAGAAAAGGAGGTGACAAGGGCATGCATTCCAGGAATTGGGAGTGTCCTATAGAAAGGCACCGAGATGGGAGACAAGAGGTCAGCTTCAGGAAACAGTATGTTAGTTTGTCTAGAAATGTAGAATAAGCCAAGCAGGGGTAATGTGAGATAAGACTGGGAAGTTAAAACGGGGTCAGATTGTCAAGGGCTTTCAATGGCAGGCTGATCACATGTAATTCATATTTAGGACTAAATCTGTAGCTTCCCAAACAGGGGAGTGATATGCTAAGACCTGTGGTTTAGAAATATCCGTTTGGCAAATGTGGAGAAGGCACAATTTGGAGGAGAGACCAGTTGGAAAACTGATGCTTTTGATACCATTTTCCATGCAAGTCACCACTAATAATTCACTCTAGCCTGCTTAGAGTCTATGCCCCTTTCCATTGCCTTTTGAGTAATCGTTAGTTTCAATTCTTTTAATATCACATTGTTTCATGTTTTATTTTGTTGCTGCTATTGTGTTCTTACTGTTTTGTTTTGTTATTCTAAGGGATGGAACCATGGAGGATTGTTGGGGGGTTGGAAGCAATTGGTGTTTAACTGGGCAGTAACTAAGGTACATAAAGCAAAATGTGTTAATGGATTTTTTAAAAAGCATTCATTTAATAAAAAGAGAAAAATTTATCTCAGCTGTACATGGCATTTTAACAAAAATTGGTCATGCATTAGGGCATGAAAACCTCACAGCCAAATGCAGAAAAGCAGAAATATTAAATGCACCCTTTTCAGATAACAATGCATGAAAATTACATGTAATAAAGGGCTATGGAAGCATAGATTAAAAGCTAATTGGAAATTAAATAATCTAATCCTAAAGAATGTGTAGGTTGAAGAACAAATCATAGAAACAATAAATAATTTCATTAAAGAGCATGACAACAACGAGACAACATTCCAAAATTTGTGGGATGCAATTGATGCAGCACTTAGGGGAAATTTTATATCTTTAAATACACACATCAATTAAACAGAAAAAAAGCAGATCGTTGAATTGGGCATACAACTAAAAAAAAACTAGAAGAAGAACAATTAAAAACCCCCAATTAAACACCAAAATGGAAATCTTGAAAAGTCAAATAAAGATTAATAAAATTGAAACTGAACTAATTGAACTAATAAATAAAACCAGGAGCTGCTTTTATGAAAAAATAAAATAGATAAATTATTGGTCAATTTGATTTTTAAAAAGAAAGAAGAAAACCAAATTATTAGCATCAAAAATGAAAATGGTGAATTTACCACCAATGGAGATGAAATTAAAGCAATTATTAAGAATTATTTTGCCCACTTACATGCCAGTACAACTGATAATCTAAGTGAAATGAATTAATATTTACAAAAATATAAACATCTCAGATTAACAGAAGAGGAAATAGAATGCTAAAGCCTATTTTTTTTTTGCAGGTATAATTGACTTCTAAAATAAATAAATTTATTTATTTTTAGTTTTCAACATTCACATCCACAAGATTTTGAGTTCCAATTTTTCTCCCCATCTCTCCCCTCCCTCACCCCAAAATGGCATGCATTTTTCATACCCTTCACTCTAGCCTACTTAGATTCTATGCCCCCTTCCACAGCCTTTTAAGTAATCTGTAGTTTCAATTCTTTTAAGATCGCATTGTTTTGTGTTTCATTTTGTTGCTGCTATTCTGTTGTGTGTTTGTGTGTGTATATATAGGTATATATGTATATTCCCTCCAACTACCCTAATCCTGATAAAGGTCTCATGAGTTACAAATATCATCTTTCCATGTAGGAAAGTAAACAGTTCAACTTTAATAGGTCCCTTAAGCTTTCTTTTTCCTGGGGCAGCTAGGTGGTGCAATGGATAGAGTACTGGCCCTGGAGTCAGGAGGACCTGAGTTCAAATCTGGCCTCAGACACATGATACTTACTAGCTGTGTGACCCTGGGCAAGTCACTTAACCCTGATTGCTTCACTAAAAAGAAAAAAAAAAGATTTTTCCTTCCTGTTTACCTTTTCATGCTTCTCTTGAGTCTTGTATTTGAAAGTCAAATTTTCTATTCAACTCTGGTCTTTTCATCAAGAATGCTTGAGAGTCCTCTATTTACTGAATGTCCATTTTCCCCCTGCAGGATTACACTCAATTTTGCTGGGCAAGTGATTCTTGACTGTAATCCTGGCTCCTTTGCCCCAGGAATACATATTCTAAGCCATCTGATCCTTTACGTAGAAGCTGCTAAATCTTGTGTTACACTGATTGTGTTTCTATAATACTTGAATTGTTTCTTTCTGGCTGCTTGCAATATTTTCTCCTTGACCTGAGAACTCTGGAATTTGGCTATAATATTCCTAGGAGTTTTCCTTTTGGGATCTCTTTCAGGAGGTGATCAATGGATTCTTTCAATTTCTATTTTACTCTCTGGTTCTAGAATATCAGCACAGTTTTCCTTGATAATTTCTTGAAAGATGATGACTAGGCTCTTTTTTTTTTTAAATCATGACTTTCAGGTAGTCCAATAATTTTTAAATTATCTCTTCTGGATCTATTTTCCAGATCAGTTGTCTTTCCAATGAGATATTTCACATTGTCTTCTATTTTTTCATTCTTTTGGTTTTGTTTTAAAATTTTTTGATTTCTCATAGAGCTATTAGCTTCCATTTGCTACATTCTAATTTTTAAGAAAGTGTTTTCTTCAGTGAGCTTTTGGACCTCCTCCATTTGGTCAATTCTGCTTTTGAAGGCATTCTTCTCCTCATTGGCTTTTTGGACCTCTTTTGCCATTTGGGTTAGTCTATTTTTTTAAGTATTACTTTCTTCAGTATTTTTTGGGGTCTCCTTTAGCAAGCTGTTGACTTGTTTTTCATGATTTTCCTGCATCACTCTCATTTTTCTTCCTGATTTTTCCTCTGCTTCTCTCACTTGCTTTTCAAAATCCTTTTTGAGCTCTTCCATGGCCTGAGACTAATTTGCATTTTTCTTGGAGGTTTTGGATATAAGAGCTTTGACTTTGTTGTCTTTTTCTGGTTGTATGTTTTGATCTTCTTTGTCACCAAAGTAAGATTCTATAGTCTAAGGGTTTTTTTTTCTTCTGCTGTTTGCTCATGTTCCCAGCCAATTATTTGACTTTTTCACTTTGTCAAGGCAGGGCTATACTTCCAGTGTGGAGGGTGTAACGTCCCAAGCTTTGGGAGTTTTGTGCAGCTGTGTTCAGAGGTACTTCTAGGGACCTGTAAATGTTCAGTTCTTTTATGGTGGTATGATCAAGGGTGAGGTTTTTACTCCTTTCCTGGACTTTCTGCCTTGGAACTATGAGGAGGATTTCCTCAACTCCTGCCACAAGTTCCACCAAGCCAGTGCTCCTCCTCACCCCAAGACTGCTACCCAGATCGAATCACAGGCAAAGCACCAGCAAAGAGATCTCTGCAGTCCCTCTCTGCTCAGCCACTTGATCCCCCCACTGTCGGTGGGGCCAGAGCTCTGGAAGCAATTGCCACCACTGCGGCTGCTGACCCAGGGCTGTGCTAGGGTTGGGGTTGGACCACGCTTCTCTCTCACCCAAGTCTGATAGACTTTTCCCGCTGACCTTCTAAGTTGTCTTTGGTGTTTGTGGGTTGAGAAGTCTGGAAATCATCACAGCTGCCTGTGATTTAGTCTCCTGAGGCCTGCTCCAGGTTTGTTAGGGCCTCATATTTGCAGGTGTGGCACATGTTGAACTGTGCTCCTCTCCCAGCCTGGCACAACAGACCTTTCCCATCAACCATCCAAGTTGTCTTGGGCTGGAAATTTGTTTCACACTGTCTTTTTGTGGGTTCTGCTGCTCTAGAAGTTGTTTAGAGTCATTTTTTACAGGTATTTGGAGGGTTTTGGGGAGAGCTCAAGTAAGTCACTGCTTCTACTCCATCATCTTGGCTCTGCCCTCTCTTCTCTCTATTTTTTTAAAAGAAATTAAACAAGCTATCGATGAGCTTCCTAACAAAAAATCTAATGGATGGATACACAAGTAAATTCTACCAAGCATTTAAGGAGCAATTAATCCCAATGCTATACAAACTATTTGGAAAGATAGGTGAAGAAGGAGTCCTATCAAATTCCTTTTATGACACAAATACAGTTTTGATACTAAACCAGGGAGAGCATAAGCTGAGAAAGAAAACTATAAACCAATTTCCTTAATGAGTATCATTGAAAAAATGTTAAATAAAATACTAGCAAGGAGGTTACAGCAATATGTCATAAAGATCATACAATATGACCAGGTGAGATTTATACCAGCAATTCAGGACTAGTTCAATTTTAGGAAAACTATTAGCATATTTGACCATATCAATAACAAAAACAACAAAAATCATGATTATCTCAATAGATGTAGGAAAAAACTTTGACAAAATACAAGACTCATTCCTATTAAAAAAGCTAGAATAGAAGGGAATAAATGCAACTTTGGGGAGGGGTAGGCAATGGGGTTAAGAGACTTGCCAAGGGTTACATAGTTAAGTTCCAAGTGTGTGAAGCTAGATTTGAACTTAGGTCTTCCTGACTTCAAGGCTAATGCTCTATCCACTGTGCTACCTAGCTACTCCTAACTGGAGCCTTTTAAAGATGGCAAGCAGTATCCATCTAAAACCAGAAGCACACACTATCTGTAATGGGGATAAACCTGATGCCTTCCCAATAAGATCAGGAATGAAGCAAGAATGTCCATTATCACCACCATTATTCAGTATCACACTAGAAATGCTAACTATAGCAATGATAAGAAAAAGAAATTGAAGGTATAAATACAGGTAATGAGGAAACAAAACTATCACTCTTTGCAGATGATATAATGGTATACTTAGATAACCAATCAACTAAAAAACTAGTTGAAACAATAACTTCAGCAAAGTTGTAAGATATATAACAAAATCATACAAATCATCGCCATTTCTTTATATTACCAACAAAACCCAGCAGCAAAAAACAGAAAGAGAAATTCCATTTTTTTGGTTCTCTAATGATTTTTTATTGATATCTTTTATTAACATAGCCAAAATTTTCTGCAGTATTCTTCCCCTTGCCCCTCCACAGAACCATCCCACAAAAAAGTTAATGTTTTAGTGACCAAAAAAAACCAAAAAAATGGATTTGTGTACACATAATATGTATTATGTGTGTATGTATGTATGTATTTAAAAATCTAAGAATATGTGCAAAGGGGTGGGCATATTCTTGCCTATCACTTCTTTAGAATCACACTTCTTCTTAATAATTTTACAACATTCTCCTCCTCCCTCCTCTTTTTTTAACTTCTTTAAAAGATTTTATATCAATTTTTTTCTTATTTTAATACCCAAATTTCCTCAATATCCTCCTCCTGATGAACCATCTTATATAATAAATAACATTTTTAAAGACAAAAAGAAAATGAAAACTGATTAATATATTGAAAAATTGTGGAGTATACAGGTATGGGAGAAAAATCATCATAAATGATCGATACATTGAAAAAGTCTGAAAACATGTGCACTGTGTAACACTTGTGGATCCCTGACCTCCAATAAAGGGAATGAGGAGTGTGTCTTCTCATGTCTCTTCTTTTGAGCCATGTAGCCATGCTTGTTTTTCATGATTTTTCAAAATTCACTGTCCTCTCTGCTCTAGAACTGAAACCAGGGACTTTGTTCTCCTGCAAGTGCTCGCAGCCAACAGGATTCCTGCCCCTCTCCAGGTGTGTACCAGCTCCTTCTCCCTGCAGCCACAGCCCAGGATGCGTCAGGTCAGCACAGCTATGTTTGGCATCCCTCGGTAGTGGAAGGTCCTTCAATCTCCTACTCAGCAGTCAGAAACCCACACTATCTGTGAGATGAAAATGTCTAAGGCTAAGGCTGCCCCTCAACCCAGCTGCCCCCAGGGCTCGTTTTTTGTTGATTCTGCAGGGTCAGTCCAGAGGGGTTTGCACTTCAGTCAGGCCAAACCTTGGCCCCTGGAGGTTGGATCTTTCCTGATCTCAAATTGTCTTAGGAGGACAACTGTTTTACCTCTTGTTTGTTTCTGCTGCTCTGAGGTGATGTTCTGTCTTTTTTTTGTGAAGGAAATTTAGAGAGCCAAAAGTTTTCTGACCTACACCTCTATCTTCCCAGATCCAAGACAATTTCAAAAGACCTGTGATCAAAACTCTATCCACCCCCAGAGAGAGAACTGATGAACTCTGAATGCAGAATGAAGCATACTGTTTAAATTTCTTTATCTTTATTGTTTTATTTTGTTTGTGTTTTCTTTTGCAACATGGCTATTATGGAAATATGTTTTGCAGGACTTCACATGTATAATCAAAATCAAATTGCTTGCCTTCTCAAGGAGGTAGGTAGGTCGAGAGTGAGAGAGAATTTGAATTCATTTTTTTTTGTAATAATTGCTCAAAAAAATTTACTTGTAATTGAAAAATATTTAATGAAATAAATGAAAACAATTAAGAAAGAATAAAAGACTGAAAGAATGTGAGAAAAAGAGATCTAACCTAAAAGTGAAAAGGCAGCACAGGATTTCCAAAGGCACGGTGGATGAGGAGGACAAAGGAGGAAAAAGACCAAGCAAAGGGAGATCTGAACTGAATAGGGAAGAGAATGTGCAGAGAGGTAGCAAGAGAAAAGGGCTTCTGTATAAGTAAAGAACAGGAGGTGGGACTCCACTTTCCATAAAACAAGGAAAGTATCAGTTAATTGGTTTACTTAGTTACTCAAAGGATAGACAAGTAGATAGACTGCTGACCCTGAGGCCAAGAATCCTCCTCTTCCTGAGTTCAAGTCTGACTTCAGATGTTTACTAGCTGTTTGACCCTGGCAAGTCACTTCACCCTGTTCACCTGTCTCAGTTTCCTTATCTATAAAATGAGCTGGAGAAGAAAACAGGAAAAAAGAACAAGCATGACTATAAAGAAGAAATGAGAAAATACCTCCATCCCATCCTTTTGCAGAGGTAGGAGAAACACAGGTCTGGCACTTTGAGATTCTGGCTAGAGCCAGATCTAATAGGATGGAGAGGTCCAATTGTTAAATTTCCATTATGAGCATTTACACCTCAACGGGAAACCCCTCCAGCATCTTTGCCAAGAAAACCCCAGATGAGGTCATAAAGAGTTGGACGTGATGAAACAACTGAACAACAACAAAAAGATAGGTAGGTCAACAGACATGGTGGCTGGATGGTCATCACTGCACTCTTTCATCACAATCTCATGAAAGGTTAGAACAGCAATGTTAGTGATACAATTGCAGCACCTCCTTCCTTCTTTGGTGGCAGCCTATCTGCCTGGGCCTTTGGCGACCCTTGACTTCACTTTCTTGAGTGTCATGTCTTCTTCCTAGTGTAATATAGGATATAGGATGCTGAGGTGGCAGAGTCCAAACTGAGTGATCACTGCATGAGGCTAACCCAACATAGATGCATCAGCATATGTGCCCTGTTTAGCTTCCATTTGTTTTCCTTATTGCATCAGTAAGCAATCAATCTATAAACATTTATTAAGCCCCTACTACGTGCCAGGTTCTGTGTCAGATATTGAAAACAAAAGCCCTCTGGATGATCAGGTTTTGCTGGCTATCATGCTAAAGTCTCTTCAGCTGCTTTCTTGACATTTAGCAGAAGTTCTTATGTAATATTTTGCAAATGAACTTGTAGTCTAAACAACATATGCAAAGTGATGAAGTGTTTCCTGCTTGAAAGTAGCTCCAATGCTCTTTCACACTCCTGGTTATAATAATTCTTTTGCATCTGTTAAACAAATAATTATAACGCCAAATAGTATGGTAAGAGTATTAGCAAGAAGTTGAGCGATAGAAGTGAAGTACTGTATGAGGTATAATGAAGAACCTTTTAAAATTTTAAAGGCTTTTATAGAAAAATAAAGGTGAATGAACTTATGGTACATAGAAGTACACCCACAGCCAGAACAGAACAGTTTGAGAGATTCATGCCTGGGAGAAGGCCTGTTTTCCCTTATCTCATCAGGTATATCTTTATGTAAAAAAAAAAAATCATGTAACAAGTCAACAAAAAGAACAAATTGGAACATTTTGGAAAGTGAGCTGTTTAGGACAGAAACAATTCTCAAGAGCTATCTAAAGAACACTGAGACCAGCCAAAAGAAATATCATTAGTTTGGGCAAGTTTATTCCCATTGCAACTCCCCATCCATTGATCCCATATGGTTTTTTTTTTTTGTTTGTTTGTTTGTTTGTTTAAATAGATTTTTATTGGTAGCTTTTGTTTTTACATCAACTAGATTTCCCCCAGGCATGATAGAGTGCTGGCCTTGGAGTAAGGAAGATTCATCTTTGTGAATTCAAACAGGTCCTCAGACACCTACTAGCTGGGCAACCCTGTTTGTCTCAGTTTCTTCATCTGTAAAATGAGCAAGAGAAGGAGATGGTAAACCACTCCAGTATCTTTGCCAAGAAAACCCTAATTGGGGACACAAAGATTCAGACATGACTGGAAATAACCATAGATTTCCCCCTGTGCCTCTTCCCTGGCCCCTCCCAAAGAGTTATCCATTATTATAAAAACTTTGGTTTGAAGAGGAAGAAGAGAAAAAAGTCAGCAAAACTGGTCAATATATCAAAAAAAATCTAAAAATATAAGCAGCATTTCATATGTATGGACGTCCCCCCTCTGCAGATGAGGATAAGGGAAACGAATCTTCATGCTTTTTCTTTGGGGTCAGGCTTGTTCTTTGTAATGTTACAATTTTCATTTTTGGTTATTTTGTGCTTGTTCACTCTATCTACATTATTGTCGTCATCATGTATGTTGTTTTCTTAGCTCTGAATCAGTTTATATAAATTTTTCCATGCTTTTCTATATTCATCATATTTGTCTTTTTCTATAGCCCAACGACATCCAATAAAATTTGTATACCACAATTTGTTTAGCTGTTCCCTACCCAATGGGCATCTACCTTGTTTCCGATCTTTTGCTACCATGAGAAGTGCTACTATAAATATTGCAATGGTTTTGGATCCTTCCTTTTCATTAATAACTTCTTTGGTGTATATACCTAAAAAAGATTTCATATGGTTTAAAGAAATCTTATAAATTTGATACCATAATAATAGTACCTAGCATTTGTATAGCAGTTTTAAAGTTTACAAAGTTCTTTACAAATATTATTTCATCTTATCTTGACAATGACCCTTTGAGGTAGGTGCTATTATCATCCCTATTTTACAGAGGAAACTGAGGCTAAGGTAGGTGCTTTGCCCAGAATCCTACACTGGAAGGTAGCCAAGGCTGATAGCAAGTCTTCCTGACTCTGGGGACAGCACCCTATCCACTGCATCCCCTAACAGGCTCCAATTTCATTTCCCAAACTCATCTTCTCTCTTGGAAAGAAAGAAACATTTCTCTCTTATCTATGTTTTCTAGTGAAGTCGCGTAGGACCAGAGTCAGGGTCCAGTAAACCTGAGTTCTAAGTTCTAGTTCTGGTTCTGCTACTAACACACTGTGACCTTGGCCATTTCCCTGTATCCCAGGTGAGAGTGAAGAGAAACAGGCTTTCATTGAGCACCAGACACTATACTAAGCACTTTACAGGTATGTTATTTGATCTTCACAACAACCCTGGCAAGCGGGTGCTGTTATTATCTCCATTTTACTGTTGAGGAAACTAAAGAAGGCTATGGTTAAGTGACTTGCCCCAGATCACACAGCTAATAAGTGTCTCTCCCCAGCTCAGGCACAGAAGTTGGAGAAAATGACCAGGAGCCCACAAATATCCAGTCCCCATCTCTGACTTCCTAATCAGGAAACAATTTACATAATTTGTCAAAGGAGCCTTAATTTAGAGTTTGAAGACGCTCTCAAGGTCATCTAGACCAATCCCCTCATTTTACACAAAAAGAAACAGAGATCAAGAAAGATAAAGGTCCTCATCTGGGTCCAAGGCCAAACAGGTTTTAAGTAGAAAGAGTCAAGATTTGAGCAAAGGTCCCCCAACTCCAAATCCATTGCTGCCTCCATTGGACCAAAGAGAGTGGTTTAAAAATAATATGGCATGCAAGGAGTTCACACATGGATTCCAAGGACAAGAAAAGAGGTAGGGAGAAAGAAAGCTATCCAGGAGTCCTCACAGGTGGGTAATGCTTGTAGCATTTTCTCATCAGAGGGCAAAGACAGTATACCTCATATTTTTTCAGCTTCTTTTCCTGTAATATGAGGGAAGTAGGCTCAGTGGGTCACTAAGGCCCCCACCAGGCCCACATCTTCTAGAATTCAAAATTATTCAGTTGGTTTTCTGTTACAAATTAGCTTCCTGTGAATTTGGGTTTTGTGACTCAGTTTTTTATAAGCTAACAACATTTTCAGCTGGGTGACTAAAATTTCCAGTCCATGGGATTTATAACAGTAAGTACATAATGGAAATGTTGATACTTTTCCTGTAATAATTGGCCTTCCTTCTTGTATCCTACCCCTAGTTTATTCAACCCTTTGATCTTTTATACTGTAAATGAGACCATTAATAATCATTCCCACGTTCAAGTTCAGTCTTATCTTAGTCAGTATTTCTCAAACTTTTTTTTTATCTCAGCACCTTTTATATTTTTAAAAATTATAGATGACTCCTATGAGCTTTTGTTTGTATGGATTATATCTATTGCTATTTCCCATATTAGAAATTAAAACATACATTTTAAAGCATGTATCAATGCATTTAAAATAACAATAATGAACCTATATTATATGTTAACATGAATAATATTTTATGAGAAAGAGCTTTTTTTTTTAATTAGTGAGGGGGATAAGAATTCTGGGAAGATGGCGGAGTAGGTCAGAAATTTCCAGGCTCTCCAGATTTCCTCCACAAACAGAAAATCACCACAAAATGAGCAAAGAGAAGCAAAAATAAAGGGGTAAAGCAGTTGTCTCCCCAAGACATCTTGAGAGGATCTCAGAGAAGACTCCAGGGGCTGAGGATTGGCCTGAGTGAAGTGTAAACACCTCTAGGTCAACTCTATTGAATCACCAAGGAATAAGCCCTGAGGTAAGCCACTGGGCCTCAAGAAATTTCACCTCCACTTTCACATCATTCACCACCACAAGAAGTTTTACCTCATGAATTTTCACCCCACAAACTGTCATCTAAGGAACAGCAGAGGCTGAGTGAGGGAAGACTGAAGGACCCTCCGCTGTTTCTGGAAGTCATGGCTGGTGGTGCTGACCAGATGGGATCCCCAGCTGCCGCTGTGGGTAAGGAGGAACTGGCACAAGCCTGGTGAGTGTGATACCTCAGGGAAGAGAACATTTTTGGAACAGCATGGCTGAGGCTTAGTGGAGGAAGTGGAGGAAGAGAGGAGTCCCTGAGGTTGATCACCCAGATAGAATTCAAAAAACAACAATAAGGAGGACCTGAGGTCTAGGGCAACATTTCCCACAATTTGGGATTAAAACTTGATAATAATAATATTAAGCTGTTAAAAATAACATAAGACAAATTAAAAATAAAAATGAGTAAGCAAAGGAAAATGAACCCGACCATTGATAGCTATTTTGACATAAAAGATCTGGATTCATATTCAGAGGAAGATAGTGAGGAAAAAAGAGCTGCTCCTACCCTAAAGAGTAACATCAGCCCTGTGGCAAAGGGCTGGACTGCCTGTCCAGAGCCCACACTGCAGTAGGTGCTGTGACCCCACTGACCCAGGGTGTTCTTGGTTCCTTCCTACGTGGGGGAAACTGAAAATGACCACAAGGTGGAGGTCAGAACCACTGAAGCTTCTGAGAAGTCCAGAGACAATTTGGGGTTTGCAAATTGAGCAGTGTGATGGCCAGCTCAAGGGAATGGAAGCCATCATGAATGCCCTACTGGAAGATGATATCTGTATTCTGAACCATGAAAAGACTCAGAGGAGAGATACCATCACTCATATGTCAATCTATGCAGGAGATGAGTCTATGGCAGTCCTGCACCACACATGGCTAGTGGCCCTCTGAAGGATTTCCAGGGGCCCATGAAAACGTAGGGTTGCCACTGCATACTCTCCTGTTTGTCATGTGACCTGTGACAACCAACCTTTTGTCAGTCTGTCTCTAGTCTAACCTTTCTGCAGCCCGAAGAAGTTTAGCCTATTTTAATTTCGGCTCCTACGTACTGCCAAGTTGTACAGGTCTGGTCTGTGGCTTCCCACTTTGTGCTTGTCCTAGAATATGAGGACATTTTAAGGAGAATTCCTTCTTAAAGAAAAAAAAATATGATTTCTGGAAGAAAAGCTTCTTGAAACTCAATTAGATGAAGAAATAAGCTCAGTAGGACAAGAACAAATAAACAAGCCTATCATGCTTATGGGGAAGTCTGCCTAGACAGAGATAATTTGAAAAAAACAAATTGGACAAAATGAATAAAGCCAACTCTGAATCTTTGAAAGTGTTAAATGAATGCCTACAGACTGAAGTCAAGCTCCTCCAGCTCCAGACCAAGGTTGAAACTCAGCAAGTAATGAGGAATCTAAGTCAACTTTCATCTAACTGGGAGGTAGGAAAGTGGAGCAATGTCTTGAAAATCCATGCTTTGGAACAGGAGCTGGAACTGATGAGAAAGGAATTTACTAGTCTAGGAGTAGAACTTCGAAAGTCTAAACACAAGGATCAGTCTCAGGAAGACAATCTCAGTAACACAGACTTCCAAAGGCCAAGCATTCCAAGTGATAACATGCAACATGCCCATGGGAACTCAAGAGAGAAATGTCTAATTTACATCTTGGGACTCAAGTACAAGCTGACCTACTAAGAAAATCTAAAATCTAAAATGCCACCTACAATCAAGAAAGCTTGTATGCCAGTCCAGTGTGTTGAAAACCTAATGAAGGACTGCACAAAATTGCATACGATGTCTTTGACCACGACCTACAAAAGACAAGCTCCTCTTTCACCAAATGGCGAAGCCCTCTGTAGTGCCATGGGTTCTCCTCTGTCTGGAGATACAAAGATCTTATTGTCTCCAGTCATGGGCAGATGACGAGAGTGTCATCCCTCATAGTGGTACAAACTTTCAAGAACAGAATTCCTGTGGCAGAAATTCTTTAGAAGACAATTCATGGGTATCCCCAAGCCCCTCAAAGTCTAGTGAGACAGCATTTGGAAGTAAAAGAAAAAACAACTTCCCCCAAGCTGTATCACCTGGATCGGCATAATCCAAACTGCCTTTACAAGAACTAATTCAGAAGAGACTTGTAGTCACCTTAGGAAGAGCTGTTTGGCATCGGGAAGATGTGCAAGAAATACATGTAAGGAATTGGTTCCATTGTGGCATAGTCTTTCTGTGACTGTCCTCAATTTCAAGTACACTTGGATTTGCACGTACTGTCCTGCAATTGTGTAGTTAGGTTTGTTTCTTTCAGTATAGACTAAAACATCTGTGCTAACCAGCTCTATTTTAGTTAAGTATAGACATATGCACTACATAATAAATTACAGGAATTCTGTTAGTGTTTTTAAAAGGCAGCTCTACCTTTGATAGCAATTGCTATAGCTTTAGACATCTCAGGTAAAGAAAAATGATAGGAACTAGTTTTTGAGCTTGAGTTCAGAAATATAGACACAGGTTTTGTAAGGTGTCTAAATCATAAATATATTCACTCACAAGAATAATAGAAAGGTTGATGGAATTTTGGTTCAAATCATGTAAATTACCAAAAAAATAAACAAACAAAGAAACAAACCCAAAATAAAACAAAACAAATCCTGCCTAGGGGAGTAAGCAAGTAATACAATGTATTTCAGTTCCCATTGGTCTTTTTATGAACACATACAGATTGTGTTGGAAATATTGAGACAGAATAAGTGTTCTATGGATAGACCATTTCTGTATACCATTTTAGTTCAAATTTTCAGAATTAAAATTGCTTTCTAGGCCCAATGGTGCTTGTTACCAAAATACTAGAATGGTCACCATTACTTCTGTGTGATTTTAATTCTGTTTACAACCCAGACCACTCAACCAATGGAATTGGCTCTAGAGCATTCAATTTAAAAGTAAGGTTTTCTTTTTTTTTTATGTAAAAAAATGACAAAATAATTGAAAAACTTTTTGTGGAAAAACTACACATTACTAATTGGGTGATAGATGGAGTCAGGTAGAAAATGTGTTAAAATTTTAGACGTATCAGTATGTTAAGAGTTACACGTGAGTATTCAGATGTGTAACTGACAAAAGGAATAAATTGTCCCCAAGAGACCACACTAGCTGCCTTTTCTTTAGTAAAGCAGTTTAATTTTAAAGTGGCAATACATTAACCTCATGGAGAAAATTTCAAATTTAGTGAAGGATCATTAATGAATTTTTTGTTGTCAGAGTTTTGCAAGTGCAAACTGAATTGAACAGATTACAAGTATGGAAGAAACAGCTGGCCTTCCAGGGAGCTTTATGGTAATGATTGTGTATCTGTTACTTGTAACTTATGCCATCCAGACATTTCCTCGTATACAGACCTTTTTTGCCTTGGGACGTCTAGTATTTCATGTAGAATGCCTTCTCCCTTTTTTTCTTTTCAGTACTGGGCAATTTGGTGTTACTTAAATTCACAAGAATTCCTCAAACCTCCTGCTGTGTTACTGAACAGTATACATAAACAAGACCAAAAATTGTTTGTATCTATTATCTTACTCAAGTATACTGGCTTTAGTAATGGAAATGGTGTCAGATGTTGGAACTTATTCTGACCAATGAACACAGTTGACTCAAGGGAGTACAATCTCTTGCAAAGTCATAGAATAAACCCAATATGCATAAAACAAATACAAGTCACTAGGCTTTAGCTCATAGAACCAATTAACTGTGTAATAACAAAGTGGCAGAAACTATTTCTCATGTGGCTGCATAGACTGTATATTAATGTCTGATCTGTAATGTAGCTTTACTGGTGTTGCTTTTCCTTAACCAAAATTGAGTCTTTCTTTTTTTTGGGTAGTAAATTGGGAGAGACACTAGCTTCGATGACATTAAGAACTATACAAAGATGAAATCATATTGTTTGATTTAAATACACTAATTTTATTTGAATATGAAAAGAGTAACATCAAATGGTCACAGGCATAAAAAGAAATCTTGGAAGCACTTAAAAAGTTAAAAAGGAATTCAAAAATCAAGTAAGAGAGAATGAGGAAAATTTGGAAAAAAATAAAAGTAATTCAAGAAAATTATGAAAAAAATAGTTAACCAATGGAAAAAGAGATACAAAATCTTAAGAAAGAAAATAAAAAGGAATTCAAAAATCAAATAAGAAAAAACAAGGGAAAATTAAAAAAAAATAAAAGTAAGCCAAGAAAACTATGAAAAGAGTTAGCCAATTAGAAAAAGAAACAAAATCTTAAGGAAGAAAATAACTCCTTGAAAATTAGAATTGGGGAAGTAAAATTGAACGACATCATAAGATACCAAGATATAATAAAACTAGAAAAAAACAGAAGAGAATCTGAAACATTTCATGAGAAAAACAACTGATCTGGGGAAGATATCAAGGAGAGATAATGTAAGAATTGTCAGTCTACCTGAAAGTTATTACCCAAAAAAAGTATCTGGATACAACATTATAAGAAATTATTAAATTACCCTGAAGTTCTAGAACAAGAAGGCAAAATAGAAATAGAAAGAATCCACCAATCACCACCTGAAAAAGGTCCTAGGAAGAAAACTTACAGGAATGTCATAGACAGGTTCAAAATTGCCAGTTAAAGAGAAAATATTGCAAGTAACAAGCAGAAAAAAATTAAATACTATAGAAAAGCAATCAGGATTTCACAAGACCTAGCAGCTTCTACACTGAAATACCATAGATCTTGGAACATTATATTTAAAGAGCAAAGCAGCTGGAGTTGCATCCAAGAATAACTTATCCAGCAAAGGTGAGTATAATCCTGAATGGAAGAAAATGGATATTTAGTGAATGGAAAGACTTTCAGATATTTTTAACAAAAAGACCATAATTCAACGGAAAATTCGATATAAAAGATCCAGAAGAAATAATAAGGAAATCATTAAAGACTGATTATAAGGCACTGATTAAGATCAAACTGTTTGCTTATGGTATATGAAAATGTTATTATTAGTAGTAATTATTAGTTGTTATTATTAGTAATAGTATTCTTAAAGCTATTATCATTACTAAGGTAGTTTGAAAGAAAGATTGAGGCTGAGTTGAGTATGATAAAGTGATTCTAAAAAACAAAATTGGGTAGGGAAAGGTTAAAAGGACAAATTATCATTTAAAAATGGAGTGTGAAAGAAAGAACTAATACAGAGGAAGCAGGTGGGGGTGAAGGGCTAGCAATATTGGAACTTTACTCTCATCTCATACAACAATGCATATATCTGAAGAGGTTTAGATGTCTTCTAAACTTCTAGAGAGGAGAGAAAACTAGGGTATATGTTGGAAGAGAGATTTTTAGAGGAGTGTGTCGATTGGGACTTAAGAGGGTGGAGGAGAGGATGGGGGAACTTTTGGAGGACTGTGTGGATTGAGATTGAGGGTGGAGGGAAGGGATGGGGGATTCTTGGGGGTGTGGGTAAAGTAGGAGAGAGGAGGGTAGTGGAAGAAGATAAAGTGATAGGGATAAGGTAAAAAGAGAGGCTGAGAAGGAAAATAGTGAGTAAAAATAAGATGGAGGGAAATTCACAGATAATAATTATAACTTTGAATGTGAATGTGATGTTCATAGCACTGTCTTTGTGGTGGCAAAGAACTGGAAATTTCAGGGATCCCTATCAATTGGGGAAAGGCTGAACAGATTGTGGTGTGTGGTTGTGATAGAATACTATTGTGTTCTAAGAAGTGATAAGCTCATTGATCTTAGAAAGGTATGGAAAGTCTAGCATGAAATGATGAGGAGCAAAGTGAGCAGAACCAATAGAACATTGTATACAGTAACAGCAATATTGTTTTAAGAATGACTTTGAGTGACTAAGTCATTTTGACTATTATAAATATAAAAATGAAAAATAATGGACATAGAGATACTATTTCTGCATCTAGAGAAAGAATTGATAACTAGAAGTATGTGTAGAATTATTTTACATATATATTACATATAACTGTATATAACTACATATGTATATATGTGTGTGTGTATATATGTATACACACACACACACACACACACATATATATATATATATATATATGTAACTATTTGTGTCTAATAGTAGCCATCTCTAGGATAGGGAGGGAGGAGGGAAAAAAAAGAAATTTACATGATAACAGTATTATATTTGGAGGGACTAGCAAGCTGTACATGGTAGATTTGTAGTTTCATGTGTAATCATCTTTTTTATTGTACTGTGTTACAGAAATGTTTGTTTTGTTCCCTGAATTGAAAATAAAAAAAATTTTTAAAAATTAGTGAGAAGAGTGACCTTGTTTTACATTTTTTGGCAGATCTCTTTAATGTCTGGCTTAATAGAAAACAGCTTGACTATCATATCTGCTTCTGCATTCAATCTGTTGTGATATATTATTTGGATTGACATACATGAAAAAAATCTGGCCTCACACAGATGTGTAGTTGGGAAAGTGAGGAGTATTTTAAAAAGCAAATAATACCCTATTATTGTTGTGAAGATCGTTTTGACCTTGAGTACCCCCTGGAAGGACTCAGCGATACCCTCCACCCCCACCCAGGGAACCTTGAACCATACTCTGAGAACTACTGCCCAAGGGCATAGGAACTTATCTATCTACTGAGCTGGGACAATACAAGGATATACGGATCCGAAATCTACCACAGGTTCAGCATCCTAGTCTACTGGTGGCTATTCTCTGGCTTCATATCTCAGCTTAAGTAATTGAGCATATTCATAGGATCATAGATTTAGTGTTGGAAGGGATACTAAAGGCTGTGAAGTTCAATTCTCATTTTAGAGATGAGGAAAATGAGGATGAAGAAGGTACAGGGACTTGCTCATGGTCCCAAAGCTACTTAATATATGAGATAGCATTCAAACTACTGGTCTTCCTGACACTAAATATACAGTTCCATCCATAAAACCACCTAGCTGTCTCTGTGACTAAACCTTTATCTAGTCCTGCATCTTATTCTTATGCCTGAGATCCTGCCTTGGTTTTCTCTTCAGTTCCTCTGGAAATGGGTCCTTCCTTATCTAGTACTCCAGCCTATGTGTTTCCCAGGACTAAATAATCTGTTCTTCAGCCCCAGTTTCTATGGCTAGTTTTCTACTTGCTGTCAGACTTCTTTAATGCCAACTAACTTCACCTACCTGCCTGGATCTCTACCTATTGTCTACTAAAAGATCAAGAAAGATTAGGGCTGAGTTGAGTATGATGAGGTGATTCTGAAAAACAAAATTGGGTAGGAAAAGGTTAAAAGGAGAAATTACCATAAAAATAGAGCATGAATTCGATTCAACATCTATTAAGCTTCTACTACATACTGTAGTAGAGACCTTCAATCACTATGCTGTAGTAGAGATACAAAACACATAAAAAAAAAAAACCTTGTTCTCAAGAAGTTTACATTTGATTGGGGTGAGTTATGATATGTATATAAATAAGCAAATACATGGTATATAAAAATGTTATGAAATAATCTCCAAAAAGAGAAAATGTTAATAACCCAAGAAATCAGGAAACATCTAACACTGGAGATATTTTCTGGTGCTTGAAAGAAGCCAAGAATTCCAAGAGGAATCTAAGAGGTAAAGAGGACATGCATGCCAGATACATAGGACCACTTGTTCCTTCCCTCTGAGATTACCCCTCCTTTGCACAGTGTATATCTTGTTTGCACATAGTTATTCGCATGTCATTTCTCCCATTAGAATGTGAGTTCCTTGAGCTCCAAGACTATGGAATGTTTTTGCCTTTCTTTATATTCTCAGCACTCAGAATAGTGCATGGCACATAGTAAGCTCTTAATAAATGTTTATTGGCTGATGATGTTTATTGATTGATTGATGTGTAAAAACCCAGAGACAGGAAATGAAATATCTTGTGCTGGGGAATAGCTAGTAGACCAGTTTGTCTGGAAAACATATTTTATGAAGCATAATTTTGTTTTTTCTGGAACCTTCTTTGAGCATTTGTCTGACCCTGGTGGCTCTGCTAAGTCTTCAGATGCTTGAAACCCTTAGTCTGTTTTTAACCATCTCTCACTAAGCCCTGCTTCTGACTTTTCTGAACCACTGGCCTCACTATTTCTGAAGCTGTTCTTATGTTTGCTTTTAGGGCAGCTAGATGTTGCAGTGGACAGAATGCCAGGCCTGATCAGGAAGACTCATCTTCCTGAGTTCAAATCTGGCCCCAGACACTTACTAGCTGTGTGACCCTCAGCAAGTTACTTTACCCTGTTTGCCTCAGTTACCTCACCTATAAAATGAGCTAGTGAAGGAAATGTATCTTTGCAAAAAAACCATAAATGGGGTCACAAAGAGTCAGATATGACTGAAAATGACTGAACAATGTTCACTTTGGTACAAAGAAAGAAAAGATGCAGTGTGGTTTTTTTTTTTTGGCAAGGCAATGGGGTTAAGTGACACAGTGTGTTCTATTTTTCCCTCTTTGTTGAGCAAGCAACCCCCTGAATTTCCAAATTTCAATGATAGCTTAAAATGAAATGGAACAGATCCCATTATCTGAAATTCTCTAGGGAGATAGTAAAATGAATGGGTATTAGTCACACTTCAAGAAAAGGAGGAGATAATCTGCAGCGTCTGTTTTAAAAAAATAAAAGATAAGGAGGGTACATCCTGAGGAAAACAGAACTACATTCATAAATCTGCCTGAAATGCAGAGGGTGGGGAATGGCACACCCCAGTCCTGGGTTAGGATACTTAAAGGGAAGCCTACCTGTTGGGTCCAGAGACAAAGGTCTCCAGAAGAAGACAGAGAAGAATCCCTGTCAGATTTGTGATCGTACAACTCAGAATCTGAGTTAGAAGCATCTACGAGGTCCTCAGCTCCTACCTGTTCTATAGTGATTGCAGTAACGTGGAAGATCCTCTCTGAAGTCAGCCCTGTGGTGAGGTTCCAAAGATTCTTTTGGTCAGTGCACCCTATCTCCCCATCACTGCACTTAAAAACGGTCCCAGATCCCTGGCTTGTCAGGTGATGGAAAGCCTAATAGAGGTGCAATGGAGAATTTTTTTTTAAATAGGGTGGATTTTTCCCTCCTCTTTTCAATTGCTTTTAAAAGAAGAAAAACCCTACTCCCCTCTTTTCCCTTTCCATCACTCTTTCCTCCTATTTTCTTTGGTTGACCAGGGTTCACCTGTTTAAATTGTCTAACTGGAGTCCGTTGGAATCCTTTGTTTATTATTATTGTTGCTTTTATTATTTATTATTGATGTGTATTATTGCTGTTGCTTTAATTCTTGTTTTAGTGAGGCAAAGAGGTATGGGGCAAAGTTCACCACACTGGACATCAGTCCAGAATCCTAGATTCAAATCCTAGTCCCTACACGTAGAGATTATGATAACATAGTTTTATTGGGATGGATTGAGCAAAATACCTTATAATATTTAAAGCATTACCAAGCTCTAGACAGCTAGGTGGTGCATGGACAGACCCCTGAATCTGGAATCAGGAAGATCTGTGCCTGAATCCTGCCTCAGGCACTTACTAGCTATGTGACCACGGACAAATCACTAAACCTCTCAGTTTTCTCATCTGCAAAATAAGGTTAATGCTAGTACCTGCTTCACAGGAATGTTGTGAGGATCAAATAAGATAATATGGGTGTAGCATTTTGCAAACCTTAAAACACCGTGTGTAGCTATTATTATAAACGTGAATGAGTACCATCATTATCTTAGTCATAGGGTAGTTGTGAGATAAAATTCATAAAACACTTTGTAATTGTAAAGTCCTATATAAACCTGAACTGTTCCATTTTATGCACTGCTTTGAGGTATAAATCACTGTAGTAGATGGTACAACTATGATTATCCCCATTCTATAGATGAAGAAAATCAAAGTCCAATAAGAAAAGTGATTTGCCCACAGTTACATGATTGAGAAATGGAAGAGTTAACATTATTGTTCTATATTTCCCAGTATTACTGATAATAGCAAAACCTGGTATGTATATAGTGCTTTAAGTTTGCAAAGAACTGAGATAATAGGCATATTATCTTCTCTATGTGTTATAATAATATTTTGAGGTAGGTATTACTATGTCCATTTTATAGATGAGGAAATTCAGTGTCAGAGAGGTTAAACAAGTTGGATATGATCACACAGCTCACAAATATCAAATGCAAGATTTGAACTGAGGTCTTCTTGACTCCATGTCTACTGTTCTATATGTATGTGACTGAGGAAGCTAGATGGCAGAGTGAGCAAGTCTAGTCTACAAGCATTTATTAAGTACCTACTATGTGCTAGGTACTAGGCTAAGAGCTGTGGATACAAAAAAAAAGGCAAAAAAATTAGAACAAAACAAATGAACCCCTGGTTTGCTCTCAAGGAGCTCCCTGGACTTGAATTCAAACCCTGCTTCAGTTACTTGCTAGCTGTGGGAACCTAAACAAGTCACTTAACTTCTCTGGGCCTCAGTTTCCTCATCTGTAAAAGGAAGGGATTAGATGGATTTGTTGACCATTAAGGTCCCTTCCAGCTTTAATTCTGAGTCTACAGGATGAATCTGTAATAATCTCAGCAACAGAATGAGAAGAGTCATTATTTGCTGCTCAAAAGAATTAATTAAGCTTGGTTCCTCCCCTCCCCCACCCAAAGAATTGGATTCGAGACAAGGAATAAGACACGACATCTTCATGGGATTCTTTTTTATTACCAGATAGATAAAATTATGCTTCTAATAAAATACCTAGATATTACCATCACATCCATCAAGTGGGCAGTAATTTACTCCACTGGTGACCTTGTGGAATTCCTAATTAGATCTCATCAGTAAACAAAATGGAAAAATTCAATAGCCCTGAAGCCTCTTGAGCAGGTTTATAGCCTGTTATTTAGAGAACGAGCTAGTTGAGAATAGGATGATTTCATTCTTTGTATGTGTATCTTCAGCACCTACCACAGTGTTAGGTACATAGGTATCTAATAAACACTTGTTGACGGTTAAAAATTATATTCTGATTGATACAGTTGCCACGACTCCTCACATAGATTACCAATTTTCAAAGAAAAATTATTTTACATGAAAATTGGAACAGACAGAATTTTATCTTCTAGCAATTCAGAAAGGGTGATGCAAGATCTCCTAATGCCTCAGCATTATCAGTTCTCACTACACTAGCAAAGCTAGTACATGAAGTACAGAAGTACATGCTGTTAAGAAATTTCAGTTTGAAATTCAAAATAAATTAATTTAAAAAAAAAAAGAAATTTCAGTTTGACACAATGGAAGATAGTAGTCAAAGGAACATTGTCCATCATCCACCTTTTCAAAAATGATCACATAGGAATCTTCCCCTGGCTAGTCAATCAATGCCCTAGCAAAGATGGGAGTTGCCATTTGCTCTTAGCATCACAGAATGGTGAAATTGCTGAGAAAATTGGAAGGCTCTTGCTTTACTTTGTATCTATGTAGTTGTGGTAGGGTTGGTTCATCATTGCAAGAGTTACACAACTAGAGCTAGTGTTCTAGTTTCTACATTCTACATCTAGAAGCAGAAATTTGGGCCCAAGGCTTCTAGGTCCAAATCTACTACATTAAGGTACACTGAAAAGGGAAACACTTTCACAAAGTGATGCTAAGTCCTTGACTCAACCTGCTAGGCACTGGGAGAGAGAAAAATTCGGTGCCAGAGTGAGACAGAAATTTTTTTCAGATCTTCCTCCACAGCCAACAATCATTTATTAAATGCTTACTCTGTGCTAGGTACTTTGCCTAATACAGTTCTAGGGGATACAAATACAAGCAAAAAGGGTGAGGGAAGGAGGAAGGAGGTGAGATGAGCACGATAGTGAGGGATGGCTCATGTGAGATTCCTCATCATATGATTGAATAAGAACTTTAGTGGGTGAGCATATTTTGAAAGTAAAGGGGAATTTTCTTTGATGCTCTAAGCAGCTTGCAAATAGACGTTAAAATATCTGAATGTCAGTTAAATTCATTCAACAAGCATTTTCAATTCAATCACTTTCCCGTGAGAACTGATAATGCTGAGGCATTAGGAGATCTTGAATCATGTTTTCTGAATTACTAAAAGATTAAATTCTATCTGTTCTAATTTTCATGTAAAGTGATTTTTTTCTTTGAAAATTGGTAATCTACATGGGTTGTTGTTTATCAATCAGAATATAACTCTTAACTATCAACAATACTCAATTCATTATCAGCTCAGCCTCCGCCACATGCCTGGCATAGTTTTAGGTACTGGAAATACGAAGGCAATAATTAAATGATCCTTGCCCTGAAGGAACTTATATTCTATTGGGAATTTACATTTTAGTCATTTGTTAAAAACCTGTTGTGTACTGGATACTCTTTGGTGTCCTGGGGGAGATACAAAATCCATATAAGATATAGTATTTTCTCCCATGAAATCCAGTCTTATAGGGTAGTATCCAATAACACATGATAACTACATCACAGTCCTCTGAGTGAGAGGCTAACATTTCTTCTTGCCAGGAGGATGGCACAGTACCTTGATGATATTTTTGCATTCATCCTTCCATTTCAGCAGTACTAATAAGTGAGTTGTTTTACTCGGGTTTTCTCACCAGAAAGCACAGAAAGTAGAAACCAGGAGCCAAAGAGCCCCTGCACTGAAAGAGTAACTATCGGAAGACTTGTCTGCTTTTTCCCCTGACACAGAAGACCATGGTCAAGAGAGTTGCAGTCATTGGTGCTGGGTCCTGTGGTCTTCCTGCTATTAAGTGTTGTCTGGATGAGGGGCTTGAGCCCACCTGCTTTGAGCAGAATGATGATATCGGAGGACTCTGGAAATTTCAGGTAAGGAATATTTCCTATCTAGGTCAGTTTTATTTTTGTATGTTGCTATTTTGTTTGTTAAAACAAAAAGTATTGGTAATATAACTGATGAAACCTGATAAAAGTCTATTTTTTTCTAAAATGTAGAACTAGGTGGGACATCCTAGGATAATGAAAAGGACATTAGATTTGGAGTCAGAAGTCCTGAGTTCTAATCTGCTTGTTTCCTGTGTGACTTTGGGCAAATCATTTAACCTATCTGGGCCTCAGTTTCCTCATCTGTTAAATGAGGGTGCTGACCTACAAAATCTCTAAGGCCCTTAGAGTTTTAAACTCTATTATCCCTATTTTTTTTTAATTCCTAAAGAACTGGCCTTCCATTTATTGAATGTAGAACTGGAAGTAACCTCATAGGTCATCAGTTACAACATCCTCATTTTATAGATGAGGAAACTGAGTCCCAGAGAAGCAAGTAGCCTTGCCCACATTCACACATGTACTAAATAAGAGAGGCAATATTGAGACCGAGGCATTCTGACTTCAAATCTTTCCACTTTGCCTCAGTGCCTTCCATTTCCCTCTTGAAATAGAATTCAAGTCTAATTAAGAAAAAAAAGATAAGTCTAGAATTCTACCCTTGCTGCCCAAATAAACTGAACTACATAGCAGAACATTTTGTAACAAGCCACAAAAATAGAATAAATGATAAAAATCAGATCATGCTTCAAAGATTTTCCGATCTAAAAAAAAATAACCAAATTACTGTCTTTCAAGCTCTGAATTTTTTTTCTTAATTTGTGATCATGTTATAAAATCCAAGACCCCAGGCACATGCCTGAAAATTTGCTTGTGATTGTTACCTTGGATAGGCGTGAATGCCAATTGAATGATGGGGGTATTAAAGTTCTTGGTCATTCATTCCTGAGGGTCTTGCCTTGTTCCAGGTGTTTTATCTTCTTATCTTGTGGGATCAGCTATAATTATTTTGTATCTCACCATATTTTCTTTCTTTGTGAAATTGTGGGGTTGAGGGACAGGAGGACCTGAGTTCAAATCCGGCCTCAGATCAAACATTTGACACTTACTAGCCGTGTGACTCTGGGCAAGTCACTTAACCCCAATTGCCTGGGGAAAAAAAATTGTGGGGTTGAAGAAATTTGTATAAAACCATTATTCTGCTATCTTACTAGTCATTTGATCCCTTCCTCTATTTCCTAATAATAACCAGAACCTCAGAATCAGGAGAGACCACTGAAGTCATTTAGTATTACTTGAATAAGCATCTCTTCAACAAAACTCCCAACATGCCAAGATAGCCCATTCCATTTTTGGACACCTCTAGTTGTTAGGAAGTTGTGGGGGGGGGGTTGTTTGTTTTTTTATTGTTTTTTTATACCACACCTAAATTTACCTCTTTGCTTATAATCATTGCTGCTGTTTCTGTCTTCTACAGTCAACCAGAACATATACAGTCCTATTACGTTTGACAACCCTTCAAATATTTAAAGTCAGCTCTTATGTTCCAATACCACCGCCACCACCACTACTGAGACTTCTGCAGGACAAATATCTCTGATTTACTTCATCCTGTGTTCATGAATCTTAGCCTCTAGTTCCCAAACCATCCTTAAATGTGCTTCTACATTACCCATATGTCCACTTTTCCCATCACTTTTTCACTCCCCCAATTTGCCTTTAATTTCTCTGCAAAGTAAGTCAGTGTTCATTTTGATGGCCACTGACCACATTTACACAGAGGTGGGAACCATGACAGAAATGTAATAAAAAAAAAATCCCCTTATCCCCTTTCCACAGAAAAAAATGTCAGAAATTGACTTGGAAGTTCCTAAGGCTTATAAGAGTACTTTGAAAAGTGCTTACAATTTTCATAAGCACCTTCATTCTTATCTTTTCACTTTATCTTTACAACAGCCCCATAAAGTAGATAGGATTGGTATTATAAACCTATTTTACAGATGAGGAAACTAAGACCCAGTGATGTTATGTGACTTGTCCATTGTCACACAGTTGGTTAGCATCTAGATGTCTTGATTCTCAATTCTCAACTGTCTTCACTAAACAAACATTAACCATTATCAATTACTTTTGAAGTGTAAAGAAGTAGTAGATAAAGTACGGGTAGTATATATTAATGATATAATTGAATGGTGTACAAAATAATTAGATTATATTAAAATAATATATATTGAATTTTAAAATAATTTTCATTTGTCAAGATATTGGTTGGAAAGCAGAGGCATAATTTTTAATTAAGGGCCCTCAAGAAAAAAAGTTCAACCCCCCTGTGTTAATTTCAAACTAAACCAATGTCAGTTGCAAGGAGGTACTTATTTTCCTGCACATTGGGTTTTGTAGTAATATAAACAGTTATGCTAGGAAAAAATATCCAAGTATTTATCTACCATTGGACTGGTCATGGAGTAAATATCGTACAGACAGAAACAAGAACATCCAGGAAGAAACTTTTTATGAGAATTTGACGCTTCTTTGAGGATTAAAGAAAGACAGAGAGTGATCTTTTGCCTACGTGATACAAAGAACCAGGGATTTGTAAGATTTACGGATTTGATCTTGGATGACAAACTTAAACAGTTTGGGCTTGCTTACTTCCTGAAGGATAAAACTGTCGAGGGAAGGGCCAGCATATATAAATCCCTGACAATTAACACATCTAAGGAGATGATGGCCTTTAGTGATTTCCCCATCCCAGAAGATTATCCCAACTACATGCACAATAGTCAAGTCATGGATTACTTCCGGGCATACGCCAAGCACTTTGGACTGCTGCCATACATATCCTTTAAGGTAAGACATGGGGAACATTGTATTATCTATAGGAAAAAGTACCAGCTCCTCAGTTTTGCCCTTAAAGTCCTTCATAATTTGGCTCATGCTTAGTTCTGAGGGCTTTTTGCCTGTTATTCCCCTTGACATGTTCTACATTCCTGCAAAATCCACTTTCTGGCTCTTCTCTGAACTTGATCTTCTCATTCCAGACTCCTTGATTTTGCACAGACTGTCTGTAATGCCTAGAATGTGCTGCTTCTTCATTTCCGCCTCTTAGAATCCTCGATTTATTTAAAGCTCAGTTTATGTGCCAGCTTTTACAGGAAGGTTTTTCCAATCCACATCATTGTTAATATTCTCCTTCTCCTTTTCAGGTTAGAATGTATATTTTTACCAGTTTATATGTGTAATTCCCTAGTAGAATATAAGTCTCTTGAGGGTATACTGAGGTTTCTGTGTGTGTGTGTGTGTGTGTGTGTTTAACGTTTGGTCTTTGTATTCCCCAGGGCCTAGCATAGCGCCCTGCATAGAGTAAGTGCTAATACTTTTGGGGCAGCTAAGTGGTACAGTGGATAGAGCGCTGAACCTAGAGTCAGGAAGACCCTGAGTTCAAATCCAGCCTTAGACACATACTAGCTGGTGACCTTGGGCAAGTCACTTAACCCTGCTTGTCCCAGTTTCCTCATCTGTAAAATGAGCTGAAGAAGGAAATGGCAAACCACTCTAGTATCTTTGCCAAGAAAACACTAAATGGGGTCACAACAAGTTGGACACAACTGAACAACTTTTCAGATACAATTAGATCAGTTTACAATATACTTTGGCCAATGAGACTATGCAAATTCTAAAGTAACCATACAATGCAACATTAGTAATAATTGTACTTGCATTTTGAGAAGGATTTAAGATTATTTTCACATATGCAAACCTTGTGTTTGCGACTTAATTAGGAGCAGATAGGTCAGAGTAGGGATGCTAACATTCAGAGACTGTTTTAATCTAGGGGAAGATTGGAATTATGGGCAGGGGGAGAGAAAGAGGGCATTGGGATAAACCAGGAAGGTCTTAGTAGTGGACAATAGAAAGACATTTGTAAAAGTTATCATTGTTATGACAATCTGGCATCAGGAAGTAAGTAGAAGTCCAGGTAGGCCAATGTCACATCAGAGACGTCCAATGGTGAACAGCAGAATTGGGTGGTATATGACATCAGAGGGATCTGGTACTATGTGATTGAAGCTGGCAGCACAGAAAGTCAGATTCTGATAGAAGTGTGGTGATAGGGACCCCACCAGTAGCAGGGACCCCACCAATCAGAAGTAGGACTATAGCCTTCAGGAAGGCTGAAGAGAGGAAAGAGGAGCCCCATTCCTACAGTGCTCTATCAAACAGAAATCTCACCTGCCTATGTACTTGCTCCTAACAACACAAGAAGTACTGTTATTTGAAGGCCAGTTTAGTAACACAAGGCCCAGAAGCCTAGGCTACTCTTCCATTTAGAGGCTGGCAACAGATAATCTTTGAAAGAGAAAAAGGCTAGTCTTCTTATCAGGGTTATTGACAACAGCCATCTTCCTACTCCAGGATCAATCAATCTTCCTCCTCACTTATGATTTTTCTGCTTTATTTTAGACCACTGTCCTCAGTATATCCAAACAACCAGATTTCTCTGTAACTGGTCAATGGAATGTCATCACCGAGTCTTCTGGGGTGAAGGAATCATCTGTCTTCGATGCTGTTTTGGTTTGCACTGGTCATCATGTTGAACCTTACCTACCACTATCATTTTTTCCAGGCAAGTTATCTGTGCAGACTGTCATCTCGGCTGCATGTTTTAAATTTTAAATAAGAAAGGAAAAGGCGTCGTTAAAACTACAGGATAAGCTATCAAAATTTGTCTTGTGAGAGAAAAAAAATTTGAATTGTTATTCAGCTTAATCTTTAGGGCAACCAACCAATACAGTTGATTCTTTTTGTGTGGAAATACAGTGTGCTGGGGCAGCTAGGTGACGCAATGGATAGAGCACCAGACCTGGAGTCAGGAGAAAATGAGTTGAAATCCAGCCTCAGATATTTACTAGTGGTGTGACCCTGGGCAAGTCATTTAACCCTAGTTGCTGCCAGAAAGAAACAAAGAAATGCAGTGTGAAAGGTCTAGATATGGGTTATTGGACAGAATGGTATAGGTTTTTTAATTTATGCAAGTCTCTAATTTATTGTTTACTATATTGTATAGTAATATCGCCCTGACTCCATTCTTGACAAACCTTCCTTACACATAGATTTAATCATATGGATAAATAGTAGACCTCCACCTTTAGTAATACAGGGAACTTCTGGGTAATAAAACACCCTTCACCAATGCAGATTGGTGCCTTCCCTTCAAGGTCACACAGACAAAGTATGTTCTATTTGAGGCTTAAACATGTCTTCCTGGCTCCAAGGCTATCTCTATTCATTATGAGAAACTGCATATTATTCCTTTTCAAAGTCCTTCAATGGTTCCCTAAATTCATTTCAAATTCTGTGGTCTAGTATTCAAAACCCTCTACCATCTGACAGCACCTTACAGATCTATGCCCATCTCACACTGATCCCTTCATCTACTCTATATCTTAGCTAAATCAGGCTTCTCATCTCCACCTCCTTCTCACACTCGGTGCTTTCTCAGTTCTGGTTAGTTCTTCACACTCTTCCTTATTCCTAGGATGATTATTCTCTGCCCTCACCATGTTGAAATCCTACCTATTCTTAAAAGCCAGTTCAAATGCCACCTCCTCTGTGAAGACCTTCATGATTCCTACGTGCCCAAATCAGTAATGATCTTTCCTCCTAATACCTTATATTCTCCAACTTGCCAAATTCTCACAGAGCAAGCTAATTAAAGGCAGATTTTAACCTTCTCTTCGCCTCTGAGTTTCCTTTTCTTCCCTTTCTTCCTTCTTCCTCAAATCTCACTTTCTGCAGGAGTCACCCCCTTCCAGCTGTGAATGCCTTTCCTTTTTAAATTACCTAATATAAGGGCAGCTAGGTAGTGCAGTGGATAGAACACTGGCCCTGGAGTCAGGAGGACCTGATTTCAAATCTGGCCTCAAACACATAACACTTACTAGCTGTGTGACCCTGGGCAAGTTACTTAACCCCATTGCCCAGCCAAAAACAAAAAAACAAAAACCAAATTACCTAATATAGTTAGACTTCAGAGGCTCTTCTAGATACATATTAATAACAACAATAATAGTAGCTAACATTTATATGGCCCTTATTATGTACCAGGCATTGTGCTAAATGTTTTACAGTTATCCCATTTGAGCCTCACAACAACCCTCGGGAAGTAGGCGCTATTGTTTCCCCCATTTTACAGATGAAGAAACTGAGGCACATAGCAGTTAAGTGACTAAGGGTGGAGTGTCTGAGGCAGAATTTGAACTCAGATCTTCCTGACTCCAAGCCCAGCACTCAATCTACTGCACCACCTAGCTGCCTTTGTTATATATAATCCCATGAACTTAGCACTTTATTTTAGATCTCTCTGTATATATCTTGCATGTACCTTGTTATTTATATGTTGTCTTTCTTCATACCCCACCTCCCCTCAGGGCTTAACATGCTGTCTGGCACATAACAGGTGTTTGATGAATGCTCATTTTTTGATTGGGCTGAACACAGCACCTGGAAGGGAGGGTGGGGTAAGAAAAAACATTACTAATGCATGACTTACTCAAGGACACATGTCCATTTAGTGGTGAAGATGAGACTAGAATTCAGGTTTCACCTAATCCCTCAAATGCAATTCTGAAAACAGCATGAATATTTATAAAGAATGTATACAGTGGCGGCAGCTAAGTAGCACAGTGGATAGAGCACCGGCCCTGAAGTCAGGAGGAACTGAGTTCAAATCCAGTCTCAGACCAAAACACTAGACACTTAACTAGTTATGTGACCCTGGGCAAGTCACTTAACCCCAATTGCCTAAAAATTAAAGAAAAAAAGAATATATACAGTGCTGGATTCTGACATTTGCAATTTCTGGTTTGGAGAAAATCTATGGCCTTTGGATATTCACTTTGGAATGAAATAGGATTTTCAAGGCCTTTTGTTGTTGGTTTTCACTCTTACAGGTATAAGGAAATTTAAAGGACAAATCTTGCATAGCTGGAAATACAAACAGCCTGAAAATTTCAGAGACAAAAGAGTGGTTATGATTGGTCTGGGGAACTCTGGAGCAGACATCACTGTGGATCTCAGCCATGCCGTGAAAAAGGTTCAATTTATTCCCACATCCCAAGGGTTGGTCTTTTAAAGACCTACTAAGTGCTCTCCAGTTGAGAAATTATTGGGAATTTCTATCCTGTCATCTTTTATGACACATACTACATTTCAGTTTTAGTCTTCTTCCTCCCCACTCCCCTCAATATAGTTATATACTATCAATCCCAAAAACCCTAAATAATGTACCGAGGTCTACCTCTTACCTTACTTTTCCCCTTTCTTCTCCATCTCCACTCTCTTCCCTGTTCTGTTCTCTGAAGGGCTAGAAAGCAGCTTGACCCAAAACAAAGCCCTCCTATCCCAAGCTTCTATCCCCATTTACAAGAATAATTAATTGAGAGTCAGTTGATCTAATCTGAAGTTTTTTGCCTTTTGAAAAAGATTTTCCTCAGCACCAGGTCAGGATCATGGGTGCTCAATCGTGTTTCAGATAATGGCTTCCCACTGGATGTTACATACTTTACTCGCTTCAGAAATACCATCCGCCATTTTACCCCCTTGTGCCTACTGAATAGGTGGGGAGAAAACAAACTAAATTCAAGATTCAACCACACAAACTATGGCCTGAAGCCTTCCCACAGGTACAGACTATCATTCTAAAATGCTATTTTCCAGAAAAAAACAAGTTAAATGGAAATGTAGTAATAGAACAGTGGCCCAAAATCTTGAGAGATGGTAAATGGTCCAAATCATTTTCCAGGTTTGTAATTTCTCTAAATTCTCTGAAAGTCTTGTTTCTAGGGATTGAACTGTCAATTCGGAAGTTTCCATTTCATCAGGGACAGAGCCATGAGTAATGTGGAGCAGCTGGGAATTTTTCCAGGCAACAACATTGGTCAGGGAGCTATTATTTTCCCAACACGGCAGCCTGAAGACCACTGTCTCAACACCTCACCACCATCCCTGTACTTCTGTGTCTTATACTAGTCTACACCTATAGTTTGTTGGTAGTGAGGATGGGAGGAGGCATGAAAGGGAAATAATGTAAGATTGTGGGTAGTAAAGATCAAGGAAGGGGAAAGGATGATGGGATATGCATTCTTCTGATACAACTGCATCCCTAGTTAAGCTGTCTTTCCTGGGGCCTGCCTAAATTGCCACCCCATATGTCCCCTATTGGACTCCCCACTCCCAACTAATTTGACACTAGGTGCCAGGATTCCTAATTTCACTTCTAGTCATAAATGCTATAGACAGAATTACTTATTGTATGAGACATTGTACTTGAGGATATATAAGCTGTCTTCCAAATCTAAATTTTAATTTAGTTGGTGGGGATGACTAGGTAAGTGAACCACTTTTAAGAATAAAAAACTGCATTTTCTTTCTCAAAATTATGAAATTTTTGTTCAAATAAAGAACTTTTTCCAACTACAGTTTAAAATTCAAAATTTCACACAAGTAGAAAGTTTCCAAATAATTGAATATGAGAAAGGGGAAAAAAAATTGAAACTAACCGCTTCCAGGCATGTCCTTAGGAAAAGAAATCCATCTCATTGGCATCAAGGTGTGAATTCCTCAGTGGTAACTGACAGGCCTGTGGCTAGGGCCCCCAGATGAATTTTTGCACCACAAACAATAAGTAAATATTCTGCAATGAATAGTCTTATCGAGTCACCTGGGTCACTAAGAGGTTGAGTGGCTTGTCCTAAGTTATACAACCAGCAAAAAAACATAAGTAAGATTTGAAACCTGTCAGAGGTCTTTCTTCTCTCCAAGAGCAACTCTCCATCCACTGGCCACATTTCTTTTCATATGCTTGCTTAGAAATATCAATTAAAATAAGTCATATGGCAGGAAGGCATCATAGAGGTGGAAAACAAGATGGGCTGGTCATTTAGTGGAAGGAAGGATAACTGATGTGTAGCTTGTGACCTCCCTTGGTATCCACAAAATAAGAGATATGGCAGAAGCCCTCCAGTATGTCAGGCAGAAGCACTGTGGAAGAATGCGGACAAGAGTGAATGAGGTACCATCTACACCAATGGAGGAAGCACCCATGAAATAATAATAATGATAGCGATGATAATTATTAGAGCTAGCATTTACACAATGCTTTAAAATTTTCCAAGCACTTTATAAATATTTTGTCATTTTATCCTCACAATTACTCTGGGTAGAAAGTGTTAATATTATTCCCATTTTACAGATGAGAAATTTAAAGATGGCAGAGGTTAAGTGACTCACCAAGGGTCACACAGTAAATATCTGAGACAGGATTTGAACTCAAGTTTTCTGAATTCTAAGTTCTGTGCTCTATCTATCGTGGTCCACCTAGCTTACCTAGATGATGAAATACCATTCCATGGATGTATCATGTTGTTGTTGTTATTGTTCAGTTGTTCAGTAATGTCCCACCCTTTGTCACCCTATGGACCATAGCACACTAGTACTGTCCATGGGGTTTTCTTGGCAAAGATGCTGCAGTAGTTTGCTATTTCCTTCTCTGGTAGATCAAGGCAAATAGAGGTTAAGTGACTTGCCCAGACAGTAAGTAAGTGTCTGAGGCCACATTTGAACTCAGGTCTTCCTGACTCCAGGCCTAGTACTCTATCCACTGAGCCAACTAGCTGTCTCCATACATAGCACCAATTTCTAAATTGTATGTTAAAAATAACATTAGTTTTGGGAATTCACTGACAGTATCATCATGGTCTTCAGCACTCCTTGGCCTGCTTTCAAACAATGAATTTGTACTTACTCAGTACCTATCACACATAAGATAACATGGTAGAATGCTAAAATAGATACAGATAAATACAAAATTGCAATCTTGTTCCTATTCTATAGAAGTTTAAAATCTAATTTAGGAGATAAGAAATAGATGCATGAACGAGAAAGAACGCAATAAAGCAGTAAATGCCAAGGAGCCAATGACTGATACTAGCACTATATTGAAAAATTCTTCTCCCACCAAACTTTAGCAATTGTGGAGATTTTGTGGGCCTTTAGTTGAATGTGTTTGTGCCTATCTGGTGAAACGATGAGCCACAATTAAACAGGTCTTATATTCTTACTACCTCCCTCCAGTGATAAAAGGTCAGTGTAGACCAGTCCCAAAGATTTTCTAGTGCTACAGAAATTCCCTCTTGTTTGTGGGTCAATAGTATCATTGTCCTCTAGAAGAGTACACATTTTAACAAATAGAGTGAAAAAGGCCTGGCATACACTTGGCTGAATGATTGAATCATCCTCAGCATTTTGATGGAGATCCTACATAAACCAGATATCTAAGCTCTTTGCCTTCATTCCTATTTTCTTGAACTTCCCCTAACAGGTTCCTCAGCAAGTATCCTATCGTGGGTGATGACCTCCCCAATGGTATCATCTCTGGCCGAATCACTGTGAAGCCAAATGTGAAGGAATTTACTGAAACTGCTGTGATCTTTGAAGATGGTACCAAAGAAGATAATATTGATGCTGTCATCTTTGCAACGGGTTACTCCTTTCTTTCCCCTTTCTTGAGGAATCTGTCATCAAAATCAAGAATAACCATGTCTCCCTTTACAAACACGTCTTCCCTCCATTTCTGGAAAAGCCAACACTGGCCGTAATTGGCCTTCTCCAGCCTCTAGGGGCCATCATGCCAATTGCAGAGCTGCAGGTCCGAGGGGCTACCCGAGTCTTTAAGGGTAAGAAGGAAAAGTGTGATTAATGAAAGAGGGAAGCAGAAGTCATTCCTTTTTGCTCCTGAACCTTCCAAATCAGATGTTGTGACTCTTGGGTTCTCTCTGGTCAATGCTGCTAGCTCCAAACTCTTGAGCACTGCTCTCTGAGCTGAGGCCACTGGAACCCAGATAAAATGCCCTTTCCTGCTTCCCATGTCTCCTCACATCATCCAGCTTGTATAACTCAGCTTTGATGGATAGTTGAATTTCAATGTAGTGTGAAAGGTATGGGTTGTGGTGCAAAAAACTCTGGGTTTGGAGTCAACTTGAACTTGTGTTTCCACTTTAGCATTGCTACTTATTACCTGTGAGACCTTGGTCCAGTCCTTCTCATCTATAAAATGAGAGAATTGAACCAGAGGTGTCTGGAAGTGTCATAGCCCATTATGATAACAGAGCTGTAAGGGACCTTAGAGATTACGTAAGGTCATCAATTCCCTCATTTTACAGTTGTAAAAACTAAGGCCCAGAGAGATTAAATCACTTGCTTAAGGTTACACAGGTAATAAATTGCTACACTGTAAGCTTCGTGAGGGCAGGCACCATGTCTCCACCCAGATTTGTTTCTCACCCATCACCTAGCCCAGTTCTCTATACATTATAGGTACTTAACTAAATGTTTGTTGAGTTTAATACAGCCTAGAATTTCCAGAAGTCCAACTAATTCTAAGGCAGCTAGGTGGTGCAGTAGAGTGCTGGGCCTAGAGTCAGGAAGACCCAACTTTCTGAGTTCAAATCTGGTCTCAGACACTTCCTAGCTATGTGACCCAGGGCAAGTCACTTAACTCTGTTTGCCTCAGTCTCCTCATCTGTAAAATGAGCTGGAGAAGGAATGGCAAACCGGTCTGGTAACTTTGCCAACAAAACCCTCAATAGGGGAATAAAGAAACTCAAACACAACTGCTCAACAACTCTAGCTGTAAGACCTAGTACCACTGTTTCCTAGGAATCAGTTCCTCTTCTGAAATGACCCAGGAATCCAGTGGCTTTGCCCTAAGACTTTCTTTCTTCTTGCTACTGTGCTCTCTGAGAAATCACTGTCTTTGGTTTCATGGATCTACGTCATTTCAATAGCTGCTAATGTATCTAGATTCCTTCTTTCTGATACCCACCCAGAAGGCTAAACCCAAAGTCAAGGATACCTGCGTTCAAATCTTGCCTCAAACAATTCCTAGTGGTGTGATCCTTGGCAAGCCACTTGCCCTCTGCCTGCCTCAGTTTCCTCATCTGTAAAATGGGAATTATGATAGAACCTACTTCACAGGATTGTTGTAAGGATTAAATAAGGTAATATATGTAAAGCACTTTGTAAACTTAAAAACAATATATAAATGTTATAATAATTGTAATCATTATTATAACATTTATACATTATAATTTTTATTATCATTGTTATCATTGTTATTGTTTTCCTCCTTCACCTCCTACTCCAGGCCACAAGTCTGAGGCTGTGGGTAACTCACTGACATGGCTTATAGTAACCAAAGAACAGCATTTATAAGTTTTTTGTTGTTGTTGTTGTTGTTCGTTTTGTTTTGTTTTTGTTTTTTCCCCAATAACTCCAGGCTCCATTATGACACAATCCTAGTCTGGTCTTATCTGTTGAGTCTTATCAGTTTGCCCTGATACTGACATATGGTAAAGAAAGACCCATCATGCCCATTCACAAGTATTATACCACCTCCTAGTGACAAGTAAACATCTGTCCTTTGACTCTTTTTCAGGTTTGATCAAACTCCCTCCTGAAGGTGTTATGATGGCTGATGTTATCCAAAAGATAAAGGAAAATGAGAAAAGGTACAACTCAATCATACAGGGCTCCGTCTATCCAATCACAGACCTGAATTTTAGACTGTTTTTAAATTCTCTTTTCATGTACTGCACTTGAATTCCTAAAAACTGGGTCCTAATGAGTAATTAATATGCCAACAGTCAATTAACGTATTTACTGACCCTTCTTAATGTGTAGGGCATAATGTTGATCATTAAAGCACACAAAACAGAATAAAAGGTTCCCCCTTCCCTCTAGAAGCAGATGGCTCCAGAGTAGAGAGAGTGAAGCTGATGACTTTGCACAACCCTCCCTCACTTAAATTCAATTCATTTTCAAGTCACGGCATCATCTTTCTGAAGTCATCTGTCCTTCTCAAGAATGAAGAACAGGGCATCTAGGTGACCAGTAGATTGAGCACCAGCCCTGGGGCAGGAGGACCTGAGCTCAAATCTGGCCTCAAACACATGACATTTACTAGCTGCATGACTCTAAGCAAGTCATTTAACCCCGTTGCCTAGACAAAAAAAAAAATAAAGAGAATGAAGAACAAATAACAACAGTCTAGTAAAGAGATAAGATATGCATAGCTAAAAAGATAATCAACACAAGGGAATATAGACAATAAGGGCCAGAGGAGGTCAGGAGAAGAAATCACTGTGGGCCCCAGTGAACTTCTATTTTTTTAAGTTTTGTTAAGTGGAATCACTAAGCAGGAAGTGTGATAGAGGAAAAGGCATTGGATTTATAGTTGGGAGACCTGGGTTCAAGTCCTTGCTCTGATACTCCTTAGTTGTGTGATCCTGGATATATCACTTAATCTTTCTGAACCTCAGTTTCCTCATTCCTAAAATTAGAATAATGATTATTTTGCAAATGAGAACCTTTTTCAATTTGGGTATTCATTTTGAATGATGAGGGAAAAAACTCAACTGATATTTTAAAAAAATAATATTGAATTTTTTATTAGACTACAAAATATTAATTTGGGTATTAAAACATAGGCATTTATGTGAGCCAAAGAAAAACATACATAGGAATAAATGATTATTATATTCTACCATAAGTTCATTCAGGAATAGAATCCAAAATTGTTCTTCATCTGTAAGATGAGTTGGAGAAGGAAATGGTAAACCACTCTAGTATCTTTGCCAAAAAAACCCACTCAAATGGGGTTATGAAAAGTCAGGCACAGCTGAAATGACTCAACAACAAAGAGCGAATGGTGAATTTGCAAACAGATACAAATGAAGAAATTTAGAACTAGAAAGGGCCTCAGGAAAAATGTGAATCATTACTCGATCCATACCACCAACTACAACAGAAGTCAAATACTCAAGAGTTTATTAGAACTGATATCTTACATAGAATAACAGTTAATATTCTTACTTACTACATGCCAGGTACTCTGCTAAGTGCTTACAATAATTATCTCATTTGATCCTCACAATAACCCTGAGAGGTAGGTGCTATTATTATCCCCATTTTACAGATGAAAAAAACTGAGGTAAACAGGGGTTAAGTGACTTGCCCAGGTTCCCACAGCTAATAAATATCTGGGCCTGAATTTTAACTCAGGTCTTCTTGACTCTGGGACCAATGTCTTATCTAGTATACCCCTATATGTAAACATATATGCACTCCTTTGTGTTACAATGCAAATGGAAAGAACATAGGGTGCAGTATGAATCCTGGTTTCACCAGTTGTTAGTTATATGGCCTCTAATTAATCATGTAACCTCTCTATACCTCAGCTTTCTCATCTATAAAATGGGGATGGTAACATTTATACTATCTACCTCATATGGCTGAGACAAAAACCTTGAAAATTGTAAAGCACTTTATCAGTATGAAATTTTTGTCAGTTTTATCATCGCCTCTTGCAACAAACTAGCCTACTTATGTGGGGAAAAAAAAACATGTCAGAGTTAGATGTATAGATAAGACTAGTGCTATCTGGTTAATTCACTTTGAAATTAAGGAATCTCATAAATTATCTTTCCAATAATCTAATTTTACCGACGGGAAACCAAGGCTCAGAAAGAATTAGTGATTTGTCCCAGGTTAGACAAGTGGTAATTAGCATATCTGGATTTGAAATCACTTTCTCTGATTCTAAATCAAGCTTGTTCTATTACTTTGGCAAATACCTCAAAATAATAATTATAAGCTTATCACGGCCACTGTATTAACAAAACAAATATACTGGAACTTATACATATATGTGAGTCTTTCATGTCACTCCTCAGAAGCCTATGAAATTATTCTTCCAATGGTACTTCCATTGGCCCAAAATGTTTTTGAGGAGTCTCTTCTTTTGGCATTGCCTACAAGCTCAGTATTTTGAATATCTCAATGGTAGTTAATTCCTGGCTCCTTGGAGGGTGGATTTGATTTTGGGGAAAAGTTCAAAATCATTCATAACTCACTTGTATAAATAAGATAAGTGGTCAAACTGGGTAATAGCATTTCTGTGAAAGAAAGAAAGAAAGAAAGAAAGAAAGAAAGAAAGAAAGAAAGAAAGAAAGAAAGAAAGAAAGAAGGGAGGGAGGGAGGGAGGGAGGGAGGAAGGAAGGAAGGAAGGAAGGAAGGAAGGAAGGAAGGAAGGAAGGAAGGAAGGAAGGAAAGTGGGGCCCTACTATAAGTCTATGTGACTCATAATATGGCTCTGAAGGTAATTTCAAAGGAAATTCTGAAATTTTTTGCTCAATGGCAACATCGTTTGAATAAGTGTCTGTGTCCCATGGGGAGTACTTAGAAGAACAGAGTGCTAAGCCTGGAGTTTACTGAAAAAAATCACACTAATAGGGATTGTCAATCATCATAATAATCACAATGATAGCATGCCACTTTAAACTTTTCATAGCATTTTGAAATCGATTGCCTTTTTTCCCCCCTCACAACTACAACCTGAATGGCTTTTGGAACCCTCCCCTCAAAAGGTGAGAATGGGATGACTTGTTTGCAAATTTTGTCCTGGGGCCCCAGAATGTAAGCTTTTGTTACCCATTCAGCGAACAATTCCATAAGCATTTATTAAGTAGTCACTAGTAGCCAAGCATTGTAGAATGGGCTGGTGATAAAAAGACAAAAACAAAATAATTTCTGCCCTCAAGGAGTTTATATTCTACCATAAGCTCATTCAGGAATAGAACCCAAATTGTAGCAGCTTGCATGGTTCTTCACCTGTAAGATGAGCTGGAGAAAGAAAAGGTAAACCACTTCAGTATCTTTGCCAAAAAAAACCTTAAATGGAGTTATGAAAAGTCAGACACAGCTGAAATGACTAAATAACAAAGAGTGAGATGGTGAATTTGCAAATGGGTACAAATGAAGAAAAGAGACATAACATTCTTTAGCCTCCGTAGGCTACAACTAGAGAGGACTATTTTCTCATTCTGTCCTGGCCACTATCAATTTTAATACTCCAAAGGGAGTAAAAAGAGCTCTAGATTAGGAGTCAAGAAACCTGGGTGCTAATGTCAACTCTGCCATAGTTGGGCTGTGTGACTTTCACTTTCCTTCTCTGTATTTCTGTTTATTCTTCCATAAAATGAGGAGATTGAGAGTAGACTATCTCTAGTTGCTTCCAGGTCTAAAATTCAGTGATTCTAGGTGGAGATTGTCAAAGTCTCTTTTTAAAAGAAAAACCCAGAAGTTAGTGTCAAGCTTACCCACTGACAGGCTTCCTGTTTCCCTCTCTTTTGTCTCTAGGTATGTGCCTAGTCAACACATCAACTTGCAAGTACAATATATTGAGTACATGGATGAAATTTCCAGCTTCTCTGGAGTCAAGCCCAATGTGCTGTCTCTATTCCTCAGAGATCCAAAACTGGCTTGGGAAGTCTTCTTTGGTCCATGTACACCAATCCAATTCCGTCTCATGGGGCCAGGGAAGTGGGATCAAGCTCGGGAGGCTATCCTATCCCAGAGAAAAAGGATCATCAAAGCAACAAAAACCAGAGATCCCCCCAACAATAGCGAGGAAACTCCCAATTCTTTGGGATTGCTGTTTTTTAAAACTCTGTGGTTCGTGGCATTTTTCATGGCAATTTTTGTTTATTTGTAGTTTGAGTGGTCTCTCCTAGAAAGGACCCAGCTAAGATTTCAAAGTCATTGTCCATCACGTCTGGCACTCCTTTTCACCACCTTCTTCTCTTATTCCTAGTACTTTTCTCTCCCCACCACAGAGGTAATATGAAAAGGCAGAGAGATGTTGACTTTCCCCGTAATATGTAGACAGCTTGGAAACCAAGTAACTTCAGATGGATGCAGTCCTGATCTGCCAGACAAATGTTCATTCTCTTGGGCAGGCACTGGTCCTCAATCCAAGAGATTCGAAGTTAATTCAACCTTTTAGCACTTGTTATCTTCTTAGATGCCTGCTGAGCCAAACTTCAAATGTTCTGGCCCAGGAGCAGAACTTAAATGAGATATAAACAAATAGTTTGTGAGGACCACTGAAGCAGATTGTATAAAAAAAAAATACACCCAGTGAAACAAAATCAAACTTTTTCTAACTTCAAAGAACTGAGAACTATTTTACTGCATTCTGACCATCGCAGAAACTACCAAGGGTCAGGAAATTCTTCCTCATTTCTTTCTCTGCCCCTTCAGGACTCCATTTGAGACTCCTTTCTCTTTGTTATGTTAAGAATAAGGATAGAGAAGAATCCCTCTCCCAAGGGTTAAATGGCCATAAAATTTTTTAAATGATTGAATTCATTTCCTCCAGCTCTTCTCTCTTGAAGGCTGTGGAATTGCCTTTATTCTGAAAACCAGTTCCCCATGGCCTCCTTTCCAACTATTTGACCACTTCTGTAGTTCTCCTCTGAAGGCTTCTCATCTTTTCTATACCTTTCCCTTACTGTAGAGTCCAAATTCACATCTGGACTCAAATGTGACTGGCTTTGGCTGGGGCTGGCTTTGATTTGTTGTTATTATACTCCTACTACAACTCGCATGTCTGTATCAGTGTTGAGACTCTTCGGAGATAATATGCTTATTCTCACAATGTTGCTGTTGCTAAAAAACAAAACAAAAAAAAGCAAAAAAAACCCCACTTTTGGAATTTCTCTTTTGTATTTGCCTTCAAAGCCCATTTACCAGTCACAAATGAAAACTTCTCTCACTGCTTTAATAGATACAACACCATAGTGTTTTGTTGTTGATGCTGCCGCTGTTGAAAGCGATAGTACTCAGCCTGATTGTAGAGTGGTGTCAAAGTTGGGTGCAACCTTAGTGATTACTTGGTCTGATCTTCTCATGAATAGATGAGGGAACTGAGGCACAAGGAAATTAAATGCTCTGCCCAAAGGTGAAAAGCTAGGAAAAGAACTGAGTCAATATTCTTTTCACTTGACCATGCTACCTTCCATCTATCTTAGTCCATATGCTTGCCTCCTGAATGACTTTGGACTGTTACCAAAAATCAGATCCTCCTCCCTCAAAGACTATCCAGAAGAATGTGACCAAGTCTCTGAAATATAATTCCAAAAGGGAAGCTCCCCCCAAATGTTCTTAGCCATGGTAGCTTCATTCAGATAAGGGTCTAATGGTTTGTTACAACTTCAAGAGACACAGTGCTCATTTGGATGGAAGAGCTTCAGCATTCTTTTCTCATTTTTTCTCAAACAAGTAGGCTCCATTATCTTACACTTGGTATACCTGAAGAATTATTTCATCAGTCCTACATTTTGCCTCCTGCAAAATTCTGCTTTCTTTGGAGAGAGAGAGAGAGAGAGAGAGAGAGAGAGAGAGAGAGACAGAGAGAGAGAGAGAGAGAGAGAAAGAGAGAGAGAGAGAGAGAGAGAGAGATTCCCCTCCTACTTCTTAACCAGTTACTATGAAGCCACCAGGAAGTTTGCTTATAAATTAACGTAGTAGTCAAAGGCATCATTCCAATTTCAAGCATCCGTAAGACTTTAAATCTGCCTAACGCTTTAGTCATCTTTTGCAAGGGCTTAACTCAGTCCTTCCTTCAAGCTAATATAGTTACTATCTCAATTTCCAAATCAAGTTAAGTACTAGCCCACAGTTTGTTTGCATTCAAGGTTACCATAATAATCATCATCAACACAATTATACTAATAATTTAAATTTGTATATTTTATTATTACAAAGCATTTTTATATATATTACCTAATTTCATACTGGACTATAAGCTCTAAGAGGGAAAAAATCCATATCCTATTCATCTTTATATTTTATCACAGTTCCCTGTATGTAGTAGACATTCAATAAATATTTTTAAACAAAAGAATGAATGAATTAATAATTTCTCCTAACTCATGAACTCTCCTGCATAGGGAGTCCTATGCTTTTCTGCATAGGAATCTCTGTAAATGTGAACTTGGTCAAAAAGGTAACATATCTTTGTTTTGTCTTAAACATAAACTAACTCAAATACAAGTTCTCACTTTCTCTTTCAACAACACTGGGAATGCAGTTAACTGGCCTCTAGGATTTAGTATTTACCAGAGAAGTCTCTCAATTGAGAGGGATTTATGAAGTCTGATAATGTGTCGTACATAGTATATATAAAGTATACGTAATATCTATAGTATAGTACAGTATACATAGTGTCTATAAAAGTATCTGTTGCTACTATGAGAGAAATGATAATGGCATAGTGAATGGGCTGCATCAAGGAGATTAAACAAGAAACTCAAAGAAAGCTAGCATATCAAAGAAAACAACTTTCAGAAAACAACTGGTAGATGCCAGGTTCATGGAAAGTTTCATAGTAAAGAACATACGGCCCAACAATAGAATGTAGTGCATCAGTTCAGAGAGAAATGCATTCAAGTCACATAGATAGCCTTTGGAGGAGTTGACAGCAAAGTTGCCACATCCTGTGGGGGCACTCTTCTCAGCCATTTTGCTATGGGGAAGAGTCTGCCGAAGGGTCCCCCAAACCCCATATGGAGGTGATGGAAGACTTTATGTGATAAAGCAAATATTGTATCATTTTGCTGTCATCTACAGATTTATGTTACATAATCTTAACAGGGCCCTCACAGAAGAAAGGCAATTTTTTACACTTCCTTAATCAATTCACTATCCCGCTTACCACAGAGGCTTTTTCAAACCTCCCATGATTCCTCTTTGAGCTGAGAACCTTGCCTCATGCTTCAGTGAAAAAACTAAAGCCATTCATTCAGAGTTTCTTCATCTCTCTTCCTCCTCATCTCACATTACTCAGATGCCCCCCACTCTTTCCTCCCTCACCCCTATCTCAAATGAAGAAACAGCCCTTCTCACTGTCAAGGCAAACCCCTCTACATGCACAAGTGATTCCATTCTATTCTGTCTTCTTCAGTAGATTTCCTCCTCTATCATCCCTACTTTTTAACTAATCTGCAGTATCTCTCAGTATATTATTGGCTTCTTCCCTGCTGCCTACAAACATGTTTATGATTCCCCTATCCTTAAAAAATCCTTACTCCATCCATCCATTCATCTATCCATCCATCCATCTCATTATCTTTCTAGATCTCTCCTTCCTTTCATGGCTTAACTTGAGAAAGCCATCCATAATTGGATGGTAACCTTGAATGCAAACAAACTGTGGGCTAGTACTTAACTTGATTTGGAAATTGAGATAGTAACTATATTAGCTTGAAGGAAGGACTGAGTTAAGCCCTTGCAAAAGATGACTAAAGCCATAGGCAGATTTAAAGTCTTATGGATGCATGAAATTAGAATGATGCCTTTGACTACTACGTTAATTTATAAGCAAACTTCCTGGTGGCTTCATAGTAACTGGTTAAGAAGTAGGAGGGGAATCTCTCTCTCTCTCTCTCTCTCTCTCTCTCTCTCTCTCTCTCTCCTTCTAGTCTCACTTCTTAAAACTCTGCAGTCTCTCTTCTGGCCTCATCATTCAGCTGAAACCTTTCTCCAAAGTTACCAATCATCTCTTCATTACCATATCTGATAACCTTTTCTGAATCGTTTATGTGAGGAATTCTATTTCGATAAGTTTACATTTCTGAATAATAATGTAAAAAACACAACCTAACACCAGAGGGCACTATAGAATCAGATTAAATTTCCTGAATTTTTCTGAGTCAGGATCTCAAAGTAATTGGTTGCCAATTTTCCAGGCATTTTCCCTTGGACTATTGCGATAACCTCCTAAGGGGTCTTCATGCTCCAAGCAGCTCTCACACCAGGCCCTCCTCCATTTAGCTGCCAAAATGATTTTCTTAAAAAATAGATAAATTCATGGATACACTACATACATTTAAGCAAAGTAGATATTAAACATAACACCTAACATGTAGCATCACACAGCAGAATAGCACACCATAACAAAATGCACGGGTTACATATGAAGAATTATTTCATCAGTCCTACATTTTGCCTCCTGCAAAATTCTGCTTTCTTTGGAGAGAGAGAGAGAGAGAGAGAGAGTGAGAGAGAGAGAGAGAGAGAGAGAGAGAGAGAGAGAGAAAGAGAGATTCCCCTCCTACTTCTTAACCAGTTGCTATGAAGCCACCAGGAAGTTTGCTTATAAATTAACGTAGTAGTCAAGGGCATGGATACCTACACATATAGCAAAGAAATATGAATAACATTAGCATATCAGCATATACAAAAATCAAAGGAGCATATATATCAGCATATATAACAAAGGAATAATATATTCCTATGTGCAAACATATTGCACAGCAAGCATGTGTCACATATAATATAAGCATACATATATATATATACATATATATATATATATGTATGTATTTTATTGTTACATAAGTAACATATTATTTGCACTCCAGCAATCGGAGTCATCTGACTAAACTGGCAACTTCTATTATTCGAGAAATGTCATGTTATTTTGGTCACTGGCCACTAATCCTAGCACTTCTGCTGTGCTGTCCTGAACTTGTGAGGGACATAGGTTGACTATTGCCATTCTTAGGTTTATTGGTCTGCAGTCCCAGCCTTCAGATTGTTGAAGGTCCAGGCTTACTGTGACTGTCTATGGGTTCTTAGGAAGCCCTCTGTCCCCGGAGAGCCTCAGCAAATATAGTTTGAGACAAAAAAAGGGATTGCCTCTGGGATCAAATGAGATATTTGTAAAGTTCTTAGCAGAGTGCCTAGCACATGGTAGGTACCTTATACCTATTTTCTTCCATCTCTCTCCCTTTTCCTCCCCATCTGAAGAAAGATCCTCCTAGGGCTAGGACCAATGCAGCTGACTTCCCTGACCCTCTGATGAGCACATGCCAAGTCCTTCTCATTTCAATCCCCTTCCAAAGCCTTACTACCTGGACTAGTTCTGATAGCCCACCACCAATCTGGATATATTCTGCTTCCTAGACCTTAGTTGTCTGAATGAATGGAAAGGCATGTATCAAATATTAAATATGTGCCGAGCACTGTTGTAAGTGCTGAAGATTCAAATGGAAAAGCCAGTGTTTCCTCTCAAGCAACTCACATTATAAAAAGAAGAGACCACAGATAAAGAAGGATTCAGGCAGATGTCAAGAGCTAGTAGTGCATAGGGTTCAGTTACAAATAAGCTATACACAAAATAAATAGGAAATAATTAACAAAAGGAATGGGGAAAGCTTCCTATAGAAGATAAGATTTTAGCTGAGGCTGAAAGGAAGCCAGGAAAGACAAAAGGCAGAGATTCAGAGGGAGAGCATTTCAGGCATGGGAAACAGCCAGAGAAAATGCCCAGAGCGGAGAGATGGAATGCCTTATTGGGACAGCCACAAGGAGAGCAGTGTCATAGGTTCAGAGTCCAAGGCAAACTAGAAAAGAGGGAGGAGAGTTCTATGTTACCCAAGACTTTGAATGCCAAACAGAGCATTTTGTATTTGATCCTGGAGGTGATAGGGAGCCACTGGAGTTTATTAAATAGGAGAGTGACATGGTTTGACCTCAGCTTTAGGAAAATCACTTTGGTGGCTGAGTGGAGGTTAGATTGGAGTGGGGAGAGACTTGAGGCAGGCAGACCCACCAGTAACTATTGCAATAGTCCAGACATGAAATGCCACCAGAGTAGTGGCAGGGTCAGAGGAGAGAAGGGGGCATACTTGAGAGATGTTGAAAAGGTGAAATTTACAGGTCTTGCCAACAGCTTGGATATGGGGAGAAAGAAACGGTAGAGAGTTAAAGACGACTCCTAGTTTGCAAGACTGACAGACTGGGAGGATGGTGCTGCCCTCTACATTAATAAGAAAGATAGGATGAGGTGAATGTTTAAGTGGAAAGATAACTTTTTCCATTTGGGATATGTAGAGTATAAGATTTTGGATATGTTTGAGCATAAGTATATGATGAATATGAGATATTTGAGTATAAGAGTTAAGTTTGAGATATCTGAAAAGCAGTTGGAAATGTAAGACTGGAAGCCAGTGGTAGATCCTGAGCTCCAGAGTAGTTGGACAGGCACACTACAGCACCAGGATGCTCCACGTGCCTCAGAATAGCCAAGGAATTGAGCAGATGCCAGCTCTGAGAACTGCCACATGCTTCAGCGTAGCCCTGGGCAAATAGGCAACCTGCAGAGGCCAGACTCCAAGTGTGTCAGTGTAGTCCTGGGCAAACAGCTAACCATCAACTCTACAGGTGGCTGCCAGTATGGGGCCCCAGGCATGTGCTTCAGCCTAGCCCTGGGTGAACAGGCAGCCATAAGCAACCAGACCGCCATGTGCTTCAATGTAACCCTGGAGAAATGCAGAAACACCCTCACTGGCCTCAGCACATGCCAGACACCACCCCTAGGACCCAGGCTCAGCACCAGGTAAGCTTCCAGACCCCTACAGCCTCCAGCAGTGCCAGCCACCCCTCCCTATCCCCTCAGCACAGCACCAGACATGAGGGTCCCCCCCGTGGGCCTTAGGGCAACATCAGTACAACACCATTAAACAGTGAGCACCTGTAGCCCCTGGCACAAGAAACCTGAGATAGTGCCCCTGGGAGCAGAGCTCCAATTTAAAAGAAAGAAAAAAGGCCCCCAAAAAAGATGAGCAAACAACAACAAGAATCTGACCATAGAAGGTTATTATGGTGACAGGGAAGCTCAAGACACAGACTCAGAAGAGGACAACAATGTGAAAACACCTATGGGCAAAACCCCAAAGAAAAATGGGAAGTGGTCTCAAGCCCAGAAAGAACTCATGGTAGAGCTCAAAAAGGAGCCTAAAACTCATATAAGAGAGGTAGAAGAAAAATTGGGGAAAGAAATGAGAGTGATGCAAGAGAATTATGAAAAAAAAAGTCAACAAAAAATAAAAAGGAAATACAAGACTAGAGGTCAGCAAAGAGGTTAGGACAGTGTAGGGAGATTTGAGAATCATCAGCATAAAGATGGTAATTAGCACAGGAGCTGATGAGATCACCAAGTAAAGCAGTATCGAGGGAGAAGAGAACAGGACCCAGGACAGAACCCTGGGGGACACTTAAAGTTAGAAGGTATGACCTGCATGAGGAGCCAGCAAAAGAAACTGAGGAGTGATCAGATAGCTAGGAGGAGAAACAGGAAAGAGTGGTATTCTGAAAACTTAGAGAGAATAGAGTATCAAGGAGGAGACAGTGCTCAACAGGCTTCAGAGAAAATGTTGAGAATGAGGCCTGAGAAAAAGCCTTGGGATTTGGCACTTAGAGATCATTGGTAATGTTGGAAAGAGCAGTTTTGGTGGAATAATAAAGTTGGAAGCTGGACTGTAAGGGCTTAAGAAGATAGCGAGAGGAGAGAAAGTGAAGCCACCCATTGCGTGTGCCTTGGTCGGTTTGTATCAACAGATGGTGTTTGTTTTGGGTTGGTTTTTTTGTTTGTTTTTGCAGGATGGAGGAACATGGGCATATTTGTAAGCAGTAGGGAATGAACCAATAGACGGGAAGATTGAGAATAAGTATAGAGTGGGGATGACAGAGGAAACAATCTGGTGGAGTAGACAAGATGGAATGAGACTGCTTGAATAGGTAGAGGTGGTTAGCCTTGGTAAGGAGTAAAGACATTTCATCATGTGAGACAGGAGATGAAGGAGGAGACAGTAGTAGAAGGCAATTTTCAAGGGTCTTGCTAATGACCAGTAGCATTTTCAAACCAAAAATTCCATATGTTAAAGATGTCCTTTGGGCTACCTCCATTTCCCAGATCCAGAACTTAATTCTTGTTTGTCAAGGGATTCTTTTTTTAAAGAGGGAAAGGTAACAAGAATGTGCTTAAAGCACTCATTATGTGCCAGGCACTATGCTAAGCACTTTTACAAATATTATCTATTTTGATTCTCACAGTAACCTTGGGAGGGAAGATGTATTATAATATACCTTTTTTTTTTACAGTTGAGAAAACTGAGGCAGAGGTTAAGTGATTAACCCAGGATCACAAAGCTAGTAAATATTTGAGGCCAGATTTGAGCTCAGGTCTTCCTGACTCTAAGATTATAATTCTATCCACTGCCTAGCTCTTTTTATTAAAAAACAAACAACAAAATGTGTTTAATATGTGTGATTCTAATTTCAACTATATATATTTTTTGCTTTCTTCACTTTTCTTATGAACCCCCTGTTTGTGTTAAATTATATAAAATCCAAGACAGCAATAATTTTAAGTGCCAACTGTATGCAGAACCTTGTGCAACTACTTGGGATATACAGACAAAATGAAACAGTCTCTAATTCTAGGAGCCTACATTTCCCTGGAGTCATACAACGTGTAAATAAATAAAAGATAACAGATGCATGATCATTGGAAGAAGAGAATAACAATTGGGGAAGTCAACAGAGGTATATATTGTGCTTCTTGACAAGTATAATTGCATTTCTTTAACCACATACTATAGTGCAACACTTAGCTATGTCAAACTAGTTGCTTTAACCCCTCTTATTGGCCAGTGAGATCAAGACAATGCTCTCAGAATTAAATTCAATAAACATTTATTAAGCACCTATTATGTACCAGGCACTATGGTAAGCATTAGAGATACAAATGAGAAAAAGACTTCCTCTGACTTTGAGGAGCTCACAATGTGAGAGGACAATATAAAAAAGCAAACTGGGAAGGGGAATTGGACCAAGAGGAGGTAGCTGGCCAGGAACATGGTGTGACATGGTGTAATATCAAACAGAGCTGCTAATGGAAAACAGAGTTACCTGAAAGTTCAGAGATCTCTACAAAGGAAGGTTTGGGGAGGGGTTTAATGCTCTACCCTCCAGCCCTTCAACCAGAGTGGAAAGGTGACTGAGGGAGGTGTTTAGAATCAAAAACAGACAATTAGAATCATAAGATTTCAGCTCATCCCGAGTGAAGCAAGAAGAGCATCTGATAGAAAGCAGAGAACTACTTGGGTAATTACATATGATAGTGATTGTTTGAAATTATGCCAAAAGGTATATAAGATAAGGGTCTTTTATAACAGTTTTTTACAGGGGCTATGAAACTTAGAGAACTATGGTTATTTTTGCATTCATCTCCTTTTATAGCTCCCAGGATATTCTGAATATGAGTTCCAAATCCTAAACCATAAAGTTACCATAAGGCTTTTTTTTTTTAACATGAGCTGATTCATGGGATCACCAAGTAAAAAAGGTTGTTTTTCTCTTTAAGAACAGCTCCTTCTGTTTTCAATTATTGCCTCTAGAGGAAAAATTGTGCAAGCCACTCCCTCTTATATAAATCCTCATGCCCTTTAGAGAGCATTCAAAGACTCAGAAGACGTGAAGAATAAGAGAAGGTGGCAAAGAGAAGAAAGGTAGACCTTGAGGGATGGGAATGGAAGAGGGGAAAGGTGGGTAACAATGAAAATGCTGGCCATATTCCTACCTCCAACATTACTGGAACAAAGTGTAGTGTACTGTAAGGACAGATCCAGTTAACAAGTTCTAATCAATCTAATCTTTCTGGAAATTATTCCACAATTTGGGCTCAAAATTATATTTTAAAAACTAGTGTGAATAAGCAATACTTCTCAAACTGCGACTTGTTATATTTAGAAGGGGAAATTTGGTGTTCTTACCTCATCTCTGAAACAAGGAAATTGAACTAAACAATCTTTGAAGAGGTCCCTACTTGTTCTAACATTCTATATGGTTTTGCATGATATAGACTGACATGATATAGAGATGAAATGCATGTTTCTGAGAGGGAGGTGAAGGGAAAGACAAGACATTGGGAGGAAGTGTTTCTGAGGTCAAGAAATCTAACAATTGTATTTGGCTGGAATCTTCTTTTAATCATTACACTAAAGTGAAATGTAAGTGAAATAAAGTGAAATATAAATAAATATAAAAAGTGAAATATAGTGAAATACAAAACTATTTGCTTTCCTTATCTTTTAATTTCTCTTGATCACCCTGTGAAAGGAGTTAGGAAGGAATGAAAGTTAAAAGACCAGCAAAAAATGAAGAGGGGAAAAGATTATTAGTTCATAGATGGAATTATTGAGCTCTGAAAAACTGAGAATTAACTATAAAGTAAGGAAAATAAGGAAATGTTTTCCATGGAATTTAGAAGTAGGATATTCAATATGAGAACTGAAAGAGAGTTTGTAAAACACAGTGAAATGACCAAAAGGAGTCATTTGGAATTGGAGTGCGCATAGGAAAGCAAATTATGATGTTGTAGGTTACAGATGGTCCCATTGTGGAAAGTTGCTTCACTAGTGAAGATCAGTATCTCCTCTGGAACTTATGTCTTTAAAGAATAGAAGGAACAGTGGAGACTAAGTGACTTTCCTATGATCACATAGTTAACATGGAGTCAAACCTGAGTTGCCCTGATTCTAAAGCCATCTCTCAATCCACTATGACAAGTTGACTCTTGGAGATCCCTAAACAGTAAAAGGGGAAAATGGGGACAAAACCCAACATGTTTCTCATTAAATCAAACAGGAATATATAATAAATAAATAAATGATAAAATTTTGAGTTAAGTGATGATGCTGGCTGAAGAAGCTTTGCTTGAGCCTCTGTTCTTACAGGCGACCATGGGGAAGAAAATGGCAATAGTTGGAGCAGGAGTGAGCGGCTTGGCCTCCATCAGGACGTGTTTGGAAGAAGGGCTTGAGCCTACCTGCTTTGAGAGGAGTGATGATGTTGGAGGCCTGTGGAAATTCTCGGTCAGTGGACTTTTATTATGCTACAAAGAAAGAAAATTGCTTCATGAGATAGAACCGATTTTTCTGGCTTTTGCTTCAACTTCAAAAATGCCCAAACAGAGAGGTAGTGAACTATATATGCTGAAAGAAGCACATATTGTCAGACATGGTCAAAGTGTGTGTTTCATTTGAGTAGTCTGTTGTTACAAAGGAGGGTTTCTATGATGGGGGAGAGACAGCAATGGGGGAAATGACAGCAATATAAAAAAAGGACATCAATAAAACCTGTTTGTTTAATTATTTCCTCCACCTTCCATAAACTACTTCCAAGCCAGGAACAAATGTAGCAGTGTGAAATTTCAGAGGTCCCTGAGATTGTTTTCTGATGTTAGCCTGGGATTGTTGTTTTTCACTTGCTTCAGTTGTGTCTGACTCTTCATAATCCCATTTGGGGTTATTTTGGCAGAGGTACGGAAGACGTCTTTCTGACTTCAGGACTGGCATTCTATCCTCTGTGCCACCTAGCCTAGGATTAATCATTAGTAAATGAGAAAATTTAGTGTCCAAATATTGTACAACAGTTTATGTTTGGCCACTCACATTTTATTTATTTCAAGAGGAATGACTTAATATGGTTAAGAAAGATCATCATTGTTGGGTAGCATTCTGGTGGTAAGACTCAATGAATTTACACAGTTCATTCCAGTGACAATCGGCACTGAATTATTCATGAAATTCATACCAAAAGGATTCCATCTATATGGGACAGGCCAGAACTTGTATTCCTTTGTCATAGCCTTAGAGAGTTCAGGGTCTCTTGTAAACCCCACTGAGGCCCTGGCATGGGACTTTAGTGAAGGACTTCCGTTTCTCTTTCCCTACCTCCACTATGGTCCCATTTTCAACTTGAATAAAGCCTCCATTCTTCATAGATACTTTGGAGGCAACATGGAGGGTCAGTGGAAGGAGCAGTAACTCTTGAGTCAGAGGAACTGAGTTAAAAATCTCACCTTCTGGAGCAGCTAGGTGGCGTAGTGGATAGAGCACTGGCCCTGGATTCAGGAGGACCTGGGTTCAAATCCAATCTCAGACACTTAACAGTTACTAGCTATGTGACCCTGGGCAAGTCACTTAACCCTGATCAGCTGGGGGGGGGGGGGGGGATCCCACCTTTGCTGTTTACTACTTATATTACCCTGGGCAACTCACTTAACCTCCTTCCATGAGTCTGAGTTTTCTTATTTGTAAAATGAAGAGACTGGATACCTGGTTTCTGAGGCCCCTTGATACTCTATCTCTACGATTCTTTGAATCCTTGAGAAAAATCTCATAATCCAATTAGTAATTCTAGGAGTTATAACCCACTTTCTAGTCTCTACTTATTATATTATAGCCTGAAAAGAAAGGAATATTCTTTAAAGAATTATGGAAGTAAAGTATATATTGGGTTAGATTATTTTGATTTGTTTGTATTTACTTGGTTGGAGGGAGAGGAGACTTTTTAAAATTAATTAATTTTTAATATTCATTTTTTAAAATGTTGAATTACAAATTCTCTCCCTCCCACCCCTCCCCTGCTCACTGAGAAGGCTAGCAATATGATATCAATTATACATGTGAAGGCATGCAAAACATTTCTATATTAGCCATGTTGCAAAAAAAAAAGCGCTGTGTGACCCTGGGCAAGTCACTTAACCCCAATTGCCTTAAAATTAAAAAAAAAGCAAGAAAAAGCAAGAAACATAAAGAAAGTTTAAAAAAAGTATGCTTTGATCTGCACTCAGTGTTCATCAGATCTCTCTCTGGAGGTCGATAGTATTTTTCACCATGGGTCCTTTGGAATTATCTTGGATGGTATTAATCAGAATAAATAAGTCTTTCACATTTGTTCCTTTTTACAATATCACTATTACTGTGTACAGTGTTCTCATTCTATTTACTTCACTTTGCATCAGTTCATATAAGTCTTCCCAGATTTTTCTGAAAAACTTCCCCTCATCATTTCTTACCACAAATACCACTCCATCACAATCATATGCCAAAACTTGTTCAGTCATTCTCCAATTCATTGGCATCTCCTCAATTTCCAGTTCTTTGCCACTATAAAAAGAGCTGCTATAAATATTTTTGTACATATAGGTCCTCTTTCTTTTTCTTTGATCTCTTTGGGATACAGACCTAGTAGTGGTATTGCTATGTCAGTGTCTTATTGTACTGTGGTCATAGTTCAAATTGTTCTCCAGACTGACTGGACCATTTCACAACTCCACCAACAATGCATCAGTGTACTTATTTTTCCACATCCCCTCCAGAATTTATCAGTTTCCTTTCATCTTAGCCAATCAATAAGTGTTAAGTGATACCTCAGAGTTGTTTTAATTTGCGTTTCTCTCATCAATAATGATTTAGAGCATTTTTTCATGCAACTATTGATAGCTTTTATCTCTTCTTCTGAAAACTGCCTGTTAATATCCTTTGACCATTTATCAATTGGGTAATGGCTCTTTTTTTTTAAATAAATTTGGCTCAGTTCCCTATATATTTGAGAGAGGAAAAAAAAGACCTTTATCAAAAGAGAAATTTGCTATAAAAAAAAATCTTCCCCAGTTTCCTGCTTAGGGAGAGGAGATTTAATTAACCAATGACTAGATAATAAGGCAGGTAAGACACCCCAAAGTCTACTAGCAAGCAGTAAGTTTCTTAGTGTTATTACAACATCTGTGTCTATCTTCTTCCTGAACTGCTTATCTTCAAATTACTTTATTTTTACTTACTTTAATGCATCACTAGGTGTCACTGTTTCACAAATAATAAGAAGAAAAAGAGCACTGCAAACACTTCCAAGGAAGCACAGGGTCAAAAGAGAGAATAGAATAAATGAGAGGCGGGGCAGAATTAAGGGAAACATATTTAGTTTTTCACAACATGACTACTATGGAAGTGTTTTGCATGACTACACATGTATAACCTATATCGAGTTGCTTGCCTTCTCAATGAGGGTGTGTGGGAAGGGAGGAAGGGAGAAAATTTGGAACCCAAAATTTTAAAAACAAATGTTAAAAAAAAAATTGTTTTCACATGCAACTGGGAAATAAAATATACAGGAAATGAGGTATAGAAATCTATCCTGCCCTACAGAAAATTGAAGGGGAAGGGGATAAGAGAAGGGGGGGAAGATAGAAGAGAGCGCAGACTAGCAGAAGAGGTAGGTATTCAGAATGTATGCCATCTTGGGATGGGGGGAGGGACGAGATGGGGAGAAAATTTGGAACTCAAAATCTTGTGGAAGTGAATGTTGAAAACTAAAAATTAATAAATTAATAAAAAAAGAAAGGAATCTGTTAAGTATTTGCCGCACATTGTACTAAGAGCTTTGCTATTATTTTCTCATTTGTTAAGTATATACACACCTGTGTATAAATAGTGTTTTTGTAAGGCAAATTTGAAACCACACAATCATATTTTACTTTTATCTTCACTAAGTGAGAATATATCCTAATTAATCAATCATAAATTTTAGACTGTGTGAGAAGTTCTTTGAACTGGAGTGAGGAACAAGAATTGTGTTCAGATAAGCCACAGAAACTTGGCCACACCCCAAAAGAGTAAGACATGCCTGCTTAAATCCCTGAAGAGCCATCTGGGAGGGGGGAACAAAGGAAAGTGGGCCTGGGCTTCACCGTTCGGCCTAGGTCTCCTTCTCCCACTTACCCTTTGACTATAAGAAGACCTGGGAAACTTGGAAGGGTCTGGGCAATGTTGACTTCTATTCACCTATTATTGTCCTAGTTTCATCTCTCTGGCAGCAGATAACAGTGTCTGTATTAGAAGCCAAAAAAAACAGACTAGACATAGATTGACAGCTTCACAAGGAACTCAAGAAAAAAAAGAAAACAGAAAATCAACCTACATAATGCCTAAGGGGAGCCCCTTGAGCACCTCATGAATGGAAGAAAAAGACCTCCCAACAATTAGGAGCTGCCAGCATATGAGTCACATGTACTCTCTAAGATTAAGCCCACTTTTCCATGGATTACATACGTACTTATGGGGGAGTGTGTCATAGATTGGGGGAGAAGGGGATTGCTCTTAGTAAATATCCCTGCTGGGTGGGAGCACCAACCCTGGAGTCAGAAGAACTTGAGTTCAAATCTGACCTCAGATGCTACTTATGTGACCCTGGGCAAGTCATTTAATCCTGTTTCCCTCAGTTTCCTCATCTGTAAAATGAGCTGAAGAAGGAAATAATGGCAAACTCCAGTATCTTTGCCAAGAAAACCCCAAATGGGGTCCCAAAGAGTCAAACATGACAAATTGACTAAACAACAACAAAACTACTTAAGGCTGGCCAACTAAACTTATTCTCAATCGATGAACTTAGAGGCAAACGCACCAGTGGGAACGTGTTCCAATAGCATTAGAGAAACCCCTCCCACCTCTATTCACTCCTCCATCCCTGCAGAACCCCACCGTCGCTCTTCACAGATACTCCTAGAACCTTGAGAAGAAAGATGTAGCCTTGCCCTGGGATGCAAGGCTGTGAGAGTGGAACTCAGGACAAAGGTCATCAGGTCTTGGGTGTGCTACGTGTTATCTATGACATATGCATATGTGTGTACATGCGTATGTGTGGAGAGAGGGAGAGAGAGATCCCAAGGTCAGACTGATAGCGGGAAACTGGAAAGTAAGAAAGATCTCTTCTATGCTGTCTCACTTTTTCCTCTTCTTTCTCCCTAGACTCCCTCAAGTCTGAACTATCTCAAATTCATGTGACATTTCTTTTCCTTTGGAAGATGAAAGAAATCTCAAAATTCCAACAATCTGGGATCAGGGCACTCCTCCACACAGAAGGGGCATTACAGTTGTACATGTTTAATCCCCTCCCCCCAGAACATAAATTTCTTGAGGAAAGGGTTTGTTTTATTTTGGACTATGGAGTTCCTTTGCCTTCTTCGTAGTGAGTACCTGATAAATTTTAAGATAATTGATTTTCAATTCCACAAGTATGTTTTAGTTTTGTGCATTTTCTGAATCTCACATTCCTGGTTCAACCAAAGCTTTTAAATAATGACCCCTGTGAGTCATAGTCAAAGTCTTGTTTTAATCCGTGAATTCATCAGCATCCATTAAGCACTTGGTATGTGCTAGACATTATGCTAGGTGCCGAGGGTACAGGTGCAAAAGTGAAACAGTTCCTGCCCTCGAGAAGCTCACGTTATTCTGGAAGGGCATCAGGGGAGAGGGAATACATGTTCACTGATAAGTAAATACATCTTAAAGACAAAAGAAATAGGTGGATAGTGACATGCTTTCTTTTTACGTCCCTTCTAATCAGCTAAATGCAAAGAGATGCCAGTGGTTAGTTGGAGCATTGACGCATTAACCCATAAGAAAGAAGTCGCCTTTGACACAGGGTAGGGAACCTGTAGCCTCGAGGCCATGTGTGGCCCTCTAGATCCTCAAGTGCAGCCCTTTGACTGAATCCAAACATCTGAGGTTCCAGACCCCTTCTAGAGGATACAAACACCTGGGTTCGAATCCTCCATGGTGGCTCTGGTCCGCAATTGAAAGAGGTCATTTTTGTAAGGTAACACACTGTCTGGCACATAGTAGGTGCTCTATAAATGTTTATTTATCCCCTCCCCCCTAGTCAAGTTCTCAGTACTAACTGGTATTTCTCTAAGACTAAAAGTTGTACTGTATTTTATAACTCCCTAAGGTATTTATCACACATAGGGAGACGGATTGGCCCTGAGATTCATTGGGATAGAGAATTCCTAGATGAGCAAGTTTCCCTTACCAATGCACATTGGCATCTTCTCTACAACTTGTAGTCTTGAGATTTGCCTAGAGCAAGAAAAGGTTAATGACTTGTCTAGGATCACAGACGAAATATGTCAGTATTTATTAAGTGTATTTGGTTCATCTGTGCATGTGCCTTCTGCCATTTTTCGATCATAAGCTCTATGAGGTAGGGCAAAGTGGGGAAGGTATGTGCTCTCTAAAGTTTGCATTTTCCCTCAGTCCCTAGAATAGTGTTCTGCATACACATGGACTACCTAGCAATGTTTGTTAAATTACATTGAATTCGAAAGGGTAAATCATTCCATTGCTGAAATGTTCTGATTATTAGAAAATTTCCTTTCTATAGAACTCTGCCTCCTTTAAATTTCTACCCACTGCTTCTACGTCTACCCTCTGAAGCAAAAGTGAAGTCTGTTCTCATTTATTCATGGTAATCTTTAATATACTTAAAGACAGCTATCATGTTGGCCCTATACTCTCTCTTTGTTTTCCTGGATTATTTCACTCTTAACTGATCTCCCTTCTTCCAGTCTCTACTATCCTACACATTTATTTCCCACAGTCTTCTGAATTGACTTGAGGGCAAAGGTGCGCTTTATACCGGTGAATTAAATTAGAAATTTGCCTCAAGCTTCACAGTCTTGCTCAATTATAGACACCCTGCTTTACATTTTCATATCTATGCTTTTTTTTTCCCCCAGGACCATGCAGAAGAAGGCAGGGCAAGCATTTACCAATCTGTGTTCACCAACTCCTCAAAAGAAATGATGTGTTTCCCAGATTTCCCTTACCCAGATAACTACCCCAATTTCATGCATTGGAGCAAGCTCCTAGATTATATCACCACATTTGCCAAAGAGAAGAATCTCTTAAGATACATAAGGTTTAAGGTAAGCTATTATAAACAGAACCAGTCCTACACAATTTCTTTGAAGCCTCTCCCCTCCAGTCCTCTCCTCTACCTCCACTTTGGGCACTGTTCACTCACTTAACAGCAATTCCTAATACTGGGACCCCCCACACTAGAATGTTCCAATGAAGCCTGGAGGAATTCAGTGATCTACCTCTCTATGCTCCCTTTACAAAAATGTATCTATCCATACTCTAAGAACATTAGTGCTGGAAAGGAGCTTAGCAATTAAACATCTTTATTTTTTTTTCCCGGATGATGCAACAATTTTATTTTCGCAAACTACATAAACTTGACAATTCATGGTTTATATTTCAGTCTAAGCCTTTAGACTATCCTAAACATTTTCCTTATAACACACCTGGCAAATAGTTAACGCAATAGTATTACCCCCTATTAAGGAATCAGGAAACTGAGTCTCAGAGAGGCAAAATGACATATTCACAATCATACAGATAGAGAGAGTCAGTGACATACCTGGGTCTCAAGGTTCCTGAGAGCAGTACTTTTTTTCCGCATTTTGCCACAGAGCCCCTCTGTATTCACACAAGTTGCCCTGTATCATTAAGCAAACATCTTTATTTTGCTATTGAGAAAATTGAGTCTCAGAGAGGTTATAAAGCAAGTCAATGGATAAGAGCAATAGTATGCTGGAAACATACCAACTCTCAGACAATTGTTAAATTTCAGTGTGAATATTTTCACTTTGGAAATCAGCAAATGCTATAAATCAAGGCTTGATTTAGTGTTTTATTTATTTTCTAGACTTAATTAAGGCATGGAGAAAATTTTAATAACACAGATTAAACTTAAAAGCATATTGTACATACAATTTTTCTTCAGAGAGACAGTTCTTAGACATTTACCAGCAAATCCCTGGATATGTAGACACAATTGTGACTCAAAGGCCAGGACTCTTTAGATTATAGATTTCAAATTGGAAGAGACCTTGGGGGGGAAGGGTCATCATTTAGTCTGCCCCTCCTCCTCATTTTACAGATAAGGTAAAGTGACTTGCCCAAAGTCACCAAAGTCACATCCGTAGTAAGGAGCAGGGTCAAGATTGAAAAACATGTCCTTTGATTCCATATCCAGAATTCTTCCCATTTTACCATTCTGGTTCTCCAAAGCTACTTCTACCTCTTTCCACTATGCTATAATGTCTACCTAGGTCCCATCTGACCTTTCAGTTCAATTGCAAAACTCTCTGAGAAATTGCTAGCTAGTCATTACTTAATGTGCCATCTTATTCAAGAGGCCTATCTTGTTTCCCCCAATTGTTAGTGTCCCTTTATATCTCCATCTCAATCTATACTAAATTTTGCCTGCATGTATAGATAGATAGATAGATAGATAGATAGATATAGATATAGATATAGATATATACATATACATACACACATATATGTGTGTATGTATATACATTTAGATGTGTGTATATAGAGAGAGATATATATGTTTGTATCTATATCTATATATTGGTTTGTATACAGGTATTGCATATATCACATCTATATGTGTTTCTGCATGTATAGCTCTAGCTCTGCTTCCTGTTTTTATTTATTTGGGGCCATGTTGTAATCCTCTAATAGAATACAAGCTCCTATAGGGCAGGAACTATCTCACTTTTGACTTTGTATCCCCAGAGCACAGCATGACACCCCACTCTTAGTAGCAGGTGCTTAATAAATGCTTGTTGTTTGTTCATTTGATTGCTAAAGTAATGTGTTATATCTCACCAAAGCACTTAAAAACTCTGGAATCTAAAGGCTGAACTTCTATTTACTAAATTTCAGTTATCACGGTAAGATACAAGAGGATTGGATGGGTGAGAGAAAGAGGAAAATAGGATCTTCCTCATATTCATCAAATCATATGTATGTGTAAGATCTGTTCTGTGTATAAATGGGGTGAATTTTATCCATAAGTCACTCCAAGACCAGATTTTAATTCTCTAGGAGAGGTCACTATGATTCTGAAAATAATTCACTTAAGGCACAAATTACCGTATCACAAATAGAAACCCTATTCAGAAAAGAATTTTACAATAGCATTGTATGTAATTGCAAAAAAAAAAACTGGAAATAGCCTGTGTCCAGGAATAGGGGAATGATGAAATAAAATGTGCTTTATTATTGAAATGCAATACCTAAAGCCATTAAGATGGGTAAGTACGAGGAATACAAATAAGGAAAAACTGAAATAAGATAAGCAGAACCCCACAAAAAAAAATAGAATGCATAGTTACTGTGGCCACATAAAAGAAAAATGAATAGGATAACAGATTCAGAACTGGAAGGGGAAAATGAGTGAGTGGATGAATGAAAATATATTGTTTATTATGTGTAAAGTTCTGTGCTAAGAGCTGAGTATACATATAGAAGAGCATGACAGATCCTGCTCTCATGGAGATCACATTCTAATAGTGGGAGATGATGCACATAGAAGATTTCAGATGGAAGTCAGATGGCAAGGACCAGTGGTCCTTTAGGGTATAGAAGTGAGGGAGACAGAAACGCATCTTCTTTAATTTAATTTTTAATCAATAAAACAAGATCATTTTCTGAAGTGGAACTGTGTGGAAAACAAAGGATTCTGATGGAGACTTAGAGGCAGTAACTGAAAAATTACTGATGTTTCATACAGTGTGGTACAGTGAGAGGGCGGAGATGGGGAAGCCCTAAGAGAACTGGGTTCAAATCCCAGTTCTAATACTTATTACCTTCGTGGCCATGAGCAAATCACTTTGCCCCTCTGGGACTTAGTTTACTGATCTATAAAATGAGGAGGTTAGATCAAATGACCTCTAAGGTCCCTTTCAGCTCTAAATAAAATCTACGATCCCATAATCTTAAAACTCATATGATTCAGAATGTACCATGTGAGCAGGGATAATCACATAACCTTTTTTGGGCCTCAGCTGAAAACTGAGGTTGTAACTTGCCCAGGGTCACATACTTCGTAAGAGTCTGAAGCAGGGTGGAATTCAGATTTTCCTTACTCAAAATCCAGCACTCACACTCCCTGCATGTTGAAGACTAGATGACCTCTAACATATCTTCCTATTCAAAAATGGATAGTCCTATGGGTTGAAATTAATTTAAATGTAAATAATTACTAAGCAAGTTTAGTTCAATTTATTTTCAATATTCTATTCTTAATAAAACATTTCATTATTTTTTTAAGAAAGAGATCCTCTTCAGGAGAAGATTTTGGTCTTAAGGAATGTCAGGTCATTAAAGTTCTCAACATGGAGTTAATGGTCACCCAGATATGACCACTCAAACCCCATGATCTGGAAGAAACCTTGCCCAAGCCCTCTGAATTCAAGTGCTTTCCTTCTGTTCACTATTTTCTACTTATCCTGTATATGTTTGTTTGTACATAGTTGTTGGCATATTGTCTCCTCAATTAGATGGTGAGGTTTTTGGAGTCAGAAAGCGTCTTTTGCCTTTCTTTCTATCCCCAGTGTTTAGTGCAGCTCTTGGCACACAGTAGGTCCTTAATAAATGCTTATTGACTGACTTGTTCTTCTACCTATTAAGCACATTATATCCTCTTTGCCTTCAACTTCAGCAAATTCCATATCGTTAATTGTCCGACCTATTCAGATATGCTACTATTGAGCAGAATGGTTTTTGTTTGTTTTCCTTGAGACCTTGGTCACCGAGATAAAGAAGCGCCCTGATTTCTCTGTTACTGGCCAATGGGACGTTGTGACTGAAAAGGATGGGAAGCAGGAATCAGCTGTGTTTGATGGTGTTCTGATATGTTCAGGACATCATGTGTACCCCAATCTGCCAAAAAATGACTTTCCAGGTGAGTTTAAATACGGCATGCGGTGAAGATTTGGTAAAGCTAGCAGAGGTAAAATGTTGATTGCTTATATTTTTGTGGTTATTATTTTATTGTTTTTCTAAATCACCGAATGGGTAAAACACCTTCTCCCACCCTACTTCGAACCAACCCTATGAGTTCATCAGTGTGGAGAACTGCTTGTGTGGAAGCTCCCTCCATTAATGCAGCTCGATAACTTGGCTTTATTCTTAATCACCAAGGAGTGCTGGAAGACTAAGTAATTTACCCATTGTTGTACAGCCAGTATATGTCAGAGACAGGACTTGAACTCTGGCCCTTCTGATTCTAAACTCAGCCTTCCATCCACTGCCCGTTAGTTCCTCTCTTTCTGAACAGCAGTTTTTAAAATTGTCCATGGGCTTGACAGTAAAAAAAAAAAAAAAAAGCAAGATGCTGCTTTGAGAGCATGGCACCTACAAAACAATTTCTGCAGTTTGTCATAACAAGAAAAGGTAAAAGATGGGTCAAGAGTTAAAGGAAAAACCTCTCCTGATTTTCTTTAGCAAACTCATTAATTATCCCCTTTCCCCCTCAGGACTAAAAGGGTTTAAAGGCAAGACCTATCACAGTCGGGAATACAAGGGACCAGAAGGATTCAAAGGGAAGAGAGTGCTTGTGGTTGGTCTGGGGAATTCAGGCTGTGATATTGCTACAGAGCTGAGTCACACAGCAGCACAGGTATGATTTCCCAGGACGCCTTGTGATTTATCCTTGCCCTAAGTATTATTCCTGTATCAGAAAAGTACTATAACAAGGAACTTGTGATGGCAGAGTTGACTTGGAACTCAAGTAATTAGGGCCAGGTCAGCCTCCCTGTAGAAGTATTAGCATCCACTGAATGATGAAGTCAAAATATGTCTAAGAAAGTACCATTATAGGAAAAATCTGTTTCAAGACATCAATGTCTTCATTCCTAAACATTCTCACCTCACTTTGGTTTTAAAATGCTCTGGATTTTAGGTAAAATCCATAAAAAATTCCTTAGGTATGCCCTAATGCCAATGACACAAACAGCAGGAAGGTTATCTCTAGAAATTGGTCTAATCCCACTGGACTGGGGTCTCCCAGATTGCTTCTAATCACAGAATCACCAAGCCTCATAGCTGGCAAGCACCACAGAGATCACCTGGGTCAGTCCTGTATCTGAACAAGAATCTTCTCTCCAAAATTCTCAGTGAATCAGGTGAAGTTAATCCAACACCATTAAAAATTCATAGTCTAAATGCACCGTCAGGTGATGGAAAGAAGAAAGGTTGAGTCACAGAATCAAAGAAAGGTAGATGAAATCTCAGTGGCTATCTAATCTAATCCATACCCTAAAAAATTTACTAAGGATCTTAGCTGGAAGGGAACCAGAAGCCTTCTAATTCAAACCTCCTCATACAAGGAAAATAAGGTTCAGGGAAGGCATGTGACTTGCCCAAAGTCATATAGGCAGAGTAAGAAGTGAGAATTGATCCCAGGTGTTCCATCTCAAGTCTTTCCATTTTACCCTTGAGAATGAAGGGACACTTACTGCCTGCAAAGCAACCCATTCTACTTTGAAAAGGTCTAATTTTTAGGAAATGTTTTCCTTATTGTTAACTACATCAACTCACAAAGAACATTTGTCAAAGCAAAGAGGTGGGGTGACCCACATTGATCAAATCATGATTTTTTCAACTATTGACAATGTAGGAAAGCAGGTGGCCATACTAGACCAATTAACAATAACAAATGAATATCTATGAAAACCTTACTACTATGGGGAAACCGAAGAAATGCAACCAAGAATTCTTCTTTGTCAAGGAACCTGAAACCTAGCTGAGGAGACAGCATATAGATATTTGAAAGTCAAAATAACAACACAAAGATGTAAGAAGTCAATAAATCATTAAACACCCTTAAGGAAGGATTTTGTATTGTGAGTTCAAAGGAATAGAGAAATCAGTGACAGCTGGAAGAATAGAGCAAAGTCTCACAGAAGAGGAGGGTCTGAAGCTAACCCTTGAAAAATCTAAAGAAATTAGATGAGTAAAGAGGTTTTAGGAAGGAAGGGCATCCCAGATGAGAGGTTAGCATATGAAGGCAGGAGTGTGTTTTGTGCATTTAGGAAACTGACTAGTGTGATTGGGCCAAAATATTTGTTATCAGAGAGTAGTGGGAGATGAACTTGGAAATGTAGATTGAGGCTAGATTATGGAAAGTCTTAACTATCTATACTTACCTAAAAGTGTGAACTTTGCTCTTTAAATAATGAGGAGTGACAAATTTTGATCAGGGGAATGACATGAGCAAACTGAGAAGTTAAGAAGATTATTCTGCAAGATGGACTAGAGAAAGAAATTAGATGCAGGTAAATAGGTCAATCGATGTTTTCTGGTTTTTGTTTTGTTTTGGTTTGGTTTTTTGTGAACCTCGGGAACTATTTTTAGAAATAATTCAAGTGAGTTATCCAGTAACATTTTTAGAGAAATATTTACATTATAGTTGACAAGCAAGTACTTTATAGAGAGATATGTATAATGTCCCTTCTTAAGACTTCAATTTCAGAGTTTGTTGGGGTTCCCCCAATTGAAATTTACCTACTACTTTCCTTCTGTATTGAGAATTTGATTAATATGAAAGTGTGCTTAGAAAATATGACGATAGCATTTATATAGCACTTCAAGGTTTACAAAGCACTTTACAAATATTCCATTTGAGCCTCACAATAACCCTAGGAGATAGGTGCTACTATTATGCCCATTTCACAGGTGAGAAAATTGAGGCACAGCTTAAGTGATTTACCCAAGATTATACAGCTAGTCACCATCCAAGGAAGAATTTGTACAAAGGTCTCCCTGACTCAAGGTCCAACACCGTTACGCCCCTTAGCAGTCTGATTTTACTCATTATTACCAAATTAGAATTCAATCTACCTACTTTTTTTCCAGGTTGTCATTAGTTCTAGAAGTGGATCCTGGGTAATAAGTCGCCTCTGGGATGGTGGGTATCCTTGGGACATGCTATATGTGAACCGCTTTGATAGCTTCCTCAGGAACAACCTCCCTACATCCATCTCTGATTGGTGGTATATGAAGAAGATGAGTGTGAGATTTAAGCATGAGAACTATGGAGTGATGCCTTTAGACGGGTACATTATATTCGAATTCTTATGCAACTGATTATTTTCATGTTAGTACAAGCATTTTATAGGATGGATCCCCTACACACACACACACACACACACACAAATAAGCATAAAATAACATCAAAATGGTGATTAAACCTCAAAACTGGGATCGTGAGGGTGAAATCTAAGTCAAAGGCACACATTGACTGAGCCCATGACTAACTCTGAGGCCAATTCTATGCCGGCAGAGATGCCAAAGTTCAGATGGGTCCAATGAAAATAAGGTTGATTGTGGTTACCAACTGTCAGTCAGTCAATAAACATTTAAGTGCTTACTATGTTCAAAGGACTGTGCCAAGCCTTGAGAATACAAAAAGAGACAAAAGACAGTCCCTGCCCAGCTAAGCCAAGCTGCACAAATGGTTCAGTGGTAGAATGTTCTCTTGCCAGGCAAGACCCCTAGAACTAATTCCCAGCTCATCCACGCTCCCTCCATGGGATTTCCCAAATCCCTTCATGATATTTTGATGCACTTACCTCTGAGAGGCAGTTAGTTAGGTGGCTTAGTGGGTAGAGTGTAGGGTTTAAGAGTCAGGATGACCTAATTGAAACCATACGTCAGATGCATACAGGTAATGTGATCCTAGAGATATTAATCAATTTCTCTGTGCCCACATCTATAAAATGATAGGGCTGGAGATGATGGCCTTTAACTCTTCTAAATCTATAAGACTGTGATAATAAGCTTTTTCACTTGCTACCGGTGTGATGTTAAATATTCTAAGCCCAAGTTGCCTCATCAGTAACATGAGAAGATCATCTTAAATGACCTCCAAAATCCTTACCTATCCTTTCAGGGCATGAGGAACACTTGTGAAAATAAGGAAGAATTTCCTTTTCCATGTTTTTCCTTTTGCCAAAACAATAGCTGGATAGCTATAAACCAGAAATTGGTCCCTAGGGAAGAAACGAACACCATTTTCATGTAAGAAATCGCCAACCTTCCCTCTGGAGATCCCCAGCTCCACTGCTACCACACAAGCCTTAAAATGGCCCACAGTCTCAGGACCATAGTCCTTGCCCCTTTCGCCTCACTTGAATCAGCCAGCTATTGAAAGTATGGGGGCACTGTTTTAATGAAATAAGAAAAATCTTATGACAAAAATTAGGCAGGTTAATCACAAGTATACTGTGAAGAGAGTCTCTTCCTCATGAAGGTCTTTCTCTTTAGATCCCCTCAAAGTCTGGTTTCTTCTCTTAGCTCCATCCTCCTTCCACTCTGTGTTCAAACTAGAGCCCCTTCCCATGAACACTTACTAGCACATCTTTTGAGATGTTTTTTTTCTTCTAGTTTTGACTGGGTGAGTTTCATTCCATTCGCATCACCCCTGCACCCCTCAAAACACATACACATACACACTAATTGAGAAACTTCTGGAATATATGACATATTCGCCTTACAACCTAAATTTTCAGCTCCCCTGCTTCTAGAATATCTATCTCAATTCCTGATTTCTCTCCCTTTCCCTACGCCTAGACCATATGTTCATTTCTATTTTTTCTAATGCTTCTCTCATCCCTGGGGGTGGAATTTGATCTTTCTTTCACCATTTCTTTCACAAACTCAAAGAATTTTAGAACTGGAAACTTAGAGGTTTTTATCCTCATGGAATTTGATACTGGATAAGACACAAACCCAAATGATTATGATATATAATATTGCTGTGTTAGGGGAAGATCATTAATGAGGTGGGGACAGAAAGCTTCTTGAAAAAGTTAGCAAGGATAGCTAGATAAAGCACTGGCTCTGGAGTAAGGAGGACCTGAGTTCAAATCCAGCCTTCAGACACTTGACACTTACTAGCTGTGTGATCCTGGGCAAGTCACTTAACCCCAACTGCCTCAAAAAAAAAAAGTTAGCATTTAAAGTGAATGCTAAAGGCTGATTAAGAATGTAATAGGCAGAGAGGAGGCTGGCGCTCAAGGTAACATACAGACATGTATTCACTCCCAAGTTAAAGAGTTGGTAATGGATCATTTCCTTGAAATAAGGTTTTAATGTGTGTGTTAGGTGTGGGGAGAGGTGGATAAGGAACTGGTTAGGTCACTGGGTTATCTGAACTGGGGAAGAGGCAGTAGTTTCTTGTAGAAGAAAAGGAATACAAAAATGCAAGCTGTGTGAAAGGATTAGGATAAACACACAAGTACATGTGCACGCACACACACACGCACCCCCCACACACACACCCCACCTACTGCACAATTTGCCCAGGATTACTGTGCATTGTAAAACAAGAAAAGCATAGTTGCATTTCCTACATGTTTACCATACTTTGGGCATGAAACGAACACCATCAATATTATACTATTTCCTTTTGTTTATGTAATATCTGATAAAAACAAGTGAAAAATGTTATGTTGGGCTATTGGCTGTCTTCTTCTTGCAGGACACTGAGAAAAGAACCTGTGATCAATGATGACCTTCCAGCCCGCATCCTCTGTGGCATAGTAACCATCAAGCCAAATGTTAAGGAATTTACAGAGACATCTGCAGTATTTCAGGACGGGACAGTGTTTGAAGCCATTGACACTGTCATTTTTGCAACTGGCTATGGTTTTGCCTACCCTTTCCTTGATGAATCAATCATCAAAAGCAGAAACAATGAAGTGACCCTTTTTAAAGGAGTCTTCCCTCCTCCCCTTGAGAAACCAACAATGGCTGTGGTTGGCCTGGTCCAGTCCCTTGGTGCTGCCATACCTACTGTTGACCTGCAGGCCCGATGGGCTGTAAGAGTAATAAAGGGTAGGTAGATGGAAAGATAACTGATAAAGGTGGGACCTGTCAGCATAGTGAATTGAAGACCTAGCTATTTATCTAAGCATGAGCACAGCAGACAAACAGATGGAGTTCTAACAGCAGAGGAGTTCAGTTCAAGAAAGTCAACATCAGAGAGGTCCAGATATAGATATTGGGAACCAGATCTCAGAAAGACAAATTCAGGGACAGATAAAATAGGAGAATTGAGATAGTAGGCAAGAACTAGAGACTGAGGGACTGGAAATAAGAGAGGATTCCAATTGTTTGATGACTATGATATAAAGTGTAGACTTAATCATATGGAAGTAGAGGTACAAAAGAGGGACCCAGTTTCTAAGGAACCAAAATAGCAAAATCAGAATATAACTAGCTAACTAAACCAGTGACCTAGTGACAGTTTGTTATTTATATTATACTAACTTTGGACAAGTTTGATCTCAGGGTCTGGAGCTGGACTGAACTTTTGAGTGAAATGCCCCAAACATCAAAGCCTTTAAGATCAGGGACCCAAACAGGGGTTGGAACAGTCCATTTGGTCCATTTGGGGTTTATATGGTTTTTCTAGACCACCTTCCAGATCTGAAAGCCCTCAAGGAGCCCAAAACTACCCTTAACTCATTCCAGGGTGGTCCTGAACCACTAAAGCAATCAACGCATGTATTTGTCTTCTCCAGAATCCCCCACATCAGAACTGAGAATGGGATGGTCCTCTACTTATAGACTAATATAGTAGCCTAATATCCCACAAATAAGGTGACCTCTGAAAGAAGAATTGGGTCTCCTCTAAATACAACTTCTATTGTACTCCCAATTCCTCAACAATTCCCATGAAACTATCTTCAAGTGTTTGGTCCAATCTCCCTCTTTAAACCTTGAAAAAAGGATGTCCGCTCTCCCTTTCAAGTAGATAAATCACAAAGAATCACAGAAACTAAAAAAAATTATAATGCTCAGATGGCACTTAAGGTCTACAGAGAGCTTGTTTTTTATCTTATTTGATCTTTACAACAATCCTTAAAAGTAAGAACTATTATTATCCCCACTTTGCAAATGAGAGAACTTAGGCTGAGAAAAGGTATATGACAAGTGCCCAGGGTCACAAGGCTAGTAAGTGTCCAAGGCAAAATTTGAGCTCAAATCTTTCCAACTCTAAATCCAAAGTTATATCTACTACACTGATCTAGCCACCTCTTAATCATAGATTAGAAAGGACTTTAGCACCCATCTTATGAAATTGATACTATCCCTAAAAATGGGAAACTCATTCCTGAAATTGAATTTAAACCATTTTGCAAAGATTATTTAAGGAATGACTTGGAATCAGCAACAGCATCAAGATATATGTTGCAGTAGTGGATAAACAACTAATTTTTAACTTAGAAAGATCAGGGTTAAAGGGTCCTGTTGTGGACATTTATAAGCTATGTAACCACAGAGAGATCCCTTAACCTCTCAGTGCCCCCAGAGAATGAGACTAAATCAGAAACAGACAAGTTACTGCATCTGTGGGGGAAGTTTCCACACTAGATATTCCTTTTATTGATGAGGTTGCAAATGGAAACCAAAATGAATAAGAAAGAACAGTAGTAGTAGCAGCATTTCTATAATGGTTTAAGGTTTGCAAAGTGCTTTACAAATATTATCTCATTTTATCTTCATGGCAATCTTCGAAGGTTTTTTTTTACATTTTGCAATGGAAGAAACTGAGGCATACAGAGGTTAAGTGACTTGCCCAGGGTCACACAGCTAGTAAATGTCAGAGGTCACATTTGACCTCAGGTCTTCCTGGTTCCAGATTCAACACTCTATCCACTGTGTCACCTAGCAACCTTAATTATCACCTTCATTACATAATTACTTTAATCTCTGTGACTAGTATAATGTTTTAAAAGGATGAACAAAATCTTCTGGGTAGATCAAAATAATGACTAACTTTTTTGTTACTTCCTAGTATTATTTGAGTTAATATTGTATTAGTCAGAGTTAAAGTTGTCACTGGACTTCTTAATAAAGGACACTCCACTTTAGGTTCAAACCAGACTCTCTCAACTATTTCTGAGTAGTTTCCAACTCACTCAGGGTGAGATGGCATTTTACCACCCAAAATATGATTATGATTTTCTTTTCTAGGGACATGTTCTTTGCCCTCTGTGAGTGATATGATGCATGACATTGATAAGAAAATGAGGAAAAGCCTCAGATGGTAAGAATAGTTCCTTCCTTCCTCCTTTCCTTTCTTCCTTCCTTGTTGAAAGCATGCCTCTTGTAGGTCAGGTAGCAATAAATACTGACATTTAAAATACTGACATCCATTCTTAAGTGATACAGTTTGCTAACTCCATTTAACAAAAAAAGTTATTATATTTTGTTTAGTTTTCAAAATCTAGCCAAATGATATTATTGCTGGTTTCTATTTAATATTAAGACATTTCATTGAGACTATAAATATAAATAAATACCAACAAAATGGAACAGGTCCAAAGAAGGGAGAAGAAAGGAGACTATAGCCTCTATGGACTGATTAAGGGAATCGAGAACATTTTATTGTAGAATAGAATGCTTAAGAGGGATATGATAACTTCTTTAAGTATCTGAAGGAATATCATGTTGGAAAAGGATTATATTTGACTTGCTTATCAAAGATAATAAAACAAGTAGCAGTGGGGTATGCATTATAGAGGCAGATTTCAGCTGGAGATCAGGAAAAACCTTTTACAATTAGAGGTGATCAGTGAGGTACCCAGGAAAGTAATACGTTTCTCGTTACTGGATAACTTCAAGTAGAATTTTCATGACCACTTATCAGGAGTATATAATACAGGACTAGATAGCCTCTAAGGTTCCCTTCAATTCAGAGATTATATGGGATATTGCATCATTAAAATCTGACAAAACTGATTCAAATGTATTTGTAAGAATTCAGTGGGGAATTTATGCCAATGATACACAAATTATTAACAAAAATTAAGAAAAAAAGATATTCTACCAAACTTTCTTTTATGAAACAAAATAGTCCTAATGCCCATACCAAGGACGGGTAAAGCAAACAAAGACAATTGCAAACTAACATTAATGATAAATAGTGATGTAAAAATAATTTAAATAAAATCCTAGCAAAAAACTGCAGGAATGTATACAAAAATAACTTACTATGACCAATTTGTAGTTATATCAGGGATGTAAGGATTGCGAGTGTTGGTGTACTGAAACAACAGGGAGGACGTCTTCAGAAACATAAAGGAAACTTCAAAAGGGCTTATGTCATACACAAAATTCAGCAATTTCTGACCATTTAAATAAACAGAAATTCCCAAAACTATATTATGGGGATAGTAGCAAATATGATTTCTTGGGAAAGTCTAGAACTTTTTAATCATGCCTCAAAAGATTTCATCATATAACATCTATAACAAAGTTTATTTCATCATTAGGAATAGGCAATTGGAATAGGGAAAGGAGGTGCTATCATTCATTGAAACTTAAGTAAAAGGAGGAAAATCAAAATACAAGCACCCACATGCACATAGTAACAAGTGTTCATTTTTCCCATTAAAAGGAAAAAAAGACATTGATGTTAAGCCAGTCATTTGTCATAGAAGCTCATAAACCTATTTTAGGAATGTGGTCTATATTCATGGGTGACCTGTAATTTCAACAGAATGGTGCTTTCACACCCTTTTTTTTTTCCTGAATATGTCTTTTTTCTCTCCCGAGGTTTGGTGACAGTCAGACAATACAGACAGATTATATCACCTATATGGATGAAATTGCCTCCTTCATCGGTGTCAAGCCCAGCATGCTTTGGCTGTTCCTTACAGACCCCAAGCTGGCTGTGGAGGTTTACTTTGGTCCCTGCAGCCCATACCAGTTTCGACTGACAGGACCAGGAAAGTGGAAGGGAGCCAGAAATGCCATCCTGACCCAATGGGATCGGACCTTGAAACCCATGCAGACTCGAGTTGTTGGTCGTCCACAGAAACCTTACCCCCTCTTTGAATGGCTCAAACTACTCGCTGTTCCTATTATACTCATTGCTGTTTTTCTCACTTTGAACTAATAATGAATATCTGGAGGATGTTTAATTCAGAGTCTTGGCTATGCTTGGGATTGGAGCTTTGCTATTTTAAAAATAAAGAGATTTCATATTTTCTTCTTTCTTGTTCAGCAATCCACAAAAGTGCCAAATTGGCATAAATCAGCTCTCCTGGCAAAATAAAATAGAATAAGCCATTTCCACACCTTTAAATAAATACTCATCAAATAAGAAAGATCATCAGGGGTCTTTCTCTTGTCTCAGAAGGATTGTGTCTCAGGTATCCCACAGAGTTATAAATCTAAATCTCATTTAAATAACCTTGAGGGAAAGAGATTGTCCCATTCACACCTGTTCCCATACTCAGAATCCCTTCTCTGTCAGGACTTTTCGCTATGGTGCATGCAGTGTGATATTCTTTTCTATAAGTAATCGTTTGGGTCACTATAGTTGAAAGCTGCAGCAAAATTCTAAGATGGAGCACTATACAGAGAACCATCTGAAGTAATAAAGCTTAACTATGCTGAAATGCATCCCTTTGCCTCTAGCTGATATGGACACAAAACCAATTCCGGTAACAATGATAGGATCCTATTAAATGTGGAAAATTGTAATCAATATAACTCCACTCTCAAGGCTCTGGATATTCTTTCAACCCACAGACCTTTACAGACTCTACTTAAACGCTTGCTTAAGTGCATAATAAGGAATTTATGTCAGTCAGCCCACTTCCTGGGATTCTTACAAAGAAAGAGTATGTTATTAATCAAAAAGTATTTATTAAGCACATATGCTTCAATTTAATCTATAGACTTCAAATATTTTTCACAGTAATATTCTTCACTACTGTAGCCAGCTATTCAGGGACATGGGGCAAATTCAGTTAACAGCAGGACAGAGCAGTGGGGAAATAGAGGATCAGGGAATACCTATAACTATTTAAGAACCCAAGAAATCAGAGAAGCCAAAACTGATGGAAAAGTCAGTGTGTTTGAAAGGGATGGGGCTTGGGGAGAGAAATTTATATAGCTCCTACTCTTAAAACTCACAACAACCCTATGAGGCAAGAGCCATCATAATCCTCATTTTACCATTGAAGAAACTAAGATTAAATGACTTGCCCAGGGTGACACAGCCAGTAAGTGTCTGAGGCTGGATTTGAGCTCAAGACTTCTGGACGCCAGGCCCCCTGTTCTATCTATCCACTGGGTGACGCGCTGTCACTGAGACAGATGCAGAGAAAACTAGTCAGGTATTAGGGAAGCCCATAGATAATAGTAATAAGAATCAGGACAGGATCGAGTAAACTTTACTATTACTAAGACAGGCAATAAACATTGATTAAGTGTTCAGTAAACTTCTTCCCTCGCTTCCCTTCTTTCCTCAGTTTTATACATCTCTTCAGCAGTCTAGACATAAAATTACTCCTCCTCCCTTTTCACCACTTTTATTGCAGTATCACACATTGTCTTAAATTAAAGTTAATTACATAGCCACAGGAATAGCTTGAAAGGGAAACTGTAAAGTTTCTTTCCCTGGAGATCTTTGAATCTAACAGAGACTTTTCTGAATGGGACAGTTTAAATTCAGCAATGCTTTTAGGAAGTAAAATAAATTTAATTAATTCTAGAGGTCCCATACCACCCAAGGATTATAGAAGTTTAAATCAAATATCCTTTTTTTAAATTTATCCCAAGGCCTGTACTTGAATCATTGAACACAGTAAAATCTTTCTTATTGTGTTTGGTAGAAACTACCAGAACATTAACTTAGTCGGCAAAGCTTTCAAAAGCCCAGAGTAACCCTCCATACTTGAAAGGAGCATCAACCTAGAACTTTTCTAGAATGACCAGTAATGTAAAGCACTTTGCGAATCTGAAAGAGATATATGTATATTAGCTATTTATTATTATTATTATTGTGATGATGATGATGATGATGATGATTCCTGGATATGTATTGTTCTAAAACTAGTCTAACAACTATTTTTGCAGTGGCTAAGAATTGGAAATCAAGGGGAAATCCATCAATTGGGGAATGGCTGAACAAGTTATGGTATATGATTGTGATGGAATATTATTGTGCCATAAGAAATGACAAGCAGGATGATTTCAGGAAAACCCAGAAAGAGTTACATGAATTGATGCAAAATGAAGTGAGCAAAACCAGGAGACCATCATACATAATAAAAGCAATATTATACAATGAAGAACTGTGAATGACTTAGCTATTTTCAGCAAGACAATCCCAAAGGACGCATGATGAAACATGCTATCTGCCTCCAGAGAAAGAACTGATAATTATCTGAATGCAGATTGAAGCATACTATTTGTCTCTTTCTTCCTTTAATTCTTTTTTTTTTGTTTGAGTCTTCTTGTGCAGTTCCAACTGCCTTGTTTAATAGATGAGTAAATAGAGATCTACAGAGAGGGTTACATGATTTGCCCAGGTTTTTATAGCTAATGACCATCTGAGGTAATTCAACCAAGATCTCTCTGAATACAAATCCAGCTGTCTATGTAACTATACTATGTTGCCTCCCACTAGGGTCCCCATCAATGAGATCACAAATCTGTAAATTATTTAAGCATGTTTCATAAACTTATTATAATTACTCATTAATTGTTTACAGAGGTACAATTAATTGTTTACATAGGTACAATTTTCTATTTCCAGGTTCCAGTGTCTTAGTAATGAACAGTGAATATTGGCAGAGCCTGACTAACAAGAGGATAGAAAGAAAGAAATAGGAGATTTCCTTACACACACACACACACACACACACACACACCCTCAGGTTCACTCAGGTACCTTCCATAGGAGACAAGAAAAAGGGAGAGAAAGGCATATCAAAACCTACTCCACCCAAATTTTAGCCCTATTAACTTAACTAGGTAAGAACATGTCTCAATCAATCACTTAAAAGACTTAAATATTAAGTTTAAAAAAATGCCTTAAACCAGAATAAGTTGCTCAAGAATTGTGTTGGAATAGGGGCAGCTAGGTGTCACAGTGGATAGAGGCCAGCCCTGAAGTCAGGAGGACCTAAGTTCAAATCTGGGGTCAGATACTTAATAGTTGTATGACTGGGCAAATCACTTAACCCTGATTGTCTCCAGAGAGGGAGAGGAGAGAGGAGAGACAGAGAGATAGAGAGAGAGAGACAGAGAGAGAGAGAGAGAGAGAGAGAGAGAGAGAGAGAGAGAGAGAGAGAGAACTATGTTGGAATAGACTAAAGAAATCTGGCCATACCTGAAGACTCTTCTATAAATTAGTATTGAGTTGGGAAGTACTTTAAAAAATAAATAAAATACAATACAACCCGGCCAATATGAATTTGTGGTTTTCTAAGTCAATATGCAGATTGCAGGGATCCACTTCTATTTGACTTTGACACCACTAGTTTAGCTGAATCACTGCTTAATCTCCACCTAAAACAAGAGAGAGGACTACATCCAACCCGCAGAAAAGTTCTTTCTCTAATGTCTATGGTGAGACAAGCTAGAAATCATCCTGAGGAACCAACTTGCCCTGCATGCATGCAGTTTCCAAGGTCTTTTCCTCTCCATTCCTTAGAACGTTGACTGTCCTTTCTCCTAAAGAGTCTCTCCCAAGAAGCACCAATTCCATTCCTTACAGAGGTACACCACATCACATTCAGCCTTCTTTCTATCCATCTATAGTCACATCTCCTTCACATATTCAGCTGCATGCACAAAGCCCTAGATCTATTTGGAAGCTGGGTTGTTCCATTGTATTCTGTCTTGATCAGACCACTTTGAGAGTTCTGTACTCAGTTCTAGATGCCATAGCTCAGGAAGGATATTGATAAACTCGAGAGTGTCCTGCTGAGAGCAACCAAGGAAGGGAAGGTCCTTGAATCTATGTCAAATGAATATCAGATGAAGGAACTGGTCAAAGAAATAGAGAGTGGGGAAGACATGGTAGTTCCCTTCAAGTATATGAAGGGCTGTCCTAGGGAAGAAGGATTAGATTCATTATTTTTTGGCCCAAGAGGGAAGAACCAAGTCTCAGCTCAAATTCCACCTTTTGAAGCAGCCATTTTTAGCCCCAGAGTGCTAACACTTTCCCCTCTGAAACTTCTCATCTGCTCCATATGAATTCCTACCTTAGAAGTGTCAAAAATGTGGTGGCCCACAACATTCTCGAGTGTGGTGAAACCAGTTTAAAATGTAATTGGGAAATATTTAATGAAATAAAAATACAGTAAAACATAAATAATGCTAATTTATAGTTTTCTAAGTCAATATACAGCCCATAGGAATCAGTTTCAAGGCCTCCATATTTGAAGTTTTTGCCACTGTTGTATGTCACTAATTCTTTATGTTTCTCCTCCGCTAGAATTTGAGCTCTATGTGGCCAGGGACTGTTTTGTCCTTATCTCCCCTAGTGCTTAGTACAATGCCTGGCACAGTTTAATCCCTTTATAAATGTTTTTTGATTGATTAATTGAATCAGGACTAATGGGTAGAAGTTGCTAAGAGCTGAATGGAAAAACTTTTCAACAGTGAGAGCTGTCCTAAAGTGGAATGAACCGCCTTGAGATGTGGTAGGTCCCCCTTCCTTCAATGGGGATGTTGAGTGATTACTTGTCAGGTATTTAATACTAGAGATTCCTTTTAAGAACAGATAAGACATTAACCTCTCCTGGACAGCTAGGTGGTACAGTGGATAGAGCACCAGCCCTGGAGTCAAGAGGATCTGAGTTCAAAATCTGGCATCAGACACTTAGTAGCTGTGTGACCCTAGGCAACTCATTTAATCCAAATTGCCTCAACAACAACAACAAAAAAAAGGAGTGGATAAGACTACCCTTTGGGTTCTGTGATTCTGAGTTGAACAAGAAGTGAGTTGCTGGATCATCACCTTTAAGAAGTTGTAACACGTGTTGAGCGGCCCCAAGCTTATTCCCAAAGTATCTGTGAGTACTCAGGAACTGGCTGCCTCTGCAAACTGTCTAAAGTCACCATGGGAGAGTTTGCCATTGGAGTTTTATCTTCCTTCTTTTCCATACTACATTTTCAGATCAACACTTCCCCAAACCTTGGCTTCTACACAGAGCTTGTAAGCTAGATAAGTATTATATAATTGTATGAAACTAAACTTTATCAGCCAGAAGTGGAGAGAGCCAAAAAGGGAGCTAAGCAGTTAACAACAGATTGAAAATAAACAAGATAAAACCCATTTAAAAAAAGACTACCCAAACAGTAGCAACTCCAAAGAACTAGAAATGGGCTACTCTCCAAAATCAGTGAATTGAATGCTTAACCCAATCCTCTGGGATGCTGACCCAGATTTTATCTCCCAGCTATTTAAAATCTTTAGAATGAGTAATCATATTCACACAGCTTCTACTACTAAATTGATGTTTTCTTCATTTCTTTCTTCTATTTCCTTTATCTTCTAAGTTTCCATCTCTTTCTGTCTCTCTCTTTCTCCCTCTGTCTCTCTCCCCATCTCCATCTCTGTTTCTCTTTCTGTCTCTGTCTCTGTCTCTCTCAGCTTTCTTTCTCTATCTCTTTTTCTGTCTATCTCTGTCTCTTGGTCTCTGTCTCCCTGTCTCTTCTGTCTCTCTGTGTCTCTGTCTCTGTTTGTTTCTCTCTCTATCTATCTCATATGAATTGGCAAAAATAAGCCAATGGCATATGGTGAGAAATCATTTTTGAAAATACAGTGAAGAAAAAGACCTATTCAGACATCATACAGAGTTTATATTGCTAATCTGCAGCCATCTTACCTGTGACATCTTTTTAAAAGTTTTATCTTTCCTATTTTTTTTATTTCTCTATAACATTAATTTTGAAATTCCTCTCTCCTTCTTCCCCTACCCAGCTGTTGTACCGAGAAATCAGTGAGCAAGACCCAGACGTAATTTAAAATGTGGATTTATTAGCGCTCGGCTGTAAGGGGTATGCACACCCAAATCAAGTAGCCCCGACCAGGGGTCAAGCTAGGGTTTATATGGAAAAGAGCACGAGAAAGAAATGCCAGGAACACTGATGAGGTAATCCAAAGGTGCAAGTGTCTTTGGGGGCTATGGGTGGGAAAGTACAGGGAGTATACTGGACAGGGAGGGAAATGGATCTTTGGAGTCTGGCAGGAGGAAGAGTCCTTGGGCTGGCCAAGGACACCCCTCTTCCTCAGTCTTGATGAGAGAATGCTCTGCAACAAGGGAAAGCTTTCTCACAAGACAGGAACTTACTAAGGAATTTGGAGGCTTCCAGAGACATGATCTGAGGGCTGGGGCCTGAGCAGCCCAGCTCTGTGTAGCTGTACCAGGGAGAGAGATAAGGGTCATGCTGAGGCCCATGCATGAATAACTGCTAGGCACAGTGTCCTTGGTCTGGGGAGTGGTTGTCAGAGACAGTGTTTCTGAGACTAGGGAGAAATTGGGGCACAAGTACAAGCACAAGCACCCGAGCACCCCATCATTACAGGTCAGAGATCACACAAACCAGATCAGGACACCTGGTCTCTGGTATAAACATAATTATCTAAAGCAATTATATTGCAAGCTTTCTTACCCATTTGCATTGGAGGTACGGGCTGTGCAGAGCTATGCAAGAGTACATTTCACTATTGTTTAGATTTAGGAGGAAAGAGGTCTGGGGCAAGATTAAGCAGTAATTTCTGCTTTCCATGGCTTAAAGGGCCTTACTACCTAAATGGTAAAATAATGTTCTGCATTACACAGCCAGCCATCCCTTGTAACAATGATTTGAAAAGAGAGGGAAGAAAAGCACCCAGTAAAACTAGCCAACACATCAACCGTATCCAACCACATAAAGTTTATCTGCAGAGTTTGTTTTAGGTTTGTTTCTTTAGGGGATGTATGAGATTATGACTCTGTTTGACTAAGTTTATTCAACTTTTATGACATTAAAGGAAGTGTGGGACCATGGATCTATCTTCTCTTTAACTTTTATGGCCTAAGCGAAATGTACAAGACTACAATATGTAACGAATTATTTCTCTGTCATTCGGACAATTTTGTCTATAAGAAGCCTTGTCAGAATATTACTAGGGGTTCAGGTTTCCTCTGAAGCCTGAATCTATATTTGAGCATAAAATAATAAAACTTAAATTTTTACCTCTGTAATCTCTGCATTGTGGTAAATGTATTTTGCAAGCAATTATCTACTAGGCGAAATTATCCACCTCCAAATCAGGGAAGAGAGAAGGGTATATTCCCTCAAATCTCCACAGACATATTTAGCCAGCACAATTATACTGCCTTCAAATCTTGTTGTTTTCACTTTTCGATTTACATTATTATAGCGACTGGATGAGAGCTTGGAGCAGATACACCCATGACACAGCTTAACTGTGTGACCCTGGACAAGTCCCCCAACCTATTAGGGCTGCAGTGTTACTCTTTAAATTGCTGACCAGGTGCTGATCTGTATCAGTAAAGAGAATTACATACAGGGAGCTATACACTGATGAAATAATAGGTTTGTTCCAAAATCAATGTTATTGTATAGATTGTTTTTCTGGCTGTGTTCACATTCACACTGCATTAACCTAGGTAAGGCTTATTATGCATCTCTGAATTCTTTATATTTATCATTTCTTTCTGGGCAGCAATATCTCATTACAGTCATGTACCACAATTAGTTTATCCATCCCCCTATTGATGGGCATTTATTTTGTCTCTGGTCCCTTGCTATCACAAATAGTGTTCCTATTAATATGTTTGTATATATTGACTATTCTTTCTATTTTTGACAACCTTGGGGCATATACTTAAGCAGAGATATCCAGGTCAAAAATCTATGACTTTCTTCACTTGATTCCAAATTGCTTTCCAGAATGATTAGATCAATTCAGAATTCCACTAGCAGTATATTAGCTTGTCTTTCTATAACCCATCAAGTATTAACTATTTCCATTTTTTGTCATCTTTGCCAATTTGTTGGGTATAAGGTAAAACCTCAAATTTGCTTTGATTTTGAATTCTCCTATTATTAGTGATTTGGAGTAAACTTTATTTGATTGTTAATAGTTCACAATTATTTTTTCTCTCTCTAGTATGCATTGGCAAAAAAAAATAAGCTTATGGCATACAAGAAAAAAATTATTTTTGAAAATACTGTGAAGGATAAGACCTATTCAGACCTCATGGAGTTTATATTGCTAACCTGTACCCATCTTATCTTTGACATTTTTTAAAAAGTTTTATCTTTACTGATGGGTTGGGTTTTTAGTTTGTTTGTGGGTTTTTTTTTTTTGGTATAACATCAATTTTGAAATTCATCCCTCCTTCCTTTACTCAGCAAGTCATTCCTTGTAATAAAGATTTTAAAAGAGAGGGAAGACAACTTTTGACAATTTTTTGTTTGTATCCTTTGACCACTTACTAGTGGAAAAATAGAAATTGTGCTAATTCCCTATATATCTTGGATATCAAATTCTTAGAGATATTCAATGCAATTTTCCCCCCCAAATCCACTGTTTGTCTTATTTTTGTAACATTGATTTTGTTCCTGGCAAACATTATCTTTAGTGATCTCTATCCCAGGTTTACTAAAGAATTCTCTCCCTAGCTAAAATTGTGAAAGTCATTTATTTTATTGTTTTAATGATGTGATCTTTTATATTCATGTTGGCATTGAACCTTGAAGTGGGTAGCTGCTTTGGGAAGAAACTTCCCCCTTGGGAAGAAAGTATCTTTTCTATTAATGGCCTGGAGCAAAATTTCACTTGATCCTATGGTAGTTAGAACTCAGCACACAATAATGGGTCCATTCTCAAAACCTTCTCAGAGAATCCAAAGTCACCCCTTTACTACCCAGCAGACTTTATTGGAGAATCATTAGTAAACTTTGTTCCCTCAAGTGATTCTCTTCATAGTCTCATTTTTATCCCCAGAAAATCTGCATGAAATTCTGAGGAAATCTATACCCCCATTGTACAGAGTCCCCAAGAGATTAAACAATCTTCCCAAGATTACACAAGCAAGTTTATGGCTAAACCAAAATTAAAGCCAAGGTCCCACAATCCCAGACAAGTGTTCTTCCTGGTCTTATAATTGGTCATAATGCATGTTACAATTGATGCTGTGATGATTAATATAGCTCATGAAATGATAGCGCTAGAGTGGGAAAAGATCTCAGGCTATCCAGCCCAACTCTGCCCCCATTTTAGAGAAGAGGAAACTGATGCCCAAGGGACTTAAGAACCTGCCCACTATCGTGAGTTTGTTGTTATTGTTGAGTCATTTCAGTCAGTTGTTGTTCAGTCGGTTTTTTAGTCATGTTTTACTCTTTGTGACCCCATTTGGGGTTTTCTTGGCAGAGATACTGGACTGATTTGCCATTTCCTTCTTCCCCTCATTTTATAGATAAGGAAACTGAGGCAAACAAGGTTAAGTGACTTGCCAGGATCACATCACACAGGAGTAAATGTCTGAGGCTAGATTTGAACTCTGGTCTTCCCTACTCTAGGCCTGGTGCTCTATCCACTCTGCTACCTAGCTGGCCTGCAAAGTCATTGCATTAAAAGGCAGAATTTGAAGTTGGCTCACTCAATTGTCTTTCTCCATTATGGTACACTACCTCTCATCATATCAAATGATCCAGTTAGTTCCCTGATTGGTAATTATTCCTCAGTTCAAGTATCCTCATTTGACAAAAGAGGTGATAGCTATTCCAGTAATAGGGTAATGATATGCAAATTGCAGAGGCACTAAATACTCTCTATACACCTAGTCTTTGCCGGTGCTCTAGGTATAAGCCTTTCAAGGGATCATTCACCAGATTTAATAGTGGCTGATACCTTGACAATGAAGGTGAATGCCTCAGGTGGACAATATGATTGCATATCTCCTGTCACCAAGAAGACTAAGCTATTACATGATACCCCAGATGAAAATACTTGGGATCTTACTTTTATTGTTCAATTATAAAGTGAGTTTCTGATGACTATGCAGACCTGCATTCTGACTGCTCTGAGATCAGATAACCAGATTGTAGAAAGCTTAAGGCTGATCCTCGATCTAGGCAAATTCAATGAAGTGGGTTTTGGGGGCCCTCAAATTCCCCTTTTTATCCCTTCCTCATTAGGAATCCTCTCCATGGAATGTGGGAAAATTGGGACACTAAAGTACTGTTGATGGAGTTGTGAACTGATCCAACCATTCTGGAGAGCAATTTGATACTATGCCCAAAGGGTTATAAAACTGTGCATACTCTTTGATCCAGCAATACCACTACTAGGTCTGTGTCCCAAAGAGATTTAAAAAAAAAAAGGGGGTGTGGGGGGAGGGCCTATTTGTATAAAAATATTAATAGCAGCTCTTTTTGTGGTGGCAAAGAATTGGAAGTTGTGGTATATGATTCTAATGGAACACTATTGTGCTGTAAGAAATTATAAGCAGGCAGACTGCAGAAAAAAAAAACCCTGGAAAGACTTAAATGTAGTGAATATTGCAGTCTAGGGATGCTAGGAATCCCAAAATTCAAAGGCAAAAGGTGCAGGTCTGTTTCAAAGGAATTCAATCACCCAAGCCTTCTTTCAGTCAGAGACAAGGTTTATTGTATTGCCGATAGAAGGGGATTTTTAAAATCTGTGCATTGTGACACCAATACAAGCAAGCCAGATTTTAAGAATCTGAGCTATTTAAGGGGGACAAGATGGACACTTTTGCACAGAGAGACTGTGGGAAGATCTGGAAGTGATCAAGGAGTGGCCAATAACTTGGGGTGACCCAGAGGTAACCAAGAAGGCATGATTGGGCAGGGTCAGAGATAAGAGAGAATGAAGGGTTGGGTGCCTCCTCCCCAAACACAAAGAAAGGAGAGTTGAAAGGATTATTGACTGGGATGGGTTAGGTGCCTCAGGCAAACACCAGAGATCTGGTTCAAGGGCTGGGTTGTATGGGAAAGTTTCTGGGGCTTTTAGGGATCCAGGTCCCATCCACATCAGTGAACAGAACCACAATGACAGCAATATTGTATGATCATCAACTGTGAATGACTTAGCTCTTCTCAGCAATCCAAGACAATTCCAAAGGCCTCATGATGCAAAATGCTATCCGCATCCAGAAAAAGAACTGATAGGGTCTGAATGCAAATTGAAGCATGCTCTTTTTCACTTCAATTTTTCATGGTTTTTTTTCCCTTTTGGTCTATGTCTTTCACAACATGACTAATATGAAAATGTGGTTTGCATGATTTAACAAGTATAACTTATATCAAATTACTTACTGCCTCAGGGAAAGGGGAGGTAAAGGAGAGAGAAAATTTAGAACTCAAAATTAAAAAAAAAAGAATGCTAAAAATTTGCCCACATTGGAGGTCTTAAAACAGGAGTTTTAAACCTTTTTAATTAAAAAAAAAACCTGTGGCAGTCTGGTGAAGCTAGACTTCTAAGAATCATGTTTTTAAATGCATCAAAAACACAGAAGTACAAAGAAAACAAATTATAATGAAATGAAGCTATCAAGTGTTTAAAAAAAAAAGAAGAATCCTCTCTACCTCAGATATCTATCAAATATCCCTCATACTCTCAGGAAAGAACCTGAAGTTGATTTACAGTAAGGTATAATGGTGACAACTTTAAACTAGAACTTCTTGTAGGGGGTAGGCTTTTTTATTTTTCATAACATTTTATTTTTTCCCCAATTACATGTAAAAACCTTTTTTAACAGTGGGCAAGTATTTTTAAAAGGGAAAAAGTTAAGCTAAAAGCAATGAGGCTGTAACAGTGCAACTTTCAGAAAGAGGTAGGCAATAACCCTTCTTGAATTCCTTGAAAACATAACAATAATAATAGCTGATATTTATATAGTGCCTATTATGTTCTAGGTATCATGCTAAGCACTTTACATATCATTTGGTTTTTACAACAACCATGGATTGTGGTTGTTGTTCAGTTGTTTCAATCATGGCTGATTCTTCATGACCCCATTTGGGATTTTCTTGGCAAAGACACGGGAGTGGTTTGCCATTTCCTTCTACAGCTCATTTTATGGATGAGAACACTGAGGCAAACAGGGTTAAGTGACTTGCCTAGAATCACATAGCTAGTAAGTGTGTGAGATCAGATTTGAATTCAGAAATATGAGTCTTCCTGACTCCAGGCCCAGTAGTTTATCCACTGTGCTAATTATCTCGATTTTAAAATATTGCTGGACTGAAAGAAATTATAAGGGATATTGTTTCAGAGAAACCTAGCAAGGCTAGTAGGAACTGATGCAAAGTGAAGTGAGCAGAAGTAGGAAAACAATTTACAAAATTATGACAATATTATAAAAACAAACTATTCTTAAAAATTCAGAAACTCAGAACATAATAATCAGCCATAATTTCAGAGAACTCATGATGAAACAAGGTGCCCACGGCCAGATAGAGAGGTGATAGACTCAGAATACTGACTGAAACATTTATTTTGGAACATGGCCAATGTGGGAATTTGTTTTGCTTGACTATACATGCTTATAACAGAGGATTTTTTTTTCTTTCTTTCTCAGTGGGATCCAGAGGAGAAAGAAAATTTTCATGGATTGGGGGAAAAAAATAAAATTTAATAAATAAATTGCAACTGACTTGAAACTTTACTAAAATCAAAGTATTTTAAGTGGACATCCTCTGGAACCTGAAGAAACTATACTCCTCCTTCTTCTTGCAACCCTCTTTTATCTTTTGTAATGAGAGTCACAGTTTCAGGAGATCCAAACAAGCTCCCTTAAAGTTAGCCCTTGGAGTTGTCCCACATTTACTTCTCATTTGTCAGCTGTATTGACAGAGGTCCTGCTATGTCGTGGCTTCAATGGAAAATCCATGGGAAAATTTAAAGTCAGATAAATTCCCATCTGATAAAGCCTTTGGCTTGAAAAAGCTTTGTCTGTAATAGTGAGGCAAATTCTCTTCTACTAATTCAGTTTGGCAGTAGCTGGGTTGTGCAAGGCACTGAGGGAATACAAAGATGAAAAAGGCATCGGCCCTGCTCTTAGTAAGCTTGCACAGTCTGGCAAAGAGGATAAGCCAAGGGCACAAATAACAATTACAAGGCAAGACAAAATGTTATAACTTCCATACAAGAGATAAAAAGTCGTGTGCAGCAATGATGCAGCTGGTAAGCAATAGCTAATAAAATAGAAGATATGAGATACTTTGTCCTCCACTAAAGGCCTCCTTGAAGTCTCAGCTTGGCACAAAGGTGATTCTGGATTCTTGCAAAATCTGAGCTGGAAGGGACCTCAGAGGCCATCTAGAAACAAGCTGAACCCAAGGAAGAGTTTCCTCTACAATTTACTCCAAAAGAGCCTGAGGAACCTTTGCTTGAAGGACTCTAACAAGTAACATCTACAAGGTCTACCTTTGGGTAGATCTTGTGGTTTAAAAATTTCATTTCTGTATTTTTTTCCCTTAAATTAAGCAGAAATGGAAGTCATGAATGAAAATTGCAGCGAGAAGGATTTCTGCTTGATTGGTTGAATGAACTAAAAGTGGTAAACCTGAAGAAGAGAAACCTGGGGTACAAGTGTGGGGAGGAGGCTAGAATATGTTGTCTGTCTTTAAGTATTTAAAGGACAGTCATGTGATAGACAAAGTAAATTTGTTCTGCTTGGTACCACTAACCCACCCAGTCTTCCTGTGGCATAACTTCAGGATCATCCACCATCCTGGTCTTTTTTCTCTGGCTGCTCTTCCATTTATCTACATTCCTTTTAAAAATGTAGTGCTGAGATACAAAGAAAATAGGCTAAGTGTGGTCTTACCAAAGCAAAGATTATCACCTCCCTAGTCTTAGACCCTCAAATACTCAAATGGCTTTGGGGTCACACCAATTTGGATATTCTCTTCTGTGATACAGATTGCAACTCATCCATAGTTGCCCATTTTGTGCAGTTCTTGTCCATTGCCTCCACAAATTTGTTACAAGGGGTCCAGCAGACATGCTAGAAGCCTTCCTCACTTTTGGCTGACATCACCAAGATAGCAGCAGATCACTTGGACGGTCTCCTTATTATCCCTTGAAGAGGGATAATAAACAATATTGTCATGTGTTTTGCTAAAATCTGAGAAACTTTTCCTGATCTAAAATTCAGGTTACCCTGTTCAGAAAAAGCAAGAGAAAGAAGAAGAAGAAGAAGAAGAAGAAGAAGAAGAAGAAGAAGAAGAAGAAGAAGAAGAAGAAGAAGAAGAAGAAGAAGAAGAAGAAGAAGAAGAAGAAGAAAGTGGAGGAGGAAGAGGAAGTGGAGAAACTGGCCATGATAAACTCATCACCAGATAAATTCATCAACCAAGAAATTCATCATCACTGAAGGAAGGAAGACAGAAATTCACCTCAGCTAGAGGTTATCTTATCTGATCCTCACCACTCAGCACTATACTTGCCATTTAGGTGCTTAATAAATGTTTGTTGGATCCTATCATATGATTAGACTGTACCTCTCTCCACATATTCTATAATCCAGCCCTTGTCTCCTTTCTGTTCCTCGAACACTTAGCTCTAGTTCCAAATTCTGTGTCTTCTTACTGCCTTCCATACCTACAATGCTCTCCCTCCTCATCTCTCCCTCCTGGCTTCCTTAACTTCCTTCATGACATAGTTCAAATTCCACCTTTGGCAAGAGTCCTTTCCTGTCTCTACCATCAACATCACTACCCAACCCCTACTCCCAGTCCCTTCCTTCTGAAATTAACTCTAATTGACCCTGTCCATCTCTTGTATGTACATAATTGTTTACAAGTTGTTTCCACAGCATGAAGGCAGGCATTGTTTTTTATCTTTTTTTATATCCCCAGCATGCATCTAAGTGGCACAAAGGATAGAGTGCCAGGCCTGGAGTCAGGAAGACTCATTTTCATGAGTTCAAACCTGGACTCAGACCCTTACTAGCTGTGTGACCCTGAGCAAATCACTTAACCTCTGGCTGGTTCTTCCTAAACTCACGGAACCTTCCTTCTTGTTTATGGTTTTGTTCCATGCTATGGTACCAGTGGCTCTGGGCATGTTTTCAACTCAAAAGAGGCCATGATCTTCGTGTCTGCAAAAGATTCCAATTAGAGTGCTACTCCCTAGGCAAGTAATTTAACCCTGTTTGCCTCAGTTCCTCATCTGTAAAATGAACTGGAGAAGGAAATGGCAAACCACTCCAATATCTTTGCCAAGAAAACCCCAAATGGGGTCACAAAGAGTCTGATATGATTGGAACAACTGAACAACGAAGCCTAAGCATGTATAATCAGAATAATAGAGCAATTTGAGTAGAAGGGATCTTAAGAGACCTTTTGGTCCAGCCCTTTACAATCTAGCAGGTTTAGGACTAAACTTTTCAGGGCAGGTGGATGCCTACACCTTTTAACTCCCAATATGTGTTTACCACTGGGACTATACTGTTTCATTAGCCCAAAACTTTTTTGGTTAGTTTCCCAGACCATGTATTAGTAGTCTGAGGTCAGTCATTCTCTGTCCACAAACATAAACTTGATTCTAGCATATAACTATTTGAATTCAGCATAACATGGCCACACCAAATGTTCTCTAGATCTCAGCAACCTTCTTTGTTCAGGCAAATTGAACCTGGCAATAGTTATGTGTGAAAATGACATCAATAATCTCTTAGTAATAAGATATGTTTTTGAGTTACTTTTCCAGTAGTTTGTATAGGTCAATTCAATCAGTATTGCTGAATTCAAAACATTATGTTAGAGGCTGAAAATAGGAAGATATTGGATCATAGGTCCAGACCTTGCTTTCAACGAGTTTGCATTCTAAAGGGGGAAAGGAACTCAAATATTCGATGATCTTTAATCCCACCAATGTGGTTGTTTCCTTTCAGAGATGAAGATAACAACTCATCCATGACTTTCCACCTCTGAGATTCTTGTCTTTGCACTGCAATAAATTCACCACCCAGAGGCCATCCAACATGGTGGGAGCATTGCTCACTTCTTCTTGAAATGGTGGTGGAGTACATAATCTATTCTAGAAGCTACATTACTCACTCTAGCCACACGACTAGCCCATCATGGCCTGGAGGTGATCAACACAAACTCTGGTAGAATCTACAATGTTGGAAAGCCTTTGACTTCAGTCCAGTAACAGAATGAGTCTGCTTTCCCAAGACCAAACTAAGTATTGACTGGCTTATCATCGGCCAGACAGGTCACTTGGTGGTGGATTCTTTGAATATGGAAACTCATGAAACAAAGAAAAATATAGAGCAGCCTTCAGTCCTATGTAGCCATGGGGGCAATGTGGTAGAAAAATTAAAATTGTATTTGACAGGAGCCCTCTTTACATTCAATTAGTAAGAGACAGATACAGGTGGTACACAAAGGGAATGCAAATCCAGCCTTGTTTCACGGAATTTGTGAAGAGGTTTGTGTTTGTATGAATTACAACACAATAAACTATTTACCAAGTAGGAGGTGACAAGGTAAAAGCAATTATTTAGGAAAATTAATCATCTGGAAGACTCTTGAGACCCATGGTCCCAGCATCAGGAGAAGGACACTTGAGGAAAGGTGGCAATTTTAACACCTTTAAAAACATCAATTTATTCTCCCCAGGAAAATCATTACTGAACACAAATTTCTAATAATTATTGTCTGTTATTTTACACTTACTATTTCATTTATTCTTTTGATTTTATTTATCATATACATGTATATATGTGTATTTATGTGTCTATATATGTATGTGTATGTATGTGTCAATGTGTATCTCTGTCTATATGTGTATGTGTATATATACATATACACACACACACACACACACACACACACACACACATGTAATATAAATAATTTTGGCCAAACTGCCTTAGATGCCTTAGAATATGCATTCACTGTCCCTGCTACTCAAAATATTTTAGAAAGCAATATGGTAATATTCAATGAGTCACAAAACTGATTATACCTTTTAATCTACTCATTGTATCCTTTGGACTTTATTCTTAAAATATCATAAAAGGGGAAAAAAGAACCAATCTATACAAAAACATTCATAGGTATTCTAGATGTCATAGCAAAAAATTGAAAACAACCTCATAGGTACAATAATTGGAGAATAGGTAATAGAAATGGAAGGAAGGAAGGAAGGAAGGAAGGAAGGAAGGAAGGAAGGAAGGAAGGAGGAAGGGAAGGAAGGAAGGAAGGAAGGAAGGAAGGAGGAAGGAAGGAAGGAAGGAGGAAGGAAGGAAAGGAAGGAAGGAGGAGGAAGGAAGGAAGGAAGGAAGGAAGGAAGGAGGAAGGAAGGAAGGAAGGGAGGAAGGAAGGAAATTAAGCAAGAGAGAAAAATATCTCAAATAGATCTCAAATCATATTTTTATTTGTTTGTTGTTAGTTAATTCCTTGGGTTCTACCTCAGCATACTTTCAGGCTCAGCTCAAATTCTATTTCCTTCAACAGGCTTTTCCTGATTACCCTATTTGTTAATTCTTTCCCCACCCCCAAAACAAAATCCCAATATACATACAATATAATACACAATAACATGTATCTCCCATATACTTACCTGTAAATATGCCATATTCCCCCAGTTAAAAAGGTAGGAGCACACTACTCACTTTTGTATTTTTATCTCCAGGGCTTAACCCAGTGCCAGGCATATGGTAGGCTTTTAATAAGTGCTTGTTGATTGATTCACTGATTAAATACTAAGGGTTTCATGTAGGACTTTGTTTCTTTTTTGGTATGGCTTTGATTACATGCTTATGGTTAATGAAAAAATTTTAATAATTTATTTGTCAGCTCATGAATCTTAAAATAATTTAGTGATTGCTTGCTCAGATCAAGCCAAAAGCCATTTTGAGGAATGAAGATTTCTAAACGACAGGACCTAGGCCAAGATTGTGAATTTTTAGTTGTACCTAGAATAAACATCATGTATAATTAGTTGCTTAATATCATGAATGCTTTTCATTGCTAGTGGTGATGATGAGACAGACAACATGATGTGGTAGGTTGTGTGCTACACTTGGATTCAAGAAAACCTAAATTCATATCCTCCCAATAGAATTTTCTAGCTGTGTCAATCTGGACAAGGCACTGACTATCTCTATGCCTCAGTCTTCCCATCTATAAAAAAGAGATGATACCCATAGCACCATTTCTTGTTGTGAGGTTCAAATGAAATAATGTATGTAAAATGCTCTAAAAGAGAAATGTCAGTGATGGTCAATTGAAACTTTCTTCTGAGAGAAATCAGATTATATTTTAGACTGAAATTTTCTTACCTCCTTAGCATGACTCAATCTACCCATTTACTCTTATTTCATATTACACTTCAGGCTATGGTTACATCACTAATACCTTACCTACCTGAAGGTACTTTCCCTCCAAGTTGTATGATCCTATCTTCTTTGAAAGGTAATGCTTAGCAAGGGACTAAAGCATTTCTTAAAAAGCTTAGGGTTAAGACCCAAAAAATTTTAGTTATAAGACAAAGAAAATAGGGAATTGTAGGAAATGAGAAAGGAAAAGGAAAGAATACATCCTTCTTGACATCTCAGCTTTCTAGTGTCTCTGCATAACTAGAAGCTGCCCCTCACTGCCCTCAGAGGTTACAAGACTATGGCAGTCTAGAAGCATATCCTGTTTTTGATAGATTCTCCCAAGAAGGAAATTAGGGGGATCCCCCTCCCACAAAGAGGAGTGAGCCAGCTCTGCATTGGCCAAGATATGGAAATAAGCAAATGGTGAGTGGTAGAGTCCAGGAAGGACATGGGGGATTTGAACAAATACCCAGTGCTGGAAGACTGATAAATCAAGGTCTAAAAATGTTAGGAAATGGGTCATCCTAAGCCCTCTTGCCTCCAGCAGAATGATATGAAGCATGTTAGGTATGTTCTCATTTCATCCTCAAGACCTTCAATCGAGATAGTTGCAAAACTGTCCTAGAAAATAACTGGTGGAGAATTCTGCCTCCACATAAGCTCTCCTGACTCTAGGAGAGGGTGAGCAGACTGTTTGATAACAGTGCTCTAGGAGAGGCCCTAGATTTTCTCTCGAATAACCTAAACTTTGTCATGTCAGCTTATTTGCAACTTAGTTTGCTGACCACCAAAGCTACATCATTAGCCACATACTGTACCAAAAAGTTTCCAAGATCATATGATCTATAGCTGGAATAGTGTTCGTCTCTCCTTTTTATAGAAGAGGCAATGGAGTCCCAGAGAAACTGGGCGGCTTTGCATAAAACCACATAGGTCCTCTGACTCTCAATCCAGAGGACGAATCAGTACACATCCTCTTCCCATTCTAACCCAAGCATTGGATTGGGAGTCATAAAGTCCAATTCTTTTCATGGCCCTCTTCTCTCACTGTGTATCTTGACTCTCCCAAATGGAAACCATTTCTCCTTTTTTTTCATTTCATACCACTACATACTCCTCTCATGCATTCCTTAAAAGGATGCCCATTGCCACCTTTTTGATTGGGTTTCAGTCACTAGGGCTGGTTCCTAATATTTGACTAACTGGGATAAAAAAGGCCAGACTCTCCTTGGAAAAATCTCCCCTCTTTCATGATATATAGCAAGCTCAGCTTTTTCATGTGTTCTCTCTTCCTAGGATTTCCAAAGGGCAGAGGGGATTTTTCTCTTTCACCTCTTCCACAAGAGCAGTTAATGGTGGCTTGTGGCACATACACTTGGCTAGCTACCTGTGCTGACCAGGTCATCCGTTAGGATGTCAGGTTCCTGGTCACCTTCGTCTTTCCTCTTTCCTTTTCTGTTCACAGACTGGAGATTAGAGTCGACTTTCCACACTCAAGATGTGTCAGTAACCAGGGCATTTATGGAGTTCATACAAAGTCATATGGCAATAGTGGACACATGTTTATATGTGGTCTAAGAAGAAAGTCTCAGATGGACTTCCTCAGTCTTGGGAGCTGCCTCATGGGTGAACCCTCATTTAAAAGTTCACAGCATCAGAGTTTGGATGCTGGGCTGCTAGAGGTCATATAGACAACAAGAATTTATGACTGTGTTAGGCACTGTGCTAAGTGCTAGGGTTACAAAGAAATGCAAAAATCATGTCACCGACCTCAAGGAATTTGCTTTCTAATGGGGGGAGGAATATCTAGGTACTTACAAAATAGATACAAAGTAGGATGAAGGCATTCTGAGACAGGAAGGCATTGTTGGATTAGAAAAGGCCTCCTGCAATAGAAGGGATTTGCCCTTAGTCTTGAAGAAAGTTAGGGAAACAAAGAGGCAGAAATAAGGAGGTACTGCACTGTTGGCAGGGGCTATAGCCAATGCAAAGGAATGGAGATTGGAAGAGAAGTATTGTGTTCCAGGAAATGCAAGTAGGTCAGTGTAGTCGGACCTTCTGAGAAGAATCAAGCGTAAGATGATTAGAAAGGTTAGGCGAGTAGCAAAGTGCTTGAAATGCCACTCCCATCCCTCCCAAAAAATGAAGGAGTTTATAAAGTTGGAGTTGGAATTTTCTCAGCAGTGTGTTTTTTGGATAAGGAAGAAGATTGTTAAGAGGGGATTACCCTGCAGCTGAAAGCCACACCATAAGGGGATCTGGAACTGGCCAGCCCTACTATTGACGTGATTTATTCATGCAGTAAAGATTCATGAATCAATCAATCAATCAACAATCATTTATTAAGCACTTACTAAGTTCTAGGCACTGAGATGAGCAATGAGACTACAAAGGGAAAAAAAATAACAGTTACTGTTCTCAAGGAGCTCATAATCTAACGTGGCGAAAACATGTGAAAATGTGAAATGAATGTGTCAAAGCCTTAAGACAGAATGGATACCTTACTGGACATCAGAAAATTCATATTGGAAAGAAACTCTATAAATGTAAAGCCTTCAACTCCAATTCAAGCTTTACTGTACATCAATGAAGCCATACTGGATTAAAACCATATATGTGTATTGAATGTGGGAAAACCTTCAGCCAGAAAGAAAACCTTATGAAATATTTTTTAAAAAAATCATACAGGAGAGAAATCCTATAAATGTAATGAATGTGGAAAAGCCTTCAGCCATAGGGGAAATTTAATAAACATCACAAAATTTGTACTGGAGAGAAATCCTATAAATTTTATGAATATAAGTGAGCCTTCAGAAAGACTGGACACCTTGCTGTACATCAGAGAATCCATAGTAGATAAAGTCATTTTAATACAATGAATATTGAGAGACCAGCCAGAACTCATTCTTTATTTGTCATAACAGTTCATGCAAGAGAGAAACTTTCAATGTAGGGTATTGCAGAGTTTTCACCTAAAGTGGAAAAATTACTAAATGCTTAATCATAGAATTAGAAGGTTTAGAGTTGGAAGTGACTTTTGAAATCACCTGTTCTAGTGCCTTGATTGAACAGGAAGCACACTGAATTCCTCAATATTGCACAGGCAGTGTAGTAGGTCTAGATTTGGAACTAATATCTGAGCTAAATCCAGTTTTCTTTCCATTACACCATGTTGCCTTCAGAATTCACATTTGAGAGAAAACATTTAAATGAAGAGTATGGGTTTGTCTTCAGTGGCAACTCATATTTAGTCAACATCAATGAATTTCAGAATTGAAAATGGCCTTAGTAGCCATTTAATGTAACCCATACTTTAAAAGGAATTTAAGTACTTACTACACACGCCATGAAGTGATCATTCAGATTTTACTCGAAGATGTTTCTTAAGGGGTAAACTACTCTTTCCTGAGGGAGCCCCTTCTTCTTTGGAATAACTTAGGAATGTGAGTGGGGAGGCATCAAAATGAGATATTCTGGAAAACAAAAAGCAACAGACACATATGCAATATATGTAAAATACTCTTTATGTATTTTTTCTTTTAAAAATGGTACTTACAACTAACACGATCTTCTAGATGTAGTCTTAATACTCCAGAATTTAATGGAACTATCACCTCCTTTTTCATGGAAGCCATGAAATAGTATTAGCTGTTTTGGTTGTCATATCAAACAGTTGGTCAATTTAGCTTGCAGAGCATTAAGACCCCCAGATCCTTTACTGACAAACCTGGTGTGTTTTTTTGTTTGTTTTCTTTGGAAGCAATGGGGTTAAGTGACTTGCCCAGGGTCACACAGCTAGTAAGTATCTGAGACAGGATTTGAACTCAGGTCTTCTTGTTGCCTCAGGGATTAGTACTCTATCTATTACCACCTAGCTGTTCCTCCCCCCTTTTTTTTTTTCAAATCTGATCCTAAACATGCCCCCCTGGTCTTTTCATTATGAAGCTGATTTTTTTCACTCCTATGCATAAAATGTATATATGTGTATATGTGTCTGTGTATACACACACACGTACACATTTTGTTGTTGTTAAGTCATTTCAGTTATGTCCAACTCTGTGTGACTTCAGTTGGAGTTTTTTTTTTTTTAATTTTATTGATTTATTTTGATTTATCAGAAATCACTTCCATATGCTTATGAGTTTAAAATTTTCCTCCCCCTTCCTCCCCACCACCCTCCCCAAGGTGGTGCACAATCTGATATAGGCTATACATTTACATTCCTATTAAACATATTTTCACATTAGTGTTGTAAGTAAAAATTAAAACAATAGGAGGAACCATCAGAAAGAGGAAACAAAACTCAACAGAAGAGAAAAATGGCAATTCATTCCATAGTTCTTTCTTTGGACGTGGATAGCATTTTCCATCACGAGGCCTCTGGAGATGTCTTAGATCCTTGTATTTCTGGGAAGGGTTAAGTTTATCAATATTAGTCATCTCACAACGTGGCTGTTATTGTGTACAAAGTTCTCTTGGTTCTGCTCACTTCACTCAGCATCAGACCATATAAGTCTTTCCAGGTTTTTCTGAAGTCAGCCTGTTCATCATTTCTTATAGCACAATAGTATTCCATTACATTCATATACCACAACTTGCTCAGCCATTCCCCAATTGATGGGCATCCTCTCAATTTCCAATTCTTTGCCACCACAAAAAGAGCTGCTATGAATATTTTTGTACATGTGGTCCTTTTCCCATTTGTATGATCTCTTTGGGATATAGCCCTAGAAGTGCTATTGCTGGGTCAAAGGGTATGCACATTTTTATAGCCCTTTGGGCATAGTTCCAAATTGTTCTCCAAAATGGTTGGATCATTTCACAACTCCACCAACAGTGCATTAGTGTTCCAATTTTCCCACATCTTCTCCAACATTTATCATTTTCCTGTTTTGTCATGTTGGCCAATCTGATAGGTGTGATGTGGTACCTCAGAGTTGTTTTGATTTGCATTTCTCTAATCAATAATGATTTAGAGCATTTTTTCATATGACTATAGATGGCTTTAATTTCTTCATCTGAGAACTGTCTGTTCATATCCTTTGACCATTTATCAATTGGGGAATGGCTTGTGTTCTTATAAATTTGTCTTAATTCTCTATATATTTTAGAAATGAGGCCCTTATCAGAGAGACTGGTTGTAAAAATTCTTTCCCAATTTTCTACCTTCTTCTAATCTTAGTTGCATTGGTTTTGTTTGTGCAAAAACTTTTCAATTTAATGTAATCAAAATTATCCATTTTGCTTTTCATAATGTTCTCTATCTCTTTGTTTGGTCATGAATTCTTCTGTTCTCCATGGATCTGATAGGTAAACTATTCCTTGCTCTCCCAGTTTGCTTATAGTATCAACCTTTATATCTAAATCATGAACCCATTTTAACTTTATTTTGGTGTATGGTGTGAGATTTTGGTCTATGCCTAGTTTCTGCCATATTCTTTTCCAGTTTTCCCAGCAGTTTTTTTCGAAGAGTGGGTTCTTATCCCAGAAGCTGGGGTCTTTGGGTTTATCAAATAATAGATTACTATAGTCATTGACTACTGTGTCTTGCATATTTAACCTATTCCACTGATCCACCACTTTATTTCTTAGCCAGTACCAAGTAGTTTTGATGATTGCTGCTTTATACTACAATTTAAGATCTGGAATGGCTAGGCCACCTTCCCCTGCATTTCTTTTCGTTAGTTTCTTTGATATTCTTAAGGCTTTAATGACAACCAAAACAGCTAATACTATTGTATGCTGCAGTGAGACAGACCTGGCTTCCATGAAAAAGGAGATGATAGTTCCATTAAATTCTGGAGTATTAAGACTACATCTAGAAGATCGTGTTAGTTGTAAGTACCATTTTTAAAAGAAAAAATACATAAAGAGTATTTTACATATATTGCATATATGTCTGTTGCTTTTTGTTTTCCAGAATATCTCATTTTGATGCCTCCCCACTCACATTCCTAAGTTATTCCAAAGAAGAATGGGCTCCCTCAGGAAGTAGTAGTTTACCCCTTAAGAAACATCTTCGAGTAAAATCTGAATGATCACTTCATGGCGTGTGTAGTAAGTACTTAAATTCCTTTTAAAGTATGGGTTACATTATATTATATATTATATTTTTTGTTCTTCCAAATGAATCTTGTTATTATTTTTCTAATTCTATAAAATAATTTTTGGCAGTTCATTTGGAGTTTTCTTGGCAATGGTACTGAATATCACTGATATGGCACAGAAAAAGAAGAAAATTACTCAGAGCCCATCTTTCTTTCTCTCTCACTTAAGTGCTCACACATACTAGCTCACTCACTCATAAGCAAACACACACAGGAATTCAAGTCAAATTTGGACTTTGTTCAATGTCAGAAGACAAAGTTAGATAAAGCCTACTAAGAAAAACAGTTGGTTTAATTTGGAGAAACATTTTCCTTGGCAGATCCTCAATCCCTTCTGTTTTCCGACTACGTAGAATTATTCTTGGAACTACGAAAGAATTACAAAGAAAAAAAATAAAGTTTAACTAGCTATCTTTCATTTGATAGCAGAATTGCTCCAAGACCTCTTTCAAACCCTGACTCAGGAGTCACTTTCCCTAAGAAACATTCCTTTAGTTCTCCATCATCTCTCTCTCCCCTTATAAGGCCTGCTCAAGTGCCCAACGTACTGGGTATGGGGAATCTTGGGGACAGAGAGAGAGAGAGTGGTTATCCTAATCTCTACTAAAGCATCATCTCAACTTCAGAACCTTTCAAGACAGAGAGGTAGACCCCTAAAACTCTCTGGATCTAAGATGCCTAGACATAGGAGATTCCAATAAACATGAACACTTCTCCTCCCAAGCCTCCCCTCCCCCCAATAAATTTCATACATATACAAGCTTCTTTGGATTTTGAAAAAAAATAGAAAATATGGAATTTGTAAAACATAAAGGAATAAATAGCACATCTTAAATATTTTTGGAACATATTAGCAGAATACAAAAACAAATCTGCCAAAATGGCCTATGTGGAGGGGGAATCTACTTTTTAATATTAAATACTAAAAATCCAGCCAAGAAGAATGGGAATGAATTTAAAAGAAGGAAAAAAAAAACAGAGATCAATTAAGTGAATACAAGACCCAGCACTTAGCATCTTTGAGACCTCAAACCATAAGACTAAAAGAAAAAAAAGAAAAGAACAGAAAAATCAAAAAATTGAAAAACTGACACAAAATAATAGAGCATAGGTAGAGGAAAGGCATATGAGACTTGAGAAAGAGTAAGGAATAACTCAAATGGAGAGAGAAGGATCAGAAATATTTGTACTTCTAACTTAAACGATGGCATGTTGGGTAGGGTATTGGATGCAATTAGAAAGACATGAGTTCAAGTCCTCCCTCAGACACTTATGCTCTCTGTGACCTACACAAGTCACTTAACTTTCATCTGCCCCCACTTCCTCATCTGCAAAATGGGAACAATAATACCACCTACCTCACCATATTGTCACAAGGATAATATATGTAAAACACTTTGCAGATCTTAAAAGGCTACGTAAATGTTAGCTGTTGCTGCAGTATGTTTCTTTTTCTTAAACCTTCCTGTTTTATTTTTTTTTCTACCCCTTTCCATCTGGCTACCAATCTCATGTAAGGGATCCTAACAAAACCCACCGTCCCTATTACCAATTTCTGGGCTCAGTATTTCTTGGAAGGAACATATTTCAAGGAATATACTTAATCATTTTCTAACTTGTGTGATATTTATGTATGTGCATTCCAAGTTCTCTTGATATCAGTGAGTATAAATTTAAATTTGTTTCTTTAAATTCCTGGGACCTAGCACAGTGCTTTACTTATAGTAGTGACCTAAAAATTCTTTGCTGATAATTGCATGTATATAACCTATATCAAATTGCTTACCATCTTAGGGAGGAGGAAGTTGAGGGACAGAGGGTGAGAGAAAATTTGGAACTCAAAATTTTTTCAAAATAAGAATGTTAAAAATTATCTTTAGACTTATAATGAAAAATGTTATCCACCTCCAGAGAAAGAATTGATGGTATCTAAATACAGATTGAAGCACACTTTTTTTTTGGGGGGGGGCTAGGCAATGGGGTTAAGTGATTTGCCCGGAGTCACGCAGCTAATAAGTGTCTGAGGCCAGATTTGAACTCAGGTCCTCCTGACTCCAGGGCCAGTGCTCTATCCACTGCACCACCTAGCAGCCCCCATACATTTTTTTACTTTACTTTTCTTGAGGTTTTGTTAAGGTTTGAGATGGGGTTCTTTTTGGTCTGTTTTCTTAACATGACTATTATGGAAATGTTTTGCATGACTACACATGTATAACCTATATCAAATTGCTTGCCTTCTCAATGAGGAGGGTCAGGAGAGAGAAAGGAAGAAAATTTGGAACTCAACATTTTAAAAATAAATGTTAAAAATAAATTTTAAAAATTTAAAAACAAATGACTATGAATTGAGGGTAAAAAAATGTATTTAGACAAAAATAAAATACTATTAAAATAAAATAAAATGCTTCCTATTTAAAAGGATTTGTTCAATTGAACAGAATGACTACTCTCTGTGACCTCATCCCCAAAGGCTTCTCATGGTAAGGTTGGAAAACCATGCCCTTCACATTCTGAGGTCTGCACCAAGTCATTCGTTGGGTCTTGACTATACAAAGGCCAGAAAACTCTCCTTTCTATCCAATCATCCTCTCAGTGATGTCCCTTGGCCAAGCCTTTTTGCTCTGGTAGAGATTCATGGGTAAGGAGATAGGTCCTTTCATGACCCCTATGTCCTTTCCAATCAACTAAATATAAAGGGTGCCAATGGTTAATTGCACTATTGCCACATTTACCTATAAGTGAGCAGCCTTAGAGGATAAAGAGCCAGTCACTAGTGCAGAGCACTTGGATTCAAGTCCCATTTCTAGCATATGCTGGCTATGTGCTCCAGTGTAAATCATGTCACCTTTCAGTGCCTCAGATGACTCTCCAAGGCTGTGAGTGGCAGTTTGATCATCAACTCATTAGGAATTCCTTATTTTGAAGAAATCCCAGATTGCATCCAATAGAACCCATATGCAGGTAGCCTTCCAACAGCTCAGCCAATAATGACATCTCCCCACTTAGAAATTCCTTAACCTTTTTCTACTCTCTCTTATGAGATTCTAATTTTCAATTATGAAGCAATAAGCAAGCATTTATTAAGTGTGTTCTACTAAATTTGCCAGGCACTATATATAAAGCAAAAGTGAGATAACTCCTGCCCTCAAGTAGCTTTCATTCTACTAGTAGGATATAGCATGTTAATATAAGAATAAATATAGGATACGTACAAAATACAAAGACATCGGAAGGTGGCATTAGCAACTTGAGGGAATCAGGAAAGGTCACTAGAAGGAGGTGGGATTTGAGTTGAGCCTTAAAGAATGCTAAGATATCGAGGAGTTGGAGATGAGGAGGGAAGACATTCCATGTATGATGGGACAGCCTATAGAAAAGGCTGGTCAGAAAGTCATGTATGAGGAATACTAAGTAGGTCATTTTTGCTGATATATATATGTCGCATCTCCCTTATAATACTTTAAACTTTGAGAAAGTAGTTGAAGGGCACAGTAGACTACATCTTATTCATTTTTGTAGCTTTCTCAAAGCCTTGCATTTAGTAGGTATTCAAAAAATGTTTCTGTTGAAGAGCATTGGATCTAGAGTTGGAGTACCTGGGTATCAATATTGTCTCTGCCACCTACTAACTGTGACTAAGTAAGTCATTTTACATCTCTAGGCTCCTCAAAGTTGTTGGAGCAGATGACTTCTAAGTCCTTTCACTTCTAAGTATATGATTCCATGAGGCAGTACTATAGAACTAGTCCACGAAAATCAAACTAGTTTTAAGCCAAAAGTAGGCCCACATAGCCTGAATTTCATGGTACTGGAAAACACTATCTCCCCAAAACACACAGGCATGCTACACTTCAAATACATCAAGAACCATCATTGTGTGTACTCTTTCCGCTGATCTAGCTCTGTAATCACTATCTAAGCTTTAATAGATGTTCTTGATAAGTTTCAAAGACCAAAAAAGTCTGTCCCCAGGTGATTAACCTTCTGGAGATGAGCTTTTCCAAACTTACCTAGGCTGGACATTGGACAGTAATCACAGCGTATCATTGCTTCAAAGGAAACAGTGCTTGTACTTTGCTGGCAGCCTTCATACCATAATGAGGCACCAGAGGAACATTCATCAAACACACTCAAATGGAATTTTCCTCTGCTTCTAATCTGATTTATTAGTGTCTGAAATTCTATCACTTCTTATTAATTCTCCTGGTTTGACATTGTTACTTTTAAATGTTCAAATTCCCTTGTGAGAGGAAATAACATTAAGATACTATTGTTCAAATACGTTATCAATACTTCTTGTGGTAGTAAAGAAATGGAAACAAAGTAGACGCCCATCAATTGGGAAATAGCTAAACAAAGTGTGGCATGTGAACATAACATTACTGTGCTGTAAGAAACTGAGCATGATGAACACAGAGAAGCATAAGAAGACATATAAACTGATGCAAAGTAAAGTAAGCAGAACCAGTAGGAAAATCTACATAATGACTCCAACAATGTAAATGCAGACATGAAAACAATGAAATGAAGTAATTGAAACTGAATGCTGCAAAATTTTACCAATCATGATCTCAAAGAAGAGATATAGAAGACACCCACTCACCACCCACCCAATGTTGCTTTGTTGTTAGGTCATTGCTAACTCTTCATGACCTGATTTTGGCTTTTCTTGGCAGAGTTACTGGAGCAGTTTGTCATTTCCTTCTCCAGCTCATTTTAAAGATGAGGAAACTGAGGCAAACAGAGTTAAGCAACTTGTTTAAGTTCAGCAAGTATCTGAGGCCAGATTTGAACTCAGGAATATGAGTCTTCCTGATTCCAGGTGCAGGGCACTCTACTTCCTCTACCACCTAACTACCCACACCTCTACCTACTTCTTTGCAAAAGTAGGAAACTGTGGGTATGGAACATTGCATATAATGCCAGACTTTTTAAAAAAATTAGTTTTGAAGAACTTTTTGAAAAATGCCTCTTTTTTATTCTTTAGTATAATAGGTAGCTTTCTGGGAGGGGTAGGAGGGAGGATACAATGGTAAATGTAATTTAAATTTTTGAATGTCAATGAAATGTGTATTTAAAAAGATATTATTGTTCATAAATATTTTTGCATGAATTAGTGTTCCAGAGCCTTTCCAGAATCATAGTTAATTGAAAGCAATAGAAGGGAGAGTAGAAAGAAAGGTCCAAAAAACAGGGTTCTTCCCAGGGAAGATCTACTTGGGTAAAAAAAACCAGGTAGGAGCCAGTGTGAGAGATGGCCTAAAGTGCAGTCCCCTCAAGCCTAATAAGGCCATTGTTGAGTTTCACCTTTCTCAGAAATCCACATCAGCGCAGGAAGTTCCTGGTCACTCCGCTTCCTGGTACACGCATACATCTAGTTCCCAAATATGGGTATGTTTGCTTCTATTGGGTATTAGTTGCTGCATTTAGATTGTATGCCTAGAGTACCCAGCCAATGGGGACAAGAGGTAAGAGAGTGGGAGGGGGCATGCTTTGGGGCTATAAAAGCTTGCTTCTCACAGCCTGCGTGCACACTCCCTGGCTGCCGCTGCTAGAGAGCTATGAGGGATGTGCCCTTTCTCATGAGAAAGAATAAAGACCTTTTCTGATCTCTGATTCAGACTCCAAACTCTTGATTTTGGTGGTCACTGTCCCACGCACCAGGGAGTTATATTAGGCCATCTTGGGGAGCTAAGAAGGGCAGTTCAAGAAAGGAGACACAATTCTGTAAAGAGCATCTCTGGCCTCTATGGCCCACCATGAAAATGATGTTAAAAATAGGATCCCAAAAGTCTAGTAATGGAGGAAAGACGTCTCTTCTTATGACACTGAATCTCAGGACTTCTCTTATCTAGCACCCACAAAATGCCACTGGGGAATTTATTCTCTACCTAAATTGTTACCTGAAATATTCCAATTCTCATACTGAAGGAGCTGTGGAAATCATTCCAAATAGGAGTAAGGAAAAACAAATTGCTTCTTAGCCAGGGCTAGCCCTAGCCTGGAACTAAAGTTTGTCTTCATCAATTCAAAGAGATTGTGCACACAACAGTGTCATGAGAAATATTAAAATATTGGAGAAATACAAAATAGCAGAGAAACAAACAAGCAAAAAAAAATTACAGGGTCCTCATCCTACCCGAATTTTTCATTCAGTGGAAAACAAAAACCCTATCTCATACTATTTGAAGCTCCCAAGGACTACCAGTGCTTTGAAAAGAATAAGTGCTTGATAAATACTTGTTGAATGAATAAACATTTGATAATGGATAGATTCACAAACCATCTAAACCAAAATGGTGGTAAACATGTCTGTTTTTATTGAAGATGGTTCAAGTGAAATGCAGACCCTACTGCGGACTGGCAATAGGGCAAGTGAAAGCCAGGTGACATTGGGTCAGAGATTAACATTCAGTAGGGACAGAGAGGACTTGCCCTGCAAGAATGAGAGGCACCTGATGGGCAAAAGGAAAGGAAGAGAGGCCCTAAACTTAGGGGGAAAAGTGCTAGTGGAAGGCTGCCCCAAGTCAAACTTGGCTCACTTTATAATTTTGCCCAGGATTGGCCCTGGTCATGCCTTCTGGGTTATTGCTTTTACTAACCTATCACTGACACAGGTTACTTTTGCCTACTCCAGGCATCCCTGACACAAAGCAAACAAAACATCTTTTCATTCCACTGTACAATGAGATCCAGGTGCAGCACCTGTGTTTGTATACTTCATTGTTCCAAAGCATTAATTGACAAAAGAATGGCTGTTCCCTTAATCTCCCACATATCTCAATTTACAGTCCTGGTGTTGCTGGGAAGTGACTACATGTATTCTCTCCAAATATAATCAATGGGTATTTTTTAAGCCCACTATTATACCCAGAGTCTTATTCCTCAACCACAGGTTTTGCTAGGACTTGCTTTGTATAACACAGAAGGTGAAAGGACAGTTCTCTTTAAGAGTAACTCCTCCCCATCAATTTTTACATCAAAACCCATTAAAATCACATTTTTTTCCTCCCACCTTTCTAGACCTGCCCATGATCTGTGAGAAGGAAGGCTGACTGATCCAAAGGTAAGAACACAGAAGTCCAAAGAGAAAAGAGAATGTGTCTCTTGGACAAGCCAGGGACACACCTATCTTAGGCAGAATAGCAGCATCCAAGGAATCAGCTGACAAATTACCAGCATCTACAATTCTGGTCAGTATTTAGAATCTTAATATATTCAAGCCTGAAAGATCTTCTCAAATCACGTAGTATCATAAGAAATCAGAGAATCATAGATCTTAGGGACTTCCAGCAATTATCTGGTCCATGCTTCTGCCTTTAGAGAGACAAAGCATTATCTTCACTTTATAGATGAAACAATTGATCAATTTTCTTCATTTCTCAGAGTAGAACACCTAGACCTAGATGAAGTCCCTAGATAGGACCAAAATCAGACCTGTGATGAACTGTGAAAAAACAAAAAACCCCCAGCAAACCCCATGTTCAGAATAAGAGAATAATAGGGTTAAAAATCCTGGCTCTGCTATTTACTGTGCCTGTGCCCTTAGGCAAATTTTGTCATCTATAAAATGAGAAAGCTTAAGGAAATGATTTCTGAGCTCCTCTCCAGCTCCTTGACTTTCGATTCTGAGTTGAGTGTTCAGTCCACTCTACCTCCAGTCCACTATCTCTGTCTCTTTCATTGACCCAGGAGAGGTAAGGATGAATAGAATTGGGCCTGTTAGTATATGACTATGTGTATATGCTAGTATGTAAGGGGATGCAGATGAGCCATGTCTTAGAGTATAAACCAATCCTGTCCTTTCCTACTAAGCCTTAAGTGATAATGCTGCTGAACAAACTTTGCTTGGATCTGTTTCACACAGGAGACCATGAGGAAGACAGTGGCAGTCATTGGAGCTGGGGTCAGCGGCCTGGCTTCCATCAGGGCCTGTTTGGAAGAAGGACTTGAGCCCACCTGCTTTGAGAAGAGTGATGATGTTGGGGGCCTGTGGAAATACGCAGTGAGTTGAATTTCATGACTCCACACTGGGGACTTGAAGAAGGGTTTCTATGGCAAAACAAACTAAATGTAAACTTTGTGTTTGAGAAATGACAAAAGCTTCAGAAAAGCAAAGGGAAACCTGTTCTTTCTCATTGGGCTTGAAATATACTAATCCAAGTCAGTGGCATCCCATCTTCCACCTGAAAATAGCACCTAAGACATACTCCGCATTTTGATGAGAACTCAGTATAGATGGCAGACTAATGAAGAGTAGTTGATGGTGGCATTATTTGTAGAGTACTGGATGTGGAGTTAGGAAGACCTGAGATCATATCTTACCTCAAACACTTACTAGCTGCGTGACCCTAAACAAATGACTTTGCTTCTCTCATTTTCAGTTTTCTCCCCTATAAGATGGGGGTTATCATAGCACCTACTTTAATAGGGTTGTTGTGAGGATTAAATGAGATGATATATGGAATGTACATAAATGATAGATATTATTATAGCTACTAATGAACTAGAGTTGGTTTTTTTTTTTGGAAATGACCCAAATCTATTCCTTCAAATGAAGAGAGGATGGTGAATCTAAAGCCAGAAGAGACTTCAAAAGCCATCAAGCTCAACTGCCTCGTTTTGGAGGTTCAGAAAAGATAAATGAATTGTCTGTCTCATACAGAGAGTAATCATTAGAGGCAGGATTTGAACCCAGATCTTCTGACTGCAGAGCCAGTGCTTTTTCTTTTATACCAAATTGTCTCCTTAATTGCACCCATAGACACCAATTGAAACCCTCTTCAACTCTTTAGTAAATAGTCTTTGTGACTTGCTGTTGGAAAAAAAAATCGTTGTCTCTTGGCCAACCTTTTCGTAATAAGAACCTCCAAACTAAATAAGGCTCATCCTCAGATTAGATACACACTGTCTGCAACTAAGCCTCTAAGTGAGGCCTTTCAAACTTGCTAGGCTTTGCACTTTGCTGGCAAGGTGGATCTAGGCCCCTAACACAAGGCTTTTTGTAAGGTTGAAGGGCTGACCCATGATAAATTAAATTGAAAGCCAGAAGCTTTAGGTATCAACTTTGGAGAAGACAAAATTGATTTTCTGCTGTGGAAGTTTGTATTCTTGCCCAGGAAAAAGACCCATTTACTTCAGCAGGCAGATAAAAATCAGGGGGATGTGGGGGGAAACTTCAGTGACTTTGGGGGAGATCACAGCATATTTTGACGAATGCCAACAAAGTAAGCTTACTAATGGGGAATCCTGTGAGGCTGATAAATGTTGGCATGATGGATTTAGGCCTCCAAGCCAGGAGAGAGATAGTCCCTTTATCATTCATTGCTGCCAAACTCAAACCTGCCTCCTTTACTGAGGGAAAAACCCAAGAGTCATGGGCAAAAAGGGGCTTTGGAAAATAGCATCAAAATGGCCACAGCAAGAACTGAAGAGATTCTTCTGAAGAGATTCAATTCCAGGCAAGACATTAACACCTAAGACACTTTATATTACTTATAAATTCAGTAATCAAGTATCTACTAAGCACCTAATGTATGCCAGGCACTGTTGATTTATAGAAAGATAAAAGACAGTCCCTGCTCAAGATGCTCACAGTCTAATGGGGGAGATAGCATGGGAAAAACTATGAACAAAAAAGTACATACAAGATTAACTAGAGATAATCAACAGGTTCAGTTCTCTGGATCCTCAGTGCCTTTGTCTCCAAGCATTTGCAGATAAGTGGGGAAAACATACTTGGATCCACTCTGAATTCACCTGAGTTTCCTCCATGACACAATGGTCTTTTAGGCTTTGGGTGAGGCAAATTCACCAACTATGTTAATTTGTTAATAGATGAATTAGTGAGACATCCCACAGGTTGATTTTCAATCTTTTCCTTCCAAATGAGAGAAAATGTTTATTTTCAGGTCTGCTACCCTGAACCCACATCTTCCCCATGCGGAGTCTTTCCTCACTTTTTGCCAACATGAAAATGGTTCCAGTGGAGCACTCTGACTGTCCACTTGTCATATGGCACTCTTGCCACTTCATCAGCCCATCTCTCTTCCTATCATAGATCTCCTTGATGTTATCTTATACTCCTGTTCTTCAGCATTCCACAATTGGCTATATGTTAACATAACCAATACAAAGCAGGTATAACTGGGACAAATAATGCAGAAGAACAAGAAGCTTGGTTCAGAGTTAAATGTTGTTTAGTCATTTCAGCTGTGTCTGGCTCTTTGTGACCCCATTTGGGGTTTTCTTGACAAAGATACTGGAGTGGTTTGCCATTTCCTTCTCCAGCTCATTTGACAGATGAGGAGACTGAGGCAAACAAGGCTAAGTGACTTACCCAGAGTCACACAGCTAGTAAGGATCTGAGGCCAAATTTGAACTCAGGAAGATGAGTCTTCCTGACTCCAGACCCAGCACTTTATCCACTGTGCCGCCTAGCTGAACATTCAGAGTTGAATAGGAGAAGGATAAAAAGTCAGATTATTTTCTAGAAATCATGCTTTCTTGCCAGCCTCAAGTTTCTCATGAAAGCAAAGACCATCTTTTAGAAACAAACATTTTACTTGTGTTACTATATGGAAGGAAGACACAGACCAGTGAGTATTACAAAAAGGGACAGCTAGATGGCACAATGGATAGTGAGCCAGGTCTGGAGTTAGGAAGACAGCTTCCTGAGATCAAATCTGGCCTCAGACACTGTCTAGCTGTGTGACCCTGGGCAAGGCACTGAACCTCTTTGCCTCAGTTTCCTCATCTGTAAAATGAACTGGAGAAGGTAATGGCAAACCACTCCAGTATCTTTGCCAAGAAAACTCCAAATTGAGTCACAGAGTAGAACATGACTGAAAACAACTGAATAACAACAACAAAACAGAGAGCTAATAGAAAGATAGATGATGAATATGAGCTGGCTTTTCTTCAGAGTTCCACATTAGATATAACCAATGAACAATCACTGGAACTGAAGTGAGAAGAACTGGACTTGAACTCTAGATCCCCACCTGTGTAACCTTAAGCAATTTATTTACTTCCTTTGCACCTCAGTTCCCTCATCTGATAAACAAGGGGATTAGATTAGATAATATATAAAATTCTTTCCAGCTTTAATGTTTAATGACTCCATAAAGTTTTTTGCTGATTTATTCTTTAAACTTTATTTTTCTTCCTAGGATCATGCAGAGGAAGGAAGGGCCAGTATTTACCAATCTGTATTCACCAACTCTTGCAAAGAAATGATGTGTTTCCCAGACTTCCCTTATCCTGATGACTATCCTAACTACACATAACACTGAGGTCCAAAAATACATAAAGATGTTTGCTCAAAAGAAGAATCTTTTAAAATATATACAATTTGAGGTAAGGCTTCTGTTATCTGCTTTTTTCTTAATATTAAGATGTATACTATGAGGAGAGCACATTCGTACAAACAACACCCCATTATAGAAATAGAGGCCAAATATTCATACCCTTTGCAGATCGAATGTGAATTTGGACTGTCACCTACAGAATTATTCATGTGATAATTCTTTAGGGGAACATTCCCCTCCACCCTGGAATCAAAGTATACTGACAAACAATAGAAAAATGCCATCAAGAGATACACAGATACAAGTTACCATCATATCTGTGTGCTCTGATATTCCAAGAACAACCCAAGAGCTCTTGAGTAGTGGTTTAGATTGCTGTAGAGCCGCTCTGGACTCCCTTCTAACAGGTGTTGGTTCAAAAGAATATGGCACCTAATGGGGATTGTGTCATTAAATGCAGAAAAATTTAGACAAATGCTGAATCTACCTGCTTCCTTTATCTTGTGCTAAATTAGTGAATTTCACCCTCACACAGAGCCAGAGAAGTAAAATATATGAATTATTTCAAGAAATGAGAATAACTTTTGATATGTTCTTGGAACTCTTTACCTATTTTTTATAAAAAGCAGTGTGGGGGAAAATTTTATGAGTCATATATTGGGTTTGTGCTTATACTTTTTTTGTGAAGAGTAATCCTGCTACTTGGTCTATTAACCAACATAGCACTAAAGCCTAGTATGCCAGTATCTATCACAGATTAAACTGACTTTACTGATTTTAATTAAATTCAGATTATAAGGAAACTTCGCCCCATAAAGCCACTCATTGAGTGAGTAGAAGATAAAAGTTCTTTGTCCACAACCAACAATACAATCTCACCCCAAGCATAAGAGCTATGAATGCCACAGTGTGTAGGCAGTTTACCGGTCGATCAAAAACCATTTATGAAGCAGTTACTATGTGCCAGGCACTGAGACAAGCATTAGGGATACAGAGAAAAATAAGCATAGTCTTTGTCTTCCAGGAGTTCACATTCTAATAGAGAACAACGCATGTAATTAATTATGTACATGCAAAATTTACACAAAGGAGAAGAAGGTCATCTTAGAATTGCTGATCTTATTAGTAGTTGAAGGAATTGGAAAAGTCCCCCTGAAGAAGATAGAGAGAGGGAGGTGAGGAAGGAAAACATTTTAGGCGTGGGGGACAGTGAGGGCTTGGCTCCTATTACGACTGGTTTCTGAATTTGTGGTACACCTTGAGCCATGTTGATCCACTTGTGAGATGATATTAAAGTTATCTGGGACAAAAACTATTTAGATGACTCAATTGACCACTGTCTTCTCTTTTAATCCAGTCTCAGAGGAAGAGGTGACGCTCCTTCTAGCAGATACCAGCCTGTCTACTTGTACTGTGATCCTATCTCTCCTGCATCCTCTAAAAGCTGATGCCTGGCTCATCCCATCTTTCCCTAATTTTTCATTTTTTCTTATAACAATGACTCCTTCCCTATTGCTTACACATATGCCTTGATCTTCACCGACCTTAAACAAGCCTTCACTAAACCCTACCAACTGCTCAAGCTATCATTTTATATTTCTCCTTCCTTTCATAGCCAAGTTCAAAGAAAAAGCTGTCTTTACTCACCTCCATACTCTCCCTGAGCATTCACTTCTGTGTCTCTTACAATCTGGATTGCAACCCACTTATTCAGATGAAACTACCCTCTGTAGGGTCACCAATAGTCTATTAATTGCCAAATCCAATGTTCTTTTCTCAGTACTAATTCCTCTTGATCTCTATAAAGCATTTGACACTGTTGACTACTCCTCTTCTGGATTTTTATACACTATTTTCTCCTCTCAAGATTTTTATTAAACTTCTCTATCCTGATTCTTCACCTACCTGTCTGGCCATTTATTACTAGTGTCTCCTACAGAATTATCATTGTTGACCCCATTCCCCCAAGCATGGGTATCCCCTAGGGCTATGTCATGGGCCCTCTTCTTCCTACATACTCTTTCAGTAATCACATCAGCTCTGGTAATTTCAACCATTACCTCTATGCTAACAACTCCCATAATCATATATCAAGGCCTAGCCTCTATCCCTAAATTCCAATGACATATCACCAACCAGTGATGCATGTCAAAATCAACATGTTCAAAACAGAACTCACTATCTTGTCTCTCCCCCATCTTATTCCCTCTCCCATTCAAGCCCACAACTTTTCCAATGATCCTTATTTCAGTTGAGGGCACCACCACCTTTCTAGTCACCTATATTCACAATCTCAGAATCACCATCTACTCTTCCTTCTCCCTCATTCATCCCATCTACTCAGAAGTTAAGTCATATCAATCCTACCTCCACCTCTCATACCAAGGTTATCCCGTATCTTTTATATATATATGTATATATAGTTACATGTTATCTCTCCCATTAGAATGGAAGTTACTTGAGGACAAGGACTGTTTGACTTTTTCCTTTTTACCCCCAGGGCCTAGCACAATGCCTGATACATCATAGACACTTAAAAGACATCTATTGATTGATTGGCTCTTCCAAGAGTATGTAGAAAGTGATATTTGAGCTTGAAGGAAGATATGTATTCTGTACGGTAGAGGAGAGTGTACATTATAAGGATGAGGGATGGCTGGTACGAAGGCACAGGAGGAGAGAAATGGTGCCTTGTGTAAAGAATGTCAAGAAGGTCAGTTTAGACAGATTGTAGGGTCCTGGAAGGGGAGTGATGTGTAATTAGGCTGGAAAGCCAGGATGGGTCCAAGTTGTAAAAGGATTTAAAAGATTTTTGCTTGTTTGTTTTAAGGAAGAGACTTGGAAATGTTTGAAGGCGGGGGGAAGAGTAGATTGGGAGAAGTTGGAGATTACAGAGAGAAGAGATGATCTATGGGACAATTTGCTGGAAGAGACAAAAGACATAAGATCAAGAGCAATATCAAAAGATAGATCTTGATAAGGAGAAAGACATTATCAGAGCCCAGAAAAAAGGAAGAGAGATTGAGAGAAGATGACACCAAGAGGTTTTGAAATGAAGAGAATTTGAGAAGAGAAAGCTCAGGAAGAATGGTTTCAATATTCTCAGTAGAGTAAGAGTGGAGATCCTCAACTGAGAGAATGGGGAAAGGGAGGTGTGGGAGGCTTGAGGAGAGAAGCAAAGTTTTGGAATAGCTTTGGTGTGGAATGAGATAGGGAGTCAATTGGGGAGGAATAAAAGGCTCACCTTGATGTCCTGAGGACCCTGTTGGAGTAGGATAACAAATTTACAGTGTACCCAGAGAGCATGGCAGTATATGAGTTCCTCCAGGTTCATCCAACAGCATATGAGAAGGAGTAAAGGAGGTAGATAATGGGAGTAATAAATAATTAGAGTTTGGTAGGGGATGAGCAGCTATAGGATAAAGAGCTGAAAGATTTAAGAGTGAGGATGGTATGGAGGGCAATGGGTTAACTATAGGATTGAGATTAGGAAGGGAGAAAAGTGAAGTCAGAGCAGGTGTGATGGTTTGATAAAATATTGAGAGGGAAAAAGATTAGAAGTCATGATCAAGGTAAAGGAAAGGGGGAGGAAGGGTAAGAGGTTAGGGTCAGACAGGAAGAACTAAGGCTATCTTTCAGTAAGGGATTTATTTTCAGAGGATTTTAAGGCATTTTAGCCACAGTAATTTCTATTTTAAATATGTAGATTGTTTAATGATTATTTAATCATGTAATCCATCTCCCAATGTTCAGGACAAAGCACAAAAATTATTTCATTTACCTGCAGAAACACTCCAAAGATCATAGAATTACATATTTCTGTGTATATATATGTATGTGCACCCATACATCCATGTGTATGTATTTATATGGGATTCTTTTTTCTCTGGGTTCCTTTAAGACAGTGGTCACTAGCGTAAAGAAACATGCCAATTTCTCAGTCACTGGCCAGTGGGATATTGTTACTGAAAAAGATAGAAATCAAGAATCATCTGTATTTAATGCTGTGCTGATTTGTTCAGGACACCACGTATATCCCAATATGCCAGTTGATTGCTTTCCTGGTAAGTATGGAAGATACATAGTTTTCCATGTAACTTCCATAACACCCAGCAATTTCTGCACGGGTAACAAATATGTACAAGATGGACAAAGCTAGCATACTCTTTTAAAAATTAAGTTTTATTAATATTTTCTGTATTTACAATTCAAACATTTACATTTCTGTTAAAAATACTAGAAAACATAGGAATGAATGGACCTTTCCTTAAAGTTATAGTGTGTGTGTGTGTATATATATATATATATATGTGTGTGTGTGTGTGTGTGTGTATGCATGTATTTATATGTAGATATGTATTATGTATGTACGGGCATATGTATGTGTATCACTTTGGTTGTTGTCCTTCATTCTCAAACAGAACCAAAACGACATCACTATGTTGGGGTCAGTTGATGCTCAGTCATTTCAGGTGTATCTGACTCTTCATGACCCCACTTGGGATTTTCTTGGAAAAGATACTGGAGTGGTTTGCCATTTCTTTTTCAATCTCATTTTACTGATGATGACACTGAGGCAAACAGGGTTAAATAACTTGCCCAGAGTCACACAGATAATAAGTTTCTAAGGACAGATTTGAATTCAGACCCAGTTCTCTATCTACTGTGCCTTGTAGGTGATATACTGATATATATGTATAATGAGAGATATACACACACATACATATATATATATGCATACATATATATACACATATATGCACATATACATACATACACACATATAAGTACAATCCATATTTTTGTGCATATATATATGCATATATATATGCTTCCATTATTTATAATAGAGATAAGTCAGAATTTTTTCTAATAAATTAAGTAGTGAAATAAGGGTGCTCATTATCACCACTTCCGTTTGACATAGTTCTAGAAATGCTGGCTATAGAAATAAGACAAGAAAAAGAAGTTGAGGGAATAAACATAGGTAAAGAAGACACAAAATTATCACTTTTTGCAAATGTTATGATGAGATACTTAAAGAACCCAAAAGAGGCAATTTAAAAATTAATTGAAACAATTAATAACTTTAGTAAAACTTACGGGACATAGAATAAATCCAGAAAAATCATTATCATAGGAAGAGGTAGAAAGAGATATCCCATTTAAAATGACTATGGAATTCTACCACTTGGGAATCTATCTTACAAGAAACACATGAGACCTATATTAAATACAACTACAACAACTGTTAATAGAAATAAAGACAGACCTAAGTAATCAGAAAAATATTAATTACTTATAGGTAAGATGAACTCATGTAATAAAAATGACAAAACTCCTTATATTAATTTACTTATTCCAACCAACAAAAAGATTACTTGACAGAACTAGAGAAAATAATAAAATTCACATGAAAGGAAAAAAGTCAAGAACCAAAAGAGAAACAGTGAAAAGAAATGGGAATAAAAGGGGTCTAGCAGTGCCAGACCTCAAACTATACTTCAAAGCAGTAATGATAAAAAATAGAGTACTGGTTAAAAAAATAAAAATAAAGAGCTCAATCACTGAAACAAATTAGGTATACAACATACAGAAGCAAATGCTTCTAATACCATAGTCTCCAACTAACACAAAGACCCCAGGCACCGTAATCCACAGGTAACATGAAGACCTAGGTACTGGAATAAGTTCTCACTATTTGATAAAAAACTTCTGGGAATATTGGATAGCACTAAGGAAGGAAATAGATTTAGACCAACACCCCACACCTTATACAAAGATAAGATCCAAATACATATGTGACCTAGATATAAAAGGATACATCATAAACAAATTAGAGAAACATGGAAAAAATTGCCTATCAGAACTATGGATAGAAGAAAAGTTCACGACTAAGCATGGGATATAGAGGATCATAGAAGTAAGCATAATTAAAATAAAAGGTTTTTTTACCAGATTATTTCACTGATATTGAGAACTGTAGGTAAAGGAATTACCTCTAGCAGTATGTATCAATAAGTATCTGCAACTTACAGTCTGGGAAAGTTACCTGGGTCACTAAAAGGTTAAGTGACTTACCCAGGGTCACAAAGCCAGTGTGTGTCAAGGTAGTATTTGAACTCAGGCTTCCCTGACTCCAAAGCCAGCTCTCTAACTATTACAGGGTTCCATACTGCCTTTTAATGTGTAATCATTACAACAAAAACCTTTATAATTACCCAGATATGGAAATAGACATTTTTCCTCACCTGGAATGAAAACAGTTCAGTTAGGTGCCACGGTAGACGCACCGTTCTTCCCCTCTGTGTAGATGGGAGGGAATGGAGGGCCCTGGGGTACAGGCACCACCACAATTTTGGGGAGGGGGTGTTGCAGCCTGCATTTCAAATTCACTGGGCCAAGAAGGAAGAAGCCTACTTACCCTTTGTTGATTCCCTAAGGCAACTCCTCCAAATCCCCCATTACTAATGGTTCTATATTTATGCAGAGGAGGATTTGAAAAGTCAAATCAACAAAGAGAGGATCAGAAAGTCTGGTGAGAATCCCAGAGAGAAAAGTGTCATGAAAACCTGAAGAAAAGGGAGTGTCAAGGAGAAGTTGATTGACAGTGTCAAAGGCTGCGGAGGTCAAGAGATGTGTGAGGATTGTGAAAAGGCCATCAGATTTGGCAACAGAGAGCACTGATAACTTTGGAAATGGAAGTCTCAGTTAAAGGATGAAGTTACAAGACAGACTTTGGAGAGTTAAGACAAGAGTGATAGGGAAAAAAAGTGGAGACAGCTATAGTCGACAGCCTTCTCAAGTAGTTTAGCCACAAAAGGGAAGAAAGGTATAGGATTATAACTAGTGGGGATGGATATATCTATTGAGGGTTTTTTGAGGATAGGGAAGACATGGGCATGTTTATAGGCAGTAGGCAAGCAACTGGTAGACAAGAACAGATTGAATATTAGTGAAAGTAGGGATGAGAGAGGTCTTGATCTGCTGGAGAAGAAGGGATGGAATAGGATCACTTCAGTATTTAGAGGGGTTTGACTTGGCAAGAAGAACCATCTTGCCATGTAAGAAAGGGACAAAGGAAGAGATAATATAGGAAAATACTCAGTGATATGAGATGAGGAAGAGGGAAGAAGTGGGAGAACAAAAATGTCTATTCCCTACTGCGTTCTTGCCTTATTCCTCTGGGTCTGTTTATTCAGGAGTTAGAGAACAATGAGGCTAAGGTCAAGTCTAAAGTCCATCATAAACAGTTAGCTTGACTCTAGATTGTGCCCCTAACCTTATCCAGCCATAGTACAAAAGTAGGTATTGGAGTCACTGGGAACACATATAAGAAAATATATGTCTATGGGTCAGCCAAAGTTCTACAGGAAAAATAATTCAAAAGAAATGTCTACAATGGGTCAGAAATATCACCAGAGAACCACACATTAACTCAAGAGCACAAGTGAGTATAACAGGCGTTCCCAGAGCTATATTACAAGGTGAAGAAGGCCACAATAACTTTGGAGCATTCCCAAGGAAGGCGTAGTAAGTTTTCAGTCTCCTCTCTGACATTTCTTGTCTCTATTTGCAAAGTTAAGTAGAAAAACAACCTAGTCAGTTTCTCTTATAAGTCCATTAGCTAAAGGGAGAGGCAAACCCCAAATAAACCATATTATGGCAGGTTTTCACAATATTGTGGTACAATTGCCTACCATACATTACTGTTGCTGAAAAAGAGAAGTGGACAGATATTATGTAGGGTCAGTCTATATAAAAATGGGTATAGGAGAGGTAAGGGAATCCAGAGCACACAGTGAAATTTGGCAAGGGTACATGTTTTGTGTCCAACCTTGGTTTGACCAGGGTCTTGAGTATGACCATAGGCCTTGTATCTCCTCATAGATCATCTTATCTATTTTTTATCCTCCCAACTGCTAGTGTCTACCCACATTGAAGGTGATTGAGTGAAAAAAAAATGACCTTTCATTTTGTATATACATATATATTTGCACATTGTCTCACCTGACAAAATATAAGCTACCTGAAGGCAGATACTGTTTCATTTTTGTCTTTGGATCCCTAGCACCAGCACAGGGCCTGGCACAGAGTAGGTGCTCAATAAATGCTTACTGATTAACTATAAATTTTTATAGTACGTAATTTAGTGAAGAAAGTCAGCCCATAAAGTCATAGAGGGCTTCTAGTCTCTTAGATATGGACTAGGAATCCATATGATACACAAAATGAAACTTGGACTGGCCAACTTAATCAAAACAGTCTGTTATCATCAGTCTTTATGGTCATTCTGTGTCATTACAATTACATCAGTCGTGTGACAATTAATCCCTAGAAATGAAGCAAACTGATCCTTGTGACTAATACCCTCATCCATGTTTCTATCTGCAATGCCCAGGTATGACCAGTGATAGTAGAGGCAGGTAGGTGGTAGAGTGGTCAGAATTCTGGACCTGGAGTCAAGATTAACTGAATTCAAACTTGGTCTCAGAAATGTACTAGCTGTGTGACCATGACAATTCACTTTACCTCTGTCTGCCTCAGTTTCCTCATCTGTAAAATGGAGATAATATTAACATCCACCTCCCAGAGTTTTTGTGAGGATCAAATGAGATAATATTTATAAAATGCTTTGTAAAACTTGAAGCGTTATATAAATACTAATTATTATTTTTAGTTACTCTTTATTAATATTAATATCATCATGGAATCAGATTTTAGAGCTAGAATGAAACTTAAAATTCATCTCATCCAACCTTTTCACTTTACTGAAGAAGAATCTGAGGCCCAGAGCAGTTAAGTGATTTGCTCTTGGAATTTGTTTCCTTCAAAATTCAGTTCAAGAGCTATCTTTTACATGAAGCTTTTCTTGATTCCTACCTCCTCCAAAACTGCTCCTGTCCTTTCTCCAAAAATTATCATGTAATTATTTTGTATGTATCCTGTATATACTTCTACAACCAGCATGTGTTGCTGTGGAGCAAAGTTGTCTGTGTAGTTGTTCCTTTTCGACATTGCCCTCCCTATAGGAAAAAGGTGGGGCTGAATTCTCCTAAGCCACACCTCTTTCCTCCTACTGAAAATCCTTAGTAGATTATCTGACCTATTTAAATTCTGTGTATTTCCATTTAGCTACTAGCTTCTCCATTTCCAAATTACTCATGATGGAATGATAGATAGATAGATAGATAGATAGATAGATAGATAGATCATTATATTGATAGAGAGATGTATAGTGCTACATAGATGTATAGAGAGATGGTAGATGATGGATGGTTGGATAGATACAAGATAGATGGATGGGTAGTTAGATAGATAGATAGATAGATAGATAGATAGATAGATAGATAGATAATGTGCCAAGCACTGTGCTAAATGCTGGAGATACAAATACACAAAAAAAGATGGTCTTTACTCTCAAAGGAGCTTATATTCTAACAAGACATAACGAAACACAGAGGAGAGTTGGAAAGCAGAGGGGAAGGAGAAGGTATTCTGAAGAGTGGGTTGGGCCAGGAGTGAAGTGAGGGGCATGGCTGGGGCTCCTGAAGAAATGGTGATTCAGGACAGGGATTTGCCAGTCGTGATTGACCATAGTTTTATGTGAAGCAAAATTTCTGGATAAAGAAACAACTTAAAGGAATGGTGAGAAAATCATATGAGCAGCAGACATGAGGAGGGGGAAGAATTAAAGAGTGAAAACTCTTTGGATAGTTGCCTTAGTTCATAAAGGGACAGTCACCAGAGAGGCTCAGTTGGGGTTCTTTATTCCATAAAGCTGAGGTTTGGCTCTGAGCTTAACCTACCATCCTCAGTTCTAAGTGCCCAGACACATCTTGCAAGATTTCTGTAGGGAGACCCGATGGTCATCTCTGCTGCTGCTGTACCTGCTGCCCCCTCAGCTTTGTCCAGACTAGCACAAAACTTCTAGGTGGGTAGATCTCCTCTCCTCAAATGCAAATCACAGTCAATTTCTCTCAGGGCTAGGAGGGAATTCTGTCCCCGTAAACTACAAGTACCAAGATTCATTTAAGCTTCAGAATCCCTATCTACAGAGGATTCTCAGTCTGTCTGATTATCCTGCAACATTCACAAATGTACCTACTATCCCCTCTGATAGACTGTAAGCTCCTTAAGGCAGGGACTGTTTCAGTTTTGTCTTTGTATCTCCTAACACAGTGCTTGGAACCCAGTAGTAATATACATTAAGAAATGTTTGTTGATTGGTTAATTGGCTGACTGTTTAAGGTAATACAGGTAGTAAGTAGGGGTTCAAACCCACGACTTCTGACTCAGATCCAGGGCTCTTTCCCCTATGCCTGGTTAAATGACTCACGTGACAAAAAAAAAAGATAAAAAGATTATTTTCAGATTCTATCTAGAATATTAAAATCATGAAAGCACCTGAATGGAATAATATGTAATTTCTAGTGACCATTTGACAAACATCCCTTTGACTTCTCTGTCAAAAACCACAAGCTGAAAAGGCATCTTGGGGTGTGTGTGTGTGTGTGTGTGTGTGTGTGTGTGTGTGTGTGTGTTTTAATTATTAGGGCAACTAGAATTTAAAGGCAAATATACAACCAAAAATAGTTTGATTTCTCCATAATGCCTTCAGTAAATGAATGAATAAAAAAATCATTTATTAAGTACTTTCTATGAGCCAGGTGTTGTGCTAAGCATTGGAGATACAAATACAAGCAAAGGAAGCCAATTCCTGCCCTCAAAAATCTTACAAGAAAGACAACCCATCAAAGATGGGCAGGGAAGGGAGGAAGGGAAGGACATATGCAAAATTTGGAAACAGGAAGTGAGGCCTGGATCCAAGAGCAGGAAGTTGAGGAGACAGCCAGGAACCTGGTTTGGAAATGTCTAGGAATTAAATTTGTTTCCCATGCCTCTCACAGGACTAGAAAAGTTTCAAGGCAGCTATATTCACAGCCGGGACTACAAGGGTCCAGAAGCCTTCAAGGGGAAGAGAGTGCTTGTAATTGGCCTAGGGAATTCTGGATCAGATATTGCTGTTGAGTTAAGTCACGTGGCTTCACAGGTATGGAAACAAAGAACTTTCAGAAAAGAACTTAGACCCTTTCTAATCTAACTGACACATTGCTAGAGATGAGTGATGGGGCATACTTATCACCCAGAAAGAACTCCATTCACTTTTCTGACCTTTTACAACCTACTCAGTTTTCCACAGGAAAGTTAAGTCAGGTGATACACACCACTAAGTAAGTAGATTCTGTAGGTATTTTCATGAGGATTCACATATCTGAAAGCCTCACATGCTGTTGAAATTGAAGGTCTAGGTCAAAGGACACCTTTTTTTCACAGAGTCTTCCCTTCTCTCATCATTAAGTTGTTTTACAGTCATGTCCAACTTTCTGTGACCCTATTTGGGATTTGGTTGGCAGAGATACTAGAGTGGTTTGCCGTTTTCTTTTCCAGCTCATTTTACAGATGAAGAACTGAGGAAAATAGGGTTAAGTGACTTGCCCAAGGTCATATAGCTGAAAAGTATCTGAGACTGGATTTAAACTCACAAAGATAAGTCTTCCTGACTCCAAGCCCAGTGCTTTATCCACTGCACCACCTAGCTGTTCACTTTCTCTATTCCAACCTCAATTTCCCCCAGATCTCAATCCTTTACAAATTATCATTACCACTTGTTCTAAATATTCTATGTTGTATTATTTCTGTATAACATGACACCTCAATTAGTTTGTAAACTACCTGATAGTAGACTATAGCCTATTTTTCTTTGTGTCTCCTTTAAAATGCAGAGAATGCCTGAATGAGTTCATGTATAAATAGATCAAACTGACCATCATTTTTTTAGGTGAAAGGAACACTTAAGTGATAAGAACTGTATTATTAACTTATATTTAGTAAGCACCTACCGCTACATGCTAGGCACCATGCTAAGTCTTAGGTATTCATCATTTGTACACTACTTTCAGATTCTCAAAGCATTGTGCATGCTCTTCTTCATTTGATCCTTATAAAAATTCTGAGAGAAGCAAATTTCAAGGGCATTATTACCCCCATTTTACAGGGGAGTAAGTGTCAGAGGAAAGACTTGAACCTAGTTTTCTCCTGGCTTCATGCCCAATACTCTACTATACCACACTGCTTTGCAGGGATTTAAGGTCCCTTAGTCGTTAATACATATGTAATGAACAGTGCTTACAACTAGATCCTGTAAAAAAAAATATATAAAGACATACAAATCATGATTCCTGTCCTCAGGGAATTTCCAATGAGATAGAGGAATGGGTGAGAGAAGAGAAGCTTCAAAACAAGATCAGCATATGTATGTGAAAAAAAAGGGCTTAACTTTGGGGGATATGTGATTTCTCAAGTTAGGTTTCTCTGGGCCCTTCATCTTAAGGATATTAGTAAGATGGAGCACTGATCCCAAAATCAGGAGGAACTGAGTTTAAATCCAGCCTGAGACACTTATTAGCTGTGTGACCCTAGGCAAATCACTTAACACTGCTTGCCTCAGTTTCCTCATCTGTCAAATGAGCTGGAAGAGCAAATGGCCAACCATTCCAGTGTCTTTGCCAAGAAAACCCCAGATGGGGTCACAGAGAGTCAGACATGACTGAAAGGACTCAACAACAACCACAAAAGCTAGAAAATCACCTAATTTGTAGCTAAGTTGATTTTGTTTATGAAAAAATGATTTTGTGTAATCAAAATTGTGCATTTTGCCTCCTGCGAACCTTTAGATCATTTGTTTGCTCATGAATTCCTCCCTAATTTATAGATCCAACAGGGAATCTCTTCCATGTTTCTCTAATTTCTTTATTATGTCACCATGTATATCTAAATCACATACCCACTTGGACTCAGTTTTCTCACCTGTAAAATGGATAAAATAACTACTTCATCCCACACCTCATGTGGTTGTTGTGGAGATTTGAAAGAGATTATGTATACAAAACACTTTGCAAACATTAAAGCACTATCTAAATGTGAAAAAAAAATATTGCCGTTAACTGCTCCAGCTCTGCCATATTGGTTAGAACCTTGGATAGGTCACACAAACTCTCCATGATTGTTTCTTCATACCTAAAATGAGAATGAGAGGCAATCATGGTGTAGTAGATAGAGAGATAGGAAGAACTGGGTTTAAAACCTGCCTCTACATGCAAAGCTGTAAGGTTCCCTTTCTATTCTTCATAGATTAATTGTTGAAACTTACATTGCCTTTCTTTTTGCTTTTTTCTCTTTCTAGGTCTTTATTAGCACAAGAAGCGGTTCTTGGGTAATGAGTCGGGTTTGGGATGATGGCTACCCTTGGGATATGGTGTATATAACTCGTTTCAAAACCTTTCTCTGGAATCTCCTCCCTAACTTTGTCTCAGACTGGTTTTATGTTAAGATGATGAACTCACGATTTAAACATAAGAACTATGGCCTGATGCCATCCAATGGGTATGTAATATAGTTTAAAAAGTGAGGTGATAGCTTATGACTACAACTCTCTATTTACTCATATACCTGATTCGAGCTAGTGAGATCCATTTGAGGATTAGATGGGTAATATGGTACATACCCAGGGTCATATGTATCCTATACCAACCATTCCCCAATTTGTGGGTACTAAATTTGTTTCCAGTTCTTTACTACCACAAAGAATGGTATTATCCATTTTTTGGTGTGTATTGGACCTTTGTTTCTGTCTTTGACTTTCTTGAGACCAATTCATAGTTCACTAAGGAAGTTTTAGTTTTCCTGCAAACGTGACTCTTCCTATTTTTGAGGAGGGGAGGGGGAAATCAATTTTGCCAATTTTCAAAATATAAGATAAAAATTCAAGAATGTTTTCATTTGCATTCTCTTATTATTAGTGACTTGGAACATGCTTTTAAGTGGTCATTTACAGTTTGTAGTTATTTTGAAAATTATTCACATTCTTTGACCACATATCTATTGAGGAAGAAAGCTTTTAATTTTTCAGAGAAAAAAAATCATTGCATTCCTTCTTTAAAATAAGAAAGTATGACACTCTTACACAGTGCCTTTTTCCAACTTTAAACAGGTTATTCTGTCTTTGAGCCAATACCTATTTTATTTCTTATTACTTTATCATTTTGTTTTTTATTTCATGAGACAGTAGTGGCATAGAGTGTTAGGCTTGGAAAGGGAGGGGCCCTGTCCCTTCTTCCTGTAATTCTTTCTTTCCTCATCTCTGCCCTCTGCCTTCCCTGGCTTTCTTCAACTCTCAGCTAATGCTCCACTTTCTGCAAGAAACCTTTCCTCAGTTCTCCTTAATCTTGGTATCTTCCCTCAACATTATCTCCAATTTGTCAGATAGATATATAGTTAGATGGAGATAGATAGATAGATAGATGGATGGATGGATAGGTGGATGGATGGGTGGATGGATGTTATTTGCTTGTAGTTGCTTGCCTTTTATCTCCCTTATTAGAATGTGAGCTCCTTAAGAGTATGGAGCTTGTTTTTTGCTTTTCTTTGCAGTCCCAGCATTTAGCATAGTTCCTGGCACATATAAATGCCTTTTGACTTTTGTTGATCTAGATTCAAAACTATTGCTTCTGACATTTCCTAACTGTGTGATCTTAGGAAAGTTATTTAGCCTCTCTCTGATTTAGGCAGTTCCCCAGGACATATCAACACAACACCTGGAATATAGAAAATGTTTTTAAAATGCTAATTAACTTATCTTCTTAAGTCATATAGTTAGCAATCAAACTCAGGGAGGGCATTCTGCCAAGGGAGTTCCTCAAGCTAATAAAATCACAGATCATATACCATTTCACTTCATTTTATTATATTTTTCTCCAAATAGAGCTTAAATAATCTGGGATTTGCCCAGATGGTTAAGCTCTGGAGACCTGGTACAGTTTTTGTACCCAAGCACAATTAAAACAAAACAAAACAAAAAAAACTACCTCTTTGCACAGATTTGTGGGCAATAAATTCTGCTTTTGAAATTCAGCGCTAAAAAGTCCTACATTTTTCCCTTCTCATTGAAGTAGGAACTCAGCCAGTGATTTCATTGGTACAAAGACCTCCCCGTACCAAAACAGATCAGTGCATTCTCTGCAAGTTAGAGCAGTAAAGTCACTTAGAGTATTGAAGGTTCAGGTGACTTAGTCTGAAGGGTCACACGGTCAGAATGTGCCAGAGCAGGATTGAACACAGACCTGGCTCCACAACAGCCAGCTCACCATCCACTATACCATATCATCACAATTTTCACAAATTACTTTTCAATATCTTCTCGCACTTCCTTGCCTCCACCATGAAAAAGGTGAAAGATATCACAAGCTTTGCTTATTACCTTCTAAAGTATGAGAAATGGGTTTTCAGAGTAAAAGAAATTTATATTTCTAAATTGTGAAAGTAAGGAGGGAAGGAAAAGAGAACAACATTTATTAAGCAAGTACTATGTGCCAGACACTGTGCTAAATGATTTACAAATATTATCTCATTCGATTCTCATAACCACAATGGAAGGCATGTGCTGCTATTATCCCCATTTTACAGTCAAGGAAACTGAGGCAAGCCAAGTTTAAGTGATTTATCCAGGGCCACATGGCTAGGAAGTATCTGAGGTTGGATTTGATCTCAGATCTTCCTGAGTTCTAATACAGGACTCTATCCATTGTGCCACCTAGCTGTTGACGTACACAGAGAAATCCCATGGTTTGTAAAGTTTTACTTGACTTGGGGCTCTGAAGCAGAAGGAGGAAAACATTTAACTCTCCTGAGAAAGCAAGCTAAATTGGAGTGTTGAAGGGGCTAAGGGTGTAGTGGACTTGGGATCAGGAAGTTCAAATCTAGCCTCAGACACTTACTAGCTTTGTGACCTTGGGCAAGTCACTTAATCGCTGTCTGCCTCAGTTTCCTCACTTGTAAAATAGAGATAATAATAACTCCTACCTCTCAGGGTTGTTGTGAAGATCAAATGAGGCAATAATTGTAAAGTACTTAACACAGTATCTGACACATACTAAACGCTATGTAAATATCACTGTTTTATTGTTATTGTCCATAGGCAAGTTACTTAGCCACAGTCTGCCCCAGACGGTGTTGTTCTAAGGATAAAATGAGATCATATTTAAAGTGTTTTGCAAACTTTAAATCACCATACAAATGCTAGGTATTATTCTTATCATTGTTGCTCGTCATGCAGATTTCAGCATGTGAAATTGCAACATCAAAAATCATGATAGCTGATTGTACATGTATAACCTGTATCAGATTGCTTACTGTCTCAAGACAGGGAGGAGGGAAGAAGGGAGTAAAAGAATTTAGAACTCAAAATTTTTTTAAAAATGAATGTCAAAAATTCTTTTTACGTGTAAGTGGGGAAAAAATAAAATACTGTTTTAAAACCTGGAGAAAGTAAGTCAAAAGTCGCCATATGCTTACTCACTCTCTTCACGTCAGTGAGGATGAGGGCAAAGGTAAGGGCGATCAATGATGATGATGCTGAAGCTACCTTATAATTGACTTGGGGCTCCGAGGCAGAAGGAGGAAAACAAAACTACAATTTAGGGTTCAAGGCACTTTCATAGCTGCAATCCCTCTTTATTCTCATCCATTTGGTAAATAGCTAGGCAAATACTCTACATAAGCAGCACAGAGAGTAGAATTATGGGTATTGTGGATAATAAAAGCAGAATCATCACAAAAGAACATAATTTTGTGGGGACCAAATGAAATAAAAACGGAAGTGCTTAGTGCACCGCTTGGCACATACTAAGTGCCTTATCAAGGTTTGTCATCATCATCATCATTATTATTATAACCCTAAATGTCCATTTTTGCCTTCTAAAATTTAGCTCCATAGTCTATAGAATTTTATAAGGTCCCTGAGTAAAGGAGGATTATCATTCCTGTGACATTTGTTTATCTTTTCTATGCAGAACTTTGAGAAAAGAGCCTGTATTCAATGATGAGCTGCCAGCCCGCATCATCTGTGGGGCAGTATCCATCAAGCCCAACATAAAGGAATTTAGAGAGACATCTGCGGTGTTTCAGGATGGGACGGAGTTTGGGCCCATTGACTCTGTCATCTTTGCAACTGGCTATGGTTATGCCTACCCTTTCCTTGATGACTCAGTCATCAAAAACAGAGACAATGAAGTGACACTCTATAAAGGCATCTTCCCTCCTCCTCTTGAGAAGCCAACCCTGGCTGTGATTGGCCTCGTCCAGTCCCTCGGTGCTGCCATCCCCACAACTGACCTACAAGCCCGTTGGGCTACTAAAGTCCTTACAGGTAGACAGGGCCATAACTTCCATATCACCATTGGAGGCAGACCAAAGGAGCACACATACATACATAATACATACATACATACATACATACATACATACATACATACATACATACATACATACATACATATACACACATATACCTACATAGATACATACATGTGTATATACATGTGTATACATGTGTGCATATATACATATGTATGTATATGAATTCTGAAAGAAAAGTCAAGATGTGTCAGAAAAAGTTTGCCCTTACACACTATCTCGTTTTCAACCTCACCCCTACCTCTGTCAGTAACCTATTTCCTCCTTCAGAAGCCACATACTGTCCCTATGAGGGTAAACAAAGAAAATAAGAGCTGGATGAGGGAAGGCAATGTCTTAAATAAATTGACTTCTGTTGCTCTGAGAATATTAATAACATTCTATAATTCAATAATTAATAATATCCTATAATCTTATAATTAATAATGTTAAAATAAGTCTATATTCTATAATGTTTTATGATTAATAATATTAATAATCAAGTCTAAAGTATCATTTTATTCAAGAACTCAAAGGACTTGGATAATCTCAGTATATCTCACTTTCTGTGATAGAATCATAAAATGTTTGAGCTGAAAAGAAAGATCTTAAGCCTGGGGTGTATAAGTAAATGTTTAACAAGCTTCCCGCCCAAAGAAATAAACCCATGGCACACTTTTAAGTTAAATCTTCATTATTAAGATTTTCTTTGTCACTTTATTAAGTATAGACAATCAACAAAACAATAACTGAACCCTGATTTGTAATGTTTGCCAATTTCTGAGGTGTAACTGCTCATACCGAAAATTTTGAATTGGCTCTCAAGAGCCTGTACAAACCTGCTCCACCATGCCCTTGCCCTCAGATATCATCTATAGAGGTCATCTCTTTTATTTTAGAGATGAGGAAATTGACAGTGCAGATTGACTTATCTTCCGTTCATTTCTTTATTTAGCCCTTATTTTCCTAACTTTGTAAAGTCCATGAGAATTTAGATGAGTAAAGAGATACATTTGAACAGAGGGTTGGCCCTACAATGAGGAATAAAGGATGAATGAATGATAAAGTGTTTACTGTTTACTATGTTCCAGGTACTTTGATAAGATCTGGTGATACAAATACAAGCAAGCAAATCAATCCTATCATCAAGGAATTTATATTTGAAAGGGGAAAGACAGCACATAAGTGGAAACTAAAAATTAGTATGGAGTACACATTTTCTACAGTAGAGTTCGGGAATGGCCAGGAAGTAAAGTATAGGTCTAGTTCTAGGCAATTTAAGGCAAAGGCTCATCTATCAGAGTCCAGGATCTCAGGGGCAGAGTCCAAGTTCCAATGGAAAAGGAATGAGAAGAAAGAAGATGGCCAGAGCATGGTATGGAAATTTGGAAATGGCTGAGAAATGATGAGGTTCAGATCCTGCTCTGAGATAGATTAGATAGATAGAGGGAGAGAGGGAGAAAGGGAGAAAGGGAGAGAGAGAGAGAGAGAGAGAGAGAGAGAGAGAGAGAGAGAGAGAGAGAATCAGTTATAGATATGACTTCTAGACTTAAGATATTGATGAAGAAAATGTTAATAATGAAGATTTAATTTAAAAGTATATCATGGGTTATTCTTTTTTTCAGAGTTTGTTAATATAAACATATAAATATCTTAATATCTTGATATGTATGTCTATACACATATGTTTGCATGTATATATAAATAGATATAGTAGCATAGATAAATATGTGCATATAAATATATATAATGTATAAACATATCCATATACATATTTTTGTATATGCTGTGTGACCATGTCACACCTCTTGATGCTTCAGTCAATTATCTAATATTAGAGATAAGTTACAGCAAGTTGCTGAGCTGCATTAGCAAAAGAAATTTCTACAGAGGGGGATCCTTATAAGGAAGAAATCATAATTACAAACCAAATTTTTAAAATAACATATGAGATATAGATATAGATAGATAGATAGATAGATAGATAGATAGATAGATAGATAGATAGATAGATAGATAGATACAGAAGTCACTATTTGAAAAAATTCTGCAATGAATAGTTTGGGAGCATGAACAATCTTTTGCCATGTATTTAATTACCTTTAATTCATCTGTTCTGTAAGTTCACAATTTGAAATTCTAGATTTTCTCAAAGTAGAGCCAGAGCAGTCCTAAGTGTTTGGGGACACAGATTACTGATGGAAGGGAGGACATGAAACATATATGTAGTATATGACTACCTATAGCTTCTGAAACACAGAGTATTGTGGCAAGAAGTTTGACTATGATACATCCTGTGGTTACGGAGAGCAGTAGTGAATTTACACAGACAAATATGATAATGATTTTCATGCATTGTTTCAAAAGCAAACAGATTGCTGTTGGCTACCATTTGCTTTCATCACCAGGGTAGGACAGGGCAGGGCAGGCCTTATCCATAGATTTAATAGGCCATAGTCTAAGTGCTGAAAAGGAAGACCACAAGTTTAACCAGAGGCTCTTATCTAGTTCTCATTTTGGGGGATACCACTTATGAGCATTTCTTTCTCTATTTCCATCTAGGTTCTTGCACTCTGCCTCCTTTCAGTGCCATGATGGATGACATTGATGAGAAAATGGGAAAAAAGCTCAAGCGGTAGGTGGATGCATATGTTAAGGAAATAATTCCTAAAGTTATTCTTTGTCTACATATGAGAACACAGCAATATGCACCTAGGCATTATGAGGCCTGATAGCTGTCCCATTTCCATAGGGTATGTCCTACAGGAAGATTTTATGTCCAAAATCATAGCATCAGAGATGTAGAATTGGAAGGGCCCTTCAAGGTCTTCTAGTCTAACCCCTTTATTTCACAGATGAGAAATAGAGCCAGACATGTTGAGTGACTTCTCTGCTATTAGTTGGCTAGTAAATAGCAGAGCCAGGCTTCAAACTAGGTCATCTGAGTCCAAATCCAGAATGTTTTCCACCATGCTACCTTGTTCCGTATAATCCTACAAATCTGCATTCTGATAGCAATGACTCAGGTTTGTATAGGAATCACTAGGAACCAGTTTTATGATTTGATACTGCACATTCAAATGATTTTTTTTAATATTGATACTCCTATAAAGGGAGTGACCTTCCAAAATGATATTTTAGAAAGGTTTGAAAGAATAATAAAGTAATAGATCAAACCTGGATGAGTAAGCCAGGTTGGAGGTAGGTCTTAAGTACCTTAGGAAGTACCTTGACTCTTTCAGACCTTTAGTGAGACAGGAAATTAGTGCCCCAAAGAAGACAGGGCCTGACTCAGAGATGAAGGGAAGGCCTTGCCTATAGTCACATGGCTGGCAAATTGAGGAGTTAGCATTTGAATCCAGATTTCCTGATTCCAAAGCTAATACTCTTCCATACCACCCACTCACCAAAGGTTGGGACAAACTTGGATCAGTCGTTCACTTATATTACTAGTGCATTATCACCTCCTGATTATCAAGATACACTTCATGAATTTGTTAACAACTAAAGCCAAGCTGAGCTACTAGGAAAGTGAAAATAAAATTATTTGGGAGCTGGTACCTTATATGGTCAAGTCCCTGGTTAACTTAAAAAGCAAACACAATAACAAATGACCTTAAAAAACGAACTCTTCCTCTGAAGAATGTCTTTATAAAAGGAAAAAGCAAGCTCCAGATTATTCAGGGTAATGATTTTAATTGTTAGCATTTATATAGTGCTTTAAGGATTGCAAAGCACTTTGCATTTCATCTCATTTGAGCCTTACAATCACCCATAATGTAGTTACTATCATTATCTGTATTTTACAGATGAAGAAACTGAGGCTGATAGCAGTTAAATGACTTGGTAAGGGTCACATAGCTAGTGAGCATCTGAGGCAAGATATGAACTCATAGCTTCCTGCCTCCACAGTGCCGCAAATGCAAGAGGCCAGATTCTAGAAACCAGAGCGCATCCAAACTGGAATCAGATGCTGCTGACTTTATCCTCCTCTTTGATCTTTCTGGTGCTTCCCTTTGGCACAGGCCATGCTACTGACTAATCCGTCCACCAAAGGAATCCTGAGTCCATCAAAGGGAGATTTTGAAGGATTTTTAATTCCAGGACTTTATCTTGGAGGAAGTAAAAGAATCCCAGAATTGTAGAGTTGGGAATAATCTTACAGATCATCTGATCCAAGTCATTCATTTCACAAATGCGCTTTGCAGTTCACAAGGCATCTCCCTCACAAGGTAGAGAGTCAGAACAGAGAACAGAACACTGGACTTAGAGTCCTAGGACACGGGTTCAAATCCCAGCTCAGCTGTGTACTAGCTGAGTAACCTCAAGCAAGTCACAATCTCTCAGGGTTCCAGTTTCCTCATCTGCAAAATAAGAGCCTTGATTTGATGACATCTGAGGTCTTTTCTAGGTCCCGATCTATGATCCTATGATTAATTTTCTGAGGAAGTACTCGTATTCTTATGCCTTTTTTGTAGATGAAGATTATTGGGTTCAGATGAGTGCATGAGAAAAGGGAAAAGAGGGAAGTAGCAAAAGCTTCATAGAAGAAGTGACACCTCAACTTGCTTTGAGAAGACGGGAGGAACTTCTACACACAAAGGCCATGGGTAGTGCATTCCAAGTGTTAAGATGGAACGAGCAGAGGCCTGAAGACAGGAAAGGATGGGATGTAGCTGGAAAATAACAACAACACACCTTGCTATAATACCCTAGGTTTTCAAATAGCTTTCTTCCCAAGGCTGTGAGGCGAAGAACACAAGTGCTCTGGTTAGACCGGAGCCTCAAGTTCACAGAGAAGTAATGCAAAGGGAATGAACCAAAAAGGAAGCTTAGAGCCAGATAGCTGAGAGCATGTAACACCTGAAGGCGGACTTGAGACCTAACTCAGGAGACAACAAAGAGCCAGGAATGGCTTTAGAATGGAGGAGTGCTGGAGTCTGAGCTGTGCATGTAGGCAATTACTCTGCCAGCAACATGCCAGGGAGAGGGTGGGGGAGAGAAGGCAGAGGAGCCATTCCTTCATTGTATTTATTAATCACCTAGGTATTATATTTATTAATCACGAAAGGCCATCCTTTGCCTCATTTCTTACCTAACCTTAGTCACTGAATGGGTGTTGCCTCAGTCAAACTGAGACCTGGGAAAGACCTTAACTTAAAAGGGCCAAGGTCTCCCACTGCATCCAGGACCATGTCCAGTAGTACTGATCTATATCTTACCACTGGATCCAGGATGAGGCTGGTGACTTTATACAGCCCTCCCTCACTTAAATCCAATTCACAGCCAGAAGGAGTGCTAGGAATTCAAGGCCAGCACTCTATGTAGTAGACCATGCTTAAGTGGGTAGAAAGAAAGAATTAAGCATAAACTTTTCTGGAGAAGAGGCTGGTGGTGTTGAGATTATTTGTGGAATTTAATTATCTATGTTATCTCTTTGATTCAGTCACTTAATCAATCACTGTCCTGAGTGTAGGCTTTTCTTAGTTTCTCAACCTGTGTTACAGTGATTGTAGGGGAAGGGAAGGGAATAAACATTTATTAAGTGCAGTGCCTACTCTTGTGCCAGGCACTCTAATAAGTACTTTATAAGTATTATCTCATTTGATCCTCATAACAACCCTGTGAGGTCAGTATTATTGTGATACCCATTTACAGCTGAGGAAACTGAGGCAGATCGTGGTCCAATGACTTGCCCAGGGTCACACAGCTAATATCTAAGGCTGGATTTGCTCAAATCTTCCTGATTCCAGGCCTAGTGCTCTGTTCACTGTTCCACCTAGCTGCCTCACCTAGTTGGTAGATGCTAAGTTGTATTTCTGGGTACTATCCTGAAGTTTATTCCAATGTTCTTTTCTCTTTCAAGGTTTGGCCAGAGTCAGACTTTACAGACTGATTACATCACATATATGGATGAACTCGCTTCCTTTATAGGAACAAAGCCCAATGCATTGTGGCTTTTTCTGACAGACCCCAAACTGGCAGTGGAAGTTTACTTTGGCCCCTGCAGTCCTTACCAGTTTCATCTGACTGGGCCGGGGAAGTGGGATGGAGCCAGAAATGCCATCTTGACCCAGTGGGACCGGACAGTCAAGCCAACCAGGTCAAGGATTGTCAGTGGTGCCCAGAGACCACAACCTTTTTTCCATTTGCTTAAAATACTCTCCCTCTCTATGCTCCTTCTAGCTGTTCTGTTTGCATATCATTAATAGCCAATCACTTCCAAGGCTTATAGAGCATTCTCAAAGGTTAACATCACCATCTCTGCAAAGAATAATCCAAACATTTTGCAATATGCTAGCACTCCTTCTGGTTGAGAAGATACTACTGGGGTAGCCGTCACAACTATTACCCCTAGTTCAATCAATCAATCAATCAACATGTATTAGGTGCGTGGGACAAAGAGCTCATACTCAGATTTCCAGCCTTTTTTTCCTTTGATTCCTTTCTTATAGATTTAGCAGCTATGCCAAGAACCTAAAAGAAATCAAGCGGAGACTAGTAAAAAGTGGATTCATAAGAAATTTATTGTACCCTGCCTCTTGTCTTCACTTCTTTTTTTGTTTGGTTTGATGGGGACTGTGTTTGGAAATAGTAATGAGGGTATCTACCCCAAAGTTCGGTCCTGTTTTGCAGGCTTGTCATACAGCCTGATGGCATGGGTGGTCACTCCAGTGTGGTCAGGATCACAAAATCATAGGTTTATGATTAAGAACCTTAAAGGCCATCTTGTCCAGACCTCTCATTTTACAGAAGAAGAAACTACAGTCCAGATCCAAACACAAGTCCCCTAATTCCAAATCCAGCATACTTTCTCAGAGGAAAAGAGGGGAAATGTTAAACGATGGCAAGCACTGTGCTGAGGTCTTCATCTTTCTTTTTATTTTATTTTTTGGTTTTGATTTATCAACAATCACTTCCATATGCTTTTGAGTGTAAAATTTTTTGCCCCCTTCCTCCCACCACCCTCCCCAAGATGGCGCACAATCTCATATAGGCTATACATTTACATTCCTATTAAACATATTTTCACATTAGTGAAGTTGTAAGTAAAAATTAAAACCAATAGGAGGAACCATTCGAAAGAGGAAATAAAACTCAACAGAAGAGACAAAAAAAAATGATAGTGATTCAACTTCCATAGTTCTTTCTTTGGATGTGGATAGCATTCTCCATCACAAGGCCTGTGGAGATGTCTTAAATCCTTGTATTGCTGAGAAGGGTTAAGTTTATCAATATTAGTCATCGCACAACGTGACTGTTATTGTGTATAATGTTCTCTTGGTTCTGCTCACTTCACTCAGCATCAGTCCATACAAGTCTTTCCAGATTTTTCTGAAGTCAGCCTGTTCATCATTTCTTATAGCACAATAGTATTCCATTACATTCATATAACACAACTTGTTCAGCCATTCCCCAATTGATGGGTAGGTAAGATTGTCATTTTTATTATATTAGCTTGGCCTACCCATGAGCAGCTGATGTTTTTCCAATTATTTAGATCTGATTTTATTTGTGTGAAAAGTGTTTTGTAATTGTGTTCATAGAGTTCCTGGGTTTGTTTCGGGAGGTAGACTCCTAAATATTTTATAATGTCTACAGTAATTTTAAATGGACTTTCTCTTTCTATCTCTTGCTGTTGGGCTTTGTTGGTAATATATAGAAGTGTCGATAATTTATGTGGGTTTATTTTAGAGCCTGCAACTTTGCTAAAGTTGTTTATTATTTCAAGTAGTTTTTTACTTGATTCTCTAGGATTCTCTAAGTATATCATCATGTCATCTGCAAAGAGTGATAGCTTTGTTTCTTCTTGCCTATTCTAATACCTTCAATTTCTTTTTCTTCTCTTATTGCTAAAGCTAACGTTTCCAGTACAATATTGAATAACAGTGGTAATAATGGACATCCTTGTTTCACCCCGATCTTATTGGAAATGCTTCTAGCTTGTCCCCATTACATATAATGCTTGCTGAAGGTTTTAGACAGATGCTATTTATTATTTTAAGGAAGACTCCATTTATACCTATGCTTTCTAGTGTTTTTAATAGGAATGGGTGTTGTATTTTATCAAAAGCTTTTTCTGCATCTATTGAGATGATCATGTGGTTTCTGTTGGTTTTGTTGTTGATATGCTCAATGATGCTGATAGTTTTCCTAATATTGAACCAACCCTGCATTCCTGGTATAAATCCTACCTGGTCATAGTGTATTATTCTTGTGATAAGTTGCTGTAATCTATTTGCTAGTATTTTGTTTAAAATTTTTGCACATCTATATTCATTAGAGAAATTGGTCTATAATTTTCTTTCTCTGTTTTGACTCTTCCTGGTTTGGGTATCAGCACCATATTTGTATCATAAAAAGAATTTAAGACTCCTTCTTCACCTATTTTCCCAAATAGTCTATATAGTATTGGAATTAATTGTTCTTTAAATGTTTGATAGAATTCACATGTAAATCCATCTGGACCTGGAGATTTTTTCCTAGGGAGTTCATCAATGGCTTGTTCAATTTCTTTTTCTTTTGTTTTTTTTTCTTTTGAGATGGGGTTATTTAAGTATTTTACTTCCTCTTCTGGGTCTTCATCTTTCTAAAGGCTATTTGGCCAAGTGTTTTGATAAGCTGTGGAATGATGCTTTCCAACACACCTTCTCCTGAGTATTTTTACCAAATTGATTTTTGATAAGCCCCATTTTCTGAAAGCAGAAAAAGTTGGTCCCCATAAATATAACACACAAGCGAACCCAATAGATTGGAAAAATTAGTGTTGGGTTTCTGGTTGGGTTTGCTCTGAATTCAGCTGTTTGAAGAGCAAGCCTCTTCACAAGGTACGATGAATGCGGGCTTTACCCTGAATCATGTCACTTCTGGGTTCCAGTAAAATAGCTTTAGAGAATGGTAGTTCAATTCAATTCAACAAACACTTATCAAGTATCTTCTAGGTACACTTTTGTGACCGTGTACACTGTCCTGGGGACTAGGGATATAAAGACAAAAATGAAATGAAATAGTCCCCAACCCTCAAGGGCCTTTCATTCTATTGGGTGTGGTGGTGATAGGGTCTTGAAAGTGTCCTCAGAGAAGTAAATACAATGACACAAATTACTTTAAGAAGGGACAGAGTATTAGATCAGCTGCCACTGAGGAGGAAGCCTTCACAGTGAATAAGGATTGAGACGACTAAGGAATGGAAGAATACATTCCAAGTGGGATGGACAGTTTCTTTGGAGGTAGGAAATACAATGCCAAGTTCAAAGAACAATTAGTAGTCCAATTGAGCAGCAACAAAGAACATATGGAAGGGAAGAACATAAACTGAGACTGGAAAGGTAGGTTGAAGCCAGTTTGTGGAGGGTTTCAAATATCAGAATGAGAAGTTTATGCTAGAAGCAATGGAAAGCCACTGCAGTTTGTCCTTGCTGCTGCTAATGCTGCTGCTGCTACTGCTAATACTGCTGCTGATGTTGCTGTTGTTGTTATCACTTCAGGCAGTGGAGTGACTTGCTCAGAGCTACTCCACATACAATTATTTTGGCAGCTGTATGGAAGATGAGTTGGTGATGGAAGAAACTAGAAGCAGAGAAACTAATTAGACTAATTATACTAATTAAAGACTAATTGTTACAATAATACACGAGTTTGACATGGGGTTATGGTCACACAGGTGGAGAAAAAGGTGTGGATGGGGAGCATATTGAAAAATTAAATGAATAAGACTTGGCAATTGGCTGTATGTGGAGTGTGAGGAAGTGTGTGAGGAAGATGCTAGGGTGCCTTCTAGTCTATACACCTGACTCAGGAAATGGTGAGGCCCTCCAAAGGAATGATGCTCCCTCTCATCTCAGTGTTTTCTACCCAATACTCATTTGTGTATTTGTTTTATACCCCTATAGAACATTCCTAGAAGATAGGACCTATTCGTTTTTATCCTCGTATAGTGACTAGCATGGTGCTTTACACATAGTACGTGCTGAATAAACATTAATTCAATTGAATTGAATTGGAAGAAAGGAAGATTTAGAGGGAAGGTGATGAGCTCCACTTTGGACAAGATGCATTTGAGATGCCAATAGAGAATGCAGATAGAGCCCTCCAGTAGGTAGTGTATGTGGAAATAGTATGAAGAAGAAAAGTGGGGGGCTGGATATATAGAGTCATTTGAACATTGTTACCAACCATTTAATTTATTTCTTGAGCAATCTGCTCAATGGTGATAAAATTGGGTTCTGTGACACTTTGGTGAGGTTTAGTTATAATTTGTCAAAATGTCATAAAGCAACATTATTAAGGACATGAAAGTCATGCCTGAAATGATGGATGTGGAGAATATCAGTTTATTTTAATTTACAATTGAAAAACCTAAAGTACATGATGTTTCTCTGGATTTTTTGAAGTTAAAATACTCATAAGAAATGCAACTCATCTTTTTTTTTTGGCTCAATCCAAAACATCAAATGCTTGCTTAGTGAAAATCAAAGGATTTTTTTTTCAAAAAGGTAAATAGGAAATAACATTTGCTCTCAAAGAGCTTATGGTCTAGTAAGACCATATCACATTAAAAAAAAATGCTATACAGAGTAAATTGCAAAATTGCCTAAGAGAAATGTCAATGACATGCTATGAGAACCCAAAGAAGCACCAGATTGCCTGACTAATTTACTAAAATTCTTTCTCTGCTCATGTCACTCCCCTCTTTTTAAGCCCTCATTGCCCAGCAATGAAATTTAGACTCCTGAATACTCAGACTTTTGCACCAAATGACACTGAAGGCTCAGATGGCACTGAAGTATTATGTGGAAGATCCTCCATAATCTGACCTCAGTCTACCTCTTGAACCTTATCTCCCACCATCACTCAACATGCATGACTAGAACTCCATCTACTACTATCTGCAATCACACACCAAGGGCCTTCCTGACTAGGCATCTGTACACATGCTGCTTCCATTTCCAAGAATGCTTTTTCTCATCTCCACCTGTTAAAAACCTATTCAGCCTTCAAAATACAACTGGAATACCTCTCCTCCATGAAAGCTGGAAATAACCTTGCCCTTCTCTGAACTCTCCCTAACACTCTTTGTACCTACGGCTCTTATGATACTTATTACCACATCACATACTAGGTGTTCAGTCTTTTTTAATTGTGGTTGTACAAATGCCAAATGTATGTTTGCCTAAAAGACTATTTTACAGAGAATTCAAGGCAAGCACTCACATGGAGGTCAGAAGAAGTAATACAAGGACACTCTCAAGGTCTCTGTGAAGAATTTTGGAATCAATTATGAGACATGGGAGACACTGGCACAGAACTGCTCAGCATGGCATGCCTGCATCAAAGAAGGCACTGTGCTCTATGAGCAAAGCAGAATTGCAGTAGCTCAAAGGAGATGGGAAATGTACAAATTTGAGACATCTTTACTACAAATGTCTGCATAGACTCTTCCTGACCTGTGGTAGAGTGTTCCAAGCTCACATTGGTCTGATCAGCCACAGTTGGACACACCATACTTTGACCCCAACATAGTGATGTCATTTTGGTCCTCTTTAGGAAAGAAGGACAAAAACCAATTATGGTTGTTGGTTCAGTTTTTATTGTTGTTGCTTTATGAGTAAATGAATGATTTTTGAAGAACCATTCTGAAAAGCTAAATCCTCAATGACTAAAAGCAGCTAAAGTCATTAGTAACTGCCTTACTAAGTTAATTTTCTTGAGGAAGAAGGGAAATAATGAATTGGAGAGTTGTTGGTGTTTATTGGATAAGGAAAGAATACTTAGTGACCTATATCTGCCTGTACCATTACAATTATTGGTTAAGCTGGCATCCCTCTGGGGGATGGGGCCTTAACCTTTTTTATGGCATGGAGCCCTTTGGCCTCTTTCATTCATCTGGTCATCCAAGAGTTCTTAAACCTTTTTCGTGTGTCATGGACTCCATTGTCAATCTGGTGAAGACTATGAACCCCTTCTCAGAATAATTTTCAAATGCATAAAATAAATAGGGAAGGAGAAAGGAATAAGCATTTAAATGCCTACACTGTGCTAAGCACTTTGCAAATATTATCTCATTTGATCCTTAGTGTGACTCTAGGAGGTAGGTACTATTATGATTCCCATATTATAGTTGAGAAAACTAAGTCAAGCAGAAGTTAACCAACTTGTCCAGGGTCACATAACTAGTAAGTGTCTAAGGACAAATTTGAACTCAGCTCTTCCCGATTTCAGGCCCAGCACACTATCTATTGTACTCCTTAGGTGCTGCTAATACATAGGATTGTGTAGAAAACCAATCATACAACTGTCAAATTATTTTTTAAAAGTTCACGGACTCTATTTACCTTTTTGAAAAAAAAATCCTTTGATTTTCACTAAGCAAGCATTTGATGTTTTGGATTGAGCCAAAAAAAAATGAGTTGCATTTCTTATGAGTTTTGTAACTTCAAAAAATCCAGAGAAACATCATGTACTTTAGGTTTTTCAATTGTAAATTAAAATAAACTGATATACTCCACATCCATCATTCAGGCCATAGGTGAAACCTGTGGCCTCTTTCTCAAACCAGTGTTTTTAAATGCATAAAATAAGATACATGGACTTATAAAGAAAGCCAATTATATTGAAATAAAGTATTTTTTTCCATCCAAGTTCACAGGTATGTTGAAATCTATCCATGGACCCCTTGCAGATCCATGAGCCCCAGGTTAAGAACTTCTTTAGAAATAAAGAACTAATTCTAATACCTAACAACTATCTGGGGATTAGAGAAATTGGGAGAGGGCGTCTAAGGGTAACAAGCCACCTATAAGCTACATATGTGCAATAAGGTGCACCCACAGCACCTACATCTCGTGGATAGTACCTGCATGCCTCCAGAAGTCTAATCTCCTTAACTAAAAACAAGGAAAGAAATATAATCCAAGGGCACCTTTCTGCAATTATTTCCTGATTCAAGAGAGACATGCCCATGTATTTCATAACAACTTTAAACAAAATGAAATCTAGGGCAGGATATTTGATAGCCTTTAATGCATCCAAGTTCAATGTGTCCTAACTCTTCAGAGGAAGGAATTAAATCTTGTTAGATACTTTCCTGTGCTTATAAGGAATAGAGTTAACAAATAATTGTGTTAATATCTTTCACTAAAGAAATACCTACAGACCTTTGCTTCGTGAATTTGCTCGTTGTTATTTCTCTACTGTGGAAAATAGCTAGAATTCTTTCTTTTTACTGCAAAGTCAGGGTGTGGGTGTGTGTGTGGGTGTGTGTGGGTGTGTGTGGGTGGGTGTTTGTGTGGGTGATATACCTCTGAGCTCCCTTCCAGCTTTATATGTATGGTCCAATGACTGACTCAGGCATTTATAGCACATACACAGCCCCAACCTTAAGGTTTTTAAAATACTATTGCTACTACAGGGAAGGCCTGGCCCTATCAAGGTGTCACAGCCTGCTAAGTCCCTTAATTGGCTTCTCCCTTTGTCAGGGAAACTGAGGCCTGGGAAGACTTTAATTTAGAAAGGCCAAGATCATCCACTACATCTCAGTCATCTTAACTTTTTTCTTGCCACTGGACTTCGATGATTCTGGAGAAGGGAGAGTGAGGCTGACAACTTCACAGCTCTGTCTCACTTAAATCCAACTGATGAGCAAGTCAAGACATCCCCCTTGTGATATCATTGATCTTCTTTGAGAATGACAATGACAGGGCAGACCAAGAGTACAGTGGACCCTTTTCAGGGCTCCTGAATCCCACAATCAGAACCACCATTATCCTCACGTGGTGAGCACACTTTTGCATCCTGCATATAAACAATACATCCGAAGCAAAACCTAGAATGTTTACTTAGGACTGGCAATCATTGTGTAGTATTGTAATCATATAGGAAAAGAGGAATTAGTTAATGAAAGATGAATTTGTTAATGAAAGACTCAGGTACAGCAGAAAGAGTGTCAACTTTATTGTTGGAGCACTTGGGTTCAAATACTACTCCTGTAATTTATTTCTTGTGTGACTGTAGGCTTAACCTCTCTTGGCCTCGATTTCTTCAAGTGTAAAATAAGGAGATCAGACTTAGTAGTTCTTAGCCTGGAGTCCATGAACTTTTTAAAAATAATTTGATTGTATGATTGGTTTTCTACACAATCCTATGTATTAGCAGCACCTAAGGAGTACAATAGATAGTGTGCTGGGCCTGAAATCAGGAAGAGCTGAGTTCAAATTTGACCTTAGACACTTACTAGTTATGTGACCCTGACAAGTTGGTTAACTTCTGCTTGACTTAGTTTTCTCAACTATAACATGGGAATCATAATAGTACCTACCTATTAAGGATCAAATGAGATAATATTTACAAAGTGCTTAGCACAGTGTAGGCATTTAAATGCTTATTCCTTTCTTCTTCCCTATTTATTTTATGCATTTGAAGATTATTCTGAGAAGGGGTTCATAGTCTTCACCAGATTGACAATGGAGTCCATGACACACGAAAAAGGTTTAAGAACTCTTGGATGACCAGATGAATGAATGAATGAATGAATGAATGAATGAATGATAATTATGATAGATATTATAGACAATGATAGAATGAATGATTTGTTAATTACTTGTTATGTGCCAGGCACTAGACTAAGCAATAGGGATACAAATACAAAAAAGCAAGCTTTCTAATTTCCCTTCTAGCTCTAAAACTATGATCCTCTGATCACTCAGAAAACTCAAACTTAATTTTTTTTTTGTGAGGGAGAAGGTTGTTCTAAACTTGTGATTCTGTTATGATAAAGAAGTCCCAGTGTAGGAAGATCTCACCCCCCAACAAACACAGCTAAGCAGCATCCCTGTGGTTTTGGGGAGGTGCATGGGGACACTGAGAAGTCTTCACTTGCCCAGCAGTCGCACAGTGGGTATACGTCAGTTTCCACCTACTCAAATTCTTAATGGATAGATTTCCAAGCCAAACTGAAGTTTCAGTTACAGAACTGAGTTCAAAAGAGGAATGATTCAGCCATGAAAGAATATAATGAGCTCCTGTGATCAGTGAACTTCAGATGAGAAGGGTCCAATGACCTGCCTACAATAGCTCACACTTAGACAAAACTTTACACTTGACAAAATATTGCCATCACAAGATTGGCCTCCCCATTTCCTGGATGGGAATGTTGAGACTCAGAGGAATTTGCCCACTTAACTGAGGTTAAATAACTTGTCAAAGGATGCATGTATCACAAGAGATAAAGCCAGAACTGTGACCCAACATTTTTAAGTCCAGGAACCTAGATCCTTTGACTTCAGGTCCAGTGTATTTATGTAAATACTTTCTGATCAAGTCTAGCATATGGAGTCCAGGCTTAACTTTAAATCATTTTTCCTGCTCTTCTGTGTAGCTATACTGGCTTGTTAGACTAGGGCCTCATATTACTATTCTCTCTTTATGGCTGACTGACTCCTGGAAGTTACATAACAAATTTTCGTTGTGTTATCCCAGAAGAGAATCATAGCTTTTGTGGGATTGATTGGACCCCGCCTTGACAGAGCAAGCTACTTCAAATGTGTAACCAAGCATAAAAAGCTTGGCAAGACTAGGCAAAATGGGAGGCAGAAATGGGAGGGATGAGTAAACAGCCAAGCAATTACAGAACTACAAGCCCACGGTAGCGAGACAGCAAAACTTAAGGTTAAGAATGATGGGAATTGTACCATCAATCCATTAGCTCCCTGCACTGGTCTCTGTGGCTAAGCTGCCTAACACTCTGAGAGGACTCCACTCTAACCAACTTGAATTCATTCATCAACGATTAACAAACTCCCACCCTACCAAAGTCTTCCCATCCCATAGGCTGTCATTCAAATCTGTTCTCCATCCCCCACTACCTTCTCTCTTATTCTCATCTCCCTCAACCGATTTCCATAGCCCACCTAGTATCATGCTCTAAGGCGAGCCACCTCTTCCACTGTGCTCTCTGTAATGCTTACTCCATAGGTAACAAAGTGCTTTCATATGAAACATTTACCTTTCCCACTCCTTTCATCTTCTGGTCTTCTTGAAATCTTAATTCCTTTCTGATGACACAGCCTCCCTGGTCATCTTTGTGTATTTCCTGAGTCAGTCATCAAGGTGGGGGAAATTCGCTCATTCCCCATCTACCATCCAATCCAAATTCTGGTAGCTATTGTCTACCGAACTCTGGGACGCCCTCGTTTCCTCAATGAATCCCATACCTAGCTCACAGTCATTCTCTCCTCAACACCTGCATTCATATTAGGCAACTTTAACACCACATGCTGATATTCCCTCAAACACCCTTATCTCTCTTACCACTCTTACCTCAACTTGCTCATTTCCCATGACTTCCTCCTTTAGCCCACTTCAGTCACTCACAGAGATGGTCATGCTCTTGATCTTTCCATAACTCATAAACGTCCCTCTTCCACCTTTATGAACTCTGATCACTGTTGTCATTCCATCTCTCCCTCTGCCTTACAACTCTGAACCTTCTTTTATCTTCATTGTGACTTCCAATTCCTCAGCTCCTTAGTTCTTTCCTGGGGCATCACCCCTACTAGCTACATTCCCCTAGGTGGCACAGTGGATAGAGCACTGGGCCTGGAGTCAGGAAGACTCTCTTCTTGAGTCCAAATCAGACCTCAGACACTTACTAGCTGAGTGACTCTGGGCAAGTCACTTCACTCTGTTTGCCTCAGTTTCCTCATCTGCAAAATGACCTGGAGAAGGTAATGGCAAAGCAGTAAAACCTCAAATAGGATCATGAAGAGTTGGACAAGACCGAGAACAACTGAGCAGCAACAGCTAAGCCTACTTTATTCATATTGAGCTAAAGCAATGTTTATAGAGCAATACATCAGTGTGTTTAACCACCATCCATCTCCAGAAAAACAAATGCACACACACGTTTAAGTTTAAATCTGTATTATTAATACATTCTGAAGTCTATACAATCAATAATACAATAAACCAAACTCTGATGAGTAGCAGTTGCTGATTTATGAGATGCAAATGCTCCCACGGGAAAATTTAGCAAATAGTTCTCAATATTCAGTTAGAGTTGGCTCCAGCATAACCCTTGGTGAAAAAATCCAGCAGACTGCCAACACAAACACAATACAAAAGTGCCACTCAAAGTAAATGAACAGAAATTCAATAACTAGACAAGGTAGACAGCAATGAAAACAAGTTTAAGAATGTACCTTAATGCTTGTGTGAAACAAGCATGCCCATGCACTTGTATTAAGCCCCATCACAACTGAAAGAAGTAAAGAAACCAGAGAGGTCATTCTTTCCCCTCTAGGCCCCATGTTATAGAGTCACAGACCCTCAGAGTTGGAAGGTACTTTGTGATTAAACTTGCACCTGACAATGAAATCCCCTTCACAACATTCCTGCAATTAGTCATCCAGACTTGATTTAACATCCCCTAGTGAGGGGAAACCCGCAAACTTCTAAAATAGAAAATATTGCATTTTTGGTTAGTTCTAATTGTTAGAAAGTTTTCCTTACCTGAAGCAGAAATCTGCCTCTTTGTTATTCAGGATCATAAATTTAAGTCTAGACAGGACCTTAATGATTATCATGTCTAATCTTCTAATTTTACAAATGAGGAAATTGATGCCCACATCATGAAGGTAGTCATTTCTCCTGGTTTTTCTAAGTCTATTTCACCAGGTTATTTTGGTTTCAGTCCAGAACTGTGATTTTGTTAGCATGGGTAAAAAGTACTCCCCCCACCATTACCATACCTGGTTGCCCTGGCTTTGGAATCCAACACTCTAGACCACAAGTCTATTTTTCCCAGGGCATTTATTTACAAGAGGAAAGAGTTATGCAGAATTATCAGTAACAAGGTACAGGTCATCAAAAGTGCATCTAAAAAATATTCTAGCCAGCAGTGAGTAGACGGTCAACAAACATCTTGTACTATCCCACCTACATGAATGATCCTGCTCATAGATAGCGCTCTAAAAGACACTTTCACTGCTGATCTGACTGGGCTAGCCAAGTCCTCTAAACAAAATTGATTTATCCATTTGGCAGTATTGAATTTACTAATTAATGGTAAGCTTTTGGATGCTCCAACCACATATTCTCACTTAACCATTATCTAGGTCATTGCCCATTTACTCCCTTGTGAAGCCAGGATGATTAGGCAACTAATGTATCTCCCCTGCTCCCCCCTTCATTATATCTAAAGGAGAGCATCACACAATCCCAATACATACTGCCCGGGATGCCAAAAGTATGGACACCCCACATGAGGCTGAATGAAGCCCTGCCATTTTGACTCTTTTTAACTGCCTTATATTGTCAGTTTTTGTTTCATGTATGTCTTTCTTTCTCACCCAGCTAGAAGCTCAAAGAAAGTTAGAGACCATGTGCTGTCCTCTGTATCCCCCAAAGTATCTAATATATTGCTCTACACATGAAGTGTTCAATGAATATTAGTTGAAGGGAGAGTTTTAATGGAGAAAGGAGGGATGTATATCCAGAAATTACTGAATTAATGTGACAAAAACAAAAAGAAGCCTGGAAACAACATCCCGTGAAAAGACCCAGCCACACAATTCACTCTCTAGTTCCAGCTCATCTTCCAGTCTGTTCTACCTCTGTGCTGGCTACTTAAATATCTAAATACCCCCTCTCCATTTGCCCCAGTTTCCCTTTATGCTTTGCTTTTGTATTCCCAGCATTTAGCACATAGTACATACTTAATCTTTCTATCTCTAATTGTTGAATGAATAAGATGTTGAGTCTACATTCTACACATTAGTGGCATCCAATAAGGCAGCAAGGTGAATAAAGGAATAAACATTTTCTAAGTACCTACAGTGCAAGGTAGTATGCTAAGCACTCTTACAAATATCTTCTTTTTTTTTTAATCCTCAAAAATCACCCTACAAGGCAGATGCTATTATATCCCTATTTTTCTGAGGCAGGAAGAACTTAAGTGACTTGCCCAGGATCATACAGCCAGTAAGTATTTGAGATTGGATTTGAAGTCAAATCTTCCTGACTCCAGGCCTAGCATTCTATTTACTGTACTGCCGGCTGTCAAGAGAGAGGCTAATAAATGAGCATTTTCTATCTGTCTTCCCTTTTTGCCCTGTCCTGTGTTCCTGACCCAATCCTGGAACAAAGTAGGTGCTTCTAAAGTGCTAAGATTCTACATCCTGACTCATGCTGCCTAAAGTGCCTGGTGGGTCCTTACTTAATCCATTTGGGTTCCTGTGCTCACCTAACCCTGATAGTCTATTCCATGTCAGAAGAGGAAGCGCAGTTAGGGTAAGCCAACAGGCTAGAGTCCTGACAGGGACTCAGTAGTCTAGTGTTTGCCTGACTGTGGCTAGTTTCCATGCTTGGGGATTGTCCTTTAGTCCCATTGAGTCTAACTTGGCTATTAACACTTATTTGGTCAACAAAAAGAGGAATGCATCTGCAGGAGCTTACCCTGTGCAGAAGAGCCAAATTTCTGCTTGTGCTCTGTGATTTGTAAATGATCTGAGTCTGCTGCTGTTCTACCTCTCTCTGAAACCTCATGGTCCTCATTCCCTCCCCACTGTCAAAGCCTATTCATCAAAAGGAGCTAACAAATTAATTCACACTAAAGAGCAAGTGTCTAATAAATTAGATTTATGCCCCACTCTCATGGGTATTTGCATTTTAATCAGTCAGTAATAATCAGGAAATACTCACTGAGCCTTTATTTTATGCAAGACATTGACTGGGCATCTGAGACAAGGAAGTCCAGAACCTTGAGGTAAAGGAATGAAGTTCTTCCAATGAAATCTCAGCTTCGAGTGGGTCCATGAGAGGTATTTATTCAGGAAGGAACTTCCCAGCATTCCTAAAAATAACAAACATGTAGACAGTCTCCTACTTTACCTTCGCCAAAATCCAGCTCTAATGTTTGCCCAGAGGCTCAATCCTGAGCTCTCTGTTCTTACCTCTCTATCTTGTTGCCTTCAGAAAGGTCACCTTTGGAAATATTTCTCCCTCTCTTGGTTCAATTCTCACCTCTGTGCTAATGATTTCCAAAGCTAAATCTCCAGTCCAGGCCTCAGCCAAGATTCAGTTCCTTATCTCTACCCCACTGCAGGACTCCCCTTCTTGGATGTGCTATCATGGCCTCAGGCTCAACAAGTCTCCCATCCAATTGAATTCAATTCAAGAAGCATTTCTTTTAAGCTGTGTGCCAGGCAATATTCTGGGCTGGTAATGCAGAGACAAAAATAAATCAAACATTGTCCACAAGGAATTTACATTCCACAATGTGAAAGGGTGGGAATAGGATATAACAAACATATAAATTAGTATGTAAAAATATATGTGAAGTTAAAACAAAGTGGTTGGGAGAGAGGATAAGCATTAATGTCAGGGGTAATCAAGAAAGGTCTTGTGGAAGAGAGAATTCTCAAAGTGATCCTTGAAGAAAGCTGGGGGTCTCAAGAGGTGGAGGTGAGGAGGAAGAGCATCCCACTCTCGGGCAGCATGTCTCCAATGAGATCTCATCATCTCCTCTCCTCCCGAACAAATTCCTTTTCCCAGCTTCCAATTTCTGCCATTGACACCACAGTTCTCTTGGTCTCCCAAAGCTTTAAAATCTGAAATTCTCTCCTTCATCCCCACCCCACGTTCATGTCTATTACCAAGTCTTGTAGATGGGATCACACTTTGGAGGTTGAATGACCAAGGGCTAGACCCAGAGTAAGTCACAATGTGCTCCTCGTCTCTCAGGTGCTCACTTCCCATGAAGTGAAATGAGATTTAGAGTAAGCTAAAATGAAATTGAAGTAAGCATTCAGAGCAGCCTTCAAGAGGAAGGTAAGTCACTAGTAGCAGACTCTCCAGTTCCCAATAAGTTACCAGGTAGTAGAGTGAGTATAAATGGCAATTGTTTCTGTTTTGGCCAGAAAACCCTGAAGGTCTTTCCCTCCTAGATCATTTCTTTGACTAGGTAAAAGAGGCCATTCTTTGCCTTATGTCTTACCTAGTCTTAATCGCTGAATGGGCTTTGTCTCAGTCAAACTGAGACCTGGGAAAGATCTTAACTTAAAAAGGCCAAGATCTCCCCACTGCATCTCCTGTTGTCCTGACCTATATCTTGCCACTGGACCCAGATGGCTCCAGAGGAGAGAGCAAGTCATGGCATCACCTGCCTGACGTCATGGTCCTCTTTGAGAAAGAAGGACAAACAATAACAACAAAAACAACTAGGCAAGACAAATGGATAGAGCATTGGACCCGGAATGCAGAAGACCTCAGTTCAAATCCAGCTTCAGACACTTCCTAACTATGGTTAATTCACGTAACCTCGGCATCTGTTTCACAGCATCTGTGTGCCAGGATTGTTGTGAGAATGAAATGAGATCCGCTAAGTAAATGCTAGCTATTGTATCCATTCTGTCTTCCTTCCCAGTGCCTCGTAGTCTTGCCCCTGCCCAGGCTTACATTCACACTACTGAGCGCCTTTTCATCATCATCTTACCCCTTAACTTATTAAAACCCTCTATGTGTCATTTCATGTGTCATTCATAGCCTGGCCCTCCCCCTATATTTCCTGTCTTCTTAGACCTTACATGCTTCAACTTTCCTTGCCTCCTCCAAGTTCCAGCTAACTTCTCACCTCTACAAGAAACCTTTCTGGATCCCATTAATTTAAGTGGCTTCCCTCTGTTGATTCTTTCTAATTTATCTTGTCTGTAGCTTGTTCATATTACACTGTGGTCTCTTTGAAAGCTATCTTTTGCCTTTCTTTGTATTCCTAGGAGTTAACATAGTGCCAGTCACATAGTAGGCACTTAATAAAGTTCATTGGTTGACTGACTGACTGACTGACTGACTTGTAGTTCTCCTAGCCTCTAGGGTTATAGGATTTTGAAGTTTAAAAGGACCTTAGAGATCATCTAGTTACCAAGAGTTCTTAACCTTGTTATTCTGAGGAAGCCTATGGACTCTTTTCTAGGAAAAAAATATCTTAGGAATGGTAAGAATATAGGAATAGGCAGAAATAGGAATAATAATAGGAAATGCTAAGTTTCTGTTAGAGGCAAATGAAAATAAAGCTGTGATTCTTTTTTTCCTTTCTAAGTTAATGAACTTCCTTGAACTCTATGGGTCCATAGACTCCCAGTTAAGAGCTCGTCCATTCTCCTCATTTCCCATATGAGGCACAGAAAGGTTAAATGCCTCATCTAAGGTCACATAGTGCCAAGATTTTAGTCTCCTTTCCTCATCATGGGAGAAGAGGAGAGATGCCTGGACTAATTATCTTCTTTAAAAGCTGTTGAAACTGTCATTAAGAATTAATGGGGGGGCAGCTAGGTGGCACAGTGGCACCAGTCTTGAAGTCAGGGGGACCTGAGTTCAAATCCCACCTCAGACCAAACATTTGACACTTACTAGCTGTGTGACCCTGGGCAAGTCACTTAACCCCAATTGCCTTGGGGAAAAAAAAAGGCAAAAAAAAAAGAATTAATTGACTCCAGGAATTAAGGGAATTAAAGACTTGGCCTGGTGGCTTAGTATAAAAAAACCGTGAAGAGCTGCAGCACCTCCCTGATGCTTGACTTCCTAGTCATAGGCAATTCAGAGGTAGGGAAGCTGATTCTTCACTGAATATTCTTACTGAGTATCTTTCCCCTGCTATGTAAGACTGAGTAAAATCTCTCTTTGTTAGCGGTTAGATGGGCTTCTAATCTCACGAAGGAGGAAACTGGCCTGGTCAGCACAACTCCTTCATCCCATAACTATCCCTTCCACCACACCTTGCCACCTCTGACTGTTGTTGTTGTTTCTAGTGTTGTTGCTTATTTATGTGTTCATTTGTTTGTTTTTTAGGGACTGAGTCTCCCTATCTCAACCAGGTTGAAGTTCAGTGGCCATTCGTGAGCCCAATCCCATTAATGATTGGCATGGAAGCTTTGATATGCTACATTTCCTCCCTGGACCTCTTTGCCCTTCTTTAGGTAGCCTTCCTACCCCCAGCCCCAGCTCTTTATATTGATGACAGAATTAGAGTGCGTCCTCAGTTACCTTTGGTCCTACTGCAGTTCAAAACCCCAGCTCTCAAGTGATTTACCAGCCTCGGCCTTTTCAATAGCAGAGACTGCAGGCAGGCATCACCACATCCAGATATTTCTACCTATTCTAATGCACCCTACACTGTGCCCTCCCTCACCCCCCAAAAAAAATGTATGTCATGTCACTGGGCTATTCAGGAATCTACAATGGCTCCCTCCTATTTGGATGATTAAATCAAAAATCTTTGGCCATTCAAAGTCCCTCAATCATATGCTCCTGCCATTTATTTCATTTCATCTTTCTAGAATCAGGACAATCTCCTTGCTGCAAACTTCCCTCCACTTCCACCCCCTCCACCAGATACACACATACTTGTACCAAGCTCATCTCATCTCAGTGCCCTACCCCCTATCTGAAATGCACGCTTTCTTTTTCTTCAATAATTCAAATTCTCTATTTCCCTTTAGGCTGCTTTATTCAAGGGTCACTTCTCCCATAACGTTTTCCCAGACTGATCTCATTCAACACTAATGTGTTCCTTACTCTGAATTACTTTGGTAAATATTTTCATTCATTTATTTGTTTATTCATCAAACTAATATTTATTGAGCATCTAATGGGTACAAAGAACCATGGAAAAAATGCAAACAATAAGACACTCCATAGACTTTCAAGGAGCTTATGCTTTAGAGTAGCAGAGATAACACAGACCCTCCCACATAACTTCTTGTTCAATTATTTCAGTTATGTCTGACTCTTCTGTGACCCCATTTGGGGTTTTCTTGGCAAAAAATACTTGCCACTTCCTTCTCCAGCTCATTTTACAGATGAGGAAACTGAGGCAAGCAGGGATAAGTGACTTGCCCAGGGTCACACAACTAATAAGTGTCTGAGGTCAGATATGAACTAAGGTCCAACTGACTCCATGCTATTGTGCCCTAGATATCATCTTACAAAGTAGCATACGATACACCCTCTATAAATAATAAAGACATTAGTGCTCTAAAAGGTCAAAGAAAACTTCCTTATGGAGTAATCAGGAAAGACTTCATGGATGGGAGCACATTTAAGTTGGGCCTTAAAAATCAGTAGCTTGTCAACGGATGTTGCCTAAGATTTGCAAAGAGCCTTATAGATATTATCTCATTTAATCCTCACAGCAACTCTAAGAGATAGGTACTATTATTACCCCCATTTTATAGATGAGGAAACTGAGGCAGACAGAGGTTAAGTG